>NC_136063.1:1135279606-1135893772 GCF_964261635.1 Lissotriton helveticus
GGCGCCACCCCAGCACTCTGACATCAGTGTTTTTTCTTTCCACACCAGCCAGCGTAAATCCGGAGAAGAGCTACCCACCCAGTAGTCAATTTTTTACTTAATTTTTTTCGTCTTTTTGTCAAGGATTTTTTAGGCTTTCCTGTAGGTGTGTCCGGGATGTTGTCTTAGAAGGTCGGCGTTAAGCCCTGCGGCCCGTCACCCCTCGATGTTTGTGACAGACCCGCATCTAGTATGCCTTTGGTGCCTCTAGCGCGACCACGATCCTAAGGCCTGCCCCGATTGCCATGCAATAATCTCGAATGCCTTGAGGGCGCGATGATCGAGGTCTCTTTTAAGAGGAAGGTCCTGGGAGTGGTCACAGAGTCTGAGATCCTTGTTACACTCAAAGTCATTGGGCCATTCGGGAAAGTCCCACCACAAGAAAACAAAGTCGAAGAGATCTTCGAGTTTGCCTCACCTGTCGACAACAAGATGAAGGAGTATTGATATTAGAGGCCTTGCTCCGCAGTAGAGCCAGCGCCTGGGCCGTCTCCGCGCCTCACCGAGTTAACAGGAGCTCGAGGGACCACAGCACAATTAAGAGACCTCATATTTGGGCAGCCCATTCCCTCTGGTCCTTCTTTGAGCCTCACAGGTTCGAGAGGGGCCCCTATTGGATCCACGCCGGCGGCTCCAGCACCAGGCAGCCTGTGGCTCCAGTGATGGATCTTGGCCGGCGCCGGTCTTAACACCTCGATCGACAATGATCCTGATGTTGATGCAGCCGGCACTGCCGCCGGTCATCACCAATGTGATCCCCACTCTCATCACCTACTCCAACATGGAGCTGGAATGGCGTTTTCCAATGCTGACTGTAGCCATGCCTTCCAGGCCGGAGCCTGTCCCCTCTACTGGAATTCTCCCTTCCATGTTTCAAAGAGCAAGTCTGAGTTTACATGAGAAGAACTTTTGTGTTGAAAAACAGCAGCTGTGGCACCATATTGTGTCTCAAACGGTAGGCGATGTTGCTGACCGGGCACAAGAAAAATAGTACACCATGTTGTTTGACCTTGTATGAAATGTTCAGACTGAATCCGGAGAAGAACTGAATGACAATAACATGTGCAGCATATTTAAAAAAATATCATGGCAAATAAACAAATTGTGTGTTAACCCCTTCCGCGCTCATGACGAGCTCAGCTTGTCATGACGAGCTCAGCTTGTCATGAGTGACGACGCTCATACGCTCATGACGAGCTGAGCTCGTCATGTAACGCGTTTTTAAAAAAAACGCAGCGCGAAAACCGCTAGCACGCATGAGGTTAACGAGCAAAGCAAATGCAGCCTAAAACATGTACTTTGCGATACTAAGGGAGAACAAAAGCTGATCCAAAAGGGAACTTACCACACCCCCTCCTTGGTTGGGAAAGTAACGTAGCGACTAGCCAAACAATAAGGCATAAGCACAAGCTAAGCAAATTCAATGCAATGCTAATAAGTATGTCATACAAAAACATTAAAATCATATTAAACAAATAATAACATGACAGTTTTAAAAATCTGGCCAAATTAAGGAGAACCAGAGGCAAACAAGATTTCTTCCACAAGATCAATGGTTAGTGAATCCAAAGTGAATTCTGTGTCCTTAGATGATGAATCTGCATTGTCCCATTTAAAAGTTCCAAAGAACAGACATGCTCTGTGGTATCAGTCGATGCTGAGGAATTAGCCCGGTGCCCAGCATCCATGTTATTAGAGCCAGAGTGGGGTATTCCTTGTGCCCAAGCACACATGTTTCCTAGAGGAAATGGCTCCTACCACGCATCCTGAAGCAGTCGCAAGTTCATTGGGCAACTCCAAAAATGGGTAGTTAGAGTACCCCTATGCTGTTACTGGATCTGGGTAAGAAACCCATAGCAGCTGTAGCTAAATTGCGCCCCCTCCTGTATTGGAGGAGATTATGGTCTACTCCTGAACTTGCTGGCTATGCCCAGGGTTTCTTAGATATCATTAAGGCAGACACACTGCATCACATTAAATGGCTAGGGGCAGTCCGAAACCTCTTAGGGGAGCTAGGTTTGATTGTATTGTGGACTGATCCTGCAAATTCTATTTTTCCATCGAAAGCCGTGTTGAAGGCGAAGTACTGGGAATTGCTTCTAGTAAAAAACACACGACAACAAGTGTCTACTTCCCTTGCTAGCCGTTTATGGATCATAAAGTGGGCCCAAGGCTGGAACCATATTGGGACGCAATCACCAAACCTAAGGATCGCAAATTGTACTTTCAGTACAGGGTGGGGACACTCCCTGTAAGATCTTTCACGATGAAATAGTCATCTCATTCGTTAACTGGGTGTCCGGGATGCAGTGCCATTATTGAGAGTACGGCACATATCCTTTTTGTTTGCGATACCTACGCTGTCCCATGACGGGCCTGGTTGATAGCAATCTGCAGGCTCCGAGGCACAAGGGTGGCGGCGGAGGCCGAACGAATTTTGCGTACCGATACCTCACTACCCATTGCATTAGCTATGGCGAAATGTTTAGGCTGGGCATGGATTTTGAGGGCTCGCCTAATTGCACAGTGTCCTTGATCAGAATTAATAACCTTTTATGATGTGGTATGTGTACATGGTTTTAATATTTTATTTTTTAACCTGTGGTTTTAATGGTTTTAATTGTTGTTTCTTATTCATGGGGTTGTGCATAAATTCATACCTTGATATATGTTTTATAGTGGGTATCTGATGTATTTGCTGTTTTTGTACATTGCTTTTATGATTGTAAAAATCGAATAAAGCTTTATGACCTTGGGTAGTTATAGGACTCAGCGGGTTCATGTCTACAGGAACCAGCTCTTGCAGAGTTTAACTCCTATCCAGTGCCCATTCAGTAGTACACAACAGACAATGAAACACTGGCTGCACACAGGTAAACCAGGTGGGTTGGAATGACAACAACCAGTCAGTGTTGTGTCCCTGGAGCAAGAGGCACAGCTGGACCAGTGGTAGCTCCATTGGGCTTTGAAACGGAACATCTATTGCGAGGAAGCAAAATTAGAACCAAAATGCTACAAATGAGGAATAACTTCCAAATTCATTATATGTGGCACAAGTAAATCTTTTTGAACGCGGAGAGTTAGTACCCAACAAGAAATCAGACATGTCCATATCTTCCGACAGGAGGAAAATGTTATTTTACTGCAGACAGTGTAGAATGCTTCAACCACTTGAATAGGATGTAACTATTCTTGAGTGTTGTGATTGGGAAAAACTGGGGTCAAATCTGCTGGCCCTAAACCCTGGTGTGAAATTATAAAAAGGAGCATAGCAATACATTGTGTCCACTGGCCACAATAACCAGCCATCAGGACCTGAAAGTGTGGAGGTAAATGCACCAATCTGCAACATACTATTAAGTTGTTCTCCGGTGTAATTTTTTAAATGTTGGCAACAAATTGCACTGACACCCTCTTCTACCTCACGCAGCACCTCTCATCGACCCCTTCCTTCACACAGATCCGAGGAAAGAAGCAACACCAACCCTCCCTCCATTCCATGCACTGCACTGACACCCCCATCTACCTCACGCAGCGCTTCTTGGGACCTTAACACTACACCTTCCACTCCTGAAGAACATCGACCCCCTTCCATCACCCAGAACTGATGATAGAAGCAACAACTCTATCTCCTTATCATGTACTGCACTGACACCCTCATCAACTTCATGCAGCACTTCTAGGGACCCTACTACTACCCTAACCGCCCCTACTTCTCCCGAACAAAAATCAACCCCTTCCCTCACCTAAAACCGATTTAAAGAAGCAACAACTCTCTCTCCTTAGCACGTACTGCACCGACATCCTCATCCACCTCACGCAACACTTCTATGGACCCTACTACTACCCCTACCGCCCTTTCTTCTCCTGAACAAAATCGATCCCTTCTCGCACCCAGAACCAATGAAAGAAATATCAACAACTCTCCTTCCAACATCAATATAACTCCCTCAACACCCAATATCCTATCTCCTCCGCCACATCAGCAGATTGTACAAGACTCACTCAAGACCTCATACCTCACCTCTAGGAACCTACAAAACGTTATCCTAGAAATCAGAACCATTTTACAACTTGCTGAAAAATCTCTTACTAAACTGAAGCATCCTCAAAACTCTCTAAAGAAGCCGACAACGTGACAAAAACTATCCCCCTGCCTCTAAACAATCGACACTTGCGCACATGCAAACTTTCCAACTACATTACGGACCAGGAAATACAAACACTGCTACTGCTATACGAAAATCGATCCGACCATGTCAAAGACAAAGAGGAATACGCTATCCGCCTAGTCTCCATCAACCCATGCAGAACATTCCATCCAATCCATAGAGGAATAAACCAGAATAATCTTCACTCTATAACCCACAACCAAGATAACCAGGAGCCTATTCTAAAGAATTCCTCAAACCAGATCTCTTGCATTCTACTAAACTGCCATTCAGCCCCTAAACACGCTTCTGACATTGCTGACCTCATCCTTAGCATGAAAATGGATATAATCATCCTCACTGAAACATGGCTCAAGGAATCATCTTCACCATGCCTAGAACTTTTGGTCCCTCCAGACTACAACATCATTAGATTAGACAGACCACACAAAATAGGCGGAGGCTTAGCCAGCATACATCGATCTGACATCACAATCGCAAAATTTCACTCTGAACCCCTGGACTCCTGTGAATACCTTGGGATCTCTGTGAATTCATCAAGTAACCACTCCCTCAAATTTCATATAGTCTACCATCCTCCAGGTCAAAACACAATTTTCACAGAACAACTTATGGAAATCATCACTGCAAACTCTTCCCCTTACTCTAATGACCTATTACTTGGCGATTTCAATCTCTATTGGGAGAACACATTGGACAAGCAGGTCAACGCCCTCAAAACCTTCCTTGCTGACCACTCTCTGATCCAAGCTATCTCAAATCCTACGTACACAAAGGGTGCTACTCTCGACTGGCTCATTTCTAAACAAAATACTATTGAATCGATCTTGATTACCCCCTGTGACTGGTCAGACCATCACATGATCACCTTCCAAATCCCATCCTGTAACAAGAAAATCTTCCCACGACAAAATAAACCTAAACAATGGATAAGAGACACAAAGAACATCAACTGGAACAATCTTGCCTTCTAATGTTAGAAGGCTCTTACACCCCCCCCCCCCCAATAACATAGCAGACGTCACTGCCCTTACTGCTCACTATAACTCCACAATGACCAAAATATTCGACCAAGGCGCTCCGCCAAAACTCAAAAGAATTCCTGACCAGGATAAAAACCCACGGTTCAGCGAAGCCCTGAACGATGTGAGACGCCAAGTCAGATCAACTGAACAGAAATGGAGGCAACATACCTCCCCCTCCAGCTACTCCGGAAAGCCAGAAAATCATACACTAAAAGTATTCTAAAATAAAAAAAAGACTTCTTCAAATCGGAACTAGAGAATGCCAAAAATAGACCAAAAAACTCTTCGAAATTCTGAATCAACAATCGAACAAATTGGCCAAATCTTCACTCTTAACATCAACCTCACAGCTAAATAGTGACAGATTTTCCACATTCTTCACAGCAAAAACAAATTCCCTCCAACTTGAACTCAGTATGACAGCAATCAACTTAGCCACCCCAAAGATCATTCAAGCCACTAACCTGGAACAACATAAGCGAACTCTGCCCAAAAATAACTCTCACTGGTCTACCTTCAAATGTTACGATCTTAATGACATCACCAAAATTCTAGCAACTACCAAACTCAACAACTATTTCAATAACTCTGTCCCAGCAAAGTGCCTACCCCACATCTATCATATCATCTCCCCTCTCTGGACCAAAATCATTAATGTCTCGCTATCACAAGGTCACATCCCGGACTGCCTAAAAACTGGTCAAGTCACCCCTATCCTAAAAAAAACCACAGCTAGCCCCTCCGACCCCAACAACTTCCGACCAATAACCAACATTCCCATGCTAGCAAAGCTCTTGGAAAAATGTGTTCAGCAACAACTGAATCTACACATCACAAACTTCAATTTATTGAACATCCACCAATTGGGTTTCAGACCTGGCCATAGCACAGAAAAAGCCATCCTACATATAGTAAACGACGCCCTCTTAGCTCTTGACCGCAATAAAACATGCCTGCTAGTCCTGCTCGACCTCTCATCAGCCTTCGATACGGTCAACCACAACAAACTTCTAAGAAGATTAAAAGACAGGATGGGCTTTTCTGGCACAGTCCTTTTATGGTTCAAATCCTTTTTGGAAAATAGAACGCAATCATTCATGACCAACAAGATTCTTTCTCTATCCTCACCTAACTTACTAGGAGTACCACAAGGCTCTACCCTATCACCCACACTATTCAACTTATATGTCGAACCACTCACTGATCTACTACAGCAGGCGAACATCTCCTACCACATGTACGCGACTACACCTAACTTTACATTAAAATCACCTCCATTGAAGAGATAAAGTTAATGAATCTAGCTCTCGAAAAAAACGTCCAATGGCTAACGACCAACTTCCTCAAGCTAAACTCGCAAAAACATTAATTTCTTTTAATCCCCCCCCTAATAACTCGCAGAAAATAAAGGAATGGACCAAAATGATCACTGCTCTGAATTGCACGCCAACGTTGGTGGACTCCACAATATCACTTGGAATCACACTGGTTAAGAACCTTAATATGCAAGCTCACATTAACTTGATGGCTTTCACCTCAGCTATCTCAGAAAAATGAAGTCATTCATCGAGATCCCTGACCTCAAAACTGCAGTTCAGTTCTCAGTCATTTCAAGGCTGGAGTACGGATGCTCCGCCCTTTCAGGGCTTCCCAAAATCTCTACTGCCCCTCCAAAAGCCTGTCTTAACGCGGCAGCAAGACTTATAACAGGATCGAGGAAAGTTAACCACATAGGGCCACACCTGAAAGCACTCAACTGGCTACCATATGAAGCTCGTATTCACCTAAAAATTGCTTGCATTACTCGCAAGGCGCTACACCACAACACTTGGCAGTTCCTAGCCCAAAAACGACTATCTGGAGGAAACAGACATTATAGGAGCTCAGATAATCTACTCCTGAAACCCTCACAGTTCAACAAGACTAAAACCTCTAACAGAGCATTTTCTGGAGCGGCACCAAGAATTTGGAACTCGCTTCCGCCATTCATCAGAAAAATCGCCTCGACGCCCCTCTTCAACAAAATTATTCTTGATGAGCAAATTACTCCCTTAAAATCCGCACAAACACCACGCCAGCTTACAACTCCAAACTCATCTATACTCTCCGTCCTTTGATATTTCGAAGCCGAGACTTGCACAATCTCGAATCGACTCCTTTTGCTCAGACCAGTTCTCTACTCTGCCTTTATCCCCCGAACTCTATTATGTTTTGTTGTTACTTGTATGCGTTGTTTTTGTATGCTTTGTTGGTACCAAATGTGCTATTCATACCTTGCTCACCATGTAAAGCGCTCTGTTACCCTACCTTGGGTCTGGTTCGCGCTATAGAAAACTTTTAAAATAAATGAAATAAATTGTCAAATCGGGCTGTGGAAGGAATTTTTGGTGCAGTCATGTCTTTCATTTTTGCCAGTCCCAGAAGTGTAGTCTGCTGAACTTTATAATTCAGAAAAATAATTTGTGTTGTGATTAGGCAGGCTCGAAATAAGGTGTCTGACCCTGAATATGCCAGGCTTTAATACCCCCAAATTGGTTTCATATCAATGGTATCCTTCCAATCGTCATAGCATTTTACAGCTAATTGTGCAACAAATAAATCTGCATATATTAGTTTGGTTTCTGTGAGTATATATTTCTTTGGTGGTGGAGCGAGAAATTCAAAATAAAAAGAACTCTGGTCAAATTTATTATATCCTGAAAAATATGTGAATTTATCCCTAAATGTTTTTGAGCTCCCTTATGGGGTAGTTGGACAGTGTTCCCATTTTGTAAATTTAAAAAGTGTACTACTTCGATGTAAATAGTGATGCCCATAATGATAGTAACAGAACATTTCACCATAATTAGCAGAATTTAAGTGCAGATCCTCCGATTTAAAAACAGTGTAGTGCTCCAGCTCAGAGAGCATGGAGTTTACAGTATCAACCTCCCAATCATTAGCGTGTAACCCAGGTACAATTACACCACCCATAGAAACCCTTAAAACATAAGGTATTTGCTGTATTTCAGTAGGACCAAATATTTCGTATGGTATTCTATCCCAAATAATTCCATCGGGTACTGGAATGTTCATATTGGACAAGTCTCCTTTTAGCTTATGTGAAGATGAATTGGGTGTCAACACGTCGTCAACCAGTTCTGCGGCAGAGCGTTCTGGAAGGGATTGGCCATTTGTCAACAAGAAGCAAACAGTCACAAATGCAATCCCTAAAAATAAGAAAATTAAAGCATTTTCCAAACATATATCCAAGGAGGGACCAGATAAGTGTTTCAGCCATTAAAAAAGAAAACACAGGCCAGTGTAGGCGGAGTATCTAAAAGGAAGGAACTATCAAGAGTCGGACGAAAAATCATCAGGGCCCACATATTAACCAAAAGCAGTTCGTCGAAAAATAGGAGCCACAGGTTTAGTAAGAGAACTGGTAATGTACAAAGAAGTGGATCAGAAGAAACCTCACTAGTCGTGTTGCTGGCAATTGTAGCGGTATTAAGAATTAACTGAAGTTCATTCACCCCCCCCCCCCCCCCCCCCCTCCCAGCTGGGGAGAAACAGCTTCTGTGGTGCTCACAAGCTGCAGAGGAATTTCCTGAATGGTAGTGAGAGGAGTTTGGGAACTGCTAAGGACTCCTCGTAGTCTACTATTTAGAATTGGCCCCATGATGTAACTTGATTTGATCAATGGAGACAAAATAATTGTCCTTGGAGTCATGAAGCAGTGGCAAAATTACAGTTCTTGTACCTTGAATGCCTAGGACTGGCACCGATGGTCATTATGAAGGGTCATACTCCTTTTTCACTGCAATCTTTTCACAAAGAAATTCCCAACTTATGGAATCCAGCTGAAAGGTACTGTTTTTTTCTTGATTCTCGCAGAGTCAGATGTCTTCAACTGCTTGCCAATGCTTGCTACTTACCATTGCCACCATGCAGCCCACCTGCGCTTATCCTTTTCAATGATTCAAAAGGGGGGTGGTGATGGACAGAGTATCTGAATTAAGCAGAACACTCCTACCCAGTCAAAAGATCAGGGCTTGATCCATCACCGTTTTTTAGCTCACTGCACCATCCCAGTTCAGAACCTGGCTACATGCAAATTAGTCTGTCCCTGGCCCAGTGCATCATGGGAACAGGGCAGACCAAACTACCAAGCCAATTCTTTACTGGAAAAGAAACAAGCTTCCGGGGACCGGTTTCTGGCATTACAGCCGTCTTCGGCCCGGCTTGCTTGAATCCTGATGGTGCAGTGAGCAAGGGACTCGCATCTGAGCATACCCTTCCACACTTGTGGTGGCCAAAACGATTCAAAAGGGGGGTGGTGATGGACAGAGTATCTGAATTAAGCAGAACACTCCTACCCAGTCAAAAGATCAGGGCTTGATCCATCACTGTTTTTTAGCTCACTGCACCATCCCAGTTCAGAACCTGGCTACATGCAAATTAGTCTGTCCCTGGCCCAGTGCATCATGGGAACAGGGCAGACCAAACTACCAAGCCAATTCTTAACTGGAAAGGAAACAAGCTTCCGGGGACCGGTTTCTGGCATTACAGCCGTCTTCGGCCCGGCTTGCTTGAATCCTGATGGTGCAGTGAGCAAGGGACTCACATCTGAGCATACCCTTCCACACTTGTGGTGGCCAAAACCTTGATCACTGCTCTCTGGGAAAAGATATAACCTTAGAAATAGGGATAATATAAAAAAGCCTGATAGATATCAAGACATTGATACACGTCCCTCTCAATCTTTTCAGAATTCCTCGCAGAAATCGGAAAGAAGAGGACGATCAGAACAAAGAGAAGAGCACGCCAAGTCCAAAGACAAGGAACCTGCTCAACTAAAAAAGAAATTACAATTTCCAAAAAAGAAGGTAGCCAGTATCAAGGTAGTTAACAATGCCGAGAATACTGAGGACACAACTGAAAAACGGAGAATGGGCTCAGACAATGCTAGACAGCGCAGCAGAAGTGAGCATAGCTCGCAAAGTCCTTATGAATCATCTGGAGACAGTGGACACGAATGAATATCTTCAAGTGGAAACTGCGGACACCAGAGTTAGCAAACCTCACAAAATATACGAAATAACATTAAGTATAGAAGGGGATAAGACTAGAAAAATAAGGGGACTATTTTGGGATAATCTCTCCAAGGGCTATGACATCCTTCTAGCTGAAAAAGACTGGCCACCAGAGTTTGTCAGGGAGTGCCCGCATGGCGAAGAAATAATTATGCCTGCCTTCTCAAATCAAATTCCAATTCATAAAAAATACACACTTGCCAGAAAATGGGCAGTGGCTCTAGCTCCTGCTTTATATAAAAATCACGTGGGATGGGATGAGGACTCTCCTCCTCACAAAATCCAGTTAAAATCACAACCTACTGCACAAAGGCAGTACCCAATTAAGCAAGAAGCTAAAAAACAGGTAAATGAAATACTAGATCAGCTAGAATACCAGGGGGTGATTGAAACTTGCACCTCACAAATGAACAACCCTTTGTTTCCGGTCTCCAAACCAGACAATTCATATCGTCTAGTTTTGGATTACCAACACCTTAACACATGTTGCAAAACTTTTGCAGTGCAAAACTCACACAGTGCTGCACTAATGAATAACATAGTGCGCAAAAAATACAAAACAACCTTAGACATCTCTAATGGATTCTTTTGTCAAAACATAGCACCAGAGAGCAGATATTTAACTGCGTTCTCAATAAATGGCACTCAAAAACAATTCTGTCGGTTAGCCCAGGGGTACAAAAACAGCCCGGGGGTATTCTCAGCGAGAGTAACAGAATTACTACAAATATATGATGATGGAGCATTATCTTATGTCGACGACATATACTTAACAGATGATGACTTGGAGACTCACTTGAAGAGAGTGAACACCATAATACTTGGGTTCGCAGCAGAGGGTTACAAATTCAACTTTAAAAAATCTAGAATTGCCCATCTGACAGTCCTGTTCTTAGGATATGAATTATCAAGTGAAGGCAAAAGCCTGGCTGACAATTTCCTAGAGAAATGTGCCGTAATCCAAGCACCTAGAACACTAAAAAATCTTCAGTCAATTCTAGGCTTCCTAAATTTCGGAAGAACATACATTTCAAATTACGCAGAAAGGGTCAAACCCCTTTATGATCTGATAAAACCAGATTTTAAAAAATCCAATTGGACTCAAATACACACAGAAATTTTGAGATCCCTACAAACAGACATGCTAATTAAAACAAAATTAGAAACACGTGATAACACACGCAATCTTGTGATTCGAGTCATCCCAGGGAGATGCGGATTCACATACCTGACCTCTAATGAGGGAGAAAAGGTACCAATTGCATTCAAATCACACTTGTACACAGAAGCTGAACAGAAAATCAGCATTGAAGAAAAAATTGTTCATGCAGTTCAAACCGCAATAGCTAGAGAAAAAGATCAAGCTGACGGTAGACATATCACAGTCAGAACAGCAGAATCAGCCTTTGAGGCATTAACAACACCATGTAATTTACCAACAACAACATTGGATCCGGAATGGATACAATGGGTGAATTCAATCACAACAGACAAAGTATACTACTACTTTGATCCAGAACTAGAAGAATTAAAAAATCTAGAATATGAAAAAACATATCCTCTGCCAATCGACATTTTGCCTTTACGACATTACGCCTGTGTAATCTATACAGACGGACATGCTCAACCCCCTGTTTGGGGAGAACAAGCATACAACCCCACATGTGGGATCACAAAAGAAGTGTGGCGCGGAGGTAAACTAAAACCTCTATTAACAAAAACACACTCAGTAGAAACTAATTCAGAACAACAGACTGAAATAATAGCATTGAAAATGGCGCTAGATAATGCGGATCGCGAATTCCCGACACTTATAGTGTCAGATTCATATTACTGCGTCAAATCATATAACAAGGATTTGCAGACATGGATTCAAAACGGTTACAAAGATGACACAGATGCACCAATAAAGCAGAAACTGCTCTGGGAACAAATAGCTCTTTTACAAAAAGAACTACCAAAGACTCACGTGACACACTCACTGAGTCATCAGCGTGATGGCGTTCACGTTGCAGGGAATTCATTGGCTGAAACAGCCACAGCGGCAGCCACTAAATCGGCTCCCGTAGTTCGAAAAAAGCGTACATTAAAATACATTGACGGTGAAACAGTGCTGGCGGTGAAAACGTCATCAAAAGGCGACTGCTCAGCGTTACCGATCAACTATCCACTCAATTATACATACATAATCGATGCAAACTCCGTCCCTTTTGCTCGAATCCCTGGAGTGGGGGATAGAGTGATTCCAAACATGGACAGGAGAAACCTGTTAATCGCAGACGCACATATGGGCGAGGGTCTCAGACACCTCAAACTAAAAGATTCTCTGGAAGAATTACAATCACGGTACTGGTGGCCAGGCATGAGCCTACGTCACACCATGTTTGTAAAAAACTGCCCAAACTGCAACAGAGATCGCAGTGGGGAGAGAAACAGTTTAATACCTCGCCGTTTTACTCCAGAAAAAATCAGAAGTAAAAAGGAAGGGTTGCGATTAACATACACAGGCTAGTTTCCACTTATAATGTAGATCACCAGCACTCGGCTGACGTCCGGACTGTTATACAGAGATTTGCGAGTCTAAATGGCATATACGCTAAGAGCATGCTACGTTTGACCATTGTTTTCACTCTAGCCTTCCAGCCTGATGGAAAAAATGACCAAATGAGCATAGCCCAGCGGGAATCTTCTCACTTCCTTCCTGAGGGATACGGGATGGTGTAAAGAAAAAACCAAGGCATAAAGCAATCTATAACGGAAAGGATATTAGGTTCGGGAGCTGGGTGGGTCAAACATCTAATAAGTGTCCAACGTAGTCTCAATAACTTGCCAAGAAATTCTCTGAAGGGATTCAGTGCGTACAAATTATTATTTGGAACTAGGATGATGATCTCTGACATTGATAGTCAGACTTCAGTGGTGAAAGAAAAAAGCTTTGATATCAAAGACCGTTTGGCTATTTTGCAGGACTTAAACAAAACAAGAAAAGACCTGAGCAACATAAAGTTGAAACAGCCAACAACCACTGAAGAACCACCACCTGTCCCAGCAAGACCTGTCTGGATTCCAAAAGTCGGGGATCTAGTCAGGGAAAAGATCGCGGTAAAGAAGGAATTTGGGCCTTCTTACAGAAAAGCAGTTCCTGTCTTGTCTGTCAACGGGACAAGATCAGTTGTACTACCGCCACTTGCTGGTAAAAAGGAGAACCGAGTTGTATCCATCGACCTGGTAAAACCACAATCATGTGGCCGATAACAAACAGTAGGCCAAGTGGACTCCCAATAAGTAGCAGAACACCAAGGTTTGCTACCAGTACAGAGGTCCTAACGAAGAGGCTCATCACATTCGAACCGCCTACAGAACAACAACAAGGACTATGCAACAATGCAATAGAACTCAGACCTCTGAAAACCCAAATAAAAACATTTAGCAGAGACACACCAATCTACAATGAAGTACCAAGTGAAAATGCAAGAAACAAAAATCCTGAACCAATTGGGACAATTGACAGAACTGCATCCGGCTACTTCATAAACTTCGATGATTCCTCTGAAGGCTTCAGTGAATCAAAGACACAGCCATCATCAAAAACCTTTAAAGACAAAGCTAAAGAACTTTTGAAACAACTGAAAGAAACATATCTGATTTCTCCATGGATTGAATTTTGGGTGGGTTTTGGTGCATTAATCCTCATACTTTGGCTCATCATGGTACTAACTTTGGGACGCTTCATTGAGGGAAAATATGCTAAAATGGACACAGCAAGTCAGAAAATCAACTTGATCCTCAAACCACACACATCTTCACACGTCGAGAAAAGAGAACTTTCTTCAGCCAACTTCACAGCCAATCCTATACCTGGTGGGGTAGCATGGGACAACACTGACTATGAAATTTATGGTCCGGTCGAGATCCTGAAATATCCCCACCAAATTAAGATCTCCTTGAGTGACTTTGTAAAACCAAACTCATTTGCTGATGATTGGGACTTCGAAAGCATTAATAATATGATGTCTGACTTAGTAATGTCTGCTAAATTTACCAAACATGATTATTTGCAGGGTTCTACAAATTATGATAGTATGTACTGTTATAACCACTATGGTAACCATTTTTTACATAGATCTGCACAACCTAGAAATGTTTTAAATTATAATCAATGGGAACATTGTGCAACACCTCCAAAAGGGAGCTCAAGAACCGTTTACGACAAATATTCATATTTTTCAGGTTTTAACATAAATAATGCTGAAACATTTTATTTTAAATTGTCAAACAAAACAGGGACCAAGACCATGATAACCAACACAAAATTGATTTATTCAGACTCATTCTTTGAATAAATGAATACTTTTGGTTTTGATTATTGGGACAAAAATGTGGAATTGAAAAGTGTTTGGGGTACAAAAGATTGGCAAGTACAGGGTATAGAATCTATGTTTAGAGCCTGTATGATCCCAGAACAAATGATATTTTTAAATGACACTGTTCAACAAACCACCTGTCTTGGCCTAGCCAAAATCAAAGATTTAAATAAACCGTCTATTCCAAAGCCAGCAATGTTTAGCAACACTTCTACAGATTAAGAGATAGACGTAAACCATATATTAAACCAAAACAGAACACATCCTGATTGGAAAAAGTGGTTGATCTGGCCCACAGATACTAATAACTGTCAAGACAGATTCCTGAACAAAACACAGGGGTTCAAAATGACCAGGCCAGACCCTAGATATCCTCAAAGACATCACCCAGGGATAATAACCACCTACAGTGTGGGCAAATTATGCCTTCAATGGCTACAAACTTCCACACTGCCTGAAATTAAGCAACACCTTACTTTACTTACTGATGGTGCTGACTTGCGTGATTTCATTATGGGACCACGCAAACAGCGTCAAAAACGTTTCATAGCAGCCTCTGTATATGCAGCATACAATGAGGCCTGGAAGGTTACTCAAATTGAAACAGCAGAGAGAATACGGGAAATTGACCGTATTAATTTGGAAAAATCACTTTCTGTAATGGACAATGGGTTAATGACTCTGTCCTCCAGAATTTTTTCTTTGGACAGCATTGTGTCTTCAGCAATCGACATATTATCGCAGGACTTACTGTTATTACAACACGGTCAGTCTCAATTGCGTTCTATTGTACAGCTGGGCTGGACGTTACAAAACCTGCGTTCAGGCTATGTGCCTTGGCGTTTAATCAACACAACGTCACTATTCCAAATCTTTAACCTTACTGATAGACAAATCAGTATGGCACAAAAGGGTGCTGATTATACAATCTTGAGCATTGAAAAACTAGAAACATTACCAGTGACAATGTCAGAACGACCTGTCAGTGAATGGATAATACATGGGATAATAAATATTCCAATCTCAACCTTCAGGTTTCAATACTGCCAAAAATATATACAGGCTGGCATGTACGAGAAATTGGGAAAGGGGTACCTTAAAACAACATGGAACCTGCCCTATTCACATGCATGTGTCAGTAATAAAGGACAGAAAGTGTTTCTTAGTGGCAATAATTGTGAGATGTCACTAAGCGGCACGCTTCTGTGTAACGGAATTAGTTTGCATGGAGCCTGCGAAGGGAATTCATACAACCTTTCATGTCACCAGCAAGGCGCACCTGCAACTGAGATAGAACCATTCTTTCAAAGACTCTATAATGGGAGTTACATTCTAATTGTAGACCGCAGATGTTGTAGTCTTATGCCCGGGACTCCTTATCTAGTAACTACGACTGCGAAGGTCAAGTGCTGTGGACGCTCATTGTTCCCCAGCTCCTTTCCAGACAGGGAGGCAAGGGCATGGCCCAATTTGAAAATTACTTCTATTCGAATAGATACTTTAAGCAGAATGAAAACAGTGCTTCTTCAGACGCCTGCAAGGCTCACGTCATCAAAAGAAACGTATGATCTACAAGTCGCAAGGACGACTGCAGAGATACATACATTATTATCAACTAATTCCCCCGTACATTTCGCGGAAATCCTGAACGAAATCTTAAATATTTCTGATACCAATGGGATCTCAGGGGTATTTAAGACAGTATTTTCGATGGCATTAACACCATTCAAAGCCATACTGGGTATTTTTCCAGATTTCGTCCATTCGATTTTTGGCGGACTTCCCCTGATTCTGGGACTAATTGCAGGAATCCTATTCTTAGTCCTTATTTTTCGTTATGGCAACCCATGTCACAGACAAAACTCTTGCGACAAGGGAAGAAACAATCCTAGCCATTGGATACCGGGACCGGATATCAAAAATCCTGGGACTCTCCCGGCTTAGAGACCTGAACATGACTTGGTTTCTATCATTTCGACCTATGTGGCAAAGATGTGTTTTACCTGTACTAAGGTGTCTGCTATGCGGAGAAGAATGCGTGTTAGACACCTGTCTGACACTACAATCAGATGCGCCGATGGATGCAGAAACATTGTTGAGCCCGATCAAGGTTCATGCTTTGTGCTGCCCTCAAAGGCTGCCAATCCTGATGACGGCATTCGTGGAAGCTTCACCACTACGATTGATGGGTAGTGAAGTTCAAGATGAAAGCAGCATCGAACAGGTACGACCTTCTGTCAGCAATGCGAATCAGAATGTCAATGGAGACAATCATGCGCATGAATGCATGATTACACCTATTTCCGAGTTAGTGGAACTTTCCCAGGAAGCTGTTGACAGTTTTTTCGAAAGCCTAAATGATATGATGTTCTCACCCGAGCAGAAATAGAGACTTTTGAGCAAGCTCGCACACGGCGTTCCCTGAATTCGGCCTTCAACTTTAAAAATAAAGTCACACGAACAATTTTCCCTCCAGTTCACGGACAGCACTTTTTTAGCAGCCCCAAATTAATTTTTACAATTTTTCGGGACACTATCTTCTGCTTAAAGTAAGAAACTATTCCTAAAGAACTAAGATTTCTACTTTTAGATACTTTATAGACTTTAGCTGCCCGCTGGTATGTTCACATATATTTTATTCTGTGATGGAATGGTCTCGAAACTTTTTTCTGTATTAAGAAACCATTTCATGTGTAATTTCTCATATACCGAATAAGCATTAATGTATACAAATGCGTGATTGCTTTAGCATTATGATACAGTTTGAGTGCATACAATTTATATGACTGCAATTTTTCCGTATATTTGAAAATTCGAAATGCATTTATGTATTTTGGGGTGGTAAGGTATACACACTACTCTATAGTATGTTGTACTATGTTATACTATGCCTAGATTAGTAAATATGTCCATAGTTAGCGTGGAGTGGGTGTCAGTTTCAGTTTCAAAGAACTTTATTCGGTTAAAAAAAATAACCATAAAAGTAACAGACATACAAACAAAATACAATAATTATAATTACAGCTCATAATTGTTAGTGCAAAAAGGAAAATCAAATAGGCAGTTATCCAATGAAGTAAAATTTAAGCCATTTCAGTTATCATTTGTTTTCGTAATTTAAAAACACTTTTTAGAAAATTTAAAACCACAGTTATAGTTAAAACCATATCCATTCTCTGTAATTCTAAAAAGGCTGGGCGGCATCTGGTTAAATTCATTTCTTTTAAAAAAGGGATAATGATTTTTCTGCGAGAGGCACCATAAAGTCTGCAGAAAAATAAAATGTGGATATCTGATTGAATTGACGTACCATCACAAGGACAAGTGGGCAACATACGCTTCCATGAGTTCATACTAGGGAAGGACACCAGTCTAAAAAACATACAAAATCTAAAACGAGTTAAAAGAAAGCGATCATAGTTTGACATGGGCAGGGATAAATATGGCTGTACAGAGTTAGTCTCACAAAGAATAGGAAGGTGGGGATGTACTGATTGTTTCAGGGTTTCAGCTCTCTTGCTCTTAGCCTCAAGATGGTCCAGGCAGAGGGTTTTTAGTGTCTTCCTAGTAATGCTACCCATTGAAGATGGATCCAAATAGTAAGAGTAGCATCCAATCTCAGACAGGAAACGCTTTACATATCCCAACCATTCCACTCTATACACGTGATCCAAACTGAGGATGTCCTGTAACAAGGCCCGATTCATAACACATTCATTTGTAGTCCATACCCTGTGCCACAATAGGATAGGTTGAATTTTGATAATGTCTGTTATGTAAGATTGGCCAAGTTCTGCATGACAGTTGAATGTTGCTGCACACTGTGGGACAGCAAGGACTTCCCTCAAAAATTTATTTTCCACCACCTGGATTGGATCAACATTTGCATACCCCCACAAGCCTGAACCATAGGTGGCAACGGATATACATGTTGCTCTGTATATGGTTAACATTTCTTTTATCGGCTTCATGCCCAGTTTTCTAACAAAATTCTTTAAAGCCATGATCGTTTTCATAAATAAAAGGGTTCTAGCCTTAATAGCGCTTGTCCAAGAACCTAACTCATGGAATAAAATACCCAAATAAGAAAAGGTTGGGGTATTATCTAGCGGCACATTGTTTAAAAACATCCGTTTCATGGGTTTACCTAATTTAGGGCCACAGTTCATAGTAAAAGTTTTGCTACAGTTTACTCGTAAGTCTAAATTCAGCATAAAGTTCTCAAAACTAACTACTAGTTTTTGTAGAGCCCGGGGGGTACGAGCCATGAGTACGGCATCATCTGCATACATGAGTGCAGGGATTGCCCTCTTCCCCACCCTCGGCATATCTTCGCACTCATGCAGCAGGTGATGCTCAAGCCCGTTAATATAAAGAAGAAATAAAAAAGGTGCTAGAACGCAACCTTGTCGCACTCCCCGGCCCACGCTGAATTGTCTGGAGCATTCGCCCCCCCTACCGTAGCGAACAGAAGCTGTGGCACCACTATAAAGATCCCTCAGAAAACAGATTATGGTGTTATCCACACCCAATCCTTTCATTATTGCCCACAGTTTAGTGTGTGATACGCAGTCGAACGCAGATGAAAGATCTACAAAAGTAAAATACAAGCGTTCCGATTTTATCCTTATATATTTATGCTGCAGTAACATTAAATTAAAGCCTTGCTCAATTGTGCCAATCCCTTTTTGAAAACCAAATTGCAAATCGCTCATAATTTCATTTTCCTCCGCCCAGCTTTGGAGTCTTGCCAACACTATACGTCCCAAAATTTTTATTGATGAATCGAGAAGGGAGATTGGCCTATAACAGGCACAGCTGTTTCTGTCCCCCTTCTTGTAGATTGGGACGATGATGGATGTAAACCAAGATTCTTTTAGGCCCCCAGATAGAGCCGCATTAAAAAGTTGGACCAGCATTGGACCCCAGATTTCAGTGTCTACTTTAAATAGGTCCGCGGGAATCCCATCGGGCCCGGCAGCCTTGCCACCTTTAGTTGCCCTCAAGGCAAGCAGTACCTCTTCAAGTGTCACAACCAAGTTCGAACTTGGATGTGAATCCGAGCTAATGTGGGCACCTCCGCTATGGGTATCATCCTGTGCCTTATAGAGATCAGAAAAATGATCTACCCAATTATCTTCATTTATTGCGATCTCAATTCGCGCCGTATGGGTTTCGTAGGGGAAAGGGGTGTTGATTACCTTCCAGAATACAGCGGGATTTTTTGTTTTTGAGGCCTCGCAAAGTGAGTCTAATGCTTCTTTATTTAGCACAGATTTCCTTAGTTTCAGGGCCTGATTATAAGCGGACCTGCATGCTCTTATTTCGCCTATATCCCTGGGGCTTCTATGTACTGCCTGTGTTAAATTTTTCAGGGCCCTGGTACATGCATTATTAAACCAACTTTTTGGTCCTTTGCCTCTACGTTTCGCCTCCACCCTTAGGCTACTTTTTATGCTTGTGGCAATTAAACAAAAATGCTCAATTATTTGGTCATTGTTAGAATTATCACCCAAGCAAATCATAAAACTATTCGAACACGCCTCCCAAAGTTCCTTAAAAAAGGTTGCGGGGATTACTTTGCTCCAATTAAGTGTATACCCATTTTGTTTCCCAAGGACAACATCAACCGCTGCCCCTAAAGGTGGCGCGGCCGTAGATGGGTCTGGGAACAAAACTGCTACCTTAAGGCATTGGGGAAGATGATCACTTATGGGCAGTTTGATATTTGTAACCCCCACCACTCTATAACCAAAATTGCTGGGAGAAAGAATAAAGTCTATAGTTGACTCCAATCCTCTGCCAACAAAAGTCGGAACAAAAGGGGTGGGTTTTAGGGCTAATTCATTAGCAAACCCTAGATCGAGCATGAATAATAAATCATTCAGCGAATCTCCCATCAGGGTGTGATCGAAGTGGGTCAGATGCGTATCTCTCTCTGTCATTAATCCACAAAGGCCCGACTCCCTTTGGTACAGAGTGAACAATTAAAATCCCCCCCCCCATAAGATTACCAATTCTTTGTCGTTTTTATCGACCTCTAACTGAACTTGATCCTTTAATTCCTTCATTGCAACCACAATTTCATCCCTTGGGACAATATTATAAAAATTAATAATCATCACCTTTGCTCCTTTAAGATTTGTTAAGATTATGAGCTGAAAATAATTAGATTGTAAATAACAGTGAGTTTGTTTAATTTTAAGTTTGTTTGAAACAAACGTAATCAAACCACCCTTAGCCCTTCCGAAGTGGCCTCCCACAGCTGGAGTAAAGAAGGTTCTATAACCATTTACATGGATAGGGTCCTGCGTCCATGTTTCTTGCAGGGCCACTATGTCCTGACCGCTTGTTACCGATTCCCAAGCTGGGTTAGTGATTTTTTGCTTCAACCCTGCTACATTCCAGAACAGCAATGTACAGAGGTCGCTCTTTGACTGTCTTGGGGCTTTTCCTGCCTTTTCCCCACTCCCACTATCTTCAACAATAGCGGATTGCATCTGGTCCAGGATATCACTATCACAAGATATCATTCCATCCGGAGTGATGTACTCATGTATTGTGGACGATTCTTGGGATAACTCACTAGGGACCTCAGTACTATTAAGGGAAACCCCACCCGCAGTAGGAACTTGTAAGACTGATGAGAGAGGGTTGTTCCCAGCCACCTTTTCTCCGGGTAACTGAGCTTGCTGTCAATCAACCCCTTCCAGGCCGGAAAAAGTCTGGAAACGATTTTGAATTGGTAGGTTGTACATATGTGAGAGCAATCCTCTGTTATTCCATTGTCTACCTTGAGTGGGGTTGAACTCCAAATATGGAGAATATTGATTACTAGAGGGGGGGTAATATGAGGCTTGATGCTGAAATCTAGGGTGGAAGTCCTCCGGCCTCTGAATAAAAGTGGAGGGATCTCGATCAATTAAAAACGCAGAACTTTCCGCCATTCGTGGGACTCCCCTTGGACCAACCTTATCCCAAGGTCCTGCATTTCCCAACCCCTGATGTTGGTGGACTGGCTTCTTAAATAGCTGCCTGTCCCTGCCCCAGTTATTAGAACTTCTTGACGGTGCATATGGATAGAAATAAAATAATAGGTGCGTAGAGATGGAAGTGGTGTTATCAACATTAAACCAATCCCCGATGTGCCTCACGGCCCTATAATCCTTGAAGTTAATGATTATAACGTCACCGTTTCTATCCTTTGGCCTAGTGCCCACCCAATTGGCACGCCTTACACTTATGATTTCACCGTTTATAGATGCAGGTAATGGTCTATTATCTCGGAGCCAGAAGGTGACCTTGTTCCGTAAAGCTCCGTGATCTTCCCATTTCCCTGTAGGCAGTTCTGGAACCCCTGCCATTACAATAACGTAGGGGGCCGAATCTGGGGTTAAGTCTACAGTGCGGCTCGTTTTTTCAGAAGCAATGGCCATGACATTCCCTGTTCTCAGCTTAGTTGTCAACGAGTGCTTACTACCATCTTGGTTTTGAATTCCCCCTGGTTTAGATGTTTGCTCCTTCAATACAGGAGCCGTCAGTTGGGGTATAGCCAGTTGTGTAGTAGGAGCTGGTAACGTAATTACAGGGCTGACTGGTCTTATCCCCTCTGACCCAGATGTCTTTTTTTGCACAGATACTGATGGAATGGGTATAGATGGTGGAGGGGGAACTGTTAATTTGGGTTTTGCAGGAGGGGTCATTGTTACTATATTATTTGTTTTGCCTTTTTCTAACCCCTTTACCAAATCAAATATAAGCAGGGAATTTTGTCTATTCCCGCCCACGTATTAGACTTAGGTCAGGTACACGGGGTAGGCGTATTTAGAAACACCAGTTGAGTACGTTTAGTCAAATGTATATGTGTATGTAAATATATTTTAATCATTTTAAAACATCATATGGCTTAGAAACCATATCAATGTTTTTACAGTATTACTTTATACTATTGCTTTTAATGTATGCACTTTACTTAACTATAAGTATTGCATTAATATCGATCCATTTCTCTTGTATGAGAAAAGAGACTGATCAATAAATAACACCTTTTTATTGAACACGCCTGTCTCTTCCTTTTCTCTACACTCTGATGAGACTAAGAATGCACGTACTGACTGAGTAAAATAATTTGCCTTTTGTTCACACGACTCTCGAGATTTACTCTTGATTAGGGGAGAGCAAAGTTGTCATGTTCTATGGTTGTCAGAAACTAAATCCCTTCTTGTCTAATCAGGGAAGTTAAGTCCTCCTTGAACATTCGAGAAAGTTTCTAGTGAACTCTGAGCTAAGCTGGCAAACCCAAAACTTTAAGTCTAGTATCGACAGTAGTAGACCTAGTTAACGTCTGGTCTAGGCCTTTACTGCTGTAGGTATTATTCCAATGCGCAGAGCCTATTGGGATGATAGGAGCTACACTACAGTAGTTTGGTCTGCCCTGTTCCCATGATGCACTGGGCCAGGGACAGACTAATTTGCATATAGCCAGGTTCTGAGCTG
Organism: Lissotriton helveticus; assembly: GCF_964261635.1. Classification (NCBI taxonomy): domain Eukaryota; kingdom Metazoa; phylum Chordata; class Amphibia; order Caudata; family Salamandridae; genus Lissotriton; species Lissotriton helveticus. The sequence goes on from NC_136063.1 coordinate 1,135,302,778, forward strand.
GGATGGGGCAGTGAGCTAAATAACGGTGATGGATCAAGCCCTGATCTTTGGACTGGGTAAGAGTGGTCTGCTTAATTCAGACACTCTGTTCATCACCACCCCCCTTTTCTGTATCGTTTTTGGCCACTATAGGTGTGGCAGGGTATACTCAGACATGAGTCCCTTGCTCACTGCTCCATCAGGATTCAAGCAAGCCGGGCCGACGACGCCTGAAATGGCAGAAACCGGTCCCCGGAAGCTTGTCTCCTTTCTGGTGAAGAATTGGCTTGGTAGTTTGGTCTGCCCTGTTCCCATGATGCACTGGGCCAGGGACAGACTAATTTGCATATAGCCAGGTTCTGAGCTGGGATGGGGCAGTGAGCTAAATAACGGTGATGGATCAAGCCCTGATCTTTGGACTGGGTAAGAGTGGTCTGCTTAATTCAGACACTCTGTTCATCACCACCCCCCTTTTCTGTATCATCCTTTTCAATGGTCCGCAGATACCACTGAGTATCTAGTAGTGACATTGCATAAGAACAAGGAACAAGTCATCCAGCTGAATTATGGCCTGGCGATCGAGAGACTTGCTGTCCAAATTGACCACTGTATACAACTTCCCCTATCAATGGCTGGCCACACAGCCATCAAAATATTACTCCCATGGTTGCTTTACTTTTTAATTAATATTCCTATACCCTTTACCAAAGCCTTTTTTCTATTCTTCGAGGTCTTCTCCTCAAACTGATCTGGGCTGGCTGTCAGCCATGCGTTGCCTGGAGCACCCTAACTCTATCCTACGATGGTGGCAGATTCTGCAGTCCCCGACTTCCGCCCATATTTCCTCAAGCTCAAGCACAATTTACGAATCACTTGTTCCATCCAGACTCTCGCCTGCCCCTGGCCAAACCGGAGCGCGACTTGACACATTCTACAACTTTAAATGCACTCCTGCCACTGGGCATCAGATTGGACCTCAGTGACATGTGGGATACTTGTAATGTGGGATACTTGTAAAGCGCACTGTTACTCTACCCGAGTGTCCTGGCGCTGTAGACCGCTGGGGAACCCGTCCTGGTTTTCCCTGTGAGATGGTCCCTTGCTGGGTATCTCCAGGGTGAAACCAGGCATCCCCGGCGTCTGTGGGGGGCCGTTGTAGAGATGAGGCAAGCTTAATGCCCAGAGTTACCGAGTGTGTTCCCTGGTTAGAGTAGACGCTGAGGCGAGAATTATAGAGTCCGTTGACCCTGGTCCAAGACCCTGCCGCGTCGGGAATTGAACCCTGGTCCGGGGCCGTTCTCTGCTTACAGGTATGCAGCCTCTAACCAGTGAGCCACACCTCTCCACTCCAGGCACTATCCACTTCCTGCTAGGCCTGGTGGTAGCTCGGCAACACATTGGGTTTCAATTTTCTATATTCACTCAATCTCCCTCTTATCTGAAAATCATTGGCTTTCGCTCACGAGCAAAAAATTTGTACAACACACCCTCCAAAAGTACGATCTTCACACTCTGGGAGACATGTTCTCAGATGGCCATGTTATGCCTGATAATCCAGACACTACACCCTCCTCCATTCCATTTATGGGCAGATTAATTTTTATCTGTCTCCATGGAGCCCTGCGCTCGCGGATTCCGTCCTACCCACTAACCCCGATGACTTCACACCACTTACCCTTCTGATAACAGATCCCAACGGTTCACACCTCATTACCAAACTTTATTGCCCATGCCTTGCCCTGAAATGAGCTTCTCTGGAGAGGGTGCGGGAGCGATGGGAGTGAGACCCGAGACACCCATTCTCCGTCAAGGACTGGACATCCTGTTGCACCCAAACTAGGCTGATCTCCCCTAACCACAGACATACACTTTTACATTTCCGCTTTCTCCATAGAGCCTTTGTCGCCCCCCTCGATCTGGCCCATATTGATCCCTCCAGATCCTCCCTCTGCACCCAATGCCGTGGCCCAAATGTGGGTTTTCTTCATCTAACCTGGACCTGCCCACCAGTGACCTCCTCCTGGGCTGAAGTATTTCAGGTTCTCTCTGAGATGATCTCTGTGTCGGTTGACCCTTCCTCACTCATGGCCCTCCGGGGCAATGTCTCCCCAATCGCCACAGCTACTCGCAGATTTGTTGCCATTGCTTCGCTCTTAGCCTAACGTGAGATTGCCCTTCACTGGGGCAGCTCTGTACCCCCGTGAGTCTGGCTTAGCAGCATGACCTTTTGCGATTTGAACAGTGGGTTATATTCATCCCTACTGCCCCTTATTGCCCGTCCTACAGACATTTGGCAGCCTCTTAGACTGTATCTCCATGTGCAATCTCCTGATTCTCCCTCCCTTCCTCCCAATACCCCATTGGGACCCCCTCCCCCAGACACTTCAAGCCAAGACACAGACACAACAACTACACCCAGTTCACCCCCTATGCTTCATAAAACTCCTTCAATGCAGCACGTCACCCACCCCCCCTTCACAATCATCTGACGGTCAAAGGTACCTCACTATCTTCCTTATTTCTTCCTCAAGAAGGTCTGGTATGACTACAATGTATCAAAAAATCAAACAGTCCTTCGGTCTATTCTAAAAGAAAAAGAAGGAAGAAGACACTGACTATATCACACAGACCTAACTGTGGGAGGATCTCTTTTTAGGACGAAATCCCTCACCCACCAAAAGTGACATGCTTCATCATTTGGGATTCTCCTCTCAGAGGAAAAACCTAGTTCCTCTTAGGGCTACAACCCCCTCTCTGAGAGGGAGGAGCACAGGGATGTTTTGATGACTACTCTTCACGGATATTCTAAATCCACCAAATGAGACACATAGTGTGTGAGAGAGCGCAGCGCAAAAAAAGATTGAATGTGAGGGAAGTGATGATAAAACTAGCTAGAGAGGACACAATGTATGCTTTATTTGTATGTTCTCGCTGCCAGGATTAAAAACAGTGCATCTGCGGTATGGATTTAAACCGCATGTATGAGATGGAATGTAGTGGTCAACATGTTTCAGTCGTGATCACCCGAAATTGGGCAAGTCTTTCGTCAGGACCTAAAAGATGCTGCTGCTTAAGTGATTTTTATTTTTTGTTGAAATATTTTTATTAACATTTCTGTAATAGAAACTTGGTGCATTACATTACATGTGAAATTGGCTTCATTTCATGTGATGATCGACATTGGGCATTACAATCTTGCCTCTGGATTGACATCTATCTGGCACTCAATGCAATCGTTTGGGTAACCAATGTCAACATTGAACTGGGTGGCGAAACTGGGGTATGGGTAGTATTCTTAGGACCTTGGGCATATGGTATAGACTGGGTGCCGGGGCTATTGTAATCCTGCTGGCAGATGTGACAGAGTTCTGCTACGGGGGATCCGTCCAGCCGTCGTTATTCGTTTAGCTGTCCTGTGTGTTACGTGATTGTTATGTCATGCTTCGTTATGTGTCTATTGCTGTTTAAGTGGTGATGTATGCGCTTTCAATCTGGGCTTGTGATTGCGAGCCAACTGGGGCTTGTGTGAAGTTGTCTTGCTCGTTACGTGTGGGATGCTCTTTTGAATTGATGCAACAATAGGGTCCACTCCTGTTTGTGCATCCCTTTTACCTCCTCCTCCCTAAGTGTTACTTCCTCCGCTGCTGCCCATTTGTGTACTGCTCCACCCAGGCCGCTATCGGGGGACCCGTAGGTGACCGCCAGTACATTGCTGTGCCTCTTTTTGCTAAAAGTGTTGCTAGTGATATGAAGCAGATGGACACCTTGTGCTGTTTCCGTCTCCGGAAAACTCCTAGTGCGCAAGCCTCCCAAGTGTTCATGTGTGGTATACCCGTAAGATCTCAGAGTGTCTCGTGGATCGTTTGCCAGTATGATTGTAGTGTAGGGCAGCTCCAGAACATGTGGCGGACGTTGGCATCCAGTGACCAACATCTGGGACATAGGAATTGGGTGTCTGGGTAAAACCGTTGGAGACGCTCAGGAGTTTGGTATGCTCTATGTAGGATATAGACTTGGATATTTTTAAAACGTGAGTTTCTGGATACCTTTTTAGGGTATTCAAGGTCCATTTCCCATTCTTTGTTGTGCAATTGACGCCCCAACTCTTCCTCCCATGTGCCCGTAGAGTTTCTAGGGGTTTGTGTATGAGTTCCCATATGGCTTTATAAAGCCAGGTGATTAGGTGTCGTCCTGTCCCCATGTGCATGATTGTGTGAATGACCAGATGGGTGGCTGGCTCTCCTGCCAACAGATCGTGCTATGGCCGAAAGCGTTTTATGAGCTGTCTGTGAAGTAAAAATTGGCTGGGGGGTGGTCATATTCATCCATTATTTGACGAAATGGTGTCAGCTGTCCGTCCCCGAACAGGGACTCTATGTCAGTCAGAGAGTGTTCTGTCCAGACGTGGAGCATGCCTGGTGTATAGTACATTTCTCATCTGGGCCAGCCAACAAGCGGCAGTAGAGGGGAGTATAGTGGTGCCCCCGCCAATATCAGATGTATTCTCTGGATACACCTGCGTGCCACCGACACTTGTATCGGATATGTGCGCCGCGGTTTGGTACCTGGTAGGAGTAGACAACGGAGTTCTGGAATGTGAGTCTGGCCTGTCGCCGTATGCGTCTCACCCATGTGTCTACCTGCCATCTAGTAGGACAACCACTGCAGTTGCGCTTTCAGGAAGTACAATTCAAAAGAGGGTGCGCCTAGTCCTCCCTGTGTGGTGGGCAATTGTAATTTGGCAAGTGCTATCCTATGTCTGCTTGTTCCCCATATTAGTGTACTGAGGAGCGAGTCTAAATCACAGAAGAATGCTCTTGGTGGGATTACCGGTAGATTCGTGAAGTGATACAATAGCCGTGGAACTATTATCATCTTGGCTAAGGCCACTCGGCCGATCGGGCCAGCAGGAGGTTCTTCCAGAACCCGACAGCTGATCTGATTCTGCCCAGTGCTCTGCGGTGATTGCCCTTGAATATGTCAGATGGGGAAGGTGCAGGCGTACCCAGAGGTAGCAGGGAGTGTTTACACTTCAGTGCAGGCTCTGCTCGCCCATCCTAACGTCCTGAGGGGCGAGGTCGGGGTGCAGTGGATAGACTGTGGACTTGTCCCAGTTTAATCTAAGGCCTGATGCCTCTGCAAATTCCGCCAGTATTGTCCATATGGATGTCAGGTCCACAGTGATGTCCCGGATGTATAATAGGTCATCCGCGTACATGGAGACACCATGCACGGCATCCGCTATGGGAATGCCCCACTTTTCCCCCTCCCGGCGCAGTTGTATGGCGAAGGGCTCTACCGCGAGGGCAAGTAGCAGGGGCGAAAGTGGGCAGCCCTGCCTCGTGCCCCTCTCTACCACTAAGGGTGATATGTATCGTCCCATTTGAGGTGAGTTTGGTGTACAGGAGTCGCGTATATGCCCGGAGGATGGGACCTATCCCCGTCCAATTTAGAACTGAGACTAGGTATGGCCATGTGAGTGTGTCAAAGGCCTTCTCAAGGTCTAAGATGAGACAGGCCACTTTCGGGAATGTGGCGCTCACTTGATCTTGAATGTGAAATAATCGGCGTATGTTTTGAGACGTGTTTCTGCTGGGACAAGTCAGCCCAGACGCGAACACAGCGGTGACTCAAGCAACCCTGTAAAAAAAACGCGGACCGTGGAGATTAACTCCTATTCGGGACCGTAGGCACCTTGGTTGTGTCGCCAATTTATTCTTGCATTGAATGCTGATCGCGATCCAGCGGCTCTAAATTAATTAACAAGCCAATATAGGAAGAATCACTTCCTTTAAACCTTCCAAACCACGCTGACTTGCCATTGCATGTAAGGAAGCCTTTTGTATTGACTACACCCCGACCCATGTACCCAGATAGTCCGTTAACTACTAATCTCTTTCAATAGAAATGCAGCCGCTGACTATCCACGGCAGAGAATTTTCTCCATGACGCCATTTTCCATCACGTTAATCTACGCTTGCCGGCATACTCTTATCGATTCGCCAAACCACCAAGAAGGTTTCCCCAACGCCAGCATCACGCTCTTTCATTAACAGGGTCTTACAGAAGCATATTCCTGTATACTTAGCTCTTGCTCGTGTTTAAAAACGTGATCTGTCAGGCAGTGGCGCTGCAGTCTCCATGTGGGAACGGGGGATGGGGGGTCTCCAGTGTAGGCATATTATGTCAGCGTCATGGTCGGAAATGTTCCGGCCGAGGTAGTCCACATGCTGAATTGTGGGTATTAGCGATGCTGTGCGGAGGAATCTATCTGGTCTGACCCGCAAATTGTGTGGGATGGAGTGAAACTAGTATAGCCAGACCTGTGGGTGCTGTGCTCTCCATGCATCTATGAGGGCTCATTGTACGACCCAGTTTTGAAAGCGTTTCGTTTGCTTACGTGCAGGAGATTGTGGGGGCGGAGTGGGATCGGTCTAGGGCGAGATTTCGTGTAGTTATAGTCGCCCTCTAATATCCATGGTATGGATGCAAATTGGGCCAAAATTCCTGTAAGGCAGTCCCATAACCTATCCACTCAACGTTTGGGGCGTATTGGCTACCTAAGAGTATTGGTTGCCCGTCTAGAAGCTCCTGTACTAGGGCATACCTTCCCTCCTTGTCTTTCACCCTCCTGATCTCTTGAAATGGGATTCCTGACCTGATCCAGGTCTGCGCTCCGTGTGCATAGGCGGAGTAGGATGTGGCACATATGGTTCCACGCCATTTGGCCCGCAGTTGATCTATTTCCGGTGTGGTTAAGTGTGTCTCCTGTAAGAGTATGATTTGTGCGGATGCTGCTGCTTAAGTGATATGTGAAATAACAGAATTTAAAGATCAAAAATGTAACCATCGATGCTGTCGGTTTCTCTTCTTAGAAAGGTGACTGTACCTAGTAGGAATGAGATAAAGTAAGTGCATGAGATAAAGACAGTGACTTACAACACACAGAGAAAGCAACAAACTATGTAAGTGGAATCAACAGATTCCTCTCTTTGCATGATACAAGGTATCCTGTAGTACTATTTAATGGGCTACATCACTTACTGCTTGTCATCACTGTCTTGCTGTTTTGTCTCATTAAATCGAAACTAATAATACTTTTTTTTTTAAAAAGGGAACTTTTTGTTTGCTTAAATGATATGTATATTTAGCTGGAAAGCCCTTAGGTAAAGGGGGACAATAACAGTTAGCATTAACAGTTAGCATTAACGGCAGCCAGTATGGCGTTATCTATTTTCGTTTGGGAACGAGTAATTGCAGCCACTATTGTAGGCGCAGCTGCAGATTTGGCTGCTTCATCAGCCATAGATTTCCCGGCAACGTGTGCTCCCACATGTTGATGACTCAACGTATGTATATGAATCATGCACTATAAGTGTGGAAAAGTCAGAATCCCTATGTTCTAGTGCTAGAAGTAGCACTTTTACTTAACCCAACTGTGTAGTGCAGTCCCCTAAGGGCTGTTTGCGAGTTTTTTGTGGCTGGAATTTCCTGTCCAACAACACACCAGGAACAGTTGTGCACACCGCTCAATATTGGTGCTTTGTGCCAATAGCAGGCTGAGCTGAACCATCAGTATAAACAATGAATGTATATGGCTCAAGAGGCAAGACAGTGCTGGGCATGGGATAAACATGTTCATATTGAACATGTTCTTGTGTCTGTAAAGACTGGTCAAAGACAAAGTCTAGAACCGTAGTTGTTAAGAATGTGGCCCATTTGATCCATCTATGATGGAGGGCTTTAGTAGTAACACTAGCTTTTGTAACATCCTCGAAGGCTGGAACCAGAGTAACAACTATAATGTGTGTCCCTCGTGTTAATGGACGTCCTTCAAGAATAGCCATTTGCACCGCAGTCAGTATTTTTTTCGTGTATGTAAAACTAATTTCCGCACTGGAATATAAATGCGATTTATATGCAATAGACTCTGCCTCCCCCTCGTTAAAGGTTATATAAGTGAAACTAATAGTGCCCGTAATTAACCGTATGGCTTGATTGTGGTATTTACCCATGTATGTAAGTGACGTGTTGCGAGTAAATCAGATTGTAATGATCTGAATGTGTCTGTGTGGTATGATGTCCAGTGTCAACTGGAAAAATTAAGGTGGATTAATTCATGTAGAAATTTTATGCTTTGTGCATAATCAGGTATGTAAGTTCTCCCAAAAGGAAGGAATCCAAATAAGGATTGATCGACGGTTGCAACTAAGCACTAAGAAGTGTGGTGCAAGGCTTTTCCCTTCATTACTAAGTTCATATCCCAAGAAAAAGACACTTAGGCTATATTAGATTTCTTAAAGTTGAACTTGTAGCCAGATTGAATAAATCCCATTATGCTATCCACTCTGGCCAAATGTGTGTTTTGTTCATCGTCCGTCAAGTAGGTATCATCTACATAGGACAAAGCATCAGATTCAATATAATGTAATATTGACACTATGCGGGCAGCAAACAGTCCAGGACTGTTCTTATAGCTCATAGGCAATTGGGAAAAGCAACACTTAAAACGGAGTACTGAAAAGGCAGTCCAGTTACTGCTTTTAAGCACTAGATTTTGGCAGAAAAAACATTGGAGAAATCCAAGGTCGTTTTTTTTAACGGACTATATTATTTAGTGCTGTACTGTGTGTATGACCGTTTAAATGTCCATACTGTATAATATGATTGATCTAGATTTAAGACAGGAAAAAGGGGATTATTCATTTGAGAGGGTTTAATAATACCCTGGTACTCTAATTGGGAGAGAATTTCTCTAGCAGGTGCTTTAGCTTCCCATTTTTTGGGGTATGGTTGCATTTGTGGGCTGGACATGATAAGGGGAGTCCTTATCCCAGCCGACATGATTGCGATATAAAGCTGGCGCTTGTACAAGAGCCCATTCTGCAACATAAGCTTGTTTGACTGCATCAGGGACAAGCACAGAAAATGAAGGAATTATTACATTCTCTCCTTGTGGGGAGGTTTGGACATACTGCAGGGCCCAATTGACCTCAGCCAAGAGAATGTTGTATGACAAAGTCACATTTTCCCAGAATATTACTCTAATGGTGCGTTGTATGTGACCTTCAATTTGTATATCCAAATTATATCATTTGTCTGCGAGGGGCTATGCTTCTATTTGGCGTTTCAACTGTAACAAAGTTAGCAGTTGCTGGCTCTGCCAGAAACTCTTGGAGATTCCGAGCGCACTATAATAAGTTTTGCAGCATTGTCGAGAAGAGTCACTGCCTCCTGTCCAAGAGAAGAGTTCTCAGTGTTTGTGGCACATTTTATGGTTATAGCCGCAACCTACTTTTTCTGGAATTGCGGCTTAAATTGAGATTTTTCCTCCTTCTTTATCTTAACATCAGATGAGCGTTCTGCAACATAAGCCCTACATAGTCCCTTTCCGGTTTCCCATACTCTTCCCGTCTGAAGTCAGAATGCTCTCCTCTGTCATTCTGCTTGTCTGGTGAGTCCTGAAAGGAACTTAATTTGTGTGCGATCACCCAAATTATAGCGTCTGTCAGAGGGCTCAGGTTGTGTTAAATCTGCACCAGTTTTAGGTTTTAGTTTAGATTTAGATCCCCATGTTTTTAACAAACTCTGGGTGCAGCTTGGCAGCGTCCTTTTTGGAACTTGGTTTGCACAGGGGCAGTTTAGTAAGTCTGGTTTCCAAATTATTGCGTCCCAAAGAAATATAGACACCTGCAACAATTTTAGGTAGCTCAGGTTCCTATTTGGCTTGCATGACCTACGTTAGCTGCTAGCGTATAGCCAGAGAAACTGCTTCACTTTATACGTTAGACAGAATCATTGTGGACACCAGGGGAAAATGTTCCGTTAGTTAAATCTCCAAAATCCAGGGCAGCTTTTGCCTTTGTCCCTTCTGTATTTTTTTTCACACTTCCGGCAAGACTTGGGTGAAGCAAACCCCATCCAAATTTGTTTGTCGGTTTGATGCTGAAATCATACTCACTACAGTTTCAACATTTTTAGGTCTCGAATAGCGTAAGACTGCACACATGCGCCGTCTCGCTCGTGAGATTGAATGATATAGAGAGAGATTCACTAGCGGACTTTAAGCCCCGCCCCTCTTTCCCATTGGCCGGTTTCACCGTTTATGCTAAACGGTGGCCAGCCATTGGGAAAGAGCACTTGGTGACCGAAAGTTTTCTCTCTTTGAGCCGTCCCACTTAGACGGGCTCACTTGACTTACTGCCGGCACAAAAGGATCCTTATCTTTATGGGGCCATGTGTTTCAAAACAGATGGCTCCATAAAGATAAGTTCCGAGGCGTGTTTATTTTTGCATCTGGCTTTCACTTTAAAGTGAAAGCGAGATGCAAAAACAACCGCTCCAGTCTCAGGTTACTTGTTTTATTTTTACAATCCTAATTGGCCGGGTGACAATTGGTGATAGGCTGGGTGTGTACAGGAGAACGATAGGCAGATGGAAAACTTGTGCGTTGCAAGAGCATACAGTCATTTAAAGTTGAAGGAAAACAGGATCCAGCGAGACAGGCTTCCTCATGGGGTCATGTGGAGCTTACAGCAGACCTGCTGATAAAACTAAAGATCCCTACGAGCCTGCCAGAGGGCCAGATGTACGCGGCGGAATCACTGCAAGTCCAAGGCTGGGACCAGAGAGTCGCAGCTACAGCTGGGGACAGGATGGGGGTCCTATGCAGTGTTGTGGAAAATGTCGGTTTGTGATTATCTCTTTTACTGCGGAAAAACGAGTCCTGGAAAACAAAGCACGAGTGATAATGAGGACAACCGAACTATGAAGGGACTCTTTCTTTCCGAGATAGTTGTAATCATTTCATAACCGCAGCCATACAACTGAAAACAGTTAAAAACCACTTATTCGAATCTTGTCTAATACGTTAGTTTAAAACAAAGCTGGCAGCAGAAATAATGCATTTCACAGCCCTGTAAATTACATGCAATAACGTTACATTTGGTAGCAGGATTACCAAAGCACGACTCTTGGCGTTACAGGCTGCCAGGCGCGCAACGCCCATTGGACTTCAGCCCCCCCCCCCTTCCCCTCCACCCCCACCTCCCCGTCGTGAGTGGCAGCCCGGGATGCGACTGCTTCCCGGGCACACACACAGCCGCACCCGATTACTTCACAGGTCTTTTAACTCCTTGGAATTACTGCCGCGGCACTGGGGGAGATGGGGGCGTCGCGCCGCCATGCTTGTGACGGAACCACTCCGTCACGAGCCACGGGCGCGCTGTGCTCATGACGGAGTGGTTTCGTCACGGCCCCGCCCGCTCATTAATTCAGCCGTGCAGGCGTGGAATTGATGCAGCGTGGGCGGAGCGGCCGCGGCGTGACGGAACCACTACTCCGTCTTTAGCAGGGCACGCCCGTGGCTCGTGACGGAGTGGTTCCGTCACGAGCACGGAACTGGTTAAAGACCTTTTGCTTGTTAATGAGGCTTTGATGTCCACCCACCCTGCTTAGAGCCCCTGCAGCTCCACTCTCCCTTTTGGTTGAAGAATCAGCCCCCCCCCCCCGAAATGGTTTCTTGCCCCCCCCCTGACCTCCCCCCACCCCCCTCTAGAAATTTGACTCGAGTTGCACATCTGCAGGCTTGGCAGCAATTGTCCAGGAGTCAGAACACTGTAGAGTGCAAAAAAGATACGTTTTACCACCATAAGTCGTTTATCAGCACAGAAGGATAAGAGTCTGAGGCTGCAAAACACACAAGATGATTGACGGAATGTTGCACAATGGCAAAACATTCACCCCCAGTCACAGGTCTGGGTTTAATCCATCAGTATTTTGCTCACCAAGACATACCAGTTCAGACATGGCCAAATGCAAATCAGTCTTGGCCCTGTGCCTCATGGGAACAGTCCAGCCCGAACTGCCAAGCCATGTCTTTCCTGAACTGGAATCAAGCATCCTAGGACCGGTTTCTGGCTATCAGCCGTCTTCAGCCAGGATAGCTTGACTCCTGTGGCTTAGTGAGCAAGGGACCCACGCCTGGGCATACCCTTCCCACAATGGGTGAACAGCAAAACACACAAAATGATGGACGGAATGTTGCACAATGGCAAAACTTCACCCCCAGTCACAGATCTGGGTATAATCCATCGTTATTTTGCTCACCAAGCCACCCCAGTTCAGACATGGCCAAATGCAAATCAGTCTTGGTCCTGTGCCTCATGGGAACAGTTCAGCCTGAACTGCCAAGCCATGTCTTTCCTTGACTGGAATCAAGCATCCTAGGACTGGTTTCTGACTATCAGCCGTCTTCAGCCAGGATAGCTTGACTCCAGTGGCTTAGTGAGCAAGGGACCCACGTCTGGGCATACCCTTCCCACAATGGGTGAACAGCAAAACACACAAGATGATGGACGGAATGTTGCACAATGGCAAAACATTCACCCCCAGTAACAGATCTGGGTTTAATCCATCGTTATTTTGCTCACCGAGCCACCCCAGTTCAGACATGGCCAAATGCAAATCAGTCTTGACCCTGTGCCTCATGCGAACAGTCCAGCCCGAACTGCCAAGCCATGTCTTTCCTGGACTGGAATCAAGCATCCTAGGACTGGTTTCTGGCTATCAGCCGTCTTCAGCCAGGATAGCTTGACTCCAGTGGCTTAGTGAGCAAGGGACCCATGTCTGGGCATACCCTTCCCACAATGGGTGAACAGCAAAACACACAAGATGATGGACGGAAGGTTGCACAATGGCAAAACATTCACCCCCAGTCACAGATCTGGGTTTAATCCATCGTTATTTTGCTCACCAAGCCACCCCAGTTCAGACATGGCCAAATGCAAATCAGTCTTGATCCTGTGCCTCATGGGAACAGGTCAGCCCGAACTGCCAAGCCATGTCTTTCCTGGACTGGAATCAAGCATCCTAGGACCGGTTTCTGGCTATCAGCCGTCTTCAGCCAGGATAGCTTGACTCCAGTGGCATAGTGAGCAAGGGACCCACGTCTGGGCATACCCTTCCCACAATGGGGGAACAGCAAAACACACAAGATGATGGACGGAATGTTGCACAATGGCAAAACATTCACCCCCAGTCACAGATCTGGGTTTAAGACATGGCCAAATGCAAATCAGTCTTGACCCTGTGCCTCATGGGAGCAGTCCAGCCCGAACTGCCAAGCCATGTCTTTCCTGGACTGGAATCAAGCATCCTAGGACCGGTTTCTGGCTATCAGCCAGGATAGCTTACACTTGTAGTATGCCCCGAAATTCTTCGGCGAGCAACCAATCCACTACTTTGTTACTCACTCTGATCTATTAGTTCATATTGTTTTCCATCGTATTGCTCTCAGTACACACAACGAAAATACCTGTCATGTAATAAGGGCTTCTTCGTAAAGATGCTCTGTTGTCGCCTCTTGCACAGTAGCCTCTTGGTTACCTTCAAGTTATATTAAGGACACGCAGGACGATGAGTATATAATGCTGAAGATGATGAATAAAGTAATGCAGGAGACTGGTGCAGGTAGGGTCGGAGTAAATGCAGGACCCCAAGGAGGAGCTGCGGGAAGGGCCTATTGCTTGTCGGGATATTTACAGTTCTAACCAAGTCTTGAGAGGGTATTTAAATGGAATTCATTATGTTGTCGTTTTAAAAAGTTTTAAGCCAGCTTGCCATGCCGTTTGTGTCCTTCGTAGACCTCGAGCTACCATGTCTTCTTGACACTGAAGAAACTAGACCAAGAGAGTGCTCCCCGCAGAACTGGTCTGTGGTTTTTCTGAGCTAAACGACGAACCCAGGGCCGCGCCTCTCACCTCTTCCAAGGCTACCTCGTGGGTTCCCCCGGGCGTTGGCTGTATTCTCGTGTATTTTTTGTATCTTTATGTAACCTCTCGTGACCCTTTTTTAATTTCACTTGCAGCATCGGGTGACGTGCGACGCTTGATTATTATCGGCAACGTCAAGCCTTATGTTAGTCATTTGTGTAGGTGCCTCTGTAATTAAATCCTGGGTGGAGGAGAGTGAGTGACAGCTAAACTGGGACAGGACAGAGCTCGCCCTCCTTGCCTTTCGCTGCCGTCCATGGTCCCAGCCCTACCATTAGAACGAGTTCACCTCACGCCCTAAATCTTGAACACCCTTCCATTGCGGTCCAGGATGTTGGATAATAGTTTGGCCTTTTTGCAAGCTTTGAAAACCTTTATAGCACCCTGACTTTGTCTCTGCTGTGTGTTTCTTTGCTGCTAATTTAGCACAAGGAAACCATTTGATGCCGGTGCTCTTTACGAATAATAAAATAAATGAAAACAATGAAGACAAATAAGATAACGAACCTGGGGGCCTGTTTTTAGATTTTAGATTTTGAATAAACTTCAAAATCTTACTTAATCTCTCGCTCCTATGGAAAATATTTACACGTTATCTCTACAAATTTGCAGCCCACTGTTATTGGGGCCTTGGTGAATTTTTAAGAGCATTATTGAAATTGGCTCCTGCAGCACATCACTAAAGGGAGCCTAGCCCATTCCCTGGAGCTCAAAATGAAGTGTCTCAGTTGGCCGTGCGGCTAAAGAGCTCATGTGAATATAATATAGTCAGGAGAGCTCTATATTGGCTGATGTCGGTGTGTAACCAATAAGGATACATTTCAAAAATTCACTCGTATTCCAGCAGATCACTGAAACATCAAAAAATGTGATATCAAAAGTGGCATATTCTCCCTGAATTGGTGTGCTCAGTAATTGCAGTGCCCATTGCACACCAATAGGGTCCTTGGTGGGGCACGGATTCTGTATGTTTTCATTGGTACTGCAGCAGAACTTGCTTGATTAATTAGCATTTCAGCTTATATGGTGAATTCCAGAAACCATCCGTTCGTATGTTCTATTAAGCCATTGTATCGGTCATCAAAATTAACATTTTACTAGTGTGAACTGAAAGGAAACTCCTAAGCAAAAGGCCCTCTAGAAGTGTAGAGACCCTCCCAAGCTATGCTGTTTAGGACTAATAAGAGAAAAAGTAGAGGCCTAAGATTTGTTTTAGAAATTCAAAATGTATGATTTTATTCATGCCATAAAAAAAGCAAAGGATTGGAAAACAGACGATAAACTAAAAAGCCAACAAGTGTTTTGTGACACGGACAATGAATGTGTTGCTTCCTCAGGGCTGAGAACATTAAAAGATTAAGAATTCAGAATCTCCATAAAGCATGATCAATGCGCCACAAACTGGAACAGAAAGGTGTATCTAAGAAATGTATGTAATTAAAGAGAGGAAGGTGAAGGGAAAAAAGGAAAAGAGCAAAAAGAAGCAGAGTTAAAAAAAAAAAGTCATATGATAGATGGCATAAAGTACCCCCAGCCATACATTATAAGGATATTGTAAGTCACAGAGGAGTTCCATAATAGGAACGAGGCCAAAGGTCATGTTCCTTCATAAGGTTATGGAACTCTGAGGTGACTTGCAAAATATCCTTTGCGTGTACTTCAAGGGGTACTTAATCCCATATAATACATCGTCATACCATCACCTTTCCCATAAACCACTTAAAACCTTGTGCATAGCTCTTTCATATGAAAGAGCAAGCATGTTTGCAAACATGAATAACAAGCATTGGAAATGCAATAGGTCTCACCTTTGATTAAGTTAAACCATTTTCCTTTGCTAATGGTATTGTATAGCAAAGCAAATGGCTTTGACTTAATTAAAGGCAAGACCTATTGCATTGTCAATGCTTGTTTATAAAGGAGCCTCTACAGACAATCTAAATGAAAACAAAACAACAACAAAACAAAATGTTGTTTGAGATTTGAAATGCTTTTGTGAGGTGATACCTTAAGAGATAGAGTTAATGCTTGACTAAAGCCTTATTTTTTGTTATAGGTACCATATCAGCTGGTACCATTTATCAGACTGGTGTGAATGCCTGCTGCAGTGTTGCTGTTGAGTAGACGAGCCACAACATATTTGACTCTACATGCTTTCTCTATCCCAACCTTGTTCCACCTGTGATTTGCCACCAGAGCGGTGTCTCTTCCTGTAAACCGAGGGCAAGTCTTAGGAGGATTCGGAAACTAGCAATGCCACCCTATTGGAATCATCTGGGATCCAGCTAGGTGGCTTATGAAAGAGCTGTGGAAGATTGATCCCCAACACCACGGATAGGGGTCGGTGTAAGGGTTATTTATGGACACGCACAAGTACTACTCAGGAGACCCATTGAATAAGTACTAGACCATCGTAGGTAGTGCCATGCCACATGGATTCTGTCTGGAAAGAGAACTGTGCCTTGGGATAACAGCATATCAGGATGTAGGAACTACGTTTTGCTAACTCATCAGAACCTGCAGGCCCAAATCTGACTAGCTTACTCTGTCTCTCCTGAACTCCTAACTTTTCCAGAGTAACAAGTGATTTGGCAGCATAGAACAAGACCCTCTAGTCCCCAAGGTAACCGTGGAAACAGATCATCACCTTTCATACATGCATGTCCATAATAAACAAAATAAAGACACAAGTAAAGTTTACAAAATGTATGGAAACTATTGTGCTGTACTATGAAATACAAGAACTTGTGTGTTGGAAAACAGAAGCTGTGCCACCATATTGTGTTTAAAGATATAGGAGATGTTGCTGACCGGGCACAAGAAAAACAGTGCACCATGTTGTTCAACCATGTACAAAATGTTCAAAGTGAATCTCAAGATGAAGAACAGAATAATAGCAACATGTGTAACGTATTTCTAAAATAATATCATGACACAAAAACAAATGTTTTCTGTGTAAACGTGCAAGGGAAAGGTAGCCTAAAACTCGTAGCACATGAAACTGAGGGAGAACTGTAGTCGGTCCAAAAGGGAACTCACTGCAGAAGTAGACTGGTCCAAGACTGACCCTTGTTAGGGGGTGCTACGGGACTGCTTCTACCATCCTGTGGGGTGAGGTGGGTCCAGAAAATGTATACAGACGCGAAGTCAGCCCGCCCATATGATACTCTCGGCCACTTTGCCCCTTCAGGGTTCACTGAGCGATGGGTCCTCTGCTATTTGGACTGCACATTCCACCCTAGTGAACAGCCCTGGAGAGAAGTCTAAGGGAAAGGCCGGTCCATACAACCTGGGGACCCATGGTTGAGGCCAGCGGAGCACATATTCTTTCTATTTCCCCATTTTTCTTCTAGCCCTGGCAACTTGTAGGGAGCGACTAGACAGAAGATGAAGCACATATCCTGCTTGGGGCTGTGAGGGGCATGAGCTCCGATCCAGGGGCACCTGGACGCAGGGAACCACGGCTCAGACTGCACAACTGTGTCCCAGGCTGGAAGGGTGATGGATGCTGCAAATGCCAAATTGGACAAATCCTAGCAGCAATTGCTGACGCTAGAAAAGATCTGGGAGGCAGAGTAGATTCTCTTCCGGTAGAATTTGGCATGCTGCGAGACAATCCGAGGAAGCTTACTGCACACATCACACAGGCCGAGATCACGCTTGAAACTCTTCGACGTGAGATGACAGAAGTCGAGGGGAAGATCAAGAGCCTCACAACTAAAATCCACAAGCTAGAAAACAGAGCTAAAGACTCAGAAGGGCTGTCATGGCTTCTCGGAAGGTGGCTGTTGCACTCAGTATTACCCATGCAGGCTATCGCCTAATTATCTGGTGGAGTGGACACACTGAGAATCGGTGAGGCGGCCGCCGCCAGACACACTGCCAAGGCTGGATGTGGCCAGATTGATGAACTACAGAGATAAAGAGACCATATTTCAGGCTGTGTTCACCAAGGGCCCTCTCGCTCATCACAGCACATGTATATTTATATTCCTCGATTACATCCTGGCTGTACAGCATCGCATAGTCTCGTTCATGGGAGTGAAGAAAAAGCTGCGGTCTGCTGGTCTGGCTTACTCGTTGTTTCCGGCGAAGTTGAAGGTCATGGTGAAGCTACTACTTCGCTGAACCTGCAGATTTTTGGGACTGGGTGAAACAGCGTCGCTATGACTCATCAGAACCCAATACGTCGACAACACAAACACAGCTGACTGACACATGTTGTGAATGGAGATGCCAGAGCTTTGGGAGTGGAGACACATGAGATGCTGGAGACCCTACACCCTGCACGAAGAGTGCAGGCTGGGTCGGTAGCTAGCAACCTGTGGGCAAGGGCAGACTGGCCGTACCGGGCATCGGGCATTTCCCCTGGAGGCTGGAAGGGTGGGGGGCAGAAATGCAGCATTTTTAAAAGCACTGCATAGTTCCTTGTATAGCCAACAGTTTTCAGGAAACAAAAGTTCCAAGATTACGTGGGTGTAACGTGCCCTGGGTTGCGCATGCGCATCTTCAACGCGAGAGCGCAGCTGTAAAAGGATCTGACACCGGTTGGCGACCTTGCCGTAGGCCTTTATTAAAGTTATTAAAAAGTGATTAAAAAGTATTGGAAATATTAGAATGCAGTTTAATTTTCAGGATGATTAGATTACGTTAGGAGACACGCTGTATTAGCTATTTGTTAAGGTTAGCCCATCATACCATGTCGAAACGGATGTCAATCTAATATTCTGAAAAGTGTGCATTTTAATAATTATCAGAAATGTTTATTTTATTAAAATTTTTGATTTGTTTTTATATTTTAATAAATACGGCCAGGGGGGGGGCCCCGTACCCCCCCTTGACTTCCAAAGACCCCCATGTGTTGACTGGTTGAATTGGGTAATTCGGTCAGTGTTCAAGGGGGGAGGTGGCCGGCAGTCCAAGACCATGATGCAGCATTTTTAAAAGCACTGCATAGTTCCTTGTATAGCCAACAGTTTTCAGGAAACAAAAGTTCCAAGATTACTCTGGGGATTAATGTACCTGCTGGAAAGAGATTGGAGTTGTCTAGTTGTAGTTTTGACTCATCTAAGGTAGCGCAGATGGTTAATATACCTCCTGCAAAGAGCATGCACTAAGCAGATCATAGAGCAGCATTTTATGTGCAAAGCTAAGTGGGTTACTGCTTTTGTTGCAGTACAGTTTGTAAGTCACAATTGTAATCTAGGTTAGAAAGTTATGTTTTTCTGTCACTCTCTTTCATTATTTTAATTTTGCTAAGAAGGGTTTGTTTGTGTAGAAATACATTCTTATTAGTAAAGTCAACCCTAACCACTGCGTTACATTCTGAATTCTAAGTTTGTGCTTCCCCAGACCAAGCACTGTTAAAGAAAATGGCTACCAGTATGGATAAAGTAAACACAAGGAGACGATGGACAGAGCACTGAAACTTTTCAGACACTCACCTCCAGTCATGAATCTGGATTGAATCCACCATCGTTCTTTAGCTCACTTTTCCATCCCATTTCAGACCCAGCTATGTGCAAATCAGTCTTGAACTTGTGCCTCATGGGAACAGTCCAGCCTGAACTGCCAAGCCAGGTTTTCCCTGGACCAGAAACAAGCATCCTGGGACCGGTTTCGGGGTAGCATCCCCCATCAGCCACATTAGCTTGTATCCAGTGGTAAAGTGAGCATGGTACCAACGTCTGGGCATACCCTGTCAACTTAGGGCAAAGACAGCAAATGCAAAGAGATGTTGGACGGAGCACTGAAACTTTTCAGACACTCACCCCGAGTCACATAACTGGGTTGAATCCATCATCATTCTTTAGCTCACTTTGCCACCCCTGTTCAGACCCAGCTATATGCAAATCAGTTTTGACCCTGTGCCTCATGGGAACAGTCCAGCCTGAACTGCCAATCCAGGTTTTCCCTGGACCAGAAACAAGCATCCTGGGACCGGTTTCGGGGTAGCAACCCTCATCAGCCAGATTAGCTTGTATCCAGTGGTAAAGTGAGCATGGTACCAACGTCTGGGCATACCCTGCCAATTTAGGGCAAACAAAGCAAACACAAAGAGATGTTGGACAGAGCACTGAAACTTTTCAGACACTCACCCCCAGTCACATATCTGGGTTGAATCCATCATCATTCTTTAGCTCACGTTGCCACCCCAGTTCAGACCCAGCTGTAAGCAAATAAGTCTTGACCCTGTGCCTCATGGGAACAGTCCACCGAATTGCCAAGCCAGGTAATCCTGTGACCGGTTTCGGGGTAACACCCCTCATCAACCAGGCTAGCTTGAATCCAGTGAGCAAGGGACCCACGTCTGGGGATTCTCGGTCAATGTGGGGGGTGCTACTTCCTACAGTCCCCGACCTGGCGATTGCAGCATGCTGCATTGGAGGATCTTGAAATCCGGGACTTGATAAATACTGCTCAGTCTATTACCTAACAGACAATTGGGGCACCGCTCCTACTAGATTGATAGAATGGGCACTAAGGAAGGTGTTTTGTGGAGCCATTGCATAGACACAGTGATGGGTCGAACGAGCTGCCCTGCACCGTGATATTGTCTGGATAGAGGCTTCTCTGGGAGCTGTTGACACCGCAGCGTGAGGCGACCGTGCTGTGAAACCAGCGCTGACTTCAGCGAAAGACCAACATGCCTGCCTTTTTGAATCGCTCAAGTGCTTTGAATACAGAGCATACCAATCTAAGATACATGCTGAGGGCAACAAACCAGGCCTACTGTTGGTATGGTTATTGAAGAGTAACGTGGCGACCACTCTCATAACCTAGATACAAGTAGCCCCAACGCAACTTGTCACTAGCCAAACAGACATACATACGGTATTCGCCATCCATTACCAATCACTCTAATAACCCCCCCGGATGACAGTCAAGTCCCAATCAGTAAATTCCTCCGCATGATTACACTGCCTGCCATTGAACTGATAGGGAACGACGATCTCAACACTCCTATTATGGAGCAGGAAATCCAAGGTGCCATCCGGGGTCTGCCTCATGTAAGATCCCGGGATTGATTGGGTTCCCTATTGAGTTACTAAGCGTATGAAGCTTTACTGGTCCCAAAGCAGTTACACTATATACTGCCACTCTTGCTGCAGGGCTACTGCCCCCAACACTTTGAGATGCATTACTGGTTTCACCTCCAAAACCTGGGAGGAGTCCCTTGGAGATGACATCCCATTGGCCCCTATACGGACTATAAAATACTGACCAAGATAATTGCAGTGAGACTTCTCAAACATCTTCCCCACCTGGTTCATCCGACCAAAATGATTCATACCACGTCGGTCCACTACACTTAATATAAGCAGACTTTATGGAATGTTGGAAAATACATCAGCTCGGTGGCCTTATGCGGCATGCGTAGTGCTGGACCTGGAGAAAGCATTTAACCCTGTTGACTGGGAGTACATATTTGCAACATTGACCACAATAGGCATAGACTGGAGTTTGTAGAGGCTCATAAGGTTTATTCAGAGACCACAGAGCGTGTAAAGACAGGGCAGTGCGTCTCAGCCCCCTTACGAGCTAGCAGAGGCACGCGCCAGGGTGTCTCCTATCTCCACTCCTATTCTTCCTGGCAATTGAACCATTGACCCGAGGCTTAGACAGAAGGGTCAAGCCTAGGGTATACTATTGGAGGGGACAACACAAGTGGTCTCACTATATGCAGACGACGTATTGATTTAGGTGAGGTAATTTCGGGAGGACATTGTTGAGGTAACAGATATGCTTATGGGTGAAGTGGGCGAATGCTTGTTTGTTTCCTGAGTGCCCACCACAGCAGAAATTTGTGGTCTGTGCACAACGCTGGGAACCACACACCTCTTGGTATTTGAGCATCAATATCTATCATACCAACTGCGACCTCATCAATGGTAACCTCATGAAAACCATTGCCCCCCTCCGTTCGCAGATACCATTCTGCAGTGCGATCACACTCTTGTTGCAAGGCTGAATGTTCCTATAAAAATGGTGATACTTCCTCGTCTCTTATATTACTTTCACTATCTCCTGGTGAACGTCCCTCCAAGCACCTTTTGTACCCTAGATGCAATGCTGGGGGTCTTGCTGTGGAATAAGGGTAGCTGTAGAATAGCACTATTAAAAATGTAGCTCCCGGTGGAAAGAGGTGGCCTTAGGACCCTAGGTTTGTAACATTATTGTATAGCAGCACAATTGCAGTGGCCCACTCGCTTGATGGCAGAAAGGTACGTAGAGGAATTGGAACTGGTCTCTGGGTACCATGCATAGTGGGTGGTGAGAGAAGCTTTCCTCCCATGGGGGTGATCCCTCAGCGGATCACTGGCCTATTACAAGTGGCCCACAGTAGTTTTCAGAAGAGTTTATGTCTCATGCCGAATATGCCTCAGTACGCACCTGTAATCCATTTAGGTTCTATCTGACCGATTAGAGAACTGCTTGGGGGGCAGGGTATGACGATTTTGGAGGCAGGTGGGGTGGAAACCCAGGGGGACCTGTTCCAGGACCGGGACAGAGCACTAGTCCCTTTTGAGCAGCTGAGAGATGGCAGGGGCCTACTGGTGGGGCCTTTGGCCGGATAGTGGCTGAACTTGTACGACTGTGGCAAATCATTGACATTAAACCTGATCAGCACCCGCATATACTCACCATGCAAACTGTGGGGATGGCTCTCTCTTGATAACATGGCTGACGCAAGCCCTTTCACACACACATCACAGGATCCTAAGCAACTGTTTGGAAGTTCAAGGTAAATGGGGCCGATTCTGCTGGGATGTGTACCTGGTGTCTTCGGCTGCCTCTTAATGCCTAATTGTTTGCATGTCAGTGTACAAAAAAATTATTTGTCCATTCTGGTACAAACTAATATTCTAAACACGAAGTAGTCAAGATTTCTAAAGGGTCGCCCTACTGGTGTGGGTGTCGCACCCTTCGAACTTTAAGTAGGCACTGTGTTTCCTCGTTCATGGAACCGGGGAGGAAGGAAACATAGGCCAGGATTTGATGCAGAAGGAATGGAACGGGCTCTCCTACACCCAAGCAAGGTTGTCCGTAATGCCAGATTTCAGTACACACAGCACAACATTCTGCATAGGGCTTACCTAACTCCGGCGAGACTCCACAGCATCTTTCCTGGATCTTCATTCACCTGCCCATGGTGTATGGAGCCTGGGGCGGACATGGCACACGTTCTGGAATTGCCCGATAGTCAAAAGTTCTATGACTAGAGGTCACGGAAAAAGCCCACCAGAATAACGGGTTGCACTGATCTTTAAAATATGGCATGCAGAGGACACTACAAACCACCTATAGACTTAGAAATGCTTATAATCCATAGACAGATAGCCTTGTATTACAAAGCTAGAGTACCGCCTAGAATGTGGCATTGGGGAGCGCTGACGCTGAAGAGGGGCATGAGGAGGCGCGAGGGCTGCATAGGAGACCCCTTGTAGCAGATTGGGAAGGTTTACTGGACACCTTAGAGGTGCCCCAAGTGGACCTCGGCATGTAGGAATGAGAACATTCGTTAACATGATGCACCCCTTTCTGCATACTGGCCTCCCCGGCTCACGCTTTCAGAGGATGGTGGGGCGGAGAGTGTTAACAAGGTTGCAGATCCTGAGTTCATAATTTCCTGGCGATTGGATTTATCACACTAGGGGCGGGGTTGCGCAGGGCAAATGAGCTGAGGGATTAGAGGGACTGTTCCACCACCTCAAGCTGTTCTAGGTACGACTGCTGCTCATTTGGCGAATTGTTTGAACTCTTTTATGTTGTTTGATTTGAGATAACTGCAGCTCCCGATTGACTCAGAAAAGTATAACATGATGACAGGGGTTGCAACAGGATTACTGCTTGCATTGATATGTGTATTCTGTCAACATGTGCTGGCTGATACTGTGTTGCTAATGTCAAAAACCCTAATGAAGATGGTTAAAAAACCACAAAATGCCACCATCATAGATGCAACAGCGACAAAAACAAACCATGTGCTTGGTTTGATTATAAGATACTTTTTTTATGCCGCTCACAAGATTATAGTAAATTATTTTAAATTGGATCACCTTTCCTCTCTTAAAAAAATAATGATAATTAAAACCGAGGTGCCGTCTAGGCTTGCAACAATTGATGGGAAAGTTATGAACTGCAGAAAATAGAGTGACCAAGCTGCAGGTGTTAAATCGAATCCAACTGTGCCTTGCGCTACCCTGCCTAGAGGTAATTCCCATTTCTGTTACAGCAGCGACTCCACCTTTCTTTTTCTCAAGAGTGCTGCCATTTGCACCCTGAACCACTCTGGTACATCAAAAGATTGAGAAAGATTTTCTTTATCAAGAGTGCACTTATTTCTTGAAATCCTAAGAAACCATCTGGAAGTGCCAGGTAATGGGTCCGGCTTTGCTGCGAAGCGTACCTGGGTCTTTATTACAGATTATAGTGTGTTTTCCTTGTGAACGCTGGTCGCACTTTTCAAAAGGTGTGCTCTGCGCTAATAAGGAGAGTGCACCGTATTAGATGGAATGTACTGCCCCCAGGGCAGCCACAAACAGGTGCTGCCCTGGGGGCAGCGCATTCAAGTGAAATGCGGAGCGCTTTGAAGCAGCCGCTTCGTGTTTCACTGTGCAGACAGCAACCCACCTGCCCTTTTAAGGGGGATAGACAGGGCCAGACTGGGAACCACAACCGGCCCTGGCAAAGTGCTCGGCCGCCCCCCACACCCCCACTCGGGGGGGTTGGAGGTGCCGCCGAGCTCTTTGCCGGGGCCGGTTTTCGGCCCATTTTGGTACAGGGACGATTTTGCAGCCATGCTGCAAAAACGGCCCTGTAACAAATACGGCCCCCAGGGGCCCAAAACCGGCCCCCACCCGTGCGGCGCACCGGGGGATTGCCCGGTGCGCGCTATGGCCAGTCCGGCCCTGGGGATAGAGATCCCTGTGCAGGCTGGTGCAGCTAGTGGCTCCACCTGCTTGCAAGGGGATTGTCTGAGGGGGGAAGTCCAGAGGGCTGTCATGGGGGGGCGGGGGTGGGCGCACAGACAGTGCCCCGCCTTTTAGGTGGAGCACTGTCATCGAACCGCCTGGCAGCTGCTTTGCTTCTATGCATGCGTCTATAATACAGCATGGGCGCAGAGGCCAAGAGATTCCCTCATTTGCATAGGGCCACGTCACTATGCAAATGAGGGAATGCCCTTTTGAGAAAGCTCTGGTGCTACATGTGCACCAGCACTTTCAACATTACTGAAGGGGCCGCACAAGCATCTACAGCCCATTGTGTAATTCCATCGTGCCCCAGGAGCTTGCAAAGCAGGTGCACATGCCGTTTCGCCCTATGGACAGGTTCTGTAATACGGTCCTTGGCTGCCCTTAGTGCTAAGTACGTCATTGTATTATAAATGTATTTGTCCAGTCAGATGCAGACTATTACGTAAAAAAACAAGTAACGTCAAGATTTCTAAAGGGGTCACCCCACTGGTATAAGTCTTGCTCCCTTTAAACTTTCAGTAGGCACTGCGTTTCCTGGTTTAAGGTTCGACAGCAAAATCTATGTATTTTTTACAGCTTTTCCTCCATTATGTAATAATTATTTTATTGTATTTTCTTAAATTATTTCATTTACTCATTTTTATTTTTTTATCAGTGATCTGTGTACCTTGAAAGAAAGAAAGAAAGAAACAAACTGATATTTATAATGATTGAAAAAGTTAACATGTATTTTGGACTATTGCCAGTTTCATTTTAATGCCACATCAGCATACATTTATGGTTTATTTCTCTATTTTATGGTCAGATCAAGAATGGTTTTTATTCAGCTCCCTTCTTTTGAAGTGCTCCTCAGTGCTACAGCAATGAGCAGCTTCTATGGAACTGTAAATTAAATTGTTCATCAATTTTGTGATCATAGCTTTGACCAGTTGGTTCTGCTGATAATGTTTGTCGACAGGGCTTTTCTGCATTGGTATATAAACACGGTTGAGTATACATTTAAAAAAAAATCTTTTTCAGGTAAAGTAAAGAATCCCGAATGGAACAGAAATGAAATACCTCATAGTTGTGGTGAGCTTTGCAGCAAGAGACGCTCTGGCCAAGACTGCCCTCATTCCTGCAACATGTAAGTGTGTACCGTATGCTACTTTTTCAGTAATATTGCAGAAATTCTGCATAAATACACACTTTATTCACGCCATTCCTAATGTAACTAGACATAATTAAGTTAATTAAAAAAACGAGTTTTACTACACGAATGAAAGCAATTCAAAATGTATAGTTAAAATGTATGATAAATGTTACAGATGTCAAGGCTATCCCTGGTTGATACTACACATTTTACAGCACAGCGTTGTATGTAGAAGAGGCCCCATGCTCCCTGATGGTGAACCTCCCAGTGCGAGACATATCTGGCATCAGTCAATCACACAATACTTGTATAGCGCTGTTATCCAGGCGTTGCGTTGCTGATCTTAGTCGAAAAGCCAGGTTTTGAGTCTCTTCCTGAAGTCTGTCAACGGGGGTGAGGTTCAGAGGGGAAGTGCGTTCCAGCACTTGGCGGCGAGGTGGTAGAAGGAACGACCTCTACTGTTGCAATGACAGATGCACGAAATCTGTGTGAGGGAGGCGATGTGAAGGTGTCTGGATGGAGGTGGAAGTTCAGTTAGTGGATCATGTAAGCTGGTTCTTGGTAATGGAGGGCTTTGTAGGCGTGTCAGTAGTTTGAATTGTCATCATTTCTGGAAATGGAGCCAGTTGAAGTTCCTCAGGTGTTAGGTGATGTGCGTCTGTTGGGGCAGGTTGAGGATCAGTCTGGCCACTGAATTATTTATAGTCTGGAGCCTTCCCATGAGTTCATAGGTGGTTCATGCATACAGTGCGTTGCTGTAGTCCAGACAGCAAGCAATCCGGGTTTGCATGACTGTTTTCCTTGGGTTTTTGGGGAGCTATTTGAAGATTGTCAGTGCTGTGGCTGGCTCTGAAACCGGATTGAGAGGCGTCTAGCAGGTTGTTTTTCTTGGTGTTCAGTGGACTGGCGGTTGATGGCCTTCTCCAGGACATTGGTAGAACATGGGACCAGCGAGATGGGGCAGTCGTTCTGGAGTTTGGTGGGGTCTGCGGAGGGTTTCTTGAAGATAGCTCTGACTTCTGCGTGTTTCCATGCGCCTGGGATGGTGGCTATGGTGGTGGATGCATTGAGGATGGTGGTGAATTGGTGGCTGATCTCGTTGCTTTCTGGGTGGTGTAGAGGCAGTGGGGGCAGGGATCCATGGGTCCTCCTCCTGAGTGGATGGAGTTCATGATGGCTGTGGTGTCTGGTGCGGTGAGCAGTTGGTCTTGGGAGGCTTCTGTTAGAGTTTGGAGGATGGTGGGTTGGGGTTCGAAGTACCTGCAGATGGTGGATATCTTGTTGTGGAAGTGATTTGCTTGGGCGTCACAGAGTTCTTGTCATGGAGTGATCGTGCTCTCTGTGACTGTAGGGCAGGGGAACTCAACGATCGTGAAGAGTTCTTAGGATTGGTTGGCGCTAACCTGTATGCAGACCGCAAGGGAGTCCTTTCTTGTGGTATCTGTTAAAGGACAACTTGAAGGTGGATCGGTCTGAATGGTCTCTGCTGGTATGCTCTTCCAGTTGTTTGCAGCTACATTACCTTGTGCTAAGTTCTGGTGTGTACCAGCTGGCTTTTTTGGTGGCTTTGTGGGTTTTGGCTGGTGTACGGGGGCCACTTGTTCAGCAGGGTTGGTGAACCAGGTGTTGAAGTGTTTGACTGCCCCTTTCAGGTTGGTTGTGGCATGGGGGTGCGTGGTGTTGAATGCTTCCACCCATTCGGTCTGTGTCACTTTGCTCTAGCTGCGGAAGGAGATGCTAGGAGGATTGAGTGTGATGTGAGATGCACTAGTGATGGTGAAGAGGACAATGAAATGGTCAGTCCAGGTGAGTTATGTGGTATGGCTGTATTTGATTCTGTTGCTGGACATGAAGATAGATTCCAGTGTGTGTCCTGTTCTGTATGTGGGGTCTGTAACCAGCTGGGTGAGGCAGATGCTGTCAATTCGTTCCAAGAGGCTGGCGGAGTTCTTTACAGTCTGGTCATCTAGGTGGAAGTTGAGGTCTACAATGAAGATGTAGTGCTTGGTTTATTTGGTGAGAGGGGTGATAAAGTCTGTGATGGCTTTGTAGAGGCCGGAGCGAGGTCCAGGGGGTTTGTAGGCAAGTGTACCATTGATGATTGTTTTGTTGTCGGTGTGGAGTAGGAAATTCGGGTGCTCCATGATTGGTGTAGTCTAGTCATTGGTGACAGTGCAGCGGATTGATACTTTGTGGATGATGGTGATGCCACCTCTGTGTTTGTTGGCACAATCCGAGTGTGTCATCTTTTAGCCGCAGAGAGTCGCTGTGGCGATGACTGGGGCATAGGAGGGGTGAGGGCAGAGGAGGGGTTGAGCCAGGTTTCAGTGATGGGTTCGTTGGATGTGATGGTGTAAATGGTGTCCCAGACTTCGGTGGCATGTTTGCAGAGCAATCTGGCATTCATCAGGAGTCATTAGAGTGGTTATGAGGAGGTGTTGGTTGGCGGGGTGGGTGTGGCGCAGGTTTCTGTGAGGGTGGGTGATTCGAAGTTGGTTCTGGCCTCCATTAAGTAGGTCCTGGGAAGGGGCACTGTGGAGACGGGTGGCTGGAAATGCAGAACACGGCGAGCGAGCTGTCAGTTGTCTGGGAACAGGGAACCTAAGGGCTGAGACTGGCTGAAGAAGAGTCTGCGAGCTGGCTGCCAGGCTGGCTGCTGAGGGTCACTCATCAGGGCAGGAGCAGCCTAGCAGCAGTCGGGCGTGAGGAGGGACACAGGAGCAAGACGCACTGACCAGCAGCAAGGGAAGCTGGTGAGGACCTGGTGTTTCACTGAACCTTGAAAATATGATCAAATAAGTCACAGAGGAGATTAACCAGATGCAGTAATGTAAGAGACTGGCACCAAAAGGACTCCTAGCGGAATTATTAACGTCATACTTGGCCTGTTGACTACACACCTTCACACAATGTATACCACCTCTAGGGAGGCAGGAATTCTGACAAAGTATTTAAATAGAGGCATAATCACCACTATAACAAAACCAGGTTGATCTGCCGACCTAAGCGACTTGTTTAACCCTATCTCGCTTCTTAATGAGGAGGCAATGGTGCTTGCCAAGGTCCTGATGAATCGCTGCATGGCAGTGATTGGCTTTCTGGTGCATCTTTACCAGAGAGGCTTCATGCCTCAAAGGCTGAAGCAGCACAACGTTTGCCACCTTAACGCATTAGTCCTAGCAGGACAACTATGCACCACACTTACAGTCCTCCAAATTGACTTCAAGAAAGTGTTTACTGGCATAAACTGGTTTTATCGGTTCGCTCTTCTTAAAAGATTAAACATTAACCCTATTTTCTGTGCTCACACTCCGCTCTTCTATGAGATCCTGGATGGACGTGTTCATCAACAATGAATATACTGTGCATATTCTTTTCCATAGAATATGGCACGTGACCAGGATGCACTTTATTACCGCTTTTATTTGCAGTCTCTATCATGGAGCTTAGGTAGGCGCTGGAGATAGAGGACAGAGTCTCAGTATACGCTGATGACCTCCTAGTGTAGTGTAGTTCCTATTATCCCAATAGGCTCTGCGCATTGGAATAATATCTTCAATAGTATAGACCTAGGGCAGAGGTTAACTAGGTCTTCTACCGACGATATTGGACTTACAGTTTTGTGTTTGCCAGCTAGCTCAGAGTTCACTAGAAACTTTCTCGAATAGGCAAGGAGGATTTTAACCTCCCTGGATAGACAAGAAGGGATTTAGTTTCTGACAACCATAGAACATGACAACTTTGCTCTCCCCTAATCAAGAGTGTATCTCTAGAGTCGTGTGAAAACAAAAGACAACTTATTTTACTCAGTCAGTTCAGTGCATTCTTAGTTTCACCAGATTGTAGAGAAAAGGAAGAGACGGGTGTGTTCAATAAAAAGATGTTATTTATTGATCAGTCTCCTTTCTCATACAAGAGAAATGAATCGCTATTATTGTAATACTTATAGTTAAGTAAAGTGCATACAGTAAAGACAGAATTATAAAATAATACTGTAAAAGCATTGATATGGTTTCTGAGCCATATGATACTTTAAAATGGATAAAATAGATACATACATATATACATTTGACTAATCATACTCAACTGGTGCTTCTAACCACGCCTACCCCAGTGTACCTGACCTAAGCCTAATACGTGGGCGGGAGTAGATAAGTAGCATTTTAAGTTAAGTTTGTTTTGCCAAGGGACTGACTCGAGAATTCTCTGCAAGGGGTTATTCAGTTCTGTACCTGAGATCTAGAATGGTGGAGGGCTGGTATCTCTTATCCCAGGTCTTGATATTCCAGCTGCCTGCGAGGGCTGCTTGGAAGCGCCGGAGCTGGATTTCTCAGCAGGAGAAAGGCAGCGTCTCGTTCTCAGCGCGTCAGGAAGGCGGGGCAGCGCCTGTGGGCTTCGCTCTCTGCTGGGCTCCTCGGCACGTCTCGCTGCTCCAATCTCGTCACCACCGCATGTGTTTGCTTAAGGCAATGTCGGTAATATTTATACCTGAAAGGTGCCGAGATTGACGTAAGGATGGACATATATACGTCAATAAGGATGTCATATGAACGGGCTCGTTCGCACATTCTTTTGCCGAAGTTCTCGGTGAAATCAAAACAATGGCTATGGGAATTTCCCAGGTCGCTGTAGGTTTGATTTGTTTTGAGAACTCCGTATGCCTTATCAGGGGCTGGAGGAATATCGCTTGTCTAATTAGATGGCATGCGTTATGACCTAATCAGATAACGCGCTTCTGTGCCGTGGTGTGGCTTAATCAGATAACGGTTTTTGCACCGTTGGATGGCTGCTAGTTAATTATTAACCAAACCAGGGTCAGGAATAGGGGAATCGATACAGTACCTATAGGAATACATCACACCCACTCCACGTAGACTATGTCCATATTTACAAATCTAGGCATAGTGAAACCAGTAGCGTTTGTGTATACCGTACCACCCCAAAATACATTCATATGTATCCTGAAAAATTGAAACTACGAAATATACGAAACACAATCACATGTACTATATGTACAAGTAGTCTAATAATGCTACACATATAACGCATATTTTAAATTCATCATAAAAAAAATGCGAAAAATACACATGAAATGGCTCTTAATACAGAAAAAAAGTGCGAGACCATTTCATCACAATCATAAAGGTCTGTATGAGAGTGCTAGAGGATAGCGAATGTCTCGTGACTACCTAAAATAGAAATTTAGTTCTCTAAGAATAATGTCTACTTTAAGCAGAAGATAAGTGTCCCAAAAAATCGCAAATATTATTGAATTGGGGAAAAAGCTCTTTCAGTCTGAGAAAATGATGAGAATTTTTTTTTTTTTTCATATCGCTTTTTAAAAGTTGAAGGTCAAATTCAACATGTGGGGAACTCCGAGTGCTAGTTTGCTCAAAGTTATTCCTGCTGCTCTGGTGAAAACATCATATCATTTAGACTGTTGAAAAAACTGTCAACAGCGTCTTGCGTAAGTTCCACTAACTCGGAAAAAGTTGTTACCATGCATTCATGAGCCTGAGCATGATTGCCTCCATTGATGTTTTGATCAGCATAGCTGACTGAAGGTCGTACCTGATTGATGCTGCTTTCATCTTGTACTTCACTACCCCTCAATCGTAGTGGTGAAGTCTCCACGAATGCCGTCATCAGGATTGGTAGCCGCTGGGGACAGCACAATGCATGAGCCGTTACCGGACCCAACAAGGTATCTGCGTCCATTGGCACATCCGATTGTAGTGCCAGACAGGTGTCCAACACGCATTCTTCGCCGCATAGCAAGCACCTTAATACAGGCATAACACAACTTTGCCACATTGGTCTAAATGAAAGAGACCAAGTCATGTTCAGGTCCCGAAGCCGTGCTAGTCCAAGGACTTTACTTATGCGGTCCCGGTAGCCAATGGCTAGGATCATTTCTTCCCTTGTCGCAGGTGTTTTGTCTGTGACATGGTTTGCCATAGCGAAATAACAGGATCAAAAATAGGAAGCCTGCCACTAGTCCCAAAAGGAGAGGAAGTCTGCCAAAAATTGAATGGACAAAGTCCGGAAAAATACCCAGGATGGCTTGGAATGGAGTTAAAGCACCCGAAAACACTGCTTTAAATACACTGGAGACACCAGTGGTATCAGAAATATTTAAGATTTCGTTCAGTATTTCTGCGAAATGTATGGGGGAATTAGTTGATAATAATGAATGAATCTCTTCTGTTGTCCTTGCAACTTGGAGATCATATGTTTCTTTTGATGACGTGAGCCTAGTCGGCGTCTGTAGGAGCACAGTCTTCATTCTGCTTAAAGTATCTATTCGAATAGAAGCAATTTTCAAATCGGGCCATAACCTTGCCTCCCTGTCTGGAGAATCGTTCGGGAACAATACTCGTTCACAGCACATGACCTTCCTAGTCACGGTTATGAGATAAGGTTTTCCGGGCAGCAAACTACAACATCTGCGATCTACTATTAGAATGTAACTCCCGTTCGAGAGTCTCCTAAAGAATGGTTCTATTTGTGTTGCAGGTGTGCCTAGCTGGTAACATGAAAGGTTATTTGAAGTCCCTTCACAGGCTCCATGCAAGCTAATACCCTGACACAGAAGTGTGCCGCTTAGTGATTTTGCACAATTATTGCCACTGAGAAACACTTTCTGGCCTTTATTACTGACACATTCGTGTGTATAGGGCAAGTTCCATATTGACTTAATGTATCCTTTACCCAACCTTTCATACTGGCCTGCCTGTATATATTTTTGGCAGAATTGAAACTGGAAAGTAGTTATCGGAATATTTATTATTCCATGTATTATCCATTCAATGACAGGTCGTTCTGACATTGTCAATGGTAATCTCTCAAGTCTTTCAATGCTCAGAATTGTAAAGTCAGCACCCTTCTGTGCCAAACTGATTTGTTTATCAGTAAGGTTAAAGATATTAAATAATGACGTTGTGTTGATTAAACGCCAAGGCACATAGCCAGAACGCAGATTTTGTAACGTCCAGCCAAGCTGTACAATAGAACGCAATTGGGACTGACCGTGTTGTAACATCAGTAATTCTTGCGACATTATATCGATTGCTGAAGACACAATGCTGTCCAGAGAATATATTCTGGAGGACAGAGTCATTAACCCATTGTCCACCACAGAAAGAGATTTTTCCAAATTAATACGGTCAATTTCCCGTATTTTTTCTGCTGTCTCAATTTGAGTTACTTTCCAAACTTCGTTATAAGCTGCATATATAGAGGCCGCTATGAAACGTTTTTGACGCTGTTTGCGTGGTCCCAATATGAAATCACGCAAGTCAGCACCTTCTGTAAGTAAAGTTAGGTGTTGCTTAATTTCAGCCAGTGTGGACGTTTGTAGCCATTGAAGGCAGAGCTTGCCCACGCTGTAGGTGGTTACTATCCCTGGATGTTGTCTTTGGGAATATCTAGGGTCTGGCCTGGTCAATTTGAACCCCTGTATTTTGTTCAGGAATCTGTCTTGACAGTTATTTGTGTCTGTGGGCCAGATCAACCATTGTTTCCATTCAGGATGTGTTCTGTTGTCTTTTAATATATGGTTTACGTCTATCTCATCATCTATAGAGCTATTACTGCTGACTGTTGGTTTTGGAATAGACGGTTTGTTCAAATCTTTGATTTTGGCTAAGCCAAGACAGGTAGTTTGTTGAATAGTGTCATTCAAAAATATAATTTGTTCTGGGATCATGCAGGCTCTGAACAATGATTCTATACCTTGTACTTGCCAATCTTTTGTACCCCAAACAGTTTTTGTTTCAATGTTACTGTTCCAGAAATTAAAACCAAATGTATTCATTTGCTCAAAAAATGAATCTGAATATATAAATTTTGTGTTGGTAAGCATGGTCTTCATACCTGTCTTATTTGACAATTTGAAATAAAATGTTTCTGCATTACTTGTGTTAAACCCTGAAAAGTATGAATATTTATCATAAAATGTTTTCGAGCTATCTTTTGGAGGAGTAGCACAATTTTCCCATTGGTTATAATTTAAAACATTTTTAGGTTGTGCAGATTTATGGAGATAATGGTTACCATAGTGGTTATAGCAGAACATTTGATCATAATTAGACGAACCCTGCAAATAATCATGTTCTGTAAATTTAGCAGACATCACAAGATCAGACATCATATCATTAATACTTTCAAAGTCCCAATCATCAGCAAATGTGCTTGGTTTTACAAAGTCACTCAATGAGATCTTGAATTGGTGTGGATACTTCAGGATTTCACCTGGACCATAGATTTCATAATCAGTTTTGTCCCATACTACACCGCCTGGTATAGGATTGGCTGTGAAGTTCACTGAAGAAAGTTCTCTTTTCTCGATGTGTGAAGATGTGTGTGGTTTAAGGACCAAGTTGATTTTCTGGCTTGCTCTGTCCATTTTAGCATATTTTCCTTCAATGAAATGTCCCAAGCATAGTACCATGATGAGCCAAAGAATGAGGATAAATGCACCTAAGGCCACCCAAAATTCAATCCATGGAGAAATCAGATAGGTTTCTTTCAGCTGTTGAAGAAGTTCCTTAGCTTTATCTTTAAAAGTTTTTGTTGATGGCTGTTTCTTTGCTTCACTCAGGTCTTCAGATGAATCATCGAAGTTGATGAAGTAGCCGGATGCTGTTCTGTCAATTGTTCCAATTGCTTTTGGATTTTGCTTTGTTTCATTAGCAAAGTCTGCAGTTACATCATCATAGGTTGTTGTTTCTTGATGAAAAGCTTTGATTTGGGTTTTAAGAGGTTCAAGTTCCATTGCTTTGTTGCATAGTCCTTGTTGATTCACTGTAGATTTTCCAAATGTGATCAGTCTTCCAGTTTGAGCCTCTGTATTCGTAGCAAACATTGGTGTTCTGCTACTTCTTGGGAGTCCACTTGGCCTACTATTTGTTATCGGCCACATGATTATGGTTTAACCAGGTCGATGGATATGACTCGGTTCTCCTTTTTACCAGCAAGGGGCGGTAGTACTACTGATCTTGTCCCGTTGATAGACAAGACAGGAACTGCTTTTCTGTAAGAAGGCCCAAATTCCTTCTTTACCGCGATCTTTTCTCTGACCAGATCCCCGACTTTTGGAATCCAGACAGACCTTGCTGGGACAGCCGGTTTTTCTTCAGTGGTTGTTGGCTGTTGTTTCAACTTTATGTTGCTCAGGTCTTTTCTTGTTTCATTTAAGTCCTGCAAAATAGCCAAACGATCTTTGATATCAAAGCTTTTGTCTTTAACCACTGAAGTCTGACTATCCAGATCTTGGATCATCATTCTAGTCCCGAACAATAGTTCGTACCGACTGAACCCTTTCAGAGAATTCCTTGGCAGGTTATTTAGACTACGTTGGACACTTATTAAATGTTTGACCCACCCAGCTCCCGAACCTAATACCTTTTCCGTTATAGATTGCTTTATGTCTTGGTTTTTTCTTTACACCATCCCGTATCCCTCAGGAAGGAAGTGAGAAGAGTCCCGCTATGCAATGCTCATTTGGCCATGCTTCCCTATAAGCTTGAGGGCTAAAGGGAATACATTATTCAAAACGTAGCATGCTCCTAGCGTATATGCCTTTATAGACTTGCAAATCTTTTTTATAACATTCCAGACGTCAGCCGAGCGCTGGGGTCTACATTATAAGTGAAAATTAGTCTTTTTATGTTAATATGACGCTTTTTCATGATGGGTACTTTCTTATTGTTGTTGTTTATCTGGAGCGAAATGCCATGGCAATGGTCCTCCTCGCTCGCCACTGCGATCTCTGTTACAGTCTGGGCAGTTTTTTACAAAAATGTGATGATGCAGGCTCATGCCTGGCCACCAGTACACTGATTGTAATTTTTCCAGAGAATCTTTTTGCTTAAGGTGTCTGAGACCCTCACCCATATGTGCGTCTGCTATTAACAAGCCTCTCCTGTCCGTGTTTGGAATTACTCTATCCCCCACTCCAGGGATTCGAGCAAAAGGGACTGAGTTTGCATCGATTATGTATGTATAATTGAGTGGATAATTGATCGGTAGCGCTGAGCAGTCGCCTTTTGATGACGTTTTCACCGCCAGCACAGTTTCACCGTCAATGTGTTTTACTGCACGCTTTTTTGTAGCTACGGAAGCCGATTTACTTGCTACCGCTGTGGCTGTCTCAGCCAATTCCCTGCAACGTGAACGCCATCACGCTGATGACTCAGTGAATGTATCACGTGAGTTTTTGGTAGTTCTTTCTGTAAAAGAACTACTTGTTCCCAGAGCACTTTTTGCTTTATTGTTGCACCTGTGTCATCTTTGTAACCGTTTTTAATCCATTTCTGTAAGTCATTATTGTATGATTTGACGCAGTAATACGAATCGCACACTATAAGTGTCGGGAATTCGCGATCGGCATTATCTAGCGCCATTTTCAATGCTATTATTTCAGTTTGTAGTTCTGAATTATTTTCCACTGAGTGTGTTTTTGTAAGTAGAGGTCTTAATTTACCTCCGCGCCACACTTCTTTTACAATTTTGCACGTGGCGTTGTAAGCCAGCTCTCCCCAAACTGAGGGTTGAGCATGTCTGTCTGTATATATTACACAGGCATATTGTCGTAAAGGCAGAATGTCGATTGGCAGAGGGTATTCTCTCATATTTTAGAAATTTTAATTCTTTCATTTCCGGGTCAAAATAGTATTTTACTTTGTCTGTAGCAACAGAATGTACCCATTGTACCCATTCTGGATTTAGTGCAGTTGTCGGTAAATTACATGGTGTTGTTAATGCCTCAAAAGCTGATTCTGCTGTTCTGACTGTAACCTGTCTACCGTCTGCTTGGCATTTTTCCTTTGCTACAGCTGTTTGAACCGCATGAACAATGCTTTCCTTAATGCTGAACCTTTTTTCAGCTTCTGTGTACAAATGTGATTTGTATGCTATTGGTACCTTCTCTCCCTCATTAGAGGTCAGGTATGTGAATCAGCATCTTCCTGGGATGACTCGAATCACAAGGTTGCGTGTGTTGTCACGTGTTTGTAATTTTGTTTTAACTAACATATCTGTTTGTAAAGATCTCAAAATTTCTGTGTGTTTTTGAGTCCAATTGATTCTTTTAAAATCTGGTTTTATAAGATCATAGAGAGGTTTAATTCTCTCTGCATAATTTATAATGTAAGTTCTTCCGAAATTTAGGAAGCCTAGAATTGATTGTAAGTTTTTCAGTGTTCTAGGTGCTTGGATTACAGCACATTTCTCTAGGAAATTGTCAGCCAGGCTTTTGCCTTCACTTGATAGTTCATATCCTAAAAACAGGACTGGTAGATGGGCAATCCTTGACTTTTTAAAGTTGAATTTGTAACCCTCTGCTGCGAACCCAAGTATTATGGTGTTCACTCTTTTCAAGTGAGTATCCAAGTCATCATCTGTTAGATAGATGTCGTCGACATAAGATAATGCCTCGTCATCATATGTTTGTAGTAATTCTGTTACTCTCGCTGAGAATAATCCTGGGCTGTTCTTGAACCCCTGGGGCAAACGACAGAATTTTTTTTGCGTGCCATTTATTGAGAACGCTGTCAAATATCTGCTCTCTGGTGCTATATTTTGACAAAAGAATCCATTAGAAATGTCTAATGTGGTTTTGTATTTTTTGCGCACTATGTTATTCATTAGTGCAGCACTATGCGAGTTTTGTACTGCAAATGTTTTGCAACATGAGTTAAGGTGTCTGTAGTCCAAAACAAGACGATATGAATTGTCTGGCTTGGAGACAGGAAACAAAGGGTTGTTCATTTGTGAGGTGCAAGTTTCAATCACCCCCTGGTATTCAAGTTGATCTAGGATCTCTTTTACCTGTTTTTTAGCTTCTTGCTTAATCGGGTACTGCCTCTGTGCAGTAGGTTGTGATTTTAGCTGGATTTTGTGAGGAGGAGAGTCCTCATCCCATCCCACATGATTTTTATATAAGGCAGGGGCTTGAGCTACTGCCCACTTTCTTGCAAGTGTATATTTTTTATGAATTGGAATATGGTTTGAGAAGGCAGGCATAATTATTTCTTCGCCATGTGGGCACTCCCTGACAAACTCTGGAGGCCAGTCTCGTTCAGCTAGAAGGATGTCATAGCCCTTGGAGAGATTATCCCAAAATAGACCCCTAATTTTTCTAGTCTTATCCCCCTCTATACGCAATGTTATTTCATATATTTTATGAGGTTTGCTAACTCTGGTATCTGCAGTTTCCACCTGAATGTATTCATTCGTGTCCACTGTCTCCAGATGATTCATAAGGATCTTGCGAGCTATGCTCACTTCTGCTGCGCTGTCTAGCATTGTCTGAGCCCATTCTCCGTTTTTCAGCTGTGTCCTCAGTATTCTCGGCATTGTTAATTACTTTAATACTGGCTACCTTCTTTTTTGGAAATTGTAATTTTTTATTCAGATGAGCAGGTTCTTTGTCTTTGGTGCTCTTCCCTGTGTTCTGATCGTCCTCTTCTTTCCGATTTCTGCGAGGAAGTCTGAAAAGATTGAGAGGGACGTGTATCAATATCTTGATATCTATCAGGTTTTTTTATATTATCCCTATTTCTAAGGTTGTATTTTTTCACAGAGGGCTCCCTTTGTGGAGACTTGCGTCCTTGGTCAGGAGATCTTTCTCTCCGCCGAGGAGACCTTCCTCTGGACTGGAATCTTTTTTCTTTAGGATTGGATTGTTTATTTCCATCCCAGCTCTTTTTTTGAGTGTTTAAATTATTTTTAATAAATACCTTTTCAGGACTTACAACTAGTTGGGGTTTCACTGGTATTCCGCCAAAACTATCGCTTCCTAGTTCTTCATAGGATTTTTTTATGATTCTGGCAATTTCAGATGGTTGGTCTGCTATATTTGTCTCTTTTAACCTCTGGCGAATCGCCACATTTGCTGCTTCTCCCTTTATGTTGGCTAATAATATTGCAGAGACCTGCTTGAAGTCTTTCAGTAATTTCATACCGAGAGTTAAAGCGGGTTCTGGACCGTATTCATCTTGAATCTGTTTTAGCACATCTGGTATTACTGACATGGATGGTACACCATGTGTTTTTGTGTAAATGGAAGCAAAGACTGTTCCCCAAGTGTCACAGTCCTCCACATGTGGTGCGATTCCCATTGGAAGACAGATAGTCAGAATCCTATGTTTCTCAACAGGGGTGGTATCTGGAAACACCGCCTCTATTTGAGTGATTTTTTGTGCTAGCCAGAAAGGAATTTGTTCCCGTTTTGCGGGTACTTTACCTAGACAGGACTGTATGTTCTGTGGTGTAATTTTATTTGTGTTCCCCTGATGAGTGATCAGCTGTGGAATTTTAATTGCTGGTTGGATTGTTGAAGTCCTGCATTACATATTGGACTAATTGTCTATGTATTTTTATTAATTGTTTTAGCTGTGCTAAAAGCTCTGGTGCAGGCATTTCTTCAATGTCTGGATGTGGTGTGTATCCGGCTAGGACCGGCCACGTTGCTCCTGGTCTACCTAGTGGACCGAGCCTGGTGATGTGATTATTATGTTTTAGGGCGCCATGAAACAAGAGCAGGTGCTCTTGGAATTTGAGTGGTATTTCCACCTCCTCGAAAGGAATGTACTCATTAGGAGGTTCCTCTATTTTGTAATAGTGGAAGTCCTTTGTTACAGCGTTTGCTGCTGGAAAGTTTATCCATGAATAGAATACCTCTGTCTGCCGATATTCGTGTGCCTCGATTACAAATATGACTGTACCACCTCTCGGTGTCAGCCCATTTTCTATAAGTTTTAAAGTTATAGATTTTCTTATGTTGACCGGGATGAGTATTGCATCCGGGTCATTTTGCAGCAGAGTATTGTCTGCTACTAGGAGTTCAGCTGCTATTCTAACTGTCTCCCTTTCTTCTTCACTTTCTGTCATTTTACTGACAGGAAGGTTATTCTGTTTGTTTGCAGATCAGGTTTCTATGGAAACAAAGATTAGATGCACAATATTTTGGAACAGTGTATCCTTCAACGTTGAATAAACCAAGAACCATACATAGGAGTCTCCTCCTGTGAGGTTTGGCGGATATGACCTTTCACCCACTCCAGACGTCTTTGGAGTATTATGGGAAAAAAGGGGTCTGTGTGAAAAAGCACGACTGAGTTACTCTAATGTCTTGCGTTAGTTTTATCGCCTAT
This sequence comes from Lissotriton helveticus, assembly GCF_964261635.1. Lineage (NCBI taxonomy): Eukaryota > Metazoa > Chordata > Amphibia > Caudata > Salamandridae > Lissotriton > Lissotriton helveticus. Next base: position 1,135,342,799 of record NC_136063.1, read on the forward strand.
CCAAACGTTGGGCGCCATGTAGTGTAGTTCCTATTATCCCAATAGGCTCTGCGCATTGGAATAATATCTTCAATAGTATAGACCTAGGGTAGAGGTTAACTAGGTCTTCTACCGACGATATTAGACTTAAAGTTTTGTGTTTGCCAGCTAGCTCAGAGTTCACTAGAAACTTTCTCGAATAGGCAAGGAGGATTTTAACCTCCCTGGATAGACAAGAAGGGATTTAGTTTCTGACAACCATAGAACATGACAACTTTGCTCTCCCCTAATCAAGAGTGTATCTCTAGAGTCGTGTGAAAACAAAAGACAACTTATTTTACTCAGTCAGTTCAGTGCATTCTTAGTTTCACCAGATTGTAGAGAAAAGGAAGAGACGGGCGTGTTCAATAAAAAGATGTTATTTATTGATCAGTCTCCTTTCTCATACAAGAGAAATGAATCGCTATTATTGTAATACTTATAGTTAAGTAAAGTGCATACAGTAAAGACAGAATTATAAAATAATACTGTAAAAGCATTCATATGGTTTCTGAGCCATATGATACTTTAAAATGGATAAAATAGATACATACATATATACATTTGACTAATCATACTCAACTGGTGCTTCTAACCACGCCTACCACAGTGTACCTGACCTAAGCCTAATACGTGGGCGGGAGTAGATAAGTAGCAGTTAAAGTTAAGTTTGTTTTGCCAAGGGACTGACTCGAGAATTCTCTGCAAGGGGTTATTCAGTTCTGTACCTGAGATCTAGAATGGTGGAGGGCTGGTATCTCTTATCCCAGGTCTTGATATTCCAGCTGCCTGCGAGGGCTGCTTGGAAGCGCCGGAGCTGGATTTCTCAGCAGGAGAAAGGCAGCGTCTCGTTCTCAGCGCGTCAGGAAGGCGGGGCAGCGCCTGTGGGCTTCGCTCTCTGCTGGGCTCCTCGGCATGTCTCGCTGCTCCAATCTTGTCACCACCGCATGTGTTTGCTTAAGGCAATGTCGGTAATATTTATACCTGAAAGGTGCCGAGATTGACGTAAGGATGGACATATATACGTCAATAAGGATGTCATATGAACGGGCTCGTTCGCACATTCTTTTGCTGAAGTTCTCGGTGAAATCAAAACAATGGCTATGGGAATTTCCCAGGTCGCTGTAGGTTTGATTTGTTTTGAGAACTCCGTATGCCTTATCAGGGGCTGGAGGAATATCGCTTGTCTAATTAGATGGCATGCGTTATGACCTAATCAGATAACGCGCTTCTGTGCCGTGGTGTGGCTTAATCAGATAACGGTTTTTGCACCGTTGGATGGCTGCTAGTTAATTATTAACCAAACCAGGGTCAGGAATAGGGGAATCGATACAGTACCTATAGGAATACATCACACTAGTGAATCTCACCTACCCAGAACAGTTGGGTTCTTGAGCAATGCAGATACTTAATAACAGTGTCTTCCTGATAATAGAGGGGGAGTTGAAGACTGGGTCTACTGCTCATACCTGAAACTAGCAATGGAACAAGATATAATATCTCAGGATGCTCATCTCAGATAGTGAGTGGCAGATCTGGGAGGGTAATGCCACCCTCTTGATGGACTGCCCATCTCTACTCAGAAGGTATTATCCTTTACCTGGGCCTTTCGAAGTACCTGATACACCAGCTTATGTCATTCCGAAATCCTCCAAGTCTCATTCTCACTCTTCTTCCTCGCAGGCAGGCCATCTACCTTCACCTTAAGTAACTACATTGGCTCCCTGTCCAAACAACATTTACAGCCAGATGTTGAGCTTCCTTTATAAAAAAAAAGGCCCTGTTATCTTCAAAAACGGATTCGGCCCTGCAATCATTCCCACTCCCATTCCCAGGTGCCAAACTTTACCAAACTCTTATTTTTTAGTACCTTTTCTTTCCTCACCCAACAGCCAGGAACAAAAGTGAGCTCCTCGAGATACACTTCTCTCCATTTGAGGCCAGGTACCATAAACAAAACTCAAAACCGGGTTCTTTGACACAGAGTTCAGCAGCTTGGAGCTCTGTCATCTTTAGTGCTAGGGGTGCCCTTTCTGTGTTGCTTTTATGCTCTACAAATCCGTTATTCCCTCACTTATTCGTTTATTCATAATGAAGTTTGTGAGACAGTTTTCTGATACATTATAACATTACACAATCCATTTTTTACATTCTTAAATTCAGTTTTCATTATTCATAACCCATCAAAATGTTAGTAGCACATCACAAAACTCAAATGTCTCTACAGGAGTAAATAAAATTAAGAGACAAGTCTCAAGAGCCCACTAAGACTCCAATTTCAAGTCACCAGTGTTCCAACAGTCACGCTATCTTAGGAGTAAGTAAGTACTCCCATGGCCGCTAGGCCTGAATCAAATCTTACCAACTCCAGCAAAAGTGTAGCGTTCGGAGTCCTGGAGTGCAGCCTGTCCACATGCACAGCTTGTATGCTACCAGTCCAAGATTCAATATTTTCCCTGTGATGTTAGAAAAATACGATAAATGGAGTTCCCTTCCACCAAGATCTCCCAACCTAAACTATCATTAGTCTGTTTGCCGTTTGTGAGCCATAGACTGAGCCTGCCCTTGTTTCAGAGTGGGGATTACGTCGGACTTCAGCCAGCTCCTTGCCGGACCCGCTGCGCGGGTCCCGCTGCGCGGGTCCCGCTGCGTTATCTACGTGTGTGCGGGGAACCGCAGGGTTGCGAGCTGACCCGCAGGGACTCGAAGTACCAGGAGTCCCTGCGTGAGGTCGAGACCCGCAACACCTGGGTCGCTCTCCCTGCCTGCCCCGCCCCTCGCCTCAGCAGATAAGGACCTGCTCCAACCATCAACGCTGGGATCTTCTGTTTGCCGTTTGTGAGCCATAGACTGAGCCTGCCCTTGTTTCAGAGTGGGGATTACGTCGGACTTCAGCCAGCTCCTTGCCGGACCCGCTGCACGGGTCCCGCTGCGTTATCTACGTGTGTGCGGGGAACCGCAGGGTTGCGAGCTGACCCGCAGGGACTCGAAGTACCAGGAGTCCCTGCGTGAGGTCGAGACCCGCAACACCTGGGTCGCTCTCCCTGCCTGCCCCGCCCCTCGCCTCAGCAGATAAGGACCTGCTCCAACCATCAACGCTGGGATCTTCTGTTTGCCGTTTGTGAGCCATAGACTGAGCCTGCCCTTGTTTCAGAGTGGGGATTACGTCGGACTTCAGCCAGCTCCTTGCCGGACCCGCTGCACGGGTCCCGCTGCGTTATCTACGTGTGTGCGGGGAACCGCAGGGCTGCGAGCTGACCCGCAGGGACTCGAAGTACCAGGAGTCCCTGCGTGAGGTCGAGACCTGCAACACCTGGGTCGCTCTCCCTGCCTGCCCCGCCCCTCGCCTTACCTCACTTCTATTAATGTTCTAAAGCACCGCTGCGCGCGGGGCGAAGACCGGGCAAAGAGCGTGCCGTTTGAGGCCGTTCGAGGACGGTAAGGACTGGACTGCGCCATTTCCCTTGTTACTATCCTCGTTGCCCATTATACCTTGTTTGCACTTCGGTCACAGAGAGATTATGTGTTCACGAGGAAGTCGCAGTAAGACCGCAAAGGGAGGGAAAATGTCGAACGGGACTCTCGATGATTTCATAACAAAGACCAACACGGCTATTGACATTGAAATCACCAAAATGCAACATAGAGTTTCCATAGAGTTAGACGCGGCTAGAAGACTATCCCAGGACCTAGCCATGTCAAAAAGGTCATCCATAGGTAATATTGCCTCTGCTAAAACTCCTGAGCGCCCGCTAGGCCCCCGGCCGCTAATAACAAAGGCGGTCATTCATCAATCTACAGTCACTTCACAATCTGCGCAAGTCATTACCCCAGTACTGGCCTCCCCTAAATCTAAGCAGAACTTTTCGATAAATCCACCTGTACTAGATTTAAATATCTTCAAAAATTCGATTCTGAGTGCTAATCATAGGGTTGTTCCTCAAAAAAGAAAACTCATTGCAAGATCAGCCTACGCTAGAAAGAAGGCCAAAATCGCTAGGGCACAATTCTTTAATAATAGAAGACCCCCTGTACTAAGCAGGGTGGAAGGAGATGGGCCCCAAGTTGACCCATGCCTAAGTGACGAGGAGTCTAGTACAAGCACAGATAAAGTTGAATTAGATATATTAGTCAATGAGGCTCGTTCACATCTCGTCGCGGGGGTTAATGGGGGACCCGCGTGCGAGCTAGAGGGGAGTGATGAAGACTTTCTAAAAATAGTATGGGAGACCCTGAAAAAGCTCTTATCCCCCCTTGAATTCAGACTCTCAAGCATAGAAAATCATCTGCTGGAGATGGACAAGACTATTGTTACACTAGCCAGCCTTAGCCTAAAGCAAATGGAACCCAAAATTTTACTGGGAGTAGAGAACACTGCGCAGGTACTAGTAGCAGCTACACCTGGTCAGTCCCCGCCCAAACCGATACCCAAACCACGTATAAAGGCTTACAACCACACAGCCACTACTTCCCAAACTATTGCCCCCGCTCTCCGCCCTGCACAACGTATGCCACTTACAAACCAGGTCGCTGCCCCGAGACCAAACAACACCGCGACCCATCGCGAGCCACCCAACAACACCCAGGTAAACGATGGAGTTAAAGTAACTGAAAGGGGAAAAAATATAGTAGAGAAGAATCCTGTAGAAACAAATCCTCCTTTACCAAAAACTAATCCTAATCCCCCCACGAATAACATATCAAGTAGAGAGTTGGGCGAGCAGTCAACACAGCACTCAAAAAGATCAAGACGCAGGACAGTTGATCTACCTCCGGAATCAGCCCCATATACAATTGTTATGACAGGAGTCCCAGAGTTAGCAGAAGGGGTCAGAGAGAATTATCATGCCTTAAAAAATAAAAACATCTATTGGTTGAAGCTGAATAGACCCCTCCCCGCACATGTCAATGGAGAAATCCTGTCAGTAAGGCGCGCCGTTTGGGTGGGCTCAAGACCGAAAGATAAAAGGGGAGACGTGATAATTATTAATTTTAAGGATCATAGGGCGGTAAGAACTATAGGAGACTGGTATGAGGTCACAGGAGGAGATAATATCTCCACACATTATGTTAGCTACTTCTATCCACGGGAATTGATGAATAATCCTAAACACCACCAAATAAGAAGACCGCGTCCAGAGTGGAGAGAAGTAGGCTATCAACCTACCCAGAACCATTTCTTTAACCAACCTCCGCAATTACTCTATCCTCAGACCTATTGGAGCAATTTGAATAACAAATATCAAACATCATTCCCAGATTTTAATATACCAACATTTAATCCCTTCTCAACGTGGTGTGGTCTAGAAGGAATAGATTGACTCGATAGTAATCTTCCCTTGATTCAAGACCATACCATGACAAAAGAAGCTACTCTTTTTGGTGACACCATTCCAGACACCTCAGCTGAAAATCGTAGTACCGAAGGACAAAGTCAGTCGACTCAACCCAACAGACCATGTGCGAGGAAGGGGGAAAATTCCACCAGGGGGAATAAAACCAGCACTACACCTATTTTAATTCATGAGGAACATAACCGGGATTTGGAGACACCTGTGCCAAACAAAGAAAATAAGACAAATGAGAGACAGGTCTTTGGCAGGAGAGTAGAAAAAATTCAAATAATGTTTTGGAATGTTGCGGGTCTCCGAGAAAAAATTCTGGATGGAAGTGTTTCAGAGTTTGCTAAAGAATGTCAAGTCCTAGCCCTCCAGGAGACCTGGCTCACGAAAGAAATGCACCTGACAGGGTTTAAAACTTACTTCTCAGCAGGAATCCCAGGAACCTATGGGAGAGCTAAAGGCGGGTTGATAACCTACATATCTAACACTATACCAGGTCTGGTAGTTACTGCACTTAGTTCAGAACCTTATTACCAGATTTTGAGATTGGCATTTAAGACAAAGAGGACTATTCTTCTCGTTAACATTTATGATAATTTAGTGGAAAACAAGAGAATAAAAATACTGGGGGCTCTCCGCAAGAAACTGACAAGTGGCATGAAAACTAACACAAGGGCTAGAACCCCCGAGTATCGTTTGGGGAGGTGATTTTAATCATCACCCTTGTGAAAGGCCAAATAGCAATATCTGTAGTATGAGCCATGAAACAGAAGAACAAATTACCCATTTTAGTCACTCAGTGGTGGGAGATTTCTTAAACGAAACCATGTCCAGTTTGGACCTAGTAATATTAAATCAAATAAACCCTCTATCTGGGAAATTGGACCCTACCTACCTCGGAAGGGGAAGTGAAACAACAATCGATTACATCCTCACCACAGCGACCCTTGTAAATAGGACCATGAATTTTAGAGTTAAAATTAACACATTAAGCGATCATTCAGCTTTAACCTTCGAATTAATTTTGGATCAAGGCCAGCTATCACCTCAAACCTTAATGTCCACCCTCGCCCAGAATAATATACAACTTACAAAAACAAATGGTTACACTCTTGGGTGGGGGAAGATTGATCCAAATGAGTTGACAAACAAGGTCGTAACCGCAGCACAATCAGCAATAATGAAGTGCTTAGATACTGAGGCAAGCGATGAGGAAGTTCTATCCCATTTTAAGGTGATCCTAGGAAAAGTAAACGAATGCCTTACTATGAAGCAGAAAGGGATCACGGAAAGAAAAAAAGGATGGTTTAACCATGACTGCTCAGCCGCCCATAAAAAGCTAAAGAGAGCATTAACAAAAACAATAAGAGATCAAGAGGAGGTCAGGAACCTGAGAAAAGTGTATAGGCTGGCGTGCAAAGTGAGAAAAGAAGAGTTTAAAAAAGCATTATGGGATCAGCTGCACGAAAGCTCACTAAACAAAAATAGCAAATTATTTTGGAAGGTGGTAAAAGCACCTTTCCTGACTGATATAAAAGATCAGCCAAGCATAGAAGTAGCTATTGAGGGACAAACCTGGGTAAATCATTTTGCAAAGATTTTTGGCAAATCCCTAGCAGTAGCCCCTACAGAAAGAAACAATAGCCCAAATCAGGATAATCCATTTCCAATCCCATTGGTAGTCAAATTACACGAGGTAATAACTGCAGTGAATAATGCCAGTAAGAGTGGAAAAGCCCCTGGTCCGGATGGGGTACCAGTTGACTTTTTTAAATTTAGATTAGATCTTTGGGCCCCCATCATAAAAAGGGTGTTTGACGCAACAATGAAGTGTGGACTATTCACATCCTGGACCCAATCAATTTTGGTGCCCATTTTTAAGAAGGGAAATAGAGAGGAGGTGACCTGTTATCGACCGATCTCCCTCCTGGACTCACTGGGGAAAGGACTAGGCAGAGTGGTTCTCCAGCGTTTACAGGAGTGGGCGGACGATACCGGGACCCTCTCGGATATCCAGTATGGCTTCCGAGAGGGCCTCGGAACAACGGAACAAGCCCTGAACCTGGCCCTGCTGATGGGAAAATATGTGTCGGCAAAGCGCGAGAAGTTATACATGGTATATGTCGACCTTTCCGCAGCTTTTGACTGCGTCTGCCATGCAAAACTATGGTCAGTCTTGATCAACATGGGAATAGACAAGGTTCTTGTGACCTTTCTCAGGGAACTCTACTCCAACGCCTCCTCTAGGGTGCGTTTTGGAGTACGGGGTGAACTGTCAGAATCTTTTTCCGTAGAGCGTGGCGTCAGGCAGGGATGTGTCCTTGCCCCCTTCCTCTTCTCCCTCTATACCAACGGTCTTGAGGTAGAGATGTTGAGGGGGGCTTGGACTTGCCCCGTGTGAAAGATCGACTGGTGCCCGCCCTTTTATACGCGGATGACGCGGTGATCCTAGCACGTACCCCACGTGAGCTACAAAAATCTCTGAATAGCTACGCAAAATTTATGAGCGACCTAGACCTCCACATAAACATAAAGAAAACATACATTATGGTAGCAGGCCAAGTCAGGAAACATGGAAAAAGCATCTTCCTCAATAATGAAAAATTAGAATCAACCCCCCAATACCCCTATTTAGGGATTATGATAGATGAGAAGCTCAACTGGAGAGTGGCCATAGAAGCGCGTAAGCATCAACTTTTGCGCTCTATTGCTGCTCTTATGAAATTCGCCCAGAAATTAGGAAAAAACCTCCGGTTGAACTACTTCAGAACTATAGAGCAAAGTGCCATTCCATCGCACTTTATGGGGCTGGCCTGTAGGGTCACAAAAACACAAAAGCCCTCCAGGTAGCGGTGAACACTTTCACAAGATTTTTATTGTCAGTCCCAAAAAGAGTCTCCACCTTTGCCAGTCACGCAGAATTGGGATTGCCACATATCGAGGACCTGGCCAAAATTGAACCCGTACTTCTCTGGCGCCGAATATGGGTGTCAACAAAAAACACTTTAACCAAAGCCATAGTTGCTGACTGTATGACTCTAGATCGTGTTGAAAAAATAGACTGTTAATATACGTAAAAAATCTTCTCACTGACTTAGGAATGGCTGAGTACTACCACAACCCTGAAACGATTGCTGAAATTCCAAAAAAAGAGCTCAAGGCAAAGGTGCTGAGCCATTTTGAAGAGCTACGTATTACTGTGGAGATCAAGAAACTATCTGTACAACACTCTCTAGCGGTCATGACTACTTTGAAAATTGAACCATATTTAATCTATGTTGATTCGCAGTTCGAACGGTTCTTATTAGCGAGATTCAGGTTGAACATCTTCCACAGGGCTGTAGCATTTCCTAACAGAAATAGCTGGGAAGAAAGTCTAATGGCCTGTCCATGTGATGAACTATCCGAACAGTCAACAATTCACACCGTACTGTTCTGCAAATATTACTCCGCACACCGCAAGCTTTGGCTAACCCCCCTGTTGAGAACTTTAGGCCTCAGAAAATGTCGTCCTGCCATGTTGTGGCTACAATTTTTAAGTTCTGAATATGTATGTAAAGTTGTAAGCACCTTCCTAAAATGTATTTTTAAACATAGGCTAAATCTCTAAAATAATAATTTTTAAATCATTTTGATCAAGCAACAGTGACAAATTTTAAAAGAACTGAATATGCATTAGAACTGATAAAACGCATGTAAATGAAATGTATAAATGCTTTTATGGTTTTTCATGTAAGACTGAAACCGAATAAAGATTTTACTTACTTACTTACTTACATTAGTCACTTACTTTCAAGGATGGAGTACACACAAAGATCATCTCCAGATTTTGACAAGTGGTTTAAAAAGAAGATATATCACATCAACTTGCTGGAATTAAAAGCAGGCTATGAAGCTCTAAAATTGTTCGTTCTCCCTTTTAAGACCATGGGGCACATGCATCAAGGTAATCATTTGCGATTACCGAATAGCGAATTTTAAGGATTCTCTATTTGGTAACTGCAAATACCTATGCATGAAGGATTCGCAAATATTTTTGCAAATCCCTAACATTCCCTAATAGCGAATCACAAATTGCAAAACTCTATTAAGGAATGCATTCTCATGCTTTCCTATGGGCTTATAGGCCCATAGGAATAAATGGGAATGCATTCGCAATTTGCGATTACCAAATTGGTAATTGCAATTCGCGAATGCAATTGCAAGAGTGCTAGGGGGCCTAAGGCCCCCCGATACATCCCGAAAAAAGGTAAGTGTGCACATGTGGTGCACACACATGCCCCAAGGGCATGTGTGTGCGCCACATGGCACTTTGAAAAACGCACTTGTGTGCATTTTTCAAAGGATTTGCAAATTGCAGTCAACTTGAAGTTGATGGTAATTTTGGAAATGCTACATGCATCACATTTTGGGAAACGCAAATTGCTATTCCATAAAAGCATTCGCAAATTAGGTAAATGCAAGAATTGTGATTACCTATTTTACGAATGCAATGCCTTTGATGCATCGGATAAGGCATTTTACCGGTCGCAAGTTTGCAATCGGTAAAATGCTTGATGCATGTGCCCCTAAGTCCCTGCTCATTCAGGTACCCAATGCAGGGAGAAACTCCTTCAAGACCACTATCCATGGAAGCGTAAACAATCTGGCATTGACACATAGTAAGGGATTTGTACATCATGGTGGTTCATCTATAAGAATGCAGAGGCAGACTTACTCAGCAGATCAATCCAAGACATCCACGGGAGGTCTTCAAAGATGTAGTGCAGCAAACCATGGATCCGGATATTCGATTGTGTATGATTTCTTTGTTTTGAAAATCTCAATAAATACAATAAAAAAAAAGATGAAGTGCAGCAAAGTGCCTTTTAAGAGTAGTTGTATCGCCAAATGGACTTGTTTACAGATACAGGAAACATAGAAAATACCTGTTCTATGCGTTCAGGTGGTATGCACTAGGGTTGAAGGGGTATTACTTTTTGATAGACTGGCTTGTACGTTTTCTGTATGCATTTCCTCCCATTTTGTTGATTTTTAAGGTGCTGCTCAAACTACCATTGCAAAACTAGGATGATCCTTATAGTGCAAGAGTGGCCACACCAGTGGCGATTTGTCGACCATCTACACCTCTTCGAGTGACCACTCAGGAAGCTGTCATGCAGAATGGATATCTTGTACAAATTACGGGACCAGATCCTGCATCTTAGACTTACGTTGTTGAACTTGGTGGCGTGGCTGTTAAATTCTTACAGTACGTGAATCTGAACCTGCCACAGGGCTTCATGGACATTTTAAGAGAGTCAAAGCGTCCTTCCACCAGAACGTCATATACTTTTAAGAGGAAGAGGACCTGCATAATGTGTTTGTAGGACAGCCACAACCTCAATAGATTTCAGCATCAAGTGGTGATTACTTATCTTTTGCACCTAGCGAAGTCTGGGCAGCAATTTCCACCACTTAAGGTAAACCGTGTGGCAGTCACTGCCTGTAGGAAATTTCCTACTCAAATATCTTACTTTTAAAATGCTGGTTGTGAAAGCCTTCTTAAAGGGTATTATGAAAACGTTTCTCCCTATGAGTTCTACAGCTCTACTCTGAGAGCTACACTATGCCCTTACACATAAGGCATCCTTGCATCATTTGACTGGGAAAGCTGCCTTTTTGGTAGGTATTACCTCATCTAGCAGAGTGTGCTAGATTCAGCCATTGTGTTGTCTCATGAACCTTAATCTAAGTTCCATAAGAAAAGGGTGGTGATGAGAGCTCATCTCAGTTTTCTTCATACGTGTATTTCAGATTTTCATGTCAATGAAATCCTTTCCTTACAAGCTTTGTGACTCCATCAACTCCAGCAGAATGAACCCATGACACGTTAGCTGTGAACTTGGTTTTGAAATTCTCCTTAGATAAGACAAAAGATATAAAGCAGTCTGATTATCTGTTTATAAACTATGATCCTTTAAGGACTAATTTATCTACAAGAAAACAATCCTTCAGTTGGCTATCTTCTTTTATTGCACTATGGTGCCAGCTAGCAAACAAATCTTGCCACAGTAGACCTAAAGCACAGTCATTCAGGGTAAAAGCTTCTACTGCAGCTCTCTTGAGAAATGTCCCTGTTTCTAAAAATATATAGGTTGGCTACATGGAGGTCCATACGTAGATTTATGAGACATTGCAATCTAGATTTGGATTCTATGTAAGATGCCCAGGTTGGTCATGGCTTTTTGAAAAATCTGTTTGAGTAATGGATGATGCCCTTTCGCTTTGCTAGTGGGACAGGCTTGCGGTTCTCTTTAGTGCTCATGCCTGTTGATAAGGATCCCCTAAAGAGAAGGCAAACGTACTTGCCTGTAATCCTAATTCTCTTCCAGGGGAATCCTCGTCAAAGTCATAAGCAGCCTTCCCTCCTCCTCAGACAAGAAAAAGGGCAATGTTTTTTATTTTACACTCCAGATCCTCCTGGTTTTATAAAAATTAACTGACCTGTCACCTGTGAGGTATGAAGGGACACAGGAGAAATGGTGACGTCCTTGAAGGTACAGTACTCTTGTGTCAAGGACAGCCAATCTGCTAACATTACTCTTCATTCACTTTTTCTTTTTGAAAAACATTTGTGAAAAATGTTTGCAGTCACATTTTCTTAACTTGGTGACTATTTGACTTAATTGGTTTCTTTTTTAAAAAATAAAATATAAATTAACTGTTCAATGGCATGTGTGGCTATAGATACACATGCTCTGCGTAATCCTGCCATCTCGTATTGGATTCGGAGCAGTGCAACTTGTTTTCCTCGAAGAACTCCTTTGAGTCACAAGGTAGAGTGACTCCTCCTCTTGGTGATAGTGTGCATGGGCATAGACTCCTTTGTTGGATCGTTTTCTCTCCACCATCGGTTCGGATGTGTGTGCCTCTCCTCCATGGTCAACTCAGTTTGGTAGTAATCTTTGGTCCTATCCTGTCTTCGACAGCATAGTTATCTCGATTGTGCTTTTCCATTACTGCACTGCATCAAAAGTTTGTCGGTATTGACACTGACCGATCACGCAACAGAGTGCTGTGATTCTTGGGCCTACCATTCCACGTACACCATTGACGATGTGTTCCTGATGGAACTGAACCCTTTTCAATTTTACCTGCAGTGTCACACCAAGTTTCTGAAAGACTGTAGTTTTAGATTCCTTACCTTCGAATTACCCCCAGGGGTCAGACTGGATGTGGAGATTTTTCTTTAGCAGTACCCCTGCACGTTGGTTGGTGGCGTAGGTCAACCCCACGTCTTTCGTTGGCATCGTGGTCACTGGAATGATGTTGCGGTGTCTACTTAGATGCCACCCCTGCGCTTTGACGTCAGTTCTTTCTTATTCTGCGCCAGCCTTACGCAGATCCGGAGAGAGCTACCCCTTTAGTCATTTTTTTACTTCGTTATTTCTCGACTTTTGTCAAATTCTTTTTTGAGTCTTTCGACTCCTAGTGTATGAGGGATGTCCCATCGACAGACCTGGTTCAAGCAGTGTGAGGCCTGTAACAGCCTGATGTCGGTTACGGACCCCCACCTCATGTGCCTTTGGTTCCTGGAGCGTGACCACTACCTGAAGTCATGCTCCTACTGCTGGGCCATGAATCCTAAGTCTTTGCGGGAGTGGTCCCGAAAGCTCTTGGTGGCCCGGCAGTCGACTCCGCATCGTTCGAGGTCCCCGTCGAGTGGAAGGCCTTGGGACTGTTCGCAGAGCCACTACCATCATCCGTCTTCCAAGTCTTTGAGTTCTTTGGGTAAGGTGAAGCACAAGAAGAAGGCGAAGAAGCAGCGTTGATCTACGCCTTCTCCCCGTCAGTTGGCCGATGTGACATGGGACCCAGAGCACCGTCGCTCTCCAGCTCTGTCTTTGGAGCCTGCTCCTGGGATGGCTCCGCTCTTTCTTCCTTTTCCCGTTGTTGGAGCGTCCGCTGCCCAGCTTCAAACTTTCTAAGAAGTGCTTCACAGCATCTTTGGGCAGCCCGACTCCTCCAGCATGCCTTCGGGCTCGCAGACTCCATTAAGGGCCCTGGGATTTCGATGCCAGTGGCTCCAGTGCCGGAGGCCATCGAGGATCCAGGCCTGGAACCGCATAGACGCTGGTCAACCTCGCAGTACATTCCCCGGCGCCGATCCCGATGACAATACCCCTGGCGCCGGTCGTGCCCCCGACCGGCACCGACCCCATCCTCGACACCGCACCGGACTGACGTCGACCAACGTCGGCGCCGGACAGCACTTTTGTGCCACTATTCATCCCTGGTTTTCCTTTTCAGCCTGACTGGCAACCGGAGGAGGCTGAGGAGGACTGGGAGGGGTCTGTAGACCCTTTAGCTGATCAACTTGATGAGCCGCACTGGTGAGACTACCTGGGGGATGCCAGTGGTCTTGATACCTCCCCAGACCTTGGCATGCTTTCTCCCCTTACCGTTGCTATGGAGGAGGGAGCGTCATATGTAGTGGTGTTGTGTAGGGCTGGTGAAGCCTTGGGCCTGGAGCTTTCAACAGTGGCAGTCAGGACTAACCTGACAGAGGTACTTCAACCTGCAGCGGCTTCTTCGGAACCCCTTCTGCCCTTCAATGAAGCCCTCACGGACGTCGTTCTGGGCACTTTGTCTAAGCCCAACACAGGGGCTCCTGTGGATAGGATTATTGCCCAACGCCACCACCTGGCCCTGGTCAACTCACGTTTCCTCTCCCACCATCCAACCCCAGAGAGCTTGGCCGTCCAAGCCTCGTCCTCTAAGGGTGCATTCCCTACTGCTCCCCCAGATGCTCCCCCAGATAGGGAGTCCAAGAAGCTAGACCACCTAGGGAACACTGCATGCCTCTTGGGCCATTATACCCATACAGTGTGGGATATAGTCACGCATGTGCTGCCATAGAGCTCGGAGGAGGCTGTGCCGTTCTCACCTGTGCAGTGGCGGAGGGTAGAGGTGCAGCCAAATTCACAATCAGATGTGGGCTGCATACTGCCGACTCACTGGCAGAAGGGTTTCATCGTCAGTAGCCCTGAGGCGATACTTCTGGTTGAGGACGTCTGGTTTTTCTGGGGCTGTCCAATCCACCTTACTGGACATATCCTTTGATGCTCGTTGCATTTTCAATGATAAGGCGGACTCAGCCCTCGAGCGCTTTAAGGATTCTAGGACTACAGCGGGATCCTTGGGCCTTGCTGCGACCTCACACCCCTCGCAGTCTGCTTTTCATCCCTTTCATGGATAATGAAGGGGTGCCCCACCACGTTTGGCCCAGTCTAGCCACCGGTTCACGCAAGCTACCCTGCCTGTGTGTGGCTGTGTACGTGGGACCAGGCGACACAGGTCTGGGGGCCAGCGGGCGGGCCAGTCCACCCATAACCCCCCTGCAGCAGCCTCCAAACTCTACAAGTCCGACCTTTCAAGGCCACCAGAGGCCAGTGGGCAGCAGGATTCGCCATCACCTCCCCCACTAGCCCACCATCACGTCGGATAGGTGGGCATGGCAGATAGTCCGAAGGGGCTACTCCATCCCCATCTAGACAACCCCTTCCTCCATTCCACCAGCCTTCCATCGCATGTCGGAGGATCATTTGGCCCTTCTCTGCCAGGAAGTTATGGCTCTCTTGGCCAAGGGAGCTACCGAAAGGGTCCCTGTGCCAGAAGTAGGTCGTCGTTGCAACTCCCACTACATTCTGGTACTCAAGAAGGACATAGGCCTGCATCCATCTTGGACCTCAGCGCCCTCAACCGCTTCCCCCGGAAGGTTTAGTTCAAGATGCTCATGTTGGTCCTGTCTGTCCTCGACCACGGAGACTGGATGGTAGCGTTGGCCTTGCCAGATCGCCTTTTTCCAAATCCCTGTCCTGCAGGCCCACAGGCGTTATCTATGGTTCACGGTAGGCCACAAGCATTTTCAGTTCACCGTGCTCCCCTTTGACCTTACAAGTGCCCCATGGATGTTCATGAAAGTAATGGCGGTGGTTGCAGCTCATCTGCTCCGATCAGGGGTTCCAGTCTTCCCCTATATCGACGACTGATTGTTGAAGGCAAGCTCGCCAAGGCTGTGGTCTTCCACCTCTAGACTACGTCGGACCACTTGCATTTGCTGAAGTTCACTATCAACGTGCCAAAGTCATACCTAATTCCCTTTCAGAAGCTCCTTTTCATCAGAGTGGTTCTTGATATGGCGCAGTGTTAAGCTTATTCCCTCAACAGCGAGTCCTGGATATTCGGGCTATGATACCGATGTTTCGACCTCTATCCTGGATCTCAGTGAGAATGACCCTGAGGCTGCTGGGCCTCACGGCCTCATGGCCTCTTGCATCCTGCTGGGGGATCATGCCAGGTGGCAAATGTGGGCTCTGCAGTGGGACCTGAAGTTTCAGTGGGCGCAGCATCAGTGCAATCTCTGACGTTGTTCAGATCTTGGAGGGTACTACACGTCCATGGCAGAGGTGGTTAACAAACCAAGATTGGGTCAGCAGCAGATCCCTCTCCCTTCCCCAATCAGAGTTGATAGTAGTGACCGATGCGTCACTCCTGGGATGGGGCGGCCACCTTGGTCTCTGGTCTCCGACCTATTCCGACTTCCACATCAACCTTTTGGAGCTCGGGCGATTCGTCTGGCACTGAAGACATTCCTTCCCTCTATCAATGGAAAAGTAATGCCTGTGTTCACTGACAACACCACCCCATGTGGTGCTGCAACAAACAGGGCGGAGGTGAAGTCGTGGACCCTATGTTTAGAGGCTCTTCCCCTTTGGACATGGGTGGAACATCAGAGCATGTCCCCGGTGGTTCTACACCTGGCAGATTCAACACCTGCGGGTTCTCTGAATTCCAGTGTGGATGAGCTCAGCCGTCGGTGCATGATGGATAATGAATGGCGTTTTCACTCGGAAGTGGTGCAAGGTCTCTTTCAGCAGTTGGGTGAGCCTCTGTTAGATCTGTTCGCCAACGAAGAGAACACACAATGTCAGCAATTCTGCGTGCCGAAATTTCCAAGGCTATCTAATGAAATGGTAGACCCAATATACCCCTGACGGCTTGGGCAAATTCAAATGAACAGGTAAATGCGCCGTCAAGGGATTTATTTCAATACTTGTTTTTACTCTTTTAGTTCACCATTCAAGGCAAGCTAGCACATATTGCTTGCAGTGTAATTTCTTTTTATAATTTCTTTCTGTAGAATATAAACATACTTGGATTGTTTCCTTATTCACAAAATGAGAACACAAGATCTAATCATAGACAAATATATCCAAACACGGGTGTAAGTATAAAAATAATTTTATATTGAAAATTAATATAGGATACTTGTAGGTTTAACTCACAATGAAACAAGAAGAAAAAAAGTTTTTACAATAATAAAGCAGCTACATGGTCTACCCCACGTACATTTACTAAACACTTCTGTGTGGAAGTTGTAGCATGCCAACAAGCCAATGAAGGTCAGGCAGTGCTATGTATCCTTTTCCAAACTACTGCAACTCCACGTGCTAGCCACCTCTTCTGAGGAGGGACTGCTTTATAGTCTATGCAGAGCATGTGTATCTACAGCCACACATGCTATTGAACGGATTATGTTACTTACCCTGTAAGCATCTGTTTGTGGCATGTAGTGCTGTAGATACACATGCGCTCTCTCTCCTCCTCGGACACCTGTGGTCATTGAAGTTACGTTTTACACTTTTATCTGATACATTCACATTTAGCATGGACATATTTATTCTTACATAATCCTTGCATTTCTTCCCAACCCTCCTATGTGGAAATCATTTAACAAAGAAGTAAATGGCCATGCGCAGTATTACCAAGAGTAGGAGTCCTTCTACCTCTTGACTCGAAGGAATTCTTCAAACAAAAACAAGTTGCACAACTCCAAACCCAACACTAGATGACAGGAGTATGCAGAGCATGTGAATCTACAGCACAACATGCCACAAACAGATGCTTACAGGTTACAGTTGTTTCTCTAATTAAGCTCATTTTTTTAATGAAAAGCTTTGCACGTTCACTTTTATGTATATGTTTTATACATATTTTTTGTAAAGTGCTCTTGAATCCGGGATGCAAGACAGTGCTTATAACTTTAATTCCCCTGGAAGAGATCTTTGATTATAGGTAAGTAACTTTTCCTTGGACAAGAAGAAACACCTGTAACTCGCTCAGTCAAGTTAAAATATCAGTTTGGGTCTTAAAAAAATCATTTGATATCGTAGATAATATCATTTGAATAAACACTTACTGGAAGGCAATGAAGAAATATTTTTATTATTAGGGCAAATATTTTCCATGCTTGCTAGACATCCTAGACTGACAGCCTGACCAGTGTGAGGTGATAGTCTGGAGATATTTGAAGTGGATAGTGCAGTGTCCTGTAATTTTCATCCATACCGTTTTGCAATTAGGCCTATTTAATACACAATCCCTTCAATTATCTTACCGGTTTTTCCCAAGTAATAAAAAGAGTGATGTCTCTAAACCCCTGAAGTAAAAAAGCAATTTAAGTTCTCGTAGATGTAGGAAGTCCCACTTCAGTATTGTATCTTTTATAGATTCATATGCTTGAATCTTCCCTGTCGTCATGGTGGGAGTCCCACAGTAACAGTAAAAATAGCAGTACTGAAACATTAGCATAGACCTCCATAGGAAAAGAAACAGCAATTTTATTAACCTTTCAACATCATTTTATAACATTCAAAGTTCAACCAGAATAGAAACCTCAGAATACCCTTGCCCTTTAGGGCCACAATAACTCAGATTTCTTACTGTGTGTCATGTGTTCGGGAGTCTCTCGGAGCTCTGATCAGTGACGGTGTCTTTTCTTGAACCTTTGACCTCCTACTTTCAGCTATTCAGCTACATTCAAGGTACTTTTAAACTGTCTTTGCCTGTTCCTTCATTCAAAATGCCAAAGCCAAAAAAGGGATGTTTAGGCCCTGCAAGACCTGTGGGAAGCATAGCCTTTTCTCAGAAGACCCTCACAAACAATGTCTGTATTGCCTCTACCCGGACTATAAACCTTGGAAATACATATATTGCCATACTTTTTCAGCCCAAAGCCTCAAGGATAGGGAGGGTAGGCTGCTCATCTGCTTCCAAAAGTAGAAGGCTGCCTCAGTCTGAACCTGAGGGAAAAGATAATTTTTCCTCTGGGAAGAGAAAGGAAGACGGCTCTTCTCCTCACCATGGGGACTCTAAACGATCCAAGTCCCAGGAAAAGGATAATCTGATGGGAAACACCTCAAAAAACCCCACACGGAGACTACTAAATCTTTTTCAGCGCCAGCTTCTGCTCCGAAGACTCTTTTCAGGGATCATTGATCTCGTCTGTCGATGGCTTCATTGTTGAAGATTCTGCCATCTACAAAGAAGGTAGACTTTTCCGTGCCTTCGACCACCTAGTTGGCGACAGCCTCTATGAGGACAGCTAAGATGTCAACGGCAGCAGCTTTGTCAGGCTCACAGCTGACATTGACTATTTCATCACCATCGACGAGTCCATCATCGTCCACAAGGATTTCACGGTCTTCTACCAGCCTGTCGATGGCACTGCCATCAGCTACCCCGTAGACTAAGGTTGTCTATGCTGTGTCGTAGAAGTCGCAGGCAGCTGTGTTGGCAACAGCACCATCGTCAAGCCCGTCAACATGAGGGGAAAATCAGCTTCCTACACCCACAGAAGCAAATACAGGACTTCTTAAAGATATCCCCTTTTTCTCCAGCTAATCTTTTAGACTTTCAAGATTCTGAGGATGAGGGCTTCTTTGGTCCTGCTTATAGTCCATCCCAGTTAAGAGTCAAATGCCAGGACTCGGATGATGAGGACATTGAGGACAATGATCCATCCACTTACCTTTCAGGGGATTATTCTATCATAGATAGAGATCCTTCTTCAGTACAGAGGTCTGATGCCTTCCAAGAGCATTATCCCTATGATGACCGATGGGGGAAATGCCATCACCTTAGGGAACTATCTATTAATGTTCTTGATTCTTTAGTGTCAGATTTACGTCCTATGATGGATGACTGTTACAGAAGCTTTACGGATCTCAACACTCACCAACGGCCTCTGCCTCCTCAAGAGGTTCCTATTGATCTTGCTGGCCAACACACTCTGAAGTTCATAAGAGAAAGGGTTTGCCTCCACCTCTCATCCTTATGGAGGACACCCAGGATACAGATCACCACCAAATTGAGGAAGGTGAGATCCATACTGATCTAGAGGCTCTTGGTAAATGGGAAGTTTATATAGCTCCCATGCTGCCATCTCCTGTCCCACCATCTGCTAATTAACCGCCTACTGATAATGGTGGTTTTCACAATCTATTAGAGCGTGTCTCTAAGAGCTTTGATTTGCCTATCCCAGCTAAACAGGCTGAATGTTTTCTGTAAGATTTCAATCCAAGCACTCCGTGTTCCATCATAGCAATTCCCATAGTAGATTTATTGTGTCAGGAGAACCTCAAGCTCATGAAAACATCAGCATCTATTCCAGTGGTCATTTCAATATTGGACAAAAAGGTCAAGACCCCTGAGATCTCACCCACATGCCTTATTGGACATCCTAGGTCGTATTTGGTCAATATGAAGGCAGCACAGCGGCAAGCCAAAAACCCATTGTTTCCATGTACGGCTTCACCTGATAAGGAAGGGCGCTGTCTAGACAACAACGCAAAGAGGCTTTCTGTTCTGGCTGCTACCTCGATAGAACCTTCAATGCCATGGCCATCCTAGGAAGAAATACACAGATGTGGTCAAACATTTCTGCTCTGTTGGAACATCTACCAGAAGATAAAAAGGAGGCAGCTAAGGACATTTGGTCTGAAGGGGAAAAAACATCTTCAGAGTTCATTGAGATTGCCATGGATGTGTCATCCACCGCTTTTCACCAGATGGCAAGAGCAGCGGTGCTGCGTTGACGGGGTTGGTTGAGGGCTACTACCTTCCTCCCAGAAGTTCTAGCCAAGGTGCTAGATGCACCCTTTGATGCAGAGTGTCTGTTTGGAAAGCACATAGAAGAAGTGCTACAATCCATCAAATCGGACTGAGACAGGGCTGTGGCTAGGCAGTCTCCAGAAACACCGTTTTCAGCCCTTTTGTGGAAGAGTTCGGGGACAATACCTATCTAGGCCACAATTCCACCAGCTGTACCAACCGTATCCACAGCATACCTACCAACCATCTTTTTACAATCAAAGTTATCAATGCAATGCCACGCCAACTTATTCAAGACCCGCTTTGGCGTAAGGATCAACAATCAGCTGTGAAGTCTCAAGACTCCAGCAGAAGGCAATGAGAATCGCCAGGCCCCTGTCGCCAAAGTCCCACTTCAATTTAGTCCTGCATTCTCCAAATCCTTCAAAAAATGGAAATTAATTTTATCAGACAAATGGGTTTTAGACATCTTCCTGCATGATCACAACCTGGAGTTTGTTCGGCACCCTCCAAATGTTCCACTGTGGAAAGTTCCTCTTTAGCGTCTTCCTGATCTCTGAGAAGAAATATGATCGCTTCTTTTCAAGCATGCCATAAAGGAGGTACCCCTCAACTAGCGCAATCTGGAATTTTACTGTCACTTCTTTCTGATCAAGAAGACAGGGAAATGGAGACAGGGCGTGGACTTCAGGTTACTGAAAAGTACATCAAGAAGCAATCATTCAAGATGCCCTCTCTACAAGAGATCCTTTGTCTGATAGAAAAAGGAGATTATCTGACTACTCTCGATCCCCCCGATGCTTATTTCCACATTCCCATATACCCCAAGCATCACCAATTTCTTAGGTTCAAAGTGGCAAAGTGCCATTACCAATTCAAAGTGCTACCCTTCCGTTTAAAATCTGCTCCCAGAGTCTTTACCAAGTGCATGGTCCCAATAGCAGCTTTCCTAAGACGTTCAGGTCACCAGGTGTTCCCCTACTTGGACGACTGGTTAATAAAAGCTCCGTCCTTTTCAGGCTGTCAAAATCTCCACACAAGCCTGTTGGAATCTCTCCCAGTCTCTTGGACACCGTCTCAATCTGGAAAAATGTTCCCTCATCCCTTCCAAATCTCTGAATCTGCTCAGGGCATGCCTCAACACAGACCTCGGCAAAGCCTTTCCCACTCACGAAAGGATTTTACACCTTCAGGATATGCCACAGCTTCTATCAATAATAAAAGTCTGTTTCTGTAAGAGTTTACAAGGCCATATTGGGTATGATGTTCTCCTGCATCCCATTAATCCCCAGTTGCTGTCCCCGCATGCGCCGCTGCAGGAGCAGCTGGATGTGCAGTGTGCTCAGTCTCTGGGATCGTTCGACATGATTCACATTTCTGCAGCGATGAAAGTTACCATGTCTTGGTGGCTGGTCAAGAAAAATCTGTATCATGGTCTCTCTCCTTCCTTCACTCAGTGACGCTACTGGTGATGACCTTAGATGCGTTGATGGAAGGATGGGGGGGGGGACCACCTATAAAAATTGCAGGTTCACTTTAAATGGTTCAAGCACGATTTGGAATGCCACATAATTCTTCTAGAAGTCAGAGCTGTATTCTGCGGCCTGAAAGCATTCCTACCTCGGGTACAAGGTTATTCAGTCCTCTTCAGGACAGACAATACCACCACCATGTTCTACGAGCTCAGCAGATATGGGAATGACATATCATTGTGGGTGGAACACGTACTGGTAGTCCGCAACGAGTGGACCGACTCTCTCAGCAGAGTAACCAAGCAAGTCTTCCAGTCTTGTGGTTGTCCAACATTAGATCTGTTCGCTACGTCCCTCAATAAAAAGTGGACTTTCTTCACCAGCAGAGTTCCTCAGCTGGATTCTTGGGGAGGCTTCTTTCATTTTTGATTGGCAGGAATGTGGGCCTATGCCTCTCCCCCATATTCCCTATCAGAGTGTGCTCCCATTCTCTTTTCACCAAAGGACGATCTTCTCTACATGAACCAGGGCCAAGTAGTTCATCCTCAAATTTGCACTCTTCACTTATCGGCTTGGTGTTGAATTTGAACTTATCCAAGGAATACCGGTCAATCCTGCAGAAGACTCAAGCCTCTTTCACGCTCAAGTGTTACATAGCTGAATAAAAGAGATTTTGTGCATGGTGTACTGCTCAGTTATATCACCCTTTTCTGCCACACCTGAGCAGGTGTTGCCTTATTCCTGCATCTAGCCAAAGGAGGATTTTCGCATTTTTCTTAAGTCCACTTTGCTTCCATTTCTAGGTACAGGTGATTTCCATATCAATTGTCATTGTGGTCCAATAGGCTTATCAAAGAGTTTATGAAAGGGCTTATTAGGTCTTACCTGCCTGTTAAACCTCCTCCAGTTCTTTGGCAGCTAAATACGGTTCTGTCACAGCTTATGCAACATCCTTTTGAGTCTGTTCACAAATGCAAGCTGAAGTTCCTTTTTTGGACTGTAGCCTTTCTCTTGGCCATCACGTCAGCTATCAGCAAGATCCATGCATTTACAGTAAAAGAACCATATATTCAGCTCCTACCAGACAGAATAATCCTGTGCACAAATCCTTCATTCATTCCTAAAATGCCTCCATCTTATCACTTCAACGAACCTAAAGTTCCACCTACGTTGTTTTCCAATCCGTCCTCGTCTGCGGAAAAAGCTTTGCATTTGCTGGACTTTAAACGCTGTTTGAAGTTTCACCTATCGCATACAACAGTGTCTCAATAGGGTGTTAATTGAAGGTCAGTTACACGTAGCACAATTAGTTGCTGAGAATGGAATTGAAAGGGGAGAAAACCAGGGAGACAAATTTATTTTGTAACACAAATTGTATTTTAGTGAATATACATATTTGACATATTTCATTTTTTGAGGTCAAACACATGGAAGGGTGACAATGCGTTACATTGAATGGCATGTAACCTGTGGGATACTGTGCACAATTGCTTGTGAACAATTGTGACAGCGCAAGTGACACGTGAGAAAGTATATACAGCGATAGGAAGGGGCGCAACAAAAAGTGAGTGGAGGTAAAATTTACATAGTTAGGATAACCTTAACAATAAATGGTAATGAAATAAAAAATAATCAAGTAGGGTATCCTTGAGGGGGAGCGCTGAGAATTCCGCTGTAAAAGTCGACCGCGTTTCGGGCTGTAGAGGTATTTAGGCCATCATCAGGAGAAGGTTACTGCTACTTAAATGGCATTGGCGAAAGGGCGCACTGTCAAGAATCCAGGTTGGGCAAGGTACAAGGGCAATTAAGATAGGACCTGCGGAGGTTCTGTTGGAAGGGTCGTAATTGGGGTCCCAAGGGGCCCAACTCCTGCCGGCCCTGTGATGTGCTTTGCCATACTTCGAGCTAACTTCATCAAGTAATTTGCCCAGCAGCTCTTCGTTTCTCGTGACAGTGAGCGATTACCGTTGTTACTTGCTGGACCTCTTGGGACCCCCAAGGCAGTATTGATATATTTTATAGATTCACATGTTGGGGAAAGGTATCCTGAGGTCTCTACTCTGATTGGCTGAACTTTGGATGTTATAAAATGATGTTGAAAGATTAATAAAATGTTTGTTTCTTTTCCTATGGAAGTCTATGCGAATGTTTCAGTACTGCTATTTTTTTTTACTGTTACCGTGGGACTCCCACCATGACAGCAGGGAAGATTCAAACATGTGAATCTATAAAAATCAATACTGGAGAACCACAGTGTACTGGTAAGTAACTTGTTTTTATATTTTCTGTGGTTTCTCCCACCCCAAACTATCTTGACTATCCCTCACCCCCCTTTTCTACTATTTTGCCCTGGGCATCTTATATTTTGACTGTTGAATTAATGGATGCCTGTCCTCAGATACATGAAGTTTTTAATAACCCGAAAAAATAACTATTTTAATTTAAAATTTGCAATACTGCTTCTTTGGAAAAATCAGCTTTATGTATGCTTTACAGTTGTACAAAGGTCAGACATGGTGTATTGTAATGAAGGAAAAGCTTTTCCGTTTGGTACCTGTAGAGCCACATGCTTTTATTAAGTGAATATTTTCTGCATTAAATGTTTAGAAACCATTCTAAATGTCAAACCTAAAGAGTTATTACCTTTTGATGGGAACATGCTACAATAGCAACATTTTTAACATATAGGGCAGTTAGTCAGTCAATTATCTTTATTTTTCAGTATTTCTACTGCATATAAAGTGCACAGAATAAAAAGCGAGACATTAAAAATAATCTAAAATCAATTACATTAATGAAACAATATTACAATTAGTTTAAAATTCATTAAGAACAATTACTAGTTCCTTTAAAATTCCAAATAAATCTTGTAATATTTCCCTCCTAGGAACCTGGAAAGATAGGTGTTATAAAGTGCTGAGTGGTGATTAATATAAATAAATTCAGATCTTAAATGACCCAGGGTTCCCAAGTTAGGCAAGCTCTCCTCAATTTTATACAGGACCTAAGGAATGAAGCAAACGCAAAACAGATGAGTGGGTCATTACGTTTTAAAAAAAAAATAAAGTGCTGGGTGACATTGGCTAAAATTACATGATGCAGAAGAGACAGGATTTACCTTGACCTTTGTTGTTCATAAAAACAACAAAAAAAGATTAAATGAAGATCAGACTGCTCAGAAATTACATTACAAGGGAATGCTGTTAAATCGCTAAGTGAATATCTCTTCGTTGAGAAACCCATTATCAGGTGGATTAAATTAAAACCTCACCAAGATGAATCTATGTTGTAAATTCCCACCCTATTTAAATATTAATAGTCCCCTTCCATAGTGGGCGGGTCATTTGCTTTAACCTTACAGACGATTTTAAATAGTTTTCTTCTTTTCTCTTGTATTCTGCTTTTAATGCAACAATTGCTTTTAATCTCATTTTAGGGAATTTAAAGCAGCTCCTAGGATTTGTATGCAACTCGGCCAGACCTAGAGAAGTGGGTGTTTTCCTTTGCCAATAAGTCACATAACGTTTGTGAAGCCGGAATGGCACAATTACAAGTTTGAGGTTTCGTGAATTCATTCCTCACTTTAATGGCTTATTTCACTGAATTGCCTGCTAGATTGATGTTATCAGTTATCGAGTGTTTGTGGGCTTCTTTAATCGTTTTATGGTTGTTGTACAGCATTATCCTGTAGGCTTCCCTATCAGGTAAGGATTTGGTCCGACACATCTTCATTTCAGTCGTTTGCACTTAGATTCTTCAGATATTAATTCGTCTGAGTAATGCAGAGCTTGACCTCTAATTAAGGTGGATAGTAATTCCAAAAATAAGCAGTTGGATCTAACTGACGGCACAAGTGTTTTGTATTGGTAATATGTACACAATAGCACTCAACCTTCTAATGGTCCGACTGCTCTAAAACTTCAAACCAACGTGAAAAATAATATACACAAGGGGGTGCTTCCGACGTCCAATGTTTTTACTGAAAGTTCACTTAATCACATATTAATCCAGATTATTCTGACATTTGAAATCTTCTTTTAGATCCAATCTAACGCAGGAGCCATGATATGATATTCCAAAAAAGATCTTTTTTATTCTTCACAACATCAAACTGCGGCCCGCCAACAGGTTTTCGTCCCAACAAGGGACTTCATCAGGGCTGTAAATGAACAATACATACATTTATGTACATATATAAAATGCATTTTCATAAACCAAACCAGCATGCGCATATTCAAGTTGCATTCTGAAACATAGAATGGTTCCCTACACCCACACTTAATGCAACACAAAATTCCATAATAACATGTAGATGTTGTTACATCAACAGAAGAAAAGTCAAAAACACATACACCACACAAAAATAGAACAAAATAATATCCCTTTCTTAGATTTAAATCTATAGCGTCACCTAAGAAAATATATACATTTGTCTATTGTCTACTAGGAGTGTTATTAATAAAAAAAGACAATCCTCCATTTATAATTTCAAATATGGAGTCTAAACCCTCATAATGGTTACATACAAAGCCCTACACTGAACAGGACCAGAATACCTGAACAGCCGCGTGCACTTTTACCAACCCACCTATGCTCTGTCTCGCTCTCACTTGCACACATTCCCCGCATCGGCGAAAGCAAAACTGGAAGTGGCTCATCCTCAACACATCAGAGCCTCCTCCTTACTTCTTGATTTCTGCATGGAGCTGTAAACCTGGCTCTTCCTATCACCACCGTGGGGACCACAAACTTACACACCTCCCAAAGCGGCTGCAGCCCCTCTCGGGTGATTAGTGCGCTATACAAATCAATATAACATAACCTAACAACATGAAAGGCACTTCTTCTTTTTTTTTTTTTTCTTTTTTCAAAAAGAGCTTTATTTCTCACAGCAAATGAGCCACACAGCCGAATGCCTACAACCCTGGGGCCGGCTGGCGAGGAACACAAGGAAAAGCAGAAAAGGGCAACACTGGCAAGGATAACACAGCCTTTCTGCGACAACCCAGGGGTCCGGCGGCGTAATAGGTGTACCGGTATTGATAACAGACTATTGGCACTCAGTTGAAAACTGTGTGCATTATACATCACCCTGTGTATTGATGCATGATGACGCCTGTGTGCCTACCCTGCGTGACCCAGCGACCCTTCAGTGACAACAATTTATCTGAAGGTTTATGACCAACAAAACCCAAACACCAGTTACCCCCCCCCCCCGCTCCCAAAGTCGCATACCCCTAATCCCCACCCATGCGTGGCTCAATGTCTGAAGCCCCCCGCCCACCCAAATGTAATCGATTCTGCAATCATGCACAAACAAGACAATGCAGGTGGTAGTGCGAAGAACCCTGTGAAACGCCTTACTCACAGTGGACCTGAGCTCCTGGAGACCGCCCCGCTTTCTCGGCAATCCGAGCCATCATCGCCTTAATGGTGACCGCATCTCTCATAGAGCAGCTACTCCTCCAGATCCTCCCCACTGTGCGGTTCTATGCTGCACGCAGGCGAGCCAGTCGCTACTGTGGTCACTACGTTCGCTGGCGGCTCCTCTGTAGCCGACCCCTCCATTGCTGTCGCCTCCGCGTCCCTATCTCTTAAATGTGTTTGGTACAAGCCCCAGAAATTCTTGGGGCGACTGACAGGGGGGAGCAACTCAATATAGCATATAATGTGCCCAACGCTTCTTCGTCGGGAGTGGCCCTCTCATCCAGCAGAGCGCCACCAAGCCTCTGGCAACTAGCAGTCCCATATCAGTGAGTCTCCGGACAGCCGTCGGGAGACCCCTGGAGTAGCCGAGTAGTGCGAGCGCCGGATCCGGAGCCAACTCAAGCTGCAGAATTATGTTCAACTCTGCAAAGATGTCATCCCAGTATTTTGAAATCCCAGGGCAACTCCACGCCAAGTGCATAAAGTCAGCAGTTGGTACGTGGCATCTTTCGCATTCCGCCGATTGGCGAAGACCATATCTACACAGTCTCTCTGGGGTGTAATACACTCTCTGGAGGAACTTGAAGTGGACTAGCCTATGTCTGCCATTCAGGGAAAGTTTCTTAGTGTTAGTACAGCAATATCACCACATATCATCGTCAATTGTGGTCTGTAGGTCTCTCTGCCAGGCCACCCTAGCTTTTACAAGTTGTTGTCCTTTGTTGGATAAAGCCGT
The DNA here is from genome assembly GCF_964261635.1 of Lissotriton helveticus. Classification (NCBI taxonomy): domain Eukaryota; kingdom Metazoa; phylum Chordata; class Amphibia; order Caudata; family Salamandridae; genus Lissotriton; species Lissotriton helveticus. Next base: position 1,135,370,731 of record NC_136063.1, read on the forward strand.
CTTGTATAGGTTAGTCAGCAACTTGCGTGGCGATTCTGTCTTAATGACGTAGGTCAATTCGGGGACGTCCTGCGGTTCCGCCAAGTCTGGTCCCAGTAAGCCCAATAGGGCACTGTGCACTCTATGGAATTGAAACCTGCTCAACAGGGACGCAGCTCTGCCGTCCGCCGCCACCTGCTCCCAGGTCTTAGCAGTGCCGTCCAGGAATAAGTCGCCCACCGTGCAAACACCCAACGCGGATAATTCCTGCACCACTCCTTTCTCCCTAACAGGCAGTAGCCAAAAGGCCCAATCCAGAGGCATGCTAGGCGAGTATAACAGCGCTCCACTCCTGGCCTGCAAGAAGGAGTGCCAGGCGTGATTCGTAGCGGTTATGGAGTCCAAAATACCCGTTCTGCGGTCTACCGGCCTGAAAATCGTGGCAGGAAGTGGTACTGAGTCTGCAAACACCCGCTCCATACGCACATGCGGAATGCACGGATCTCCATGGATCCACCTGTGCAGGTGGGCGGCCTGCGCGACCCTTTAGTAGAGTTCGAAGTAAGGAGCGCCTAAACCACCCTTGTCTTATTGCAATGTGAGGAGAGTCCATCGTACTCTAGGCTGCCCACCCGCCCACGCGAGCCTAATCATGAGCTGCGTCAGTGTTCGAAAAAATATCTTCGACAGGACCATCGGGATGGCAAGGTACAAGAATAAGAACCTGGGCAGTACCACCATTTTCATTATGGCTATGCGTCCCATGAGAGTCAGCAGGAGCTTGCACCAGGCCTCCACGTCGTCCTCTAGTCTGCTGATGGCAACCCCATAGTTTTACTTCATCAGTATCTCTGGGTCAGTATGTATGCGGACTCCCAAATATCTAATCGGGTCTTGCGACCACTGCAGAGGGAATTCCATATCAAACCTTGTAGTAGGCGGGGTGAGGAGGAAAGCTAGCGACTTCGCCCAGTTGACCTTCAGTCCAGAAAGTGCTCAATAACGGACCACCTCTCTGAGCATAGACGTCAGGTTCTGTTCAGGGTTACGAACATACAGCAGGGTGTCATCTGCGTATGTCGATACCACGATTCGATATGATGGAAAACCAATACCCTCATTACCGTGATATTCTCTCAATGCGCAGGCAAGTGGTTCAGCTCCCAGCGCGTACAAAAGAGGGGAGAGCGGGCAGCCCTGTCGGGTGCCTCTGCTGATCGGGAATGGGTCTGTCACACGATCTCCAACGCGGACCCTGGCTGTCGGCCCATGATACAATGCGCATATCATTTGTAGAAACGGCGCGCCCAATCCCAAACGCTGTAACACCTGTCTCATGAACGGCCACTCAAGAGTCAAAGGCCTTCTCCATGTCTGAGAAGACCGCGATAGTCTTCGCATCTTGTTTCACATGTTGTACAGTACCGAGGACCGTGCGAATGTTATAGGTCAAATCCCTACTCGGGATAAATCCCGCCTGCTCTGGTGCAACCAGCTTGGGGGAAAGGAGAGCCAGTCGGGTAGCCAACACCTTCGCATAGAGCTTGGCGTCCACGTTTAATAGGGACAGAGGTCTGTAAGAGCTGCACTCATCGTGCGCCTTACCTGGTTTGAGAATTGTGACTAGCAATGCTTCCCGCATGGAGCCCGGCATACTACCGCTCTCATAGATGGCGTCAAAAAGCGTGGACAGGTGGGGGATCAACTTGTCCTGAAAGGCTTTATAGAAGCCCACAGTGAGCCCATCCACGCCCGGACCGCTGCCAGATCCCATGCTCGCCAGCGCTTCTTGTATTTCATCTCTTTCAATGGGCGACATAAGGAACTCACGGTGCGTGTTCGTAAGCATGGGCATTTCTATATGTTCCAAATAATCCGTCGTTTCCGCCGCGAGATTCCCACACTTGGAGGAATAAAGGTCGGAGTAATAACTCCAAAACCTGTTCGCTATCTCAGTGTCGTCAGAGAGTACCTGGCCGTCCGCAGACTTCAACTCAGTCATCTGAGGCTTTCCCCTGCTACCCTTCAGAATTCGAGCCAGGAGCGAGCTAGGTCGCTCTCCCTCACCATATGTCCTTGCAGTCGCATATTTTCCCATGTGCTGGACTTCCCTGTCTGCTTCCTCATTATATTCAGCTATCAAGGATTTCACTTCCTCCGTCACTGCTGGGTCCTAGGCGCTACGCTGCAACCCCTCAAGCGCTGCCAGCTGCTCTTCTAACACCTTCAGTCTCTGCCGAATGGCTTTAAGCACACTAGAGTGCTTAGACATCACTATGCCCCGTATGTAAACCTTAAAGGCCTCCTACACCGTTTGGAAATCGTCAACAGAGCCTATGTTGGCCTCGAAGAAGATATCGATCTTATCGGCCAATTCCCCCCTAAAGAGCGGGTCAAGCAGTGAGTAAGGCGGGAAGCGTCATGTGAACGGAGGTATTGTTCTCACCGGAGCTTCCAGTACCAGCAGGAGGGGAGAGTGGTCGGAAAGGGTGCGTGCCAGGACCTTGCATGTCTTAATGCGCCCCATCAGTGAGGATGCCGCCAGCCAGTAATCAATTCTGGTGTGAATATCGTGAAATGCCCGCTGATCTGTTTAGGGCTGCGTTCAAGACCAAATTAAAGTCCCCCCCACCCCCCAGAGCATCTGCGAGGCAGGATAGGATCTGACTGCATCCGCCAAATTGTGATAGAAGTCTGGGGAGTCGTAGTTCGGGCCATAGACATTCACGATTATCAAGTCCAGTCCCAGAACTTTACAGTGTGATATCACAAACCTGCCACCAGGGTCCGCCTGCAAGAGAGTCTGTCAGTTTTGATTTAGGGTTAATCCATGTGAGGACTCCCCTTGAGTGTTGTAAAGCCTGCCGCTGTGACATTACCCTCCAGCCCCCTGCTGTGCAACATCCCGCTCGATAGTGGGAGGTGTGTTTCCTGCATGAGGGCCAAGTCAATCTTCTGTCGTTGCAAGTAATTCAGTACTTTCCTAAGTTTACGGTGGTCATTAAGGCCCCGGACATTCCATGTGAGGGCCCGGAGCTGTACTGATGTATCTTGTGTAGCGGTATCAGCTGCGTTCACCATCTGTGCATAGTATGTATATCTCAAGTGTAAGGCCAACTCGCTGGTCCAGGGTTAGTAGTGTATGCGACCAATGAGTCAACCATTCCCCCCCTTCCCCCAGCCCAGATAGCAACATCCAGAACAGACCCACCCCCTCCCACAGCAGACCACCCACAACCTGGCCTTGCCAGACCCAATCCCACCCGCCCTCCCTCTCTTACCCCCCTCGAACAGATCAAACTCCTGAGAGTCAAATGGGAGCATTGAGCACAGGGGCCGAGGTTGTCATGCTGTCAGCAAACAGTGCCAGTACGCACTACGCTGGAGACATGAAACCCACCGCCCGCAGTGGTTTATAGTATGCATCAGCAGTCCTGGGGGGTGCTTGCCACCTGCGCCTGCATTAGATTAGTACAAAGTAAAAACTAGATGCATGTTACGATGACCCCCTATCACTAGAACAATCATAACAATACTACAGAACTGTATTACCTTACAGACCCCATGGCAACGGTTCTACGCCCGTGTGTATAGAGCTAACCTCAGACCATGAGCCACATGCAGCTTCTACAGCAAACCCACTTTTAGCGTTAGCATTTCAACTATACATTGGGGCTTCACCTTCCTCCAGGAAAAAAACAAACACCTCCATCCCGACAGTCAACATGAATCGCTGCATGGGGCTCTGCCCCTTTACCTCACCGGTGCCCTGGACAGTGTCAGAGGGTCGGTCACTCCTGCTCGTCAAGCTGGCTGCTCCCCCCAGCTGCGCCCCCGGCTCGCCAGCGTTCCTGTGGCTATCCCTCGACCAATCCTTCAGAGCCTGCCTCAAAGCACGAGGGTCCGTAAACAGGTGAGAGTGACCCTGTCTATTTACTCTGAGTTTTGCAGGATATAGCATTGCGTAGTCTAAGCCTAGGTCTCTGAGCTGCTTCTTGTAGGGGGCGAAGTGTTTGCGAGCTTCCTGCAATCTGGCGGTGAAATCCGGGTACAGGGAGATCTCCGAACCCTCGTAATGGAGCACTTTCTTGTCCTGGCCTGGCGTAGAGCAGCGTCTCTATCCCTGTAGTTAAGTACAATGCAATGATCGGGCGCGGGGGGGGGCGTGCCCGTCTTCGGTCGTGGTCCCAGGGAGCGGAGTGCTCGCTCGATCACATACATCGAAGAAAAAGTTTCTTCACCAAGCAGGGAGATTAGCAATTTTTCCACAAATCTCTCCATGTTGCCTGTCTGAGTTGTTTCTGGAAGGCCCGTAATCCTTAGGTTGCAGCGCCGAGACCGCGCCTCCAAGTCCTTAGTCTTATCCTGCAGGGCCTGCATTAATTTCTCAATTTTTTATGGCCGGTGTCCAGGTCCGTGTGCGCCTCCTCGACCTCAGTCAGCCTCCGCTCAGACATATCCAGTCTTTCAGCGTGTTTATCAATCCTTTCGGCCATCCTGTCCATTCGGTAGGTGAGGGCATCAATTTTAGAACCCAAGGTCGCCATGCTATTCTGAAGGCCCTTATCCATCGCTAATAGCATGGATTTTACGTCGGTATTCTCTGTGGCGCCTTCTTCGTCCTGTGCAGCGCCATTTTTCGAATGCGCTGTATCCTGCAACTTAGAGCGTCGTTGCTCAAACAAAATTTTTGTTTCCTGTACGGCGTCGGCTGAAGCCGCCTACCCCCCGGCGTGAAACGTGTGCCGAGGCCAGATGCACTCCGAGCCGTGCAGAGCCCCTGAAATGTCAGCCGTTATCAAGATAGTAGTTCCGCGCACTTACTGTTGCACTTAATCCGATCCAGTCGCTCTAGGGCAGCCCGCTCCGCCGCAGTACAGTCCCGGTCCGTAGCAGCCACAGCAACTAGGTGTCTCGCGACCACTAATGTTAGGCAGGTACTCCAACTAGCTCTTGTGGCACGTTCTCAGCTGGGGCTCATACTACAGCTTTGCTGGTTTCTCCGAAGTGGGAGGCGCAGGTGCGGCTGTACTTTCACACCACAGTCCAGTCCGTCTGTAATTCTAGGCGGTCGCGACCGGTAGTGTCAAGCGTGGGCCTCCATGCAGCACCGCTAGAAGTGCCGCCTCAATGCGCACCAAAGCGCTCCAGTGTGGTCTCCTACTGTCCCTCTAGGAGCAGAGCTAAGGCCGTGTGTGTACGGTCTCTGTCCTTACTAGCGGGCTTGTCATGCCAGTAACGTCTTCCCCAGTCACTCCGCCGCTCCCGCGGGCACACTTCTTACGGCGTGGTCACCAGTGCAAAAAAATGCACATACTCGCCAAAGCCCAGTACCCTAAGGCGCTCTCCTCGCCGCCGGGCCTCCTCCGGCTGTCTACGTCGGCAGCCGCCACACCTGGCCAACAGTACCCGGGGGCGGCAAAGGAACGCGAGCCTAGTCCCCGGGGCACGCAGCAGCGGGGTACAAGCACTAGGCTGTATTGGCAGTAGTCCCAAGTCGAGGGCCAGAATCGGGACCTATCGGAGCAGGCGGGTTCAAGACACTCCCGGGAAATCGTCTTCCCAAGGCCGCACGCACTGTCACGTCGCGTGGGCTGCTTCTGCACTTGAGGCCACGTCTTTTCGGCCTGCCGCGGCTCCGCTGTATGCCTCCGCCGTTCTCAGGGACCCAGAGCCGGCTAAGTGTCGGAAAGTTCGCACCGCAAGACATTGGACTCTGCTGGGCAGGAGATCGGGTTTTGCGTGCCGTAGCTATGGCAGATGCAGGATTAATTAAGGATTTTGATAACCACCAAACGGAGCTCAGGGCTTATGCGGCCATCTTAGTTGCCGGCAAGCTCCGCCCCTATGAAAGGCACTTCTATGCCATGTTAATACTAGATAGTGGGCTGTACAAGTGCTAGTTAACACCATTGTCCATAGAATAGCAGTAACATTTTATTTTCATTTGCCTATAGCTCTCCACCAATCCCTGACTGGTTTTACCCTTTAAAGTTCCCTACTTGACACATATCCAGAGGAGAGCTGACTGGAAGACAAATGAAGGCTTCAGATTGCATCTTTGAAAAAAGTATATCTACCTAACAGAGACCAGTGGAGGGATTGGCCTCCTCTTTTTTCTTCAATCTGTGAAATTGAAAAGCTGCTCCAAGGACTTTTGGTGCTTAACACTTTTTAAACGCATTTTGCCTGCAGCATGACAAGCTGAGAACTGTTTTTTATGTGACAGTTATATATGCACTAATGTAATTGGTTTGCCAATGCTTTTGTCTTAACAGGACAAGCATTTGATGCCAAGAATCTCCATCTGTTAGCAGGAAAACAGTTGCAGCTGCTGCCAGCTCTGTGATAGCAATCTGGGCTGGATCTCTTATGTCTTGCCTTACTATTTTGTATACACATTCTTTTTTTAGGTTATTTACTTCTTTCTGGCATCGTTTATTTTAACATATGTTTGCACACTAGCTCTTCTGCCATTTAAAAGCGGTACCTCAGTATGGTTTTTATTTTGCTATAATACAAATTATTCTTTTGTCTTTTAGATTGTGCCATCCTGGACCTTGTCCGTCATGCCCTGCCTTTATGACAAAAGCCTGTGAATGTGGAAGAACAAGGTGAGACTTTGTCTTTAATTTTAGGACCTATGATGAGAAATGCATAGAATATTAAATTGTTGCAGCAATATGTTGCCCACAATGTACTGCTTTCCAACTAGAATAGTACTACTGAAGCACTACAAAATGCTATTCACAAACCTCCACCTTCACCTTGCCTATCATTTCTATTTGAAAATCCCCACAAATGTAAGTTGTTACTACTTAGTAGGAAATGAGGGAGGGACCAGGAGGGTCCATTAAAAATTTGGCGCACTTATGACAAAATAGGTAAGCTTTAGGGAAGAAGAATGAGGGTTAAAGGGGTGTTGAGGAGGGATTGGCACCCAACCGCAAAAGAGCAAGCCCAGTTACATTTACAAACAGCACTACAAAAGTCACTAAAGCCATAAAAGGACCAAAACAGTAGTGTATTTTTCTAGTTAAAGTACGTTCAGCACCACACATGACCAAACACTGGTACTGCAATACACTCCCATAGAAAATGATGTAGCTAGGGACTCATGTCTTCAATGACGCTCTATGACCTTCTGGTGGAGAATGTACACATGGTGATGGAACGGACAACCTTTCAAAACTTCCCTCAGTGTTTTGCAAGGTTCCTCAGGACCGACCACCAGCAGGTGTGTAAGCTTTGCCTGTCTCCTGACCATGACAACACTGCATGTGATATGGAATAGATGGTGGATGCACCACAAGGGTGGATTGAGGATGTTTACAAAAAGGCCACTAGACCCCAGAGGAAAAATATGCCACAAAAATGAAAAAAAGGGGCGGGACAGCTCACCAGGAAATTATGCAGTGCTTCCACCCCAGAACAAGTGCATAAGTCTATCATTTTCTGTGACGTGAAGTTCCTAAAACACCAGGGACCTGCAAAATTCCTACCACCCAGTGTTACCCCACTTGTCCCAATAAAAGCACTACCCGAAAAGGCCCCACAATGGAATGTGAAGTAATCAGCAAAAGGGGCTGCTCCGGTGTTTGGGCTTGGCAGCCGCTCCGAGAAATCTACAAAGTCCAGACATTTCTAAAAACTAGACATCCGAAGGACTCCAGGGTGGCGTTCTGCGTTTGGATCCCACCACATATTCTTGCCCACAATGGCCTTCAAATCTTAAACTTTGACTAATATCACCCATTTTCCTTACATTTTGGTGGCGTAAACTTCCAGAATGTGCAGGGATCGACAAATTTCAATCACTCCATTTCCCCCAATTTGTCCCAATAAAATCGCTACCCCACTTGTGTAGCTGGACCCAGTGCCACTAACCGGCACTAATGAAACCGGAGCCAATGAGAGTCCCAACACTGGGCTCATGTTGACCCTGGTTAGATACCTGCCTGTCGCGGGCACTATACCCAGCCACACAAGTGGGGCAGCATTTTTATTGGGATAAGTGGAGGAAAAGTGGGTGATAGCATTTTTGTGGGTCCCTCCATGTTCCGGAGGATTATGTCACAAAAATGCATGGAAAATGCATGATTTTATGCAAAGTTTGACATTTTTACGGCATTGTGTGTAAGAAAACTTTGGGGGATCGGGGATCCACACCAACTTTTACTCCTGTGGGTGTCTAGTTTTCAGCAATGTCTGGGTTTGGTAGGTTTCCCTGGGTAGTCACCGAGCCCGGGCCCAAATATCGCACCTACCCCCACTGCCAAATCAGGTAATTTTTTTGACAGGAAATGTTGATGTCTCCACATTGTGTTTGTAGCCCTTTACTGTTATGTAAAGCAAAAAAATCCCTTTCCGAAAGACATGAAAGTGAACAAAGTGAGTGTACAAGTAAATTCTATAAATCAAACTACAATCCGGATCATGTGCCTTAGGTACTTTGAACAAGAAATATAATAAAGATAAGTTACCACAAATTCTTCTTAGAGGCCACTTTTCATTTAAAAATTCCTGTAGTGTGTTACAAGAAAAGCAAGAACTAAAACACATAATAAATTATATATTATTTTATTAAAAAACTTTTATTATTAAAACAAGTTGGTATCAAGTTCTTGAGGTGCAGGATACAGAAAGTCATCTACTTATCACAAAACATTAAATTCATTAGTACTTTGACATCATTTTCTTGATCCACTCCAGAAGAGACAAATAACATATACAAGTTTTAAAAATTACCCAATGTTTTAAAAACATTTCAAAGAAAAACTTTTGATGCAGGGTTTCGGTGAAAGTTTGATATATCTTCACCTTCTTCAGGACTAAATTTTTTCGTTTATCTATGTAATAATAAAAACATTTGTTATAAAACTGTAGATTATAAGAAACGTAATCAAATTGCAACACATTATTCAATACAGCAACTATAAATTCGCCCGTGTCTTACACACACTGGTGACTAACTTCTCAATAATTACATATATCAACATTTTTGAACGACTCTCCAGTGGCAGTGCGTTTATCACATGGTCCATCCGGTATCATGTTTACAATTTACAAGTCCTAAAACTAATAATAAAAAGTAAGAAACCTATCTAATTGTATTATATGGAGACCCTGGAAAAGTCGTCTCCCGCTTTCAATGGCATGGTACCTAGAGACAGAGTACTGTGTTGTCCACCAGTAATGTTCGAATAGTAGGGTTCTAGCGAGAAAAATGTATTTGTTTGCTGTTAAATTCTTATAAGTTCTTTCAAAAAAGTTAGAACAAACATATATTCATTAGGCAAGAATATAGACCCACCTATTGTGGTCGCTTATTGATTTGGAGCACCGCCAGACTTCGTATCATAACATCCAATTTTTGAAGCCGTTATTTAGAATAAAAATTGTCTACAAAAGAAAGGAACAATTATAAATGTTTCCTCAATGAAGGGAATTCTCACCATAGATGAGAGTCGCAGCGACAGCTGTTTTATAAATCTGCTGCCCGCATTCGCCCGTTTATAGTATTCTTTACAATTAGCATTTAAAAAAAATAAATGGATGCATTGTTAGTCTAAATATAAAGGCTGGAAATAGGACTGAAAATAATATTTCTAATGCGTCAACATTTTACCTGGCAATCCAATCGGTATTGCCGATTTCATGCTTCGCTTTTATGTATTGCAATGTCTTGAAGTTGCGGGAAGCAGATTCGGGCAGGTAAGAGACTCTTGAGTACTGCAAAAATGTAATTTCATGAGTTATAAACCCATGTGACCAAAACGTACCTTCATTATGTTATCAGTATTTGGACGTTTTGGGATCTGCATTGTTTATACGTTACTAACTGTCTGATCTATTCTACTGTTACAAGTGTCAGACAACCTAAAGATCCGTAATCTTCATTGCCCAAAATATATTTTATTATGTGTCATCATAAATGATGTATACCTTTATCGTACTAAAGAGAAACACAAAAACCTTAAGTAAGGGCTTAATCCCTATCACAAAATAATACCAGTTTTGAATATTACGAAGGTTTTTATCAAGAAATCTAAAATGTTTCACAATATAGATGAAAAACTATAAGGTTACATTTGTATATTCTTTATCTAAATTAGTCTAATTTGAATCCATAAGTGTCGAGTGTGCTGCAGCTTAGTACTCACGTAACAGAGTTTTGACGGCCTTATGACTCTATCATCCAATTCCGGGTGCATGGAACGAGTCTTGTGATCCAGCACTTACTTATATTCCGTGCTACCGGAAACTACGTAGAACAAAGCAACTATACTGCTGGAATCAAGAGGGACATTTTACAAATTGGCGTGGCCGCCATATTTAAAGTATAGCTGAAAAACAAACTAGGTCGGCCATCTTAAAATGGTAAATATTCACTAGTCGATCTAAATAATATTGTAATCTCCGGACACTAATTTTTATAAACGACCGACTGATATTATCCAATGTAACTTTCTAGACATAATCTTTCTAGCTGTAATCTAAGGAGAGTCTTGAGGCGATCTGCCATGATCATTATAGTCAGGTGAAGTCAAATTACCGAAAAAGGGGCAGCTATCTTAGAATGATGATTTAACATCATGGGTAATACAAAAAAACGCACTGTCCACCTTTTTACCCATATATAGGGGTATATTTAGAGTGTTCTCTTATTTCTGAATATGACAAAGACTATATCCTGTATTGGTACCCAGATTGGCTAGGCTTCCAATTGAGTCTACAGAAATTTTGCCAATATCATCAGCGCCAAAATATCAGTAAAATTTGTCAAAAACACAACGATTTGACAATGAAAATATATGGAGAATATTTTACTGTAATGGGCGCTAGGTCTACCCACACAAGTGAGGTACATTTTTATTGGGGGAATGCTAGGTGATAGGAAGTTTGGCTCCCCGCTGATTCCTGTGCTTTCCATCACAGAAATGTGAGTAAAATGTGTTTTTAAAGTCAAAATGTGAGGTTTGCAAGGGCTGCTGGGTAAGAAAACATGGTAAGAGCCCTACAGGTCACCACACCCTGGATTCCCTGGGAGTCTAATTTTGAAAAATGTGCAGGGTTGCTATGTTTTCGTAGGTGCCAGCTTAACTAGGACCCAAAATTCACAGCTACCCACAATGCAAAAAAGAGTGCGTTTTTAGTGGAAAAATGTGATGTGTCCATGTTGCATTTTGGGCCCCTCACTGTTGAGGGTACTAAGCCAGCCCACACAAGTGAGGTTCCTTTTTAATTGGGAATCATGTGGGAACACAGTATAGTAGAAAATGTGTTATTACCAATTCTCTGCTTTTATGCCTTTCCAAATGTAATCTAGTCTGTAAGAAGACATTTTGAAAAATGCCCTCTGAATCAAATGCTAATATGGGTACCCACAAATTCAGAGATGCACACATAGCTGCTCTTTAACTCAGTATCTGGTGTATATTTCAGAAATACATAGGTTTCCCTCATACCCATTTTTCACTCTTTATATTTTACCATATGAATTGCTGTATAGTCTGTACACACAGAAAAATCGTTACAAGATGCAGCTGAGCGATGGGCCCTGGGTACCTCGTAGCTTGTGGAGGTCATACAAACTCTATATATCCCAGTCAGTAGATGGGTTTAGCAAATTTAACAGTATATTGCTTTTGTATATCAGCCATTATGACAAGAAGTTACAGATAAAAACGTTGTCACAAATGTCTGTTTTTTCCTACTCATTTTCAGTGTTATTTAATTTGAATGGTTAGTTTCTTTGGGTAAACCTTTAGGGATCTACACAAATTACCCCTTGTTGATTTCAGAATTTCGTCTACTTTTCAGAAATCTATAGGTGTGTGGAATCACCCATGGGTTTCACACGTTTCCACCACAAACTGGATGAAGGATGAAAGCACGGAAATTTGAAAAAAATTGATTACCTCTTTAAAAAAAATTCAAAAACTGTGCCAAAAATTGTCTTGTTGATTCAGCTCTGCATGTTCCTGAAAGCTAGGAAGATAATAACTTTAGCACAGCAAATCTTTCTTTTTTATTTTTTTTAGAAAAAAATACTTTTTTTTGTGGAGTACCTTTTCCAAAATTTCCCCCAAAACACAAAATGTTGCTATATTTTATAATTTCCTCAACATTTGTCATGAGATGCACAAGACAGGCTAGAAAGTGGCTAAAACACCATCATAAAAAGGGGTTGTCAGCCTGCCAGGCCTTAAACTCTCCAACTGATCAGACACAAGTACAAGGCTGGCAGCTACAATGAACAAGATAAAAACTCCAGGTCAACTCTGGGTACCTGGATTTATGGTTAACAGCAGGGCTGATTTAAGCACCCACTAATCTGAAAGCATTTGTAAATAGCTCTGCCAGGGCACTTAAAACACAAATATTTCATGATACCTCTTATGTGCTATTAATGCATAGTAAAAATAGAATGAGGTGGGAATTTAATATTTAATTAAAATTTTAGCATTGTAATTTAAGTAATATATTCAGATACATTAACTATGTAATTCAAAATTAAGTTAAAATTGATGTAGCAATTTGTTTTCTTTTGTTTCACATTTAAAATAAATATATATTTTACAATAAGATTTACCAGAAAAGGTAAATGTTGCTTACTCTGTAAGCATCTGTTCGTAGCATGTAGTGCTGTTGATTCACATGCTCTGCATATTGCTCCCTTCTAGTATTGGGCTCGGGCCTTTGCAAGTTCCTTTTTCTCTAAGAAGTCTTTTGAGTAACAATGTATATATTGAATCCTCCCTTAGCTTGCAGTGCCTTTGGGCACAGTTAGATTGTTTTTTGCACTACGGTAAGAGTAGCATGGAGTAGTGAGTAGACACGTGTACTGCAAAACACACCTAAGTAGTAAAAAGTTGAGATTTGAAATCAAAGCCACAAGCTTCAGCAGAGGAGGGTGGGCACTTGTGAAGATAAACATTCTCTGCATAGACTGTAAAGCAGCACCCGTCTACAGGAGGTGGCCACCGTTTGGGTGATGCAGATATCTGAAAAAAGGCCCAGATTGACCAGCGAGGATAGCCACATAGTAGTGTTGGTTGAACATGCTTGGGGATGACCAATTGGCTGTTCAAGATACGTCAGCCAGTGTAATGTCCCTAAGAGGCACCGTTTCTGCCTTCTTGCGTGTAGAGTGTGCCCTTATGATGGCAAGCCTGAAAGCACTTAACTATCTCTCTGGCAAGCCCTGCGTTGGATCCCTGTCTTCTAGGTGCGAGATCACTAGATTGAGTTGCTTGAGGTCTGGATGCCTGATCTGGCTGTGGCTCCTGGTGAGAAGGTTTGGCCTGTTTGAGAGCTTCTTGTGGGAATTGATCCATGTTTCGAGGAGTGCTGAATACCATGACTGTCTGGCCCAGGTGGGGGCTAGGGGGGTGATAGCCTGAGAGTTCCCACTCGTGGACCTGTTGTTATGTCCTGATGAACAAGTCTTCAAGGTCATTGTCCAACCCCCTTAAGGTACTCTGCCATCCGATGAATGCCGGAGGCAGAGTGCCGAAAGCAAATGGTTTGAGCTACCAAGGAGAGGGCAGAAAGTGATTGCAGTCCTGCTTTTGGCTGTAGTTTTGTCCGTCCCGACTACTACTACTTAGCCCCCGATGAATTGAGGGAAGGGTTTAACCTTATCTGCTTAGGCTGTTTCACCCCATTGCTGAGCTCTTTTTTTTAGCTATTTGGTGTAGTTTTGCACATAGGCCACCACACTGGGAAATTAAATGCATTCTATTTTTGGAATGTACCTTGTTTTTTGCTCAAAAGAGATAAAGAAATAGAGGCAGATGTGCATTTTAGTGACATTTCTGCACCCCGTTATAGACAGAAAGATTTTGCTATTCCAAGAATCTTTCTTTCTGATGGATAATTCTAGCCACAGATTCCTCAACTTTAGATTCCCCAGATGCCAGACTTGATCATAATGTTTTCGTAGCAGTGCTTCTGGATGCATGTTTGCTGCTCCACATTGGCATAGTCCCGCCTCAGAAGTGATGGAATTGAATGTAAGCGGCACCCTCTGCACGTTGATGTTGATTCCTTTCTTTCCATGGAGTCAGAGCTCATTTCCCTTTTTCGTAGGTTTGTTTTTTTCAAACTGAATTCCAGTTTGCAAAGGAAAGGTGTCGCCACCTAAAATGACTGGGTGCAGACGATACTGTGATTGCTTTAACCCAATGTCGATGATTAACCTGTATTAGGTGTGCCTCCCATGTTTGGGCTTGTGGCACGACCCTCAATCCATGAGAGGAATGTACCCTCCAGCACCTGAAGGTGATCTGCAACATTGAGGCCAAACATCAAAAGAAAGCACCCAAGTCCCTCTCCCACTCTAAGTTGAGGCCATTGTTCTGCTCTCTATGGTAATCCTGTGATAAGTCCTCTTCGTTGTCATCCTGTATGTCAAAGGTCTAGTCGCGGTGCAAGCACTAGAAAGCAAAGCAAAGCGGGACTCAGCCCCATCCCTTGACTCTCTAAAGTGAAGTTGCAAAGCTGTCCAGCTGCCTCTAAATTTTCCTCCCAATCTCTGTTTAATTTATCAGTCCCACAGTTGATCTTGTTCCACTCCTAATTTCCTGGGCCATCGGCCACGCTGCAGCAGATCGAGGTCTTTAGGAACGCCGTGCTGTGTATTTTTCGCACTCTTCTGCTTTCCTCTGGCGCTCCCTCAGGCATTAAAGATCAGTAGCGTCCTCCACTCAGGTCATTGCCGGTAGATTCATCCTCAGCGATGTTTTAGCCCCTGGAGCCCATCTAGGGTCTGCACCAATTCAGGTGCCAACTTCCATTGTGGCTCTCAGACCTGTGCCCGTCCCTGTTTCCTTGATGCAGGTCTTGATGTTGCCGGCACCAAGGTGAACCCTCTTCCGACTTCATTGTCCCATTCTGAACAAATCTGTCTCGACCCTGGCCAAGGTTGCTCTCTGAGTCCACTCTGAAAAACCCAGATTCGGTACAGTCTGATTCATATCAAACATTTCTTCTGCCATGGAACCGTCCTCAGCTGCTTAGGTCTTACTCGCCACCAGGAGGTGACAGTGTTGTTGATGGGATTGACTTACCCCCACAATATGATGATAGTTTATACATGATTTTGCACAAGGTCAGTGAGCTTGATACTTGCCCTAATACAGAACAGACTCCCCCCTCCCCCCACTTGGGCCACCAATGGAAAAGAGTGATTGTATTCATCTGAAGTGCTCCTTAAGTCCCGCATCTACAAACAACTTATTTTTAAGTAAAAACAAAAATCTTTAATGAAGTCCTACAGCCGGGTTCGAATGTTTCCGAGCACTTGCTACTGTTTAATCAAGGCCTAATTGCTACCTTTATGGGCACTTGATCAAAACCGTGTTCTGGCCCACCAGTGACCAGACCGGTGGTCAGACTCCACAGACTGGCTCCTGGTTGCCCTGACTTCATTACACAGCATCCTAGTACTGGAAGTTTGCTGGTTCATGCTTCCACCAGGCAGGTGAATCCTAATTCGTACCCACAAGCCCACCTTGGCAGGGAGTCTATAAGGATTGAGGTGTTAGGGAAGTTTTTGTTCTCTTTGGCGAGCCTAGCCTTGAGTTTGGGTTATGCATTTTGCCTTTGTGATCTTCCTGGCAGTCCCAGAAAAGTTTAAAGCCTGCTTAACTTAAATAATTCAAGATTTCCAGGAGGCCACAAAATGTGATTTGTGCTGCCTGGATAGTACTGATTTCTTGGCGCTAGCAGTTGGCACTAGTGTGTGCTCCCATCGCCATGCATGGATGTAATCCACAGGAGTTTTCTAGAGCTGTGCAGATATCCCTTAAGGATATGCTTTTTGATAGATCCTACCTTTCAGATGAAAAGGCTGATTTTGCCCTGGCAAACGTTTAGGAAAGTGGTGCCATTGAGTGTTGCTTGGGCCTTTTACCCCTACCAGATAGCTTCCTTATCAATTTCAACCCTTCTGAGGCCACTCCAGATGGCTGACTTATACACAAAGTCAGGACCCCACCATTTCAACAGTCACCCAATCCTTTCGTGGCTGCCAATCATATAGACATCGCACAGGTCGCCAGGGATACCATTCTTCTCGGCCCCCTCCCTGTTGCATCATCACCCAAGCCGCCTCAATTTGCCCTTAGCAGTACATGACCAACCTGTGGGAGGCAGAATCAACTATTTTCTCCAGGGGTGTCTATCTACCACTTCTGACAGATGGGTCAGTCGAACTGGGCTATGACCTTACATTTCTTGCCGACCTGCCGCAGCTTCAACCCATATCAGAAAGGCTTTGAGAGGAGCATCTATCCCTCTTACTTTAGAAGGTGCGACCTCTACTGTCCAAAGGGGCCATTGAGAATGTTACAGATGCAGAAATAGGTACAAGCTATTACCCCTGCTATGTTCGTGTGCCAAAGAAGGATGGAGAACAGCTTCATATTCTTGAACTTCGCCTTCTAAAAGCTTTCCTGAAGGAGAACATATCAATAATGCTTACACTGACCCAAGTTTTAGTTACCCTGGATGCGGGCGACTGGATGGTAGCCTTAGACCTTCAAGATGTGTACTTTCATATGCCTGTCCTGCAGTTCCATAGATGTTAGCTCGGCTTCAAGTTCAGCCAAGTGCATTTTCAATCAGTCCATTTATAATGCACAGGAAATCACCTGTGAAGGTCTCAAGGCGCTAGAGTACCTAATTGCTTGGTGGTCATCTACTCATTCGAACAGAGAGTTCTTAAATCCTTTCCTGAATTGGTAGAGCGAAGAGGTGGTCCACAGGTGCAGAGGCAGGTTGTTCCAAGCTTTGACCGCTAGGTGAGAGAAGGAGCATCCTCCGCTATTGCTTCTGCAGTTCTGGGGAGTGTTTGCGAGGGGGGGCTGGTGGATCGTAGTTGTCTGGTCGGTTAGATAAAGTTATGCATTTGTGGATGTATGTTGGTCCCTTGTTGTGAAGACCTGTGTAGGCGTGGGTCAACATCTTGAACTGGCATCTCTTCTGGAGCGGAAGCCAGTGCAGCTTCTTGAGGTGGGGTGTGATGTGGGTCCATTTGGGGAGATCGAGGATGAGTCTTGCCGTAGAGTTTTGCATTGTCTGTGGTTCATCAGGACGTGGGTGGTGATCCCTACATAGTGTGTTCCCGTAGTCCAGCCTGCTGGTTACTAGGGTCCGTGTGACGGTCCTTCTAGTGTTGATAGAAATCCACCAGAAAATCATGCGGGACATGTGTAGGGGGTGGAAGCAGGCGGATGAGACTATTTCTTCATAGATAGCTTGCTGTCCAGGATGATGCTTAGGAAGCGGGAGTGGTCTGTTGGGGCAGGGGAAGGGCGGAGTTTAGCAGGCCACCATGCGTTGTTGTTACCAGAGATAAGCACTTAAATCTTGCCCATGTTGAGTTTGAGACAGTCGGTGACATTCACCATACATCTGTTGAAGGTGGCCTCTGGAGCTGGAGGGGTCTTCTGACAGCGAGAGGATGAGCTGGCTCTCGTCGGCGTAGAAGAACATTTTGAGTCCATGTGATCTGATGGAATTGGCCAGAGGAGGTCATATACATGTTGAAGAGGGTGGGGCTGAGGAATGATCCTTGAGGGACGCCACAGATGATCTTTTAAGGTTTCAAGGTAAACAATGGAAGACTTTCTATTTGAGGACGTCTCCCTGGAGTCGATGTGATGGAGTCTGATGAGCAAGATGTGGTGGGAGACTGTATTGAAGGCGGCTGACCGGTCCAGGAGGATGAGGCGTGCCATTTTGCAATGGTCCAGGGGGGCCCTGATGTCAGTGGCTGCATTCAGGGGGGTCTCAGTGCTGTGATCGGCTCGGAATCTTGATTGAGAGGGGGTCTAGGAGGTTGTTGTTTTCCAGGTGTTAGGTTAGTTGCTGGCTGATTGCTTTCTCAAAAACCTTTCCAGGAAAGGGGAGCAGGGAAATGGGCGGTTAGTTCTTTGGTTCTGCTGGGTTTGGAGATGGTTTCTTTAGGAGGAGTCTCACTTCCGCATGTTTCTAGTCCTCACGGAAGGAGGCAGAGGGGATGGAGGCATTTAGGACTTTCTTGTGCTTTTTGCAAATTGTCTTGCTCCCAAGGTGGAAGATGTGTTGGGGCAGGAGTCCGTGGGGGTACCCAAGTACAAGGAGTTCATGATGTAAAGTAGCAATCTAGTGCGGGGACACACTGTTCTGAGTGTAGCCAGGCGCTCTAGAAATGGCTTTATTATTATTATTATTTAATAGTGGCTTGAGAGGTGAGAGGGTCCAAATAGGTGAGCAGTTGTTTGGTGTTTGTGTTAGTGTGCGTATGCAGGCAGATGCTGTCGGCAGTGGGGTGTGGGGTTTGAAGTTTTCTTAGATGGCTAAGATCTCGTCATGGAAGAAGTCCTCCAGGGTGTCGCACAGTTCTTGGGAGGGGGTGATGTAGCTCTTGGTGGGTGTGGGGTTGCATAACTCCTTCACGATGTTGAAGAGCTACTTGCTGCGGTGTTGTGTAGTTCCTATATTCCCAATAGGCTCTGATCATTGGAATAATATATCCTATAGATGTGACTTCGATTCAAGCATAAAGTATGATATTGGCAATGCTAACTGAATGAATCATAAAAATTACATTTATGAAATGGCTCTAAATACAGAAAAAAAAAGGTCGAGACCATCCCATAGCAGAATATATAAACTGTTTTGCTTGTGGATAAGGCCAATATTGTTTCTAGGAAGTATTCAAAGAATTCTTGTTCTCTAAGAATAGTCCTACTTTAAGCAGATTACTTTGTGCCAAAGTTAATTTTTTGGAAAAAATTCAAATCAAATTGTAGAAAAATAGAGTTCCAAAGTTAGACGTTTTTTTTTTTGAAAAACGAAGGTCGAAATCAAAGTTGATACAACGCAGTGTGCTAATTTCAGAAGTTATTCTCGGTGTCAGGAGAAAACATTAAATCTTCCAATTTGGCAAAGAAATAGTCTACCACAGTAGGTGAAAGTTGAACTACTTCATTAGGTAGATCAATCGTACACAGATGAGAAGCATCGCCGTCAGCGTCAGTTGCATTAGCAATGTTCGCAGTAGATGGTACCTGTGTGCCTGTTGGTCCACGTATCTCAGCTGGAATTGCCGGTGAGACTTCAATGAATGCCGACATCGGGATAGGTAGCCGCTGGGGACAACACAATGCATCAGCCGTTACCGAACCAAGCAAAGCGTCAACATCCGTTGGCAGTGCTGATGGAAGTGTTAGACAGATATCCAACACACATTCCTCTCCACAAAGCAGGCATCGTAGAACAGTTAAGTTGCAATTTTGCTAGATTGGTCTGAACAATAGGGACCACGTGGTGTTCGGATCTCTCAAATGAGCCAAGCCAAGAATCTGTGTTATGCGTTCACGATACTACATTGCCAGAAGAGTGTTCTCGATGGTAATCTGGGTATCGCTGGTGACTGGACTTCCCATGTCGGAGCAGAAGGAACAAAAATAGTATCCCTGCTACGAGTCCCAAAATGAGAGGCAGGCCGCCGATCAGAGTGTACGAAGTTTGGAAAAATGCCTAGGACTGCTTCAAAGGATGCTAACAGTTCCAAAAAAATCGTCTTAAATACATGTACAATACCACTGGTATCAGACATGTTTAAGATACGACCTAACATTTCTGTGAAATGTATGGGGCAGTTTGTTGATAATAAGGCATGTATCTCTGCAGAGGACCTTGCAACTTGCAGATCATATGTCTCTCTGGACGAGGTCAGTGGCACAGTTTTTTGTAAAAGAATGGCTTTCATTTTGCTTAAAGTATCAATTCGTATAGAGGAGATGTTCAGTGAAGGCCATAGCGGCGACTCCCCGTCTGTCTTAGTTTTAGGAAACAATACTTGCATACAGCAAGTGACCCTGGCTGACACACTAACGAGATAGGCTATTCCTGGCATCATTTCATAACAGCTGTGATCATTCAACATTATGTAGCTCCCATTGGATAGCTGCCTAAAGATTGGATCTATCACTGCTGCCGGAGAACCCTGCAGTTGGCATGATAAATTGGTCGAAGAACCATCGCAGGCTCCATGTAAATTAATACCTTGACATAGAAGTGTACCGGTCAGTGTGGTTTTGCAATTTTTACCACTAAGAAATACCTCCTTTTCCCCACTCCAACATTTGTGTGTGTGTATGGTAAATCCCAGGTCGACTTTATGTATTCTTTACCCAACCTTTCATACAGGCCTGCTGGTATGTGTGTTAAGCAATACTGAAACTGGAAAATCGTCACTGGTATTGTGATGGTGCCATGTATTATCCATTCAACAGCTGGTTTCTCAGAAACGGTTAATGGTAAGCTTTCCAGTTTTTCTATGCTCTGCACTGTCTAGTCTGCTCCCCTCTGTGCCAAAGAGATTTGTTTATCTGTAAGGTTAAATCCAGTAAACAATGACGTGATGTTGATTAGACTTCAAGGCACATAGCCTGAATGAAGGTTTTGTAACGTCCAGCCTAGCAGCTTTATAGAACGCAATTGAGACTGTCCATGTTGTAACATGAGCAAGTCTTGTTCCATTATGTCTATAGCAGAGGATACAATGCTGTCCAAAGAATACATTCTGGATGACAGAGTTGTTAACCCATTGTCAACTACAGAGAGAGCTTGCTCTAAATTAATACGATCAATTTCTCGTATTCGTTCTGCAGTTTCCATTTGCGTGACTTTCCATGCTTCATTATAAGCAGCAAAAATACCGGCGTATATGAAATGTTTATGACATTGTTTGCGAGGTCCTAGTAAGAATTCTCTCAAATCAATGCCATCTTTAAGTAAAGATAAGTGTTGTTTTATATCTCGGAGTTCGGATTTTTGTAGCCACTCAAGGCACAGTTTTCCTACACTGTAAGTTATTATCCCTGGATGTTGTCTGGATATATCTTGAATCTGGCCTGGTAATTGTAAACCCTTGTGTCTTGTTCAGGAATCTATCTTGACAGTTATTCGTGTCTGTGGCCCAGATTAACCATTTTTTCCAATCAGGATCAGTTCTGTTTTGTTGTAAAATATATTTCACGTCTACCTCCTCATCTATTATTCCATTATTATCAGGTGCGGGTTTAGGTATGGACGGTTTATTCAAGTCGTTTATCTTAACAAGGCCAAAGCAAGATGTCTGTTGAACAGTGTCATTTAAAAACATTATTTGTTCTGGGATGATGCAGCTTTAAATAAGGCTTCAAAACCTCGCACCTGCCAGTCTTTTGTGCCCAAGACAGTTTTTTTCTCAATGTTGTCTTTCCAAAAGTCAAAACCTAATGTGGACAATCGAGCATAAAAGGCCGTAGAATAAATTTGCTTAGTATTAGTTATTAGTCAACATACTTTTCATTCCTGTCTTATTAACATTTTTAAAGTAAAAGCTTTCTGGGTTTGTGACATTAAAGCCTGAGAAGTATGGACATTTTTCCTAAAATGTTCTGGAGCTACCCTTTAGTGGCGTTGGACAATGTTCCCATTGATTATAAGTTAAAACATTTCTAGGGTTTGCAGATTTGTGCAAATAATGGTGACCATAATGATTAAAACAATACATTTGTACATAATCTGATGAACCTTCTAAGTATTCATGTTTTGTAAATTTTGCTGACATTTCTAAATCTGTCATCATGTTATTAACAGTCTCAAAGTCCCAATCATCAGAAAATGTACCGGGTGAAACAATATCACTCAAAAAACCTTAAATTGGTGTGGAATCTTCAATAGCTCGACCGGACCATAAATGTCGTAGTCAGTTCTGTCCCATGCTATACTACCTGGTAAAGGAACGGCTGTGATGTTTACTGACAACAGGTATCTTTGCTCACGATGAGATGATTTGTGTGGCTTCAGAAGGAAGTTGATGTTCTTACTTGCTGTGTCCATTTTACTATATTTTCCATCTATCAGCTTTCCCAAACTTAAAATAAGAATGAGCCAAAGTAGGAGAAAAAGTACACCTAACACAATCCAAAATTCAACCCATGGTGAAACCAGATATGTATTTGCAAGCTGGTGAAAAAGTTCTGTCACTTGTTCCTTGAAAGTTTTATTTGCTGGCGTTGTTTCAGGCTCACTGGGATCCTCAGAAAACGTATCAAAGTTGATGAAATAGCCAGAGGCAGTTCTGTCAATTGTTGGTATTGCGTCCGGATTATTTGAAATCGCTGGAGCTGCTTATTCCTTTGACATATTTGTATAGTCAGATGATACATCATTGTAGACGGGAGTTTCTTGACGAACTGTTATTTGTGTTTCAAGAGGCACAATTTCCATGGCTTTGTTGCCTAGTCCTTTTCTCACTGCAGAATCTTCAAAGGTGATGAGTCTTTCATTTTTGAACCTCTTGGATAGTAGCAAGATTTGGTCGTCTGCTACATCTTTGGAGTCCACTGGGCCAACTACTTATTATCGGCCACAAGGTGTGGTTTCACCAGGTCAATTGATACGAACCTGTTCTCCTTTCTTCTAGCAAGGGGCGGCAGTAACACTGTTCTCCAGTATTAGGGGTGTCTTTCATAGATTCACATGCTTGAATATTCCGCGTCGTCGAAGTGGGAGTCCCACGGTACATAAAAATAGCAATAATGCTAATATATATATATGTAATAACATAATACATGATAACCTAGAGATAATATACACTGAAAAACCTCTACAATGGTTCTTCCATAGGAATACATTATAAGAGAAAAAACTCATTTGTAACATATCAGAGTCATTATGTTAGTCCAAACTGCAGCCAATCAGGCTCAAGCACCCTCTAGAACCTTCTCCTCAGAAGCTCAAACCCTCAGATTTTCTACCGCACGTCGTGTGAAGGGAGTCTCCCTGAGCTCTGCTCAGTTTTCTTCAAGTTTTATTACTTCAATTGTTCTTTCTACAAGATGTCAAGTAAGAAGTCTTTGTTTAGACCTTGCTCTTCCTGTGGGAAGCTACGTTTGTTTGAAAAGGACCCCCACCAAAAGTGTATTTACTGCTTATATCCAGAACACAAGGTGGCTGACTGTAAATTCTGTAGAGCTTTTCCAGCCAAGACTCTCAGAGACAGGGAAGGTCGTCTTCTTCTGTGGTTGAAGCGCCTTCAGGACAAAGAGGATGTCTTATCAGACGCAGAAAGTTTTCAGTCAGGCTGTTCTACTGTCGCTTCCAAGCGTGGCAGTGTTCAGGAGTTACCTTCTCCTTTTATGAAGAAGAAAAAGCTGGCTTTGACAGTGGCACAAGTACCATCTGTGGCTACGCCCACGAGACCTGGCTCTCAGGCGGCATTTCCAGCCTCTATAAGTGTTGTTACACTTATAACACCGCGGTCGTCGACGGGCTCGTCGACGACCATTCCATCGACGAAGTTGGCTGCGGTGTCTTCGTCGACGACTTCAGTGACGACTTCGTCTGCTTCCTCGTCGTCGACGATTGTTTCGTCGGCGTCTTGCACGTCGACGAGAGCTTCTGTCTACTCTGTCTCGTCGACGATCCCAATTGTCTCGTCGGCGAAGAAACTGCCGGCGACGAAGAAATCATCGTCGACGGTGAAGGTTCCGACGTCGAGTTCCGCGTCGACGAAGGTCCCGTCGACGCTGACAGCTCCGTCGACCAGCTCGTCGACGACTTCCGTACCGTCGGCGAAGGCTTCGTCGACGAAGATGACATCCAAGGATTCGTCGACGACGATTCCATCGACGAAGATTCCGTTGACGAAGATTCCGTCGACGAAGATTCCGTCGACGACGGCACCGTCGACGGCTGAGCCAAAACGCTCGTCGTCGCCTATTTTAAAGAAGGCATCGTCTCTGACTGCTCCATCATCGACGACCGCTGTCGACACAACTGGCTCGTCGACGACAACGTCTACGTCAACAACAGTTTTGCCTTTACCTTCAGGATCACGGCCGGAACGTGCAGCATCCACGTCAGTGATGGGTTCTTTCGCCACTATGCCCCTAGTGCCTTTGCCTTCTACGACCAGTTGCAAGGAGTCTACTCTCCAATTGCCACCTCCTACTCTCCAGCCACCCTCACCAATGATGGCTACTGACCACGAAACAGAATCCATTGGGGATGATGATAATGTCCTTGGCGATGCACATAGTCCATCGGACTTAATCATTAAATGTCAGGACTCAAGTTCTGAGAATGATGAGGAGGACGACGTTGACCAGCAAGATGAACAATATGTTCAGGTTCCTATGGCAACTTTTCCGGTGTCTTTGTTTTCCAACCTCCAGCACATGCTGGACGACTACAATAGAAGATTTCCTCCGACACCTCAGGGTACACCAGCCCATGCAACATCAGAGACGCCTGGTCCTACTCACCTTCAGCACTCTACAGAGCCAGAACGACCCCGTCCTGCTGTTCCCACAATTTCGCATCATGTTGCTGCAGATGAGGCGGAGTCGGATAGAGAGGAAGGGGAAGTACCCCAGGATACTGATGAGGACCAGGACCCAAATATGGCGGACTTCGATGATTATCGAATACAGACGCCCTCTCCTCAGCAGGCAGACGCTGATGATTCACCTCCGGTTGACATCGCTAGCTTCCATGTTTTGATGAATAAAGCGGCGGACCGCTTTAAACTACCGAGAGCACAGCGACAGGAAGACTGTTTTCTCTATGATTTCAAAAACCAACCTTACAAACAAATCCACACCATACCTATTATCGAATTTGTATGGAAAGAGGGTATAAAGATCATGCACGCTCCTAACTCCTTGCCTGCTCAACTCCCTCGTCTGGAGAAGAAATACAAAGCTCCAGTTGGATCCCCCGCTTGTTTGCTTTTGCATCCTAAGCCAGATTCCGTGGTAACACAGGCGGCGCAACGACGATCACGTAACCCTGCGACTCCTATCACCACTCCACCTGATAGAGAGGGTCGACGTTTGGATGCAATTGGGAAAAAAATTTCATCCATGGCGTCTACGTCAGTCCGAGCCGCAAATGCTTTGGCCATTTTGGGTCGTTTAGACCGGCAAATGTGGTCGGATTTTTCTGCCCTAGTATCCCTAATTCCAGAGGCGTCCAGAGCGGAGGCGCAACAGATCCTTCAAGATGGCATGAGGGCATCAGAAGAGATGATCGACTGTGCAATTGATGTGGCAAGTACTGGTTTCCGTATCCTTGCCAGTGCTGCGGCGCTCCGCCGTCAGGGTTGGCTTAAATCCACATCATTTAGACAGGAGGTACAGTCGAAGATACTCGACATGCCATTTGACGGTGAGTCTCTCTTCGGCTCTCACATTGATGAGGCACTTGAATCAATAAAGAAAGACACCGATACGGCAAAGTCGCTGGGATCCTTGCAATTCAAGAAGCAGCCCTTTCGTGGTGCGCGTGGACGAGGCTCGTCTTCAACCACTTTTCGAGGAGGACATTCTCAGTACCGCCAGTACAATCAAGGAAATCAGCGTTACTCCAACCAGCAGTCTAATCGACCGCCACAGTCTAAACCCTATAGAGGAAAATCAAATTATAGGGGCTCCACCAACAAACGCCAATGACTTTCAGGTTGCACACGGAGTTGGAGGGAGAATCTCGCAGTTTTATTCCCAATGGTCTCTGATAACATCGGACCAATGGGTATTAGACATTGTACGCAAGGGTCACGCCTTGGAGTTCACAGATTTTCCTCCAAATTCTCCTCCATCGGGTCCGCCACCTCCCCATTTCGAGGAATTGCAACATCAAGTTCGTCTTCTAATAGAGAAGGGTGCAGTCGAAGTGGTTCCTATATCTCAGCGAGGGACAGGTTTCTACTCACGGTTTTTCCTCATAGTCAAGAAGACGGGGGAGTGGCGGCCCATTCTGGATTTAAGAGCACTCAATTTCTTTCTAAAACAACAATCTTTCCGCATGCTGACATTATCGGAAGTCTTGCGACTTCTCTGCAGCGGAGATTTCCTAACAACAATAGACCTGCAAGACGCCTATTTTCATGTGCCAATTCTCCAACAGCATCGCCAATTTCTGAGGTTCAAAGTGGGGCACATGCACTACCAGTTCAAGGTGCTACCTTTTGGCCTACGATCGGCACCTCGTGTCTTCATGAAAGTTTTGGCCCCGGTCTTGGCTCATCTGCGTCTTCAGGGAGTGCAAATCTTTCCTTATCTGGACGATTGCCTTCTGAAATCCCCATCCCCTCAACAGCTGGCTCACGACACAGATCTCTGCCTGCAGACGTTCGAGTCACTGGGGTTGACCATCAACATGGAAAAGTCACACCTTGCTCCGTTGCAAAGAAGAAACTTCCTGGGAGCGATTCTAGGCACGGACCTGTCAAAAGCCTTCATCTCACAAGAACGACAGCAAAAGATAGTCCGTCTGGTCACCCTCATCCGTTCAAAGCAGTCAGTTTCTGTGCGGACATTGAAGTCGTTTCTGGGGATGGCATCGTCCTCTATCGGCCTGATCCCGAATTGCAGGTTGCGCACTCGCCCTATACAGGAGGAATTGGACCTGCAATGGCGCCAAGTGTCAGGGTCTTTCAACGACCTAGTGCGAGTCTCATCCCGCATGAGGGACAGTCTGCTTTGGTGGAAACAACCATCCAATCTAGACAAAGGAACTTCATTTCTAGTCAACTCCCCGGATCTAACGCTGACCACAGATGCATCCATGGAAGGTTGGGGCACTCATCTCCTGGACCTTTCAATCAAGGGCAAGTGGACGACGGCACAGCGAACCTGGCATATCAACAGGCTGGAGTTGATGGCGATCTTCCTAGCGCTCCGATCCTTTTTGCCCGTAGTGCAGGGAGAGTCTGTGCTGGTGCAAACGGACAACACCACCAGCATGCACTACATGAACAAACAGGGCGGCACAAGATCTCAGCCACTGTCTCGACTAGCTCAAAGGATCTGGGATTGGGCTCTTCGTCATCAAATTTCTTTAACGGCGGTCCATCTGCCGGGGGTATCAAACATCCTAGCGGATTCTCTGAGCAGGTCCACGTCATCCACTCACGAGTGGGAATTACATCAACCTACTCTGGACATGGTCTTCCGCCGTTGGGGTCATCCCATGATAGACCTTTTTGCAACCCCACTAAATCGGAAGTGCCCCGCCTTTGCGAGCTGGCATCCCCATCCAGAGTCCAGCGGAAATGCCCTTCTCATGGATTGGAGCGGCCTGTTTGCTTATGCATTTCCTCCAATCCCGTTGGTGCCGAGAACGTTGTGGAAGATGCGCAGGCAATCCTGCCACTTGATCCTGATCGCCCCTCGTTGGCCTAGACAGGCTTGGTTCTCAGAACTTCTTCTGTTATCCCTATGCGCTCCCATTCGTCTGCTTCCACGTCCAGACCTCCTGACGATGGACGAAGGTCAAATTTGCCATCCAGACCCAACCACGCTTCAGTTATGGGCATGGAACCTGAATACATCGAATTCGCAAATTTAGATATGCCCCAGGAATGCAGAGACATTCTAGCTTCTGCTAGAGCTCCATCAACCATTAAAGCTTACAAGCTAAAGTGGAAGCGTTTTTGTCATTGGTGTGCTGCATCCGGTATCCATCCAGTCAACTCCACTCCGGAGCAACTTTTGCCTTTCTTTTTGAGCCTCGCTCAGTCTGGTCTCTCTCATGCCACCTTGAGAGTCTTTCTGGCAGCTATTTCGCGTTTTCGACACGATGGTTCAACGTCTCTCTGCTCCTCCAGAATAATCAGACAGTTCTTTAAAGGTCTCTTCAGGAAGTTTCCTCCTATTAGGCGCCCTCCTCCGGCATGGCACCTCAATGTGGTCTTGTCACAGCTTATGAAGCCTCCTTTTGAGCCAATTCACAGGATAGACATCAAGTTTCTTACCTGGAAGGTTGCATTGCTTTTGGCCTTAACATCTTCTCGTCGTGTAAGCGATCTTCACGCTTTCACGATCAAGCCTCCGTATTTACAATTTAAACCCGATGGAGTGTCTCTTCGTACCAATCCCTCGTTTTTGCCAAAAGTACCTACTGATTTCCATTTGAACGAACCTGTCTTCTTGAAGACTTTTTTCCCGGATCCAAGATCACCGGCAGAACAACGACTACATTCCTTAGACATCAAACGTTGTCTAAAGTTTTACATTTCAAGGACTGCCCCTTTCCGCAAATCCGATCAACTATTTGTAGCATATGGAAGAATGCGGAGGGGACACTCAGTGACAAAACAAACAATTGCAAGATGGCTCTCAGCAGCCATATCCTTCTGTCACCAACAAGCTGGCAAGCCTTTACAGTGTTCAGTAAAGGCACATTCGACGAGAGCGATGGCGTCATCCACGCTTTGTTTGCTGGGGTGCCTCTACACCAGATTTGCCGGGCGGCGACATGGTCAAGCAGGCACACCTTTACCAGACATTACTGTTTGGATTCCATCAATGAAGCGGATACCGCAGTGGGGCAAGCAGTGCTTCGTCATCTTTTTAAATAAGGTGAGCCTCTGTTCCCTCCTCCATTTCTTCCTGTGATTGCTATATGCTTTTAAGCTGTATTTTCTTGTCTTCCAGTTTGGAGAATGTGTTAGCAATCCCAGCTCTAGGAGGTTACTGCTATCTATTCTATTCAAGCATGTGAATCTATGAAAGACACCCCTAATACTGGAGAAGAACAATTGTTACTTACCTGTAAACAGGTGGTTCTCCAGTATTGGTGTCTTTCATAGATTCACATGCGACCCACCCTTCCTCCCCTCAGAGGCTCTCTTCTCCTCATACGCTATTATTACTAGTGCTACGAAAATCTGAGGGTTTGAGCTTCTGAGGAGAAGGTTCTAGAGGGTGCTTGAGCCTGATTGGCTGCAGTTTGGACTAACATAATGACTCTGATATGTTACAAATGAGTTTTTTCTCTTATAATGTATTCCTATGGAAGAACCATTGTAGAGGTTTTTCAGTGTATATTATCTCTAGGTTATCATGTATTATGTTATTACATATATATATATTAGCATTATTTCTATTTTTATGTACCGTGGGACTCCCACTTCGACGACGGGGAATATTCAAGCATGTGAATCTATGAAAGACACCAATACTGGAGAACCACCTGTTTACAGGTAAGTAACAATTGTTCTTCTTGATCCGTGGATTGCTAGTACAGGTACTGGTTTTCTGTAAGAAGGCCCACATTCCTTCTTATCCACTTTTTTCTCTCTGACCAGATCCCCAAATCTTTGGAATCCAGAATGGTCTTGCTGGGACAGGTGGTTTTTCTTCAGTGGTCGTTGGCTTCTGTATGGTGTTGCTTAGACTTCTTCTTGTTTCATTTAAGTCCTGCAAAACAGCCAAACGGTCTTTGATATCAAAGGGTTTTTGTTCTACCACTGAAGTATGACGATCGAGGTCTTCAACCATCATTCTAGTACCAAAAAGGATTTCATATGGAGTGATTCCACCCAGAGAATTTATTGGCAGATTGTTAAGACTACATTGGACATTTATTAGATGTTTGACCCACCCGTCACCCGAGCCTAATACCCTAGCTGTTATAGATTGCTTTATATCACGTTTTTTTCTTTCCACAACCGAATTTCCCTCAGGATGGAATGGACTTGAGTACCGCAATGCAACACCCAAGCTGGTCATGGCCTCCTTGTAAGCTTTAGAGCTAAACGCAGGACCCTGGTCAGAATGTAGCGTGCCGATTGCGTATGTCCCGATAAAGACTCGCAAATCTTTTATAACAGTTCGGGCGGCAGCCGAGCGCTGAGGCCACATCCAAATGAATCTTGTCCTAATAGTTGTGGGACCACTTTTGTCCATAGGGACGTCTGAGCGTGGATAGTCTAATGCTATCTAACAATGGTGTCTGTACTGGGTTGGCTACACTGTAGTCAGGAATCTGGCGGCACTCTAAGCTGTGATCTCTGTAACAGACATCGCAATTAATTCCAAATTCGTAAATGTGGGGATTCATCCCTGGCCACCAGTATATCTCTTTTAACTCTAGTAGAGATTTTGAGATCCCTTGCTGTATCAGACCCTCTCCCATATGTATATATAAGCATTTTTATTCGATTCACAGAATCATCAAAGCAGTAAAAAAGAACACATCATTCCCATTAAAAAGAGTACATAAATAGAATAAAAGACAATATATATAAAGTGCAATATTTGACAAAGTATACATTGATTGGAAAAATACAATTCCCTAACATTCACATACAAAAGTGCAAATTCGTTAATTTTAGGAGCATATGAATAAAAGTTTATGTAGACTTGCAATCTCCTGATGATTATAACACTTTAAGTTCACAATTCCTCGGAAAATACTCTTCAACATCAAGGATGAATATAAATAACAGGGCTTTAGATGTATAAAGTGCATAAGCCTTACAGTGTTTCATCATATGTAATTTTAACCTTTTGGTTATAGGTTATTTAGTGCCAAAGTGTACAAGTGCAGATAAATAAAATAACAATTCCTAGCCAAGACCCTAGCATCATACTTTAACATGTTCTTTCGCTTATTAAAATTTAAACCTCGCTTTAATCTAATGAAGTTGGCTGACAGTAAAAAGCTGCTTATTCCAAATGCAACCAATCTGGAGGTATCTGTTTTCAGGATGCGCAACATTTCAATATACTGTCTAATACAGAGGTTCCTGCCCAACGGTCGTATCCACCTTTTCCTTGGAGTTTCATAAAGTGTGCAAAAGAATAAGGCATGGGCAATGTCTTCTTCTCTTCCAAGGGAACACTCGGTACAGATAAAATCATTGCCCTCACCAACCTTTTCTCCCCACCTAGATGTAAATTTCCTAATTTGTAGCGTACCATATCTAAATTTTAGGTAGAGTATTTTGCCTAGTAGGGGCTCAATCTCATCCAAAAATGGTTCAAAGGAAGGGCTTGTTTTAAAACTTAAAAACGGACTAATCAGTGAACCATGCCTAAGGCTTAAAACGACACTCTGGTCGATGAAATTCCAGAAGATGGTCTTACTTTCCTGTTTTGAGTCAGGGGTAAGCTGGTCTGGGTGTTCCCAGTACCTGGTCAAGGCCAGACTCAAAAACCACCTACGGATATGGATCAGCCATGGAAATGTTACAAAAGTGCCAAGGGCAATCAATTCACTTAATGCCTGCTTATATATATGTAACTCTTCCGTTGTCCATATTCTAATCCAATATGAAAGAGACATCCATATGGCCCTATGCTCAATCTGCTTAATGCCTAAATCCAGCATCAGAGGGATCACCAGAGTATTTTGTGGAAGGGCAGTAAGCCTCCTCATGATTTTATTCTCCCCAAGAGTTAGCGGCGAGAGAGACCCCCCCTCCCCGTAGCTCAGAACCATATAGTGCAGCTGACTTATAGACTAATAATGCAGGAGTGATTGCCTTTGATGTTGTTGAAAAAAGTTTTTTTACAATTGGAGTTGCTTTTTGACTAAGGATAGATTTTGATTTCGCAATCTGAGGATTCCATGAAAGTTTAGAGTCAATGGTCACCCCCAAATACACGAAGTTTGAGACATGTTCCAGACTGACTCCATTTGACTGCATCTTATTTTTAAAACATTTATGGGGTCTAATGGTCATGTACTTTGTTTTTATTGGGTTGATTTCAAGCCCCTTTTGACTACAATACCTATCCAGCACATTTAAGAGGTTTTGAAGGCCCCTTGGGGTTTGAGAAAGCAGGATGGTATCATCTGCAAAAGTTAGGGCGCAGATGTGTTCGCCACCCAATTACGGGGAATCATGGTTGCATTTTTTAAGAGTCATAACCATATCATGTATCAGACCCTCTCCCATATGTGTTTCTTGAATCAAAGCACCTCTCCGATTCCTGTTTGGAATTACTCTATCCCCCACTCCAGGAATTTGAGCAAAGGGAACAGAGTTGGTATCAATTATGTATGAATATTCGAGTAGATAGTTTAGAGGTAACGCTGCACCGCAGCCTTAGCTTGTGGCATTGACAGCTAGCATTGTTTCTCCGTCTATATGTGTTTTTGAATGAGTGATTGCAGCTACGGAAGCCATTTGCTCAGCTGCCTTCGCGGATTCATCAGCCAATGAATTCTCTGCTAAGTGAACGCCATCACGCTGATGACTCAGTGTATGGATCACGTGGGTCTTTTGTAGTTCTTTCTGTAACTGAACTACTTGTTCCCATAGCAATTTATGATTAATTGTGCCACCTTTTGCATCTTTCAAACCGTTTTGAAACCAGTTCTGCAAGTATTCGTTGTAAGACTGGACGCAGCAATACGAATCGCACACTATGAGTGTGGGGAATTCGCGAACTGTATTTTCAAACGCCATCTTGAATGCTTGGAGTTCAGCTCGCTGAGCTGTACAATCTCCTAAAGATTGAGTTTTTGTGACCATAGGACGGAATTTACCATCACGCCAGCGACCTTTGACAATCGCACACGCTGCACTATAAGCTTGTTTTCCCCTAATTGCGGGCTGTCCTGATCCGTCTGTATAAATTATACATCCGTAATGTTATAGAGGCAGAATCTCTGTGGGCAGAGGACATTCTTGTTCGTTTTGTAGAAATTCTTGAGTTTTCAAGTAGGGGTCAAAAACGTATTCAACGTCTGTTGCAGCAAGAGAATTAACCCATTGTATCCATCTGGGATGTAAAGCTTTTGCATTCGGAATGCTCGCTTTTGTCACTGCCTCTAAGGCAGGTACAGGAGTAAAGACCTTTATGCGTTTTTCCCTGCGCGAGGGCTCTCTTTTGCTACTGCAGTTTGAACCGCTGTCAGAATTTTTTCTATTGAAGTGAATTTCATTTCAGCTTGTGTGTACAAGTGTGATTTGTAAGCTGTTGGTACCTTTTCACCGTCATTAAAGGTTAGGTATGTGAATCCGCATCTACCTGGGATGATTCGGATTACAAGGTTGCGTACGTTTACGCGAGTCTGTAAATGGGTTGTTGCTAACATGTCTGTTTGCACTGAACGCAAAATTTCTGTGTGTTTTTGAGTCCAATTAGTAAGTTTGATTAGTTTGTAGAGAGGTTTAACCCTTTCTGCGTAATTTAGAATGTAAGTTCTTCCGAAATTCAGGAAGCCTAGAATTGACTGTAAGTTTTTCAGCGTTTTTGGAGGTTGGAGCAGCGCACGTTTTTCTAAAAAGTTTGCTGCCAGGCTTTTTCCTTTACTTGAAAGTTCGTATCCTAAAAATAGGACGTTAAGATGGGCAATTCTTGATTTTTTAAAATTGAATTTGTACCCTTCAGAGGCGAATCCAAGTATTATGGTAATCACCCTGTTCCAAGTGCCTGTCCAAGTCATCGTCTGTAAGATAGATGTCATCGACATAAGATAATGCCTCATCATCGTACGTTTGTAGTAACTCCGTTACTCTGGCTGAAAATAACCCTGGACTATTCTTGAATCCCTGGGGAAGACGACAGAAGTGATCTGTGTCCCCATAATTGAGAAAGCGGTCAAGTACCTGTTTTCGGGTGCAATGTTTTGACAGATAAAACCGTTTGAAATATCTAATGTGGTTTTATATTTTTTGCGCACAATGTTATTCATCAGTGCTGCACTGTGTGCATTTTGTACTGCAAAAGTTTTGCTACAAGAATTGAAATGTTTGTAGTCCAAAACTAGACGATATGTATTGTCTGGTTTGGAGACAGGAAACAAAGGATTGTTCATGAACGAGGTGCATGTTTCAATCACCCCTTGGTATTCAAGTTGATCTAGGTTCTCCCTGACCTGTTTTTTTAGCTTCTTGCTTAACTGGATACTGCCTCTGAGAAGTAGGTTGATTTTTTAACTGGATCTTATGGTGAAGAGAGTCCTCATCCCCATCCCACATGAATTTTATATAATGCTGGAACCTTTTCTGGCATAGGTGTATTTTTTATGAATAGGAATATGATTGGAGAAGGCTGGCA
This sequence comes from Lissotriton helveticus, assembly GCF_964261635.1. Lineage (NCBI taxonomy): Eukaryota > Metazoa > Chordata > Amphibia > Caudata > Salamandridae > Lissotriton > Lissotriton helveticus. The sequence continues at coordinate 1,135,404,558 of NC_136063.1, forward strand.
TATGAACTCTTCGCCATGTGGGCACTCCCTGACACATTCAGGTGGCCAGTCTTTTTCAGCCAGAAGGATGTCATAACCCTTAGATAGTTTTTCCCAAAAGAGTGCTTTTATTTTTCTAGTTATGTCCCCCTCTATCCGGAGTGTTGCTTCATATAACTTATGGGTTACACTAACTCTGGTATTGGCAGTTTCAACTTGAATGTATTCATTCAGGTCCACAGTCTCCAGATGATCCTTCAGGATCTTGCGAGCTATGGTAACTTCTGATGCTCTGTCTTGCATTGTCTGGGTCCACTCCCCGTTCTTGAGTTGTATCCTCAAGATCCTCGGCATGTTTGATTTTTAGACTTGCTACCTTCTTCTTGGTGAATTGAGTTCTCTTATTTTTTGGAACATGTTGATCGTCTTTGGACTTCACGCATTCTTCCTTGTTATGTTATGTTAGCACTGCTTATATAGCGCATGGCTACCCCAGCAACGGGGCGTCCCAGCGCTGTGAACACACCAGAGAACAGAGCAGCACAGCAGGAGTAGAAGATTTAGATGGTAGAAAACAACCAGGTTTTAATCGGTTTACGAAACAGCATGTGGTTAGAAGTGGTCCGAGCCCCAAGAGGGATCGAGTTCCACAACTTTGGGGCCAGATACTTAAAGGAGCGGCCTCCAGCTCTACTCCTTCGGATCTTAATTGTGCGGGCAAGAGATAGATCTGCCGATCGAAGGGCGTGCCTGGGGGCATAGAAGGAGCAGAGTCCCTGCAAAATTTGGGGGGCAGTATCATACAAGATTTTGTGAGTTAGACATAGGATTTTAAACTGGATGCGCTGTTTGACCAGCAACCAATGCAAACGTCGAAGAATAGGAGAAATGTGGCAGGTTTTAGGCAATGCAAACAAAATGCGGGCCGCGGCATTCTGGGCTCTTTGTAGCCTGTTTATCACCGTCAGATTAGAGCCATTCATGAGAGCATTACAGTAGTCTAGATGGGATAAGACTAAGGCCTGGATTATAATCTGACGGGTACAGGACTCAAAGAAACCGAGGATGGGTTTAAGCAAGCATAGGCGACCATAGCAGGTACCTGCCACTCTCTTAGCATGGGTTTCCAAGGAAAGTGAGTTGTCTAGCATCACCCCCAAGTTTTTGACAGTCTCTTTGGGAGGGGGGGGGGAAGTCCTAGTGTAGGGGGCCACCAATTTTGTCCCATTTCTGCGTATCCTTGCCTATAAGGAGTATCTCCATTTTAGAGGAATTTAGCTGGAGATGGTTCTGCGATAACCAGTTTGATATAGCCAGGATATCTTCCTGAAACTTGGTTTGGTCAGCCCCTGTGTTCTTAGAGAGGGTAAGCATAAGTTGTGTATCATCCGCATATGATATTATTTTAATCTTGCGTTCCCGGGCCAACATGGCCAGGGGGCGGACATACACATTGAACAATGTGGGGCTGAGCGCAGAGCCCTGCGAGACCCCACATTCCAGGGGATGCTTACTGGATGAGTACGGCGGGGCATGCACTTGGAAGGAACGGTCAGATAGAAATGACACGAACCAGTCCAAGGCACTCTCCCTGACCCCGATCTCCGACAGTCTCTCAAGCAAGATCCTGTGGGAGACCGTGTCGAAAGCCGCACTCAAATCCAGCAGGACCAGAACAGATGTTTCACCCTGGTCCTGCGCCTCCCTCAGATGCTCCGTGACAGCTAATAAAGCGGATTCCGTACTATATTCAGCACGGAATCCGTTCTGGGATTCATCCAAGATTTCATTAGACTCCAAATAGGTGGTCAAAATGGAGTTCACATGAGCCTCCATCACCTTGGTGAGATAGGGAAGTAGGGAGATGGGCCTAAAACTATCCGGTCTAGTGGGGTCTAATGAAGGTTTTTTTAGGAGGGGGACAACTTTAGCATGTTTCCAGGATGTGGGGATGGTGGCCAACTGAAGAGAGTTGTTGATGAGCACCTGCCCCTCCCGTAATATGGAATCCTGAAAAGATCTGAACAATTCCGGCTTGACAGGATCTTCAGGGGAACCGGACTTTATTTTTTTGATCAAGTGTTCCAGCTCAGTCTGCTCAATAGTTGGAAGAGATTGTAACGAATATGGAAGATCATTAGAGCCTATGATGGAACTGGAATTCACAGTAAGTCCATCCAAGGACAGGGAGTTATAAATCCCTCTAACTTTGTCTACAAAAAAACAGGCTAGCTCTTCACAATGTGCGTCAGACACAATCAAATTACCTGTGACCTCCGGTATCTTAGTCAGGTCCTTTACTAAGGTGAAGATGGTTTTAGAGCGATTGGTGCTGATCTGATCGTCCTCTTCTTTCCGATTTCTGTGAGGAAGTCTGAAAGATACGAGAGGAACGTGTATCAGTGTCTTGATATCTATCAGGTTTTCTCAAATTATCCTTGTTCCTTAGGTTATACCTCTTTTCAGGGGGTTCCTTTTGAGGAGACCTACCTCTGGATTGAGAACGCTTCTCCTTAGGAAGTGTCTGTCTAGTATTATCCCACTTCTTTTTAGGAGTGGTTAGATTGTTTTTAATAAAAACTTTTTCAGGATTTTCTGTTAGTTCGGGCTTTACTGGTTTCCCACCCAAACTATCTCTTCCTTATTCTTCAAATGATTTTTCTATTATTCTGGCCAGTTCATATGGTTGCTCAGTTACATCAAGTTCTTTTAGTTTTTGGCGGATTGCCACGGATGCTGCTTCACCTTTAATATTATAGCTGACAGCTGTTTGAAATCCTTCAGTAACTTCAAACCGAGATTTAAAGCAGGCTCTGCCCCGTATTCATTTTGAATTTGTTTCAGGACGTCTGGTATTACCACCATGGACGGAACACCATGTGTTTTTGTGTAGATTGCAGCAAAGACTGTACCCCAAGTGTCACAGTCCTCCAGGTGTGATGCGATCCCCATTGGTAAACAGATTGTTAGAATCCTGTGTTTCTCATGAAGTGTACTATCGGGAAATACTGCCTCGATTTGAGTAATTTTTTGAGCTAACCAGAATGGAATTTGTACCCTTTTTGTTGGTAATTCACCAATGACTGATTGTGTAGTCTGTGGTGTAATTTTGTTTGTGTTCCCCTGATGAGGGGTGTGCTGTGGAATCCTGATAGTCGGTTGGGCTGTTAGAGTCCGCATGACATATTGTACCAATTGTCTATGTATTTTAATTAATTGTTTTAGCTGAGCTAATAATTCTACATCTGTCATTCTTTCAATGTCAGGATGTGGTGTATAGCTGGCTAGTACCGGCCATGTCCTGGTCTATCTAGTGGACCGAGCCTGGTAATGTGATTTTGATGTTGTAGGGTGCCTTTAAACCAGAGCTGATGCTCGTGGTAAGTTAGTGGAATTTCAATGTCCTCGAAAGGAACGTATTCCGCTGGAGGTTCCTCTATCTTGTAGAAGTGGAACACATGTGTTCTTGGATTTGCTTCAGGGAAGATAATCCATGAATAGAATACCTCTGTCTGCCGATATTCGTGTGCCTCTATGACAAATATAGCCCTACCACCTCTTGGTGATAGGCCATTTTCTATAAGCTTTATAGCTATTGTTTTCCGTACATTTCCCGGATGGTTATAGCATCCGCTTCGTCTTGTTGGAAACACGTAACGTCTAAACCCGGTTCGGCTGCATTTACTGCAGCTCCACCTGTTGCTTTGTTGTCGTTATTCAGCATTTTGTTTAAAGTCTTGCAGAGCAAGTTTTAAGGAAACAAAGATAAGGTGCACAATATTTTTGTAACACTGTATCCTTCAATGTTGAATAAAACCAAAAACTAATACATAGGATTTTCGTCCTACTCCGTTATGGCGGATATTTTATCCATTTACCCACTTCAGACGTCTATTGGAGTATTTTACGGGAAAAAGGGGTCTCTTTGAAAAGCACAACTGAGTTACTCTAGTATCTAGCGTAAAATTAGTGCCTTACCAAACGTTGGGCGCCATGTAGTGTAGTTCCTATATTCCCAATAGGCTCTGCGCATTGGAATAATATATCCTATAGATGTGACGTAGGACTTATGTCTACTAGGTCTCTATCGAATATATTAAACTTAATTGTGAGTGCCAGCTAGCTCAGAGAAACTTTCTCGAATTCACAAGAAAGGATTAGTTTCTGACAACCACATAAACATGACCACTTTGTTTCCCCAAGATAAAACTGATCTTCAGAGTCGTGGAAACAATAGCTAGATATTTTACTCAGTCATTCGTGTATGCTTCGTTTCATCAGAGGTGCAGAGAAAATAGAAAGACGGGTGTTTTCAATAAAAAGTATTTATTGAACAATCTTCTTTCTCATGCAGAAGAAATGAACTGCTACAATCGTAATACTGGCTGTAAAGTATAATGCGTACAGCAAGAAGAGTATTATAAAAAATACTGTAAAAGCATGGTATGGTTTCTAAGCCATAAAATACATACATAAATAAATAAAGACTAAAAGTACTGAACTGGTGCTTCTAACCTAAGTCTAGTATGAGGGAATAAGTAAGTGTGGTTTAGTATTCTTTTGCCAAGAATCTATCCAAGATTTCTCTAAGGGTCTAATCGCTCCGTACCTTGGTTTAGAATGAAGGAGGTCTGGTATCTCTCTGTCTCAGGACTCAATTTCCCAACACCCCGCAAGGGGAGCTTGGAAACACTGGTGTTGGATTTCTCGGCAGGAGAAAAGACAGCGTCTCTCTCAGTGCGTCTGCTGGAGGGTCGGCTTCCTTCGGTTGTAGCGAGATGCGTAGGGCAAGTAGATAGTCGAAATGTTCCAAACCACCGTGTGTTTGCTTGGGCAAATGTGGGCATATTTATACCTTGAAGGTGCCGAGTTTGACGTAAAGATGGACATAATAACGTCATCAAAGAGTCTCAGTTCTTTGAAAACTCCATGAGTTCTTGGACAAATCAATATTCAAGCAAGGGGAAGTCCCTAACTCCTGAAGCAGAGTTTTCCAAGAAATTGTTGTGGATTTTCGGAACTAGTGGAAGTAGCCATGCCGTATTTGGACTGCATGAGCTATGTCTAAATATGGTTACGATTTCTATGCCTATATAAGGACATGAATCGGGAAAATTACACTAGGGTCCTAAAATGCTATACAACAGCGGTTGGCGCAAGCTACTATTCAGTTTTCTCAGGTGTTCCTCTTTGTCTCTTTCGGGAGGTGGCGGTACTAGTTGAGTGGTGTCTTGTAGATGGGAGGGCCTTCTCTCTCTTTTCTGGTGCTCCATTTCCTTTCTAGTTGTTGGCAGTTGCGTTTGGTGGATTCCAGTTCAGCAGTGATCCAGCTGGCTCTTCTAGCAGGTCCTTTGGATTTGGCTGGCTTGGCTGGGACAGTTGGGTCGGCGCATTCTGTGATCCACTGGGAGACGTTCTTTGAGTTCGGATCTGGGTTGGATTTTTCTTTTTTCTTTTTAATATTTCTTTGTTTTTATGATCCGGAGATATAAAACTAATAATCAAGGTACAAATATACAGTTGAACCACCTCCGCTGAGGTGGTTCGTAATGGAGCAACAATGCCAAAACAGTCATATAGCCATAGGTATGATTACGGAGATTCTGTTGGCGACCATGTTTGCAGCTGCAGTTTTGTTCAAACACAACACAACTTGTAAAAGCAAAGAAAAAAGGAAAAACTCACCCCCATCCCACTAACCTCCCCCCCCCCCCCCCTTCCCACCCCTCCCCTGCTGCCGGGTCCGTAGAGTTGAGTTCTAAGTTGCCTTATCCCTATGTTGGGTCACCTTGTGCGTTTCCTACGTGGTCTGGGGCCTCCCCCTGCCCAGAGGGTACTGCTCCGGAACTGGCCTGTGTCAACTGGGAGTCTTGTCCCGCCATCTCCTGTAGTATTGCCCCCCCACACCAGTAGGACCTTAGGTAGTTTGCCATCCCTCCTAGTGTTCACAGGTCTTCCCTCCATTTCGTCAGCGACTGGCCCCGTTGGGCCAACCAATGGATCGCGATGCGTCGCCGGGCTTCTACCAGCCCCAACACTAAAAATCAACTGCTTAATTTCCGCTTGGGATCCCGAGGGATCAAGCCCAGGAGTCAAGCCCGCAGGTCCAGCTCTACCATCCACCCCGTCACCCTTCTCAGTTCCACCAGGACCGCCCCCAATATGATTGGAGTACAGGGCACGCCCACACCATATGTAGTAAATCCGCCTGTGCACCACGACATCTCTGGCAGTGTGCGTCCCTAGTATTATCAATGACCTGGAGTCTTGCGGGTGAGAGATAAGTCATATGTATAATATTATATTGAATTTGCTTGAAGCGATTACTCACTTACACCTTCCGCACACTCTTGTGTATTTTTTCCCACTCTCGTGGGGTAATCTCCTGCGTACACACCTGCTGCCATTTGTGTTCTATCGTCACGGGACCCAACTTTTTATCCTCCTCGGATCTGGGTTGGATGTTGTGTTTGGGAGGTGAGATGAGAATATTTTCCACTGGTCTTCTGATATCTTTTTCCAGTCTCTGTGTGTAGAGCTGCGTGGGCAGGGTGAGTGTGTTTGGTAGGTCCTAAGATGGTGAAGTAGACGTTGTATTGGTCAGTCCAGTTGAGCGGTTACATGTGGTTGTACTTGACTCTGTCGCTGGAAGTGAAAATTGGTTTGAGGGTGTGTCCTGCGATGTGGTTGGGGTCGGTGATGAGTTGCTTGAGGCCAATGTTTCTCATGCTTTCCAGGAGGTCAGTATTGTTGATGTCGATGGGTTATCGATGTGGAGGTTAAAGTCGCCTAGTAAGATGAAGTGCCTGGAGCCGATAGCGATTGGATCGATGAGGTTATGGATGGCGTTGCAGAAGCAGGGCTGTGGTCCTGATGCTCTGTAGGTGAGGGTGCCCCTAATGGTAACTCTTCCATCTGTGTGGAATTGGAAGTTGAGATGCTCCATTATCGTGGCCAAGTCATCTGAAGAAGTCGTGCAGCGGATGGTTTTCTTGTAGATGGTGGCAATTCCAACTCTGTGCTTATTGGTTTGGTCCCGGTGTGTTATCGTGTAGCCTTCGGGGGTGGCTATGGTGATGTCGTACGATGTTCTTCTGTGAGAAATATGACACACATGGTGAGGGTAAAGATCATGTCTCAGATATCCGTTGCGTTTGCCGAGCGATTGTGCATTGAATAGGATGCACTGGAGTTGTGCCTTGGCAGTATCTGTCTCTCTTCAGTTTGCCTTCCTCCCCTTTGGTCTTACCGGCACCCGTCTTGTGTTCACAAAAGTGATAGTGGTGGTCACCGAACATCTTCAAAGCGTGGGGATACCAGTTTTCCCCTCCCTTGACGACTAGCTAATGAAAGCGGGCTTGACACTGTTTGTCGTAGACCACCTTTGGATCATGACAAAGCTTCTGACATTGATGGGTTCTAGATCAACAAGCCGAAGTCGCACCTGACTTGTGTGCAAAGATTCCCTCCTGTAGGAGCTGTCTTGGACACAGTGCTGTACCGAGCTATTCCTCTGCCTCATCAAGTCCAGAACATCCAGACTACGATCCTAATATTTCAGCCTTGGTCCTGAATCTTGTTAAGAATAGCTGCAAGTCTTCTTGGCCTGCTGGCTTTATGCATCCTGCTTGTCCACTTTGCCAGGTGGCATATGCATGCTCTACAGTGAGGTCTGAAGTCTCAGTAGGCCAAGCACCAAGGAAACCTGTTGGATGTCATGCTGGTTTTGAAGGAGAGTACACAAAACCTGCAGTGATGACTGCTCAACCACAAATTGACCAGCGACAGACCCTGTTCCCTTCCCAAACCAGAGCTGATGGTGGTTTTGCATGTGTCACTTCTGGGCTGGGGAAGTCATCTGGAAACATTGGAGATCAGAGGACTCTGGTCTTATGTGCAACCTCAGCTCAACATCAATCTGTTGGAGCTACAGGCCATCTGCCTGCCTTGAAGGCCTTTCTGACATCCATCAAGAGAAGGGTTGGTGTAGGTTCTCACAAACAACACCACTGTCATGTGATATTGCAAAAAGCAGGACCTAGTGAGGGTCTGGTGCTGTGACACTGGAGTTGGTTGGAAAGTTCGGGCATCTTCCTTATCATGAACAACCTGGCGGGATCCTTAAATCCCAAGGTAGACTTGCTCAGGTGGGGGGCGCTTGGCAGTTCATGAATGGTAGTTGCAGCTTGAGGTGGCCCAGGGCATCTTCCGACACCAAAGGAGAACCCTGGCTGAATATTTCCCCATAGTGTCGAGAATGTGCAGTGTTAAAGCTTCTGCACAGCCTCTCTAGGAGACACATTCAGGCGCACAGGATTCATGTATGGTTTTCAGCCTCTGCCTTTCTTGCCCCGAGTGCTGAAGAAGATTAGGAATGACCGGCAACCAAGTCATACTACTGGCTCATTATTGTGTAAGGAGATTGTGGTACCCAGAACTTCTAAGTTCTCTGATTAGGCTACCGCTTTGTTAGAATCTTCTGTTACAGCGTACCTCCACTCATTCTTCACCTTCATACTTGGACACTGAGTGGCAGCAGTTGAGTGTGTTTGATCTGTCACCTGAAGTCGTGGATATCATCCTCACGCCTAGGCGTCCCTTTACAAAGTCCATTTACGCCAGGTGCTGGGTCAAATTTGTGGCCTGGTGTAGCACCCACAATATAGACCCCCTTACAAGCCAATGTGTTGAATGTTTTATTGATTGTCTTATCGTTGGCTCTGCAAAGCTTTGCAGTAAGCACTAGTAAAGGTTCTCCCCTTAGGCTTTTTTTCAGTTGCCGAACCAACTGTCTTTAAATCACCTGTTGTGTTGTTTATTTCGTTTTTGACACACAAGCTCCCTCCCAAACTATTTGTGATGCCACAGTAGGGTCAAAATTTGGTCCTGAGATTCCTTTTGTGCATCTCCTACAAAGCACAGCTGCTTGTTGCTTCTTATGACTCTCAAATCTGTCTTTTGTCACTGCAGTCACCTCAGCTTGTCATGTGAGTGAGCTCCATGTGCTTTCTGTTCAGCCACCTTACACCACCTTTCTCCCTGACAAACTGGTGTCGTAGTCCAGGGCAACCTTTTTGCCAAAATGAATGATTCCCATTTCATGATGGGATGGGGAGTACCACCCTCCCAGCGTTCTTTGCTCAACCTCATCACTTGAAAGAGGAGAAGATACTCCATTGACTAGACCCCTAAGAGAGTCTTAGGGTTTTACATTGATAGTGTGCAAAACCATCAAGTGGACAATCACCTTTTTTGTGTGGTTCTATGTGGCAAAGAAAGTTAACGTTTCGGAAAAGGACTTTGTCTAGGTGGATAGTCCACTGCATTAATACCTGATACGATTTGTTCGAGAAGCAGCCTCTGGATGATCTAAGAGCTCATTCCACAGGGCTACTGCTGTGTTGGCATGCAGAGTGCTTGTTCTTGACATCTTTCAGACTGCAACGTGGGCATCTGTGCACACGTTCATGAAGCACTACTAGCTTGACAGCCAGATCCAACAGGAAGGGGATTTTGCCTGTTTAGTCCTGCATGTCTTTTTGGTCTGATTTCTCTCCACAGACACTTCCCCTTTCGAAGGTACTGCTGTGGTATCTATTCTAAAGACGAGGAGTCTGCAGTTAGAAATATCCATCAGAAGAACAAGTTACTTTCTGGTAGATCCGTTTTCTAGCCATCGATTTCTCACTGCCCTCCACTTCCTCATTCTGCAGAGTAGCCTTCTTTTTACCATTTAATAAAGTTCCAAATTCTAGATCTGTGTACTGATACATCGTACTCCGGAACCAAGGGCTCAGAAAGAGTCAAGCAAAAAACTGTGGTCCATACGCATTGGTGGTGTTTTATATGTGGCTCCGCTATATCACTACATTATGGAACAATGCAAATGCTGAGCTGTACAGCGCCACCCAGTGGCAAGTGAAAGCCCTGTTGTAACAAGGCTGGTCCCTGGGAAATATTCTAAAGGTAAAGAGTGTGTGGTCAGATAAAGTATCCTTCTGATAGAGACTTCTAGCTGCAGATTCCTCACCTTGAGTATTCCCAGGCATCAGACTGTATACAGAACCTTTTCAGCGATAGCTCTGCACATCAGTAGATGGCGCCATACGGCTCTGCACTGATGCAGTTCCGCTGCAGAAATAATGTGCAGCACCACTTCGCACGCAGACGTCCGTTTCTTTTTTTCCATGCCACCTGATGCAGATATGGAGCTAGTTAGACAAAAATGGAGTGTATCGAAGAAAACCTGCCCTTAGGGAATTAGATAGGATACAGCAAGAATTCATTGTAATCCCTCATCTAGGAAAAAATACTTTTTTTCTAGAGACCCCTCACCCACCAGGGTTGCGCCTAGGTGGCATGCTTCATCATTGGTGTTCCTCTCAATCCTCTTCGGATTGAGGCTTGCATTAACTTTCATATTACGTAGGAGCACTTTTTATTGTAGTCTTTGTGTAGTGCAGTGATGTAGAGTGGAAAGGGAAAGAAACTTTTAAAACTAACTAGTTGGCCACTCTTTTATTCCCGCCCCAAGTTGGTATGGTTAAAAATCAGCGGTGGTTACTGAGAAGAAATCTGACCTTAATGAGTCTGGTTGTCTCAGTAATGTGTTTTTGTCAAAGAGACAAATTTTCTTTCCCTTTCCACTCCACCTCACTGCACTACACATAGTCTACAATAAAAAGTGCTCCTACGTAATTTGCAAGTCGCAGCACGCCTCAATCCGTCGCTTAGCTATCAGTAGTGCATGACTGGTAATTTCCTAGCTTCGGTGGTATGTCAGAGATAACTCCCAGCAGCACCACCAGTGGCGTGCAGGGCAAGGTTTGTCCCGTTATGTCATTAATGTGTTGCAGTATTTTTAACCAAAAATTGGCAATAGGTCTGCACTTCTATGCCAGGTGTATGAATGATGCTTGGGGAGGCCCACACCTGCAGCAATTATCATCAGATCGCACCCCCATCCGATGGAGATGCATCGGAGTACGATAGTCAGTGAATGTACTTAAAGTGGATGAGTCTGAGACGATAGTTTGGGGACAGCTGATCTAGCTGTCTACAGCTAAAATCCCATTGCTCATCTGTAATACTCTCCCCCAGATCCCCTCCCCACGCAGCGCGGGTGTCGTCACAATGATTTGATAATTCCTCTGTGTGATAGTATACATTTGCGTGATCAACTTGCGACCCGATTCCACAGTGACTACATTCTCAAATGCAGGCAGCTGCGGGGGCAGCTTCGGAAATGTTCCAAATTTGCTTCTACAAGCTGGCCGTGGCTGATAATATAGCAGCGTATCTAACGCTGATGGGGGGCAGGACCACACATCTGTTGTAGTGTTAGAGATTTGTCCCGGGGTATAAATCCTGACCCACCTGTATATGGTGCAAATGCGCTCGCTCCTGCTTCCTCCTGTCCATGAGTGGTGTAAATTACTTTGAAGGGGCATAGAGTTTGTCAGTGTTTGCGTGCTTACAGCGACCCCCCCCAATGCCCATCGCAGCACTTCAACAGTGTCTACCTCATTGTGTGGGCGTTTAAATGTTTGATAAATGGCAATGTTTAGGCGAAGGGGGGCAGCTCTGTCCAACTCAATCGCGACGTAAGGCTGAAAGGGGGTGGGGTGTAGCCAGTAATGTAAGAATTGAGCCTGGGCACTGTACGTGTAAAGGGCAAAATCCGGAGCCGCTAGCCCGCCTTGTTCCTGTGGTAACGTGAGCACCTCCCAGGAGTTCCGAGGCTGTCCCCCCGCCCACACCAGTTCAATCATTAGGGAATTAAGTCATTTGAAAAACTGCATTGTGTGAGGGACGGGGACATTCACAAATAGATACAGCAGTTTAGGCAGGATTACCTATTTGGCCACCACTATATGGCCAATCAGGGAAAGGAGAAGCGTTTTCCATCCCAGCACTCTGTCCTTTATCCTGTCCACCACTCTGCCATAATTAGTCATCCATATCTCCTGTAAGTCATTGCTTATCCAGATGCCCAGATACTGTGGCGGCCTAGTCACCCAGACTATAGGGTAATCAGTGTCAAAGGATTGCGTTTCAGATGTCAGTGGAATAATTACGGATGTGCCCCAATTGTCCGCCACTCCAGATAGCCCTCCATAGCGCACTACTTCTGGTGTCATGGGCGCAAAGTTGTCTTTAGGGTTTATCATGTATAAAGTGATATCATCTGTGTACATTGACACAGTGAGTCCCCTTGTGGTGAACACGATTCCTCTGTGTGTGTGGTGTTGCCTGATTCTGGCCGCCAGTGGCTCGGTTGCTATTGCAAATAATAGTGGTGACAAGTGGGAGCCCTGTCTGGTGCCCCTTGTGATAGAGATCGGTCTGAAATCAAACCATTGACCCGCAGGCGCGCTGTGGGCATGGTATAGAGCAGCTGAATTTGTTGAATAAAGAGCGGACTCAGGCCCAACCTGTATAAAAGTGGAAACAGGAACCCCCATCCCAAGGAATCAAACACCTTGGTGGCCTCCAAGAGCGTCGCAATCGCAGGGACATGGAGGGGGGGGGAGTAGAAGACTTTAGGTGAGTCTAATAATTGCAGGTACAATTAGGCTGGTCTCACTTGATTAAAATTCAAAGGCACAAAGAGAGGGTGAACATACATTTGTCTTAAGGCTGACCAGTTTGGACAAATAAAAACAATGTCTAAAGTATCTAGTGCAGTAGTCATATCACATGTGCAATAAGGGCGATCTGATAGTTTATGCCACCCATCAACAACTGCGGAAACAGGTTTAATCGGACATACGTGATCAGTCATCTGTGCTGGGCTGGCATATCCAGAGTTAAATACATTTCTATTTATTTCGTGGATTTCACCATCATAAAGTGCTTGTAATTGTCTTTATGTTGAGCCGCTTGGAACCTTGCCCCTCTTGTGATTAGCCTAAACATCTGTTGACCCAAGCTATGTCTGATGCACAGATCAACTTTGGGGTGCTAAACAACTGAGGTTTGCCCAATGCCCCTAAAGTTGTTTTGACATAGCTTAGCCATGGTACGCGGTGGCTCAGATCCATATTCATGCAGTCGATCACAATCTTTGTATTTAATTCTAGCTCCCTCTTAAGCCATATAGAGAACCAAAGAAGTATTAGGCACAATTGTATAAAATCTAAAATTAAATCTGCTCCCATCTCCCCGTGCAGTTTCATCTGGGACACTTTGGGGAATTGGTAATAACCTCCTAATTTTTTTTATTTTCAGCAATTTGTATTGGGTGACAGGGTTTATATCCCCAGATGTCTGCACCAAACGCCACAGTCGGGATGCGCTACGCGTTATAGAGATGTAAAATAGATTTGATGTGGCTATGTCCTAGGAGCTTAGCAAAGGAGTGCATGCCATGAGCTACCCTGGTAGGATTGTATATGCGCTCTTGCCAGAGGTCCCCAATCTAATTGATTATCCAGCAGAATATCTAAATAAGAAAACCTATCTGTTTTCTATAAATTATGGTTGTTTATATAGTAAGTTTTCGATTTCAAGTTTTTTGGAGCTACAGTCACAGTATAAGACTTAGGATAATTAATTGTCAGTCCTAAATCCTCCATAAATTCATAAAACAGATTTAATAATAACTGTTAACCATTTGTCCATGCAATAAGAAGGGAGTCATCTGCGTACAATAATGTCGGAACCATTCTAGTTCCCACCATTGGCACGTCCCGGCAGAGTTCTCTTACAAAATGGTCTAGCCTAATAATATACAGGATGAAAAGCATGGGGGCCAAACTACTGGTGCATAGGGCTGATGCTCCTGAGGAAAGCATGAACTGAAACACAGAAAGGCCTAGTTTAGGATACATTCATTCATTCATATATCTTTATTTCGGCACATTTTTTGCCATAAAAGATTTCACAACATTTAACAAAAATAATACAATAAACAGAAATTTAAAAAGTAGGTAAACACAAGCAAATTGAGAGTGATAAGGTTCGAGTTGATACTTAACAGACCTATCAATTACAATACCTTCATTCAATCATTTTTAACAGTCAATTATAAAGTGCTTATGCAAATAGATTTAACCAGTATTTGTTAAAAACCTACGCCTGTGCCACATTGTTGTCAGGAATTTTGCTACAGCGAAAACAATCGCACTAGATAAATCTGCTTTAAGAATTCTATAGGCTTGCATACAGTGTGTAAATCCCAGATTTTTACAGAGGGGTATAATCCAATACCTTTTTGACTTTTGGTATGCAGGACAAAAAAACAGTATGTGTAAATCATTTTCCAGATCGCATGTGCAACCAGGGCAATTTTTTAACGAAGATAAGCACCATTTGCTGGTACGTGCTCTAATTGGTAGGGTGCCATGTCTCCATTGTAGGTATAATTTTCTGGTTAAAATAGGGAAAATATAATCTAAAACATGCTCAAAGTGATAAAAATCTTTAATTCTTAAAAAAGATTCAGTTAGGGTGCCGATTTGTTAATTGTGTATGGAGACAGTTTGCCATCATAATATAATTTTGCCAGATGCTTGCTTGAGACCCTGTTACAAGCTATCTCCGGGTCACTCCACAATGTGGGAACTCCCAGCTTCCCGAATTCATCTTTTATATACTTGAACCATGGGATTTTCCCCACATTCGGGAGGCTTAGAATTTCTAAAAGTTCCTGCCTATAGTTGAGGAGCTCCGGCGTGGTCCAAAGCCTCCGCCAGAATGTTAGTGGTTTAAGTCCCAGCTCCTCGTCTATTGGTCTAAGGCCCAGATCGAGCCTCAGCGGAAACAGAGGCGTACTGGAGGGCAAAAATAGCAACTGTCTAAGGAATTTGTTTTCTGTAACAACAATCTCAGGTCTGCACGCGTGGCTCCAAAGTTCGTCACCATAAGTGACTGCCCCCCTTGCCTGCATTTTATATATCTCTAGGGGTGGACCAATGGGTTTGATGGTAGATTTATTAGAAAGCTTAAGAATACCCCCGCTAGTTGGGCCAGTTTGAGTTGGGATTTGATTTGATGTGGGGCCCAGGTCATGCTTTCATTTATGGTCACCCCCAGGTATTCGAAGATCTGGACCCTTTCCATCCTAGTTGTGCCTATACTAGGGTTTGGGCATGTGGTTGCTGGGGATTGAAAATCATGAATTTAGTTTTGAGGGCATTTATCTCTAGGCCCCGATCAACACAAAATGCCTCAAAACCATCCAGCACACGTTGGATCCCCATAGGAAATTTAGGCAGCAGCAGCGTATCATCTGCGAACATAATCGCAGGCAAGCTTGGGGGCATCACAATTCGGTATCCCATTCAGGTGGGCGATTACCCCATTGACGTAGAGGCAAAACAGGGTCGGTGCCAAAACACACCCCTGTCTCACCCCTCTTTTAACGGGAATCTAGACGACAGCAAGCCATTCTTCCCGCACCTGACCCGTGCGAAGTTCTCCTTATGGAGCCGCATTAATATATTAAAAAGTTGGGATGGAATACCCAGCTCTAGTAACACAGACCAGAGTTTCCCTCGTGGGACCAAGTGAAAGGCCGCACGTAGGTCCACAAAGACTGTATAAAGCCTACCGCCCTCAATCCTAACAGTTTTCCAAAATAATAGGGTCAAGCGAAAAATTTGGTCCGTGGTGGACATATTTTTTCTAAACCCTGTCTGGTAGGGACTCAAAATTGAATGTTCCTCAGCCCAGTCCTGGAGGCGATCTAAGATCAGCCTCGCAAAGATCTTTTGTGGCACATCAATGAGGCTGATAGGCCTGTAGTTGGCTGGGAGCAGAGGAGAGCCCTTCTTGAAGATAGGGACAATCTCTGCGCCCAGCCAAGTACTGGGGAACGCCATGCCCCTCAAGACTGCGTTGAAGATAACCATTAAGTATGGGGCCCATACCTTGGGTTCGTGCTTGAAGAGGTCGCCCAGGAGTTTGTCCAACCCCGGGGCTTTTCCTGCTGCAAGTTTTGATATAGCAACACAGACCTCCTCCTCAGTAAAGTCGTCCCCATCGGAATGGGGGGTAAGATTTAACAGCAATCCCCCTAGGTCCCCTATTAATTCAACATTCTCCCCTCCATACAGGGCACGAAAATGGTCCTCCCACACATTAGCAGCGATATTTGCTTCAACTGCCGCTACTGGCTCGCCCGACCCGTGTTCACAATTGACCAGTATTTGCGTGAGTCTCTGGTTTTGAGAGCAGCCGTTAAATTCACCCAATTATCATAGTCCCATTCCAACTTAGCACAATGGATTAAGCGCTTATATTCTGTCCTCCTGGCTTTTATTAATAATTTATTAGTATTTTGCTTCAGGGACAAAACTAGATCTGGCTTCGCCTTTCTACAAGCGGCGTTGTACCATGAAGATTTATTACTCCTAATCGACCGCTTTGATACACGGGGGTTAAGCACCTCTGCGAGAATGCTGGTTAGATCCCCATGAAAAGCCCAAAGTTTTTGATGCATGTCAGGGGAATGGGGTTGCATGATTAAAGCACCAACCTCTTCAAATACAGGGATGATCCGAGCATACAGCTCTGCGACATCCTTGGGGTGTGCTATTAATTTGTCCCACCTGACTCTGCGTCTATCATTGGATAGAATCATCCTCGGGTCAGGGTCATCACTGGCCGTGTAATAGTCTTTAAAAATGCCAGGAGCGGACAATTCCAAATTCAACGCGTTGTGATCGCTCTTGCCTCTTGGGATAACCCTGAAATCGATGACCTTAGCCCAGGCACATGTTTCAACAAAAATGTAATCCAGGCGAGACTCCTGTCCCGGCTTGTTGAAAGTGCATTTTGGGGGGGATATTAGATTGCACCCGTCCATTGCAGGCCCTAATTGAATGATTAAGTGTTAGAGCCATGATTTGGACGGCTAAGGGCAGACTCTCAGTTGTTGACATAATAGAGGTGTGTGTGCCCGGTACTTCTTGAGAGAAGGGAGGGGAGCACTGCACCTGTGTCTGAGACTCGCACTAGAAGAAAGTGAGGAGAGGTGCAGGGAGAAATAAAAGAGACCGCTTCACTGAAAGGACAGTGGCCTTGTGCCAGAGCATGAGCTATTTTGTGTGTAGTATTACGCTTTATACAAAGATATACGCACTTGGCTGGATAATCAAGTTTGGTATCTGTTGAGTGCTGCTGTTCTACTCCATCAGTAACCTCCCTGAGAAGACAGTGGCTGCTTGCTATCACTATCAATGAGGGCAAAGTGTTGAAGGGGGTGTACCTAGCCCAGTTTGCTGACTCTTATTTGGACTGGCCCCAGGACATCAGAGGCAAACAACCCCTGCCCCTTTGGCTGAGACCCAGTAGCCCCTGCCTGTGTCCAGGGAACCCATCCCCATCCTCCTGGAGCAGGAATTGACATTGCTCATGATTTCTCAACACGTTGTGCTCTCCAGGGAGCCCACAATTTACTAAATAATCGGTCTCTGTTAATAATAGTGAGTGGTATAAAAGGGCCTACCTCCTTGATTGGATTGAGGATATTTCTCAGTTCATCTAGATGGAAGCGGTTAGAGCTCAGGGTGAGTTGTGAATTATTGCTTAATGTTTGATATTGTAGTTTTATTATTGCGACTATGAAAAAAGTGTAGATTAATCTCACCCAACCAATCAACCAACCAACCTGCCCTTTACCCTTTCCTTCAACCAATCATCTTTAATTATGTTTTCTTTGGCCACGAGCCCTCACAGTCATAAACGCTGCCTGGATCATCTCGCCAAAGCTAAATTCTTTGCACACTCCTCTCCCAATTGACTGTTTTAGAGCAATAGCACTGTGTCTTCAGGCGTGAGGTGTGTGTGTTTGTGTCTGTCTGTCTGTGTCTGTCTGTCTGTCTGTCTGTGTGTCTGTCTGTGTGTCTGTCTGTGTGTCTGTCTGTCTGTGTGTCTGTCTGTGTCTCTGTGTGTCTCTGTGTGTCTCTGTGTGTCTCTGTGTGTCTCTGTGTGTCTCTGTCCGTGTCCTTAAGCAAAAGATGATTTCAGGGTCATATGGTTATCAATTTCTCTCAAATCACTTGGTCACCAGGCATGCTTAGCAACTCAACCATAACTGTCCTCCAGTCCTCAGCTCATGACCTCTCATGTCACAGATACCATTTCAAATACTCTAGATCACATCAGTGGTGACTTTATTTATAACATCACCTATGGTTTGACCCTGAACACTTCCCCCATGTGGACATAACTCTGCTTTTGGCTCTGCCTGAGTGCAGCAGGAGTGGAACATAGGGGCCCATACCAGCCAGGTCCAGTGCCCAGTCCTTAGTCCTCATTTGGACCCACTGTATGCATTCTTTAGTTGTGCATCATATAGGCTGAGGAATGGACCTGTACTTCAGACCAGCACAATACACGTTCAAGGTGAGAAGCCACTGCTTATGCATTTTGACTGTGTGCATTTGAGAAAAAGAATAGGGAATAATCTAACCAGCACATTCCAGTGTATCTACATCCCTTCAGTGTGCATACTGACATCTTTTTGAAAATATGTGGTACTAAGGCAGTTTATGTGAGATAGAGGAAACTGTAGAGGTAAACAAATATGAGAGTTTATTGTTAATTTTTAATGCTTTAAGTAATGTTTGAATATTTTCTGTGTAAAGTGGGCTGCTTTTTTTTGCAGTCATTCCGTTCGCTGTGGGCAAGCCAGCATAATTCATTGTACTAATGTTTGTGGGAATCCTTTAAACTGCGGTGAGCACAACTGTACCCAAGTTTGTCACGCCGGGAAATGCCAGCCATGCCAGCAGATGATCCACCAAGGTAACCTTTGTATAACCCATATCATGCCTGAATAATTAGCATTAAAATGTGTTCAAATGTATGTTTTATTTTTCATTTGCGAACAAGGAGCACTGAAAAGACGAACGCAATACCTTAAATGATTCTTTTACCACTGACAGTTAAAGCAAGCCTTGGCACAGGCAGAAGATCTGGGTTTAATTCGTTACCACAAAGGAAAAATCTAAGAAATTAAGAAATAAAAACCAGAATGAATTGAATACTCCATTACACTCATGTTTTGTTTCTATGTGAAATAATGGTTGGATGGCGCATGAGACTACAGTTTAGTCCTTCATTTCTTATATCATCTTCACTTCAAATAATTTAACCACTAAAGCTACAATACAAACGATATAGTTATACACATAATTATGCAAATTTAAACAATTCACATACAGCACATAAAAAGCACAATCCGTCGCAGACTACATAAATTATTCAAATGATAATTCATAATCTTAGACAGTATATCATTACATATAAAAACATTAGAGAACCCAAAATTCAAGGCTACCTTCAGATTTTTGAGTGTGATGAACAGCTTTTTCCACTGTTTAACCAATGGCATCGTCCACCATTATATTATCTATGCATAAACAAAGGAAATACACTTAAGGCATATATACCATACTGAGGAAAAAAGTATAGAAATGACAAAAATTGTGGGCTGTGAAGCATCATACCTACATATTCTCAATCGACCTCATAGCATGGTCTGCCTTTTTTCCTCAGCCAGGGCTATTACATGTCTTCGCTGGGCTGTAGCACTGGTAAAATAAAAAGGAGATGACCCTCATTTTCTGTCGTCATAGAACATAAAGGACATTAGCCAGATTAGGTAAATCTTGATTGTGATGCCCATGGTTTTTGTTAAATTAGCTATTGGCAATGTCCCATATCGAAGTAATAACACCAGTTTCTTGGCATGTTGAGGTTCGACAAAATCAAGATACTATTGGAAACTGGGAGCAATCTTATACATAAGCTTTGGTTCAGTTAACTAAAGCATTCCAGATTTAGTTAACCTAAAAGGAAATGTTTACTCTGTGATTTATATATAGATGTTGCAGACTGTATAGTTCTTTTGTCATGGTTCTCAATTTTAGTCCAAACATTATCAAGGCTAAAAAGACCAAACTGGCGATGGACAATGTAGAACGCTGGGTTTCTGTTGCAGTAACCCCCTCACTTTTTGCTAGACCACTGACTTGATGTGCCTTTGGTCCCTGCCAATTAGGTTCCCAGGGCCTGTGTTCTTTCCCAAGACTGTACCCTGTATTCCCAATTGGCACCTCTCTGGCCACATGTCAGTCCCTTGTGAAAGGTACCAAGGGCATTGTGGCTAGGAAAGGCAGCTAAGGGCTGCAGCACTTATAGTGCCACCCTTAGAGGCCCTGTACCTTTACAAACGCACACTGCCAGTGCAGGCTTCATATTTGTGTGCAGAACAAAGTGAAGAGTCGACATGGCACACATCCCTTTGTATATAAAAACAAACAAGTGAAACTTCACCTGATGCCTGGCTGCATAGCGAAAGTTAAACTTAACACATAGTCAAAAGATATGCACAAACATGCAGAATTTCAGCTAATAAACATTTTCAGTTTACATTCAATGATTTATTAAATTGAACGATGTGAAGCATTTAAGCAAATGAAAGTTGTGGTCATTAGTTGTAACAATATCCAACTCAGTTCAGACGATTATATCCAACATTTCATGAGGTCAATCTTTAAATTCATGACGTTCTTCAACATCTTGTTGTTGGTAATGCCCAATGCATTTCGGGATAAGGAATCCCTTCTATGAATACAAAGAGATGTAAAACTTGATCGATAAATGATACTTTGTTTAATGCAGGGATGAAAACAATAACACAATAATGTGAAAGAGAGAAAGAACGGCATATCTACAACTCACTGCTGTGGCATAGGTCAGTCACCCCTCTAGCTGGGTGCACTCTATCAGTGGTGAGGGGACAGGTGCACAAGCACTGTACAGTGTCTAGACCAATTCATAGACATTGCAAGTGCAGTAATGCCATTAAGAGAATATGCACCATGGGAGTCTATCATTATGAACTCCACAGCACCATAATGGCTTTACTGAAAACTGGGAAGTTTGGTATCAAACTTCTCAGCACATTACGCCCACACTGATGCCAGTGTGGGATTTAATGAAAAATGCACACAGAGGGCATCTTTGAGATGCCCCCTGAAAAATGACCAGCCTCTGGTGGGTTCCCTGACAGGTACATGCCAACCTGCCACCATGAGACATGTTTCTGGACCCCTGGGGTGGGAGCCTTTGCTCCCTGAGCCCAGAAACAAAGCCTTTCCTGGGCAGAGGTAGTCACAGCTCCCCCAGGTCAGGAAGAGACATCTGTGGCAGAGGAGCTTCAAAGACCTTGCCGCCTTTGTAATGCGACCCCCAGCCTCACCTGCTATCAGGACAGGCCCCATTTGTGTCTCCGCTCCTTTTCGGCTGGAAGACAGGCGGGAATAATTAGAGCAGCCCAGAAGGTGTGCCTACCTCTGCCAACCCCACCCCTCCGGTGGGGGAGCGAGGTGAAGCCCACTCTTCAGTGCCTGCCATCTTGCAAATAGCAGACACTCTTCAATCAGGATCGGGGATTGTGCCCACTCCCCCACGTGGGCTGAGCACACCAAGGTGTAGTCACCCTAAGGTCAGTAGCCCATTGGCTACTGACCTCGAGACCCCTAAATAAAGTATTTAGGGGGCAGTCCTGAACCAAGAAAACAGATTCCTGCAACATACGAAGAAGAAGGATGAAAAAAAGACGCCCAGCAGAGAAGACTGCAGTGAACCTCTGACTTGTCCCTAGCCCTACCGGCCCGTCTGCAGTTTCCAGTGATCCTGCTCCAAAAGTCACCTTGTCCGGCAACAAGTGACCTCCAGAACCCCTGGGAGGACTGACTGCCTTCCACAAAGACCTGATCTCCTGTGAACAGCAGCTCTGGTCAAAAGAAACAGCCAAGAAAGACTCCAAGTCTGCTGAGGACAAAGAAACCCTAGTCCTGTGGCCCGAGTCAGAGTGGCCCACCGGTCCCTGAGAGGTCCCCCAGTGCTCCAGAGTCCGAGTCCATGTGTGTTGACCCCTCCAGGACTCCCCGACTTTGCCTGCAGCCTCTGCACAGAGACCCCCCCCCCCCCCCCACACAAATTGTGAGTGGCCCGTAAGGTGAATTCTAACCTCAAAAGACACCTCTGCATCCAGCCTCCCGGGAGATGTGAACCGGAGGTGCACCTACGTCCCTGAGCCCTCCAACTTACCTGCCCAGCTGTCGGTTTCTCCTGGCAGGCTTCCTGGACCAACCCTGCAGCCAAAATCCAAAACCGGCAACTCCCATTGAAAACAACAGGGCACAGCATTCCAAAACAGCACACTGCACCCAGCAGTCCCTGCGTCGCTACGGGTGCACCTTGTGTGCTAATTTACATCCCCCTTTGCCTAACACCAGGAGCTTTGCTCACACAACCTTGTGGCCTGCTTGTGAGCAGCTACCAACCGGAGGCCCCCTATCCCCCTTTGGATAACATTGGGCCTCAGCACTCTGCATCCAGCCGCCCTTGTGCCGCTGAGGGTGTTCCGAGAGTGCATTCTCGACCCTGGAGGAACCCTGGTTCTAACCCCAGAATAACAACTCCCACAAACAAGTATGTACCTGTAAACCGATAACTTTATTTCCTTCCATAGGATTGCATTGACTGCTTTTCTTTGAAAATTCGTTTGTGTGGAGACTGCTTTTCTTTGAAAATTAGTTTGTGTGGAGTTGGTTTGTGTGAAAACTTGAAAAACTGCAAATGTACCAAAAGTGAATTACTTACCTTTTGTCTAGGAAATGCCTCAGTGTGATATCTAGACATATCACACTGATTAGCAATAGTAACAAAGTAATCCAAGAATTAACGAGTATTGCAATCTACAAAGTAACTGACAAGTAATTCCAAACTGTTGACTTACCAGTAATTCAGCCAACTACATTTGAACCTGCATTCAGTTGTAAAACACAGCATAAGAAATTTGTAAAGTATTATTTCACTTACCTGCACCAGGCTTGGCTTTTTTCTAGATATAAAATAACTAATATTTTTGATACAAACAAATTGGTCTGAGTTCAGTCTTTGAGTATGTGGCATCATTTGCTGCCTTAGCGTGTACAACAAATTCTTAACACTTCCCTCTTATGAAGCCTTACTGCTAGCCCACACTACCTCAAATAGAGAGTATGGCACTATCTACTTTTACCTCTTCCTACTTTGGGGTTCCACTGGACTCTGTGCACGCTATACCTCATTTTGGTATAGTATAAACAGAGCCAGCTTCCTACAGACTAATGTTAACAAATGTAAGTTTTTATTTCCTTTAATTTATATACCTTCCTTGTGTGCATACAAGGTCTTTACAATAAAATATATACAAATTCAATACATAGGAAGTTTAATCAGTAAACTAACTTCAGTGAATGTTCGCCCCAATTCAAGGTCGATTGGTATATTGGGTGCACTCTTAGCAAGTATACATGTGTTTTCAAAAATCTATTCTCTCTGACAGATAACACTTGAATACCCATATGACCCAAGACTTCTCCACAATGGACGCTGTTACAATGGTCTATACTTCATATACTGACAGAGCTGCTAATATTGCTCTGTCAACCAGTTTTTTTTTTTATCATGCTACTGCCACTGCTCTTTGAGAAAGAATAATGTTCTACATATTAGGATCCTCACTGATAGTCCTAAACGTATAATAATTCCAGCCAGCCTGGGGAACCCCCGAACACTTCTTTCATATGACTTTTCAGAGAAATGAAGTGCAAACTGTGGCCCATGAACCACTGGATTCTCTTCTCTATGTCTTTCACATGCACCGTTTACTTTGGAGTAGCAAGATCCCAGTCTCTTAAGAACAGAGGTTGCAATGTTGCAGGCCTCCATAACATGGTTCACACATGGACATTCGTAAGGTGCTCCCAATCAAATCCTTCCTCATAATTATTAAGGAGGAATTTCTGCAATTCCTTGCAAATAGCTTATGTGTGCTGTGCTCATTTCTGGCTTGTTTACAGTGAAAGAATGACACAGATTGCAGTGCAGATACTATCCAAGGACATTGATGTGCTGCCATCTGGTCAAATGATTTACAAAATGAATAGGTGATTGGCCACTTTGAAAGATCAAGAGTATGTGTTGCTGCAACCTGTAGTACTGTGTGGGTTGCACTGGGTGTTTTAAGGAGAGCCGGGGACATACTTGCACTATTCCCAGCATCTTTGTATAATTGGTGAAGTGCAATGGATGAACTGTTAAGTAATCTTCATCCTCACCCTTGGTTTGGGGGACACTGGAGGCTTCAGGTGCACTAGGTCTCATTACTATATACACAGAGGAGCAAAAGAGGGAAACCTGCCAAGGGCCCTTGGTAAGGCACACACATCAAATCATTTTATGTCGAGCCTGCTTGCCCGACTTTTAGTAAGGGGTTTTTGAAAGTGCTACCCACAAGCTTTTTTTGGCCTGAAGCTTGCGTGCACGCGCGCAGCCGCCATCTGCCTTACTTATCTCATCCTCCGGGCCTTACTTTCTCTTTCACGGCCGCCAAACTCCTTCTGAAATGACTTCACCCATCTGCCTTTCTTATCTCTTCCTCCGGGACATTACTTTCACTTGTGTGGCCGCCAAACTCCTTCTGAAATGACTTCACCAGACGTTAAAGATGCTTTTCTTGAAAGTTCTGTGCATAGTTTGGAAAGGTGGCTCAAGAATCCGCGGGTGTTAACTCTTTTTTTAATACAGAAATAAGCACCATACTTTCAACTAAGTGCATGCCAACTGTGAGCCCGCTGGAACCGACTTCATTAGCAGCCCTCTGTGTGATTCCTACATCTGGCCTAACGTAGAGATGTGGCTTCACTGCTATTGCATAAACTGCATGGACCGTGTGCTTTTTATACACCACGGGAATTAGTCCATTAGAAGACAGACCACTGCTGGGATCGTGTGAAATCGCCAAGTCCATAAAATTGAAACTTGGTGAACTTTTTTTTAACCTAAAAAGCTTCGGTTTAAGCGGGTATTTCTCGTGACCGAAAACTGTGAGTGGCTTCTACGTGTAGGCAGTATGGAAGAGCTCACGACAACAGGCTCTCTCCTGCCCACTCCACCTGGCCCTCTGCTGCCCACTCCACCTGACCCTGTCCTGCCCATCCACCTGGCCCTCTCCTGCCCATCCACCTGGCCCTCTCCTGCCCATCCACCTGACCCTCTCCTGCCCATCCACCTGACCCTCTCCTGCCCATCCACCTGACCCTCTCCTGCCCATCCACCTGACCCTCTCCTGTCCACTCTACCTCACCCTCTCCTGTCCACTCCACCTGACCCTCTCCTGCCCACTCCACCTGGCCCTCTCCTGCCCACTGCACCTGGCCCTCTTCTGCCCACTCTACCTCACCCTCTCCTGCCCACTCTACCTCACCCTTTCCTGTCCACTCTACCTGTCCCTCTCCTGCCCACTGCAGCTGACCCTCTTCTGTCCACTCCTATGGACCCTCTCCTGTCCACTCTACCTCACCCTCTCCTGTCCACTCTACCTCACCCTCTCCTGCCCACTCTACCTCACCCTCTCCTGCCCACTCCACCGGACCCTCTCCTGCCCACTCCACCGGACCCTCTCCTGCCCACTGCACCTGGTCCTCTCCTGCCCACTCCAACTGGCCCTCTCCTGCCCACTGCACCTGGTCCTCGCCTGCCCACTCTACCTCACCCTCTCCTTCCCACTCTACCTCACCCTCTCCTGCCCACTGCACCTGGCCCTCTTCTGCCCACTCTACCTCACTCTCTCCTGCCCACTCTACCTCACCCTTTCCTGTCCACTCTACCTGTCCCTCTCCTGCCCACTACAGCTGACCCTCTCCTGTCCACTCTACCTCACCCTCTCCTGTCCACTCTACCTCACCCTCTCCTGTCCACTCTTCCTCACCCTCTCCTGCCCACTCCACTGGACCCTCTCCTGCCCACTCCACCGGACCCTCTCCTGCCCACTCCACCGGACCCTCTCCTGCCCACTCCACCAGACCCTCTCCTGCCCACTCCACCGGACCCTCTCCTGCCCACTCCACCGGACCCTCTCCTGCCCACTCCACCTGGTCCTCTCCTGCCCACTCCACCTGGCCCTCTCCTGCCCACTCCACCTGGCCCTCTCCTGCCCACTGCACCTGGTCCTCTCCTGCCCACTCCACCTGGCCCTCTCCTTCCCACTCTACCTCACCCTCTCCTGCCCACTCTACCTCACCCTTTCCTGTCCACTCTACCTGTCCCTCTCTTGCCCACTGCAGCTGACCCTCTCCTGTCCACTCCTCCGGACCCTCTCCTGTCCACTCCTCGGACCCTCTCCTGTCCACTCTACCTCACCCTCTCCTGCCCACTCTACCTCACCGTCTCCTGCCCTCTCCACCTGACCCTCTCCTGTCCACTCAACCTCACCCTCTCCTGTCCACTCTACCTCACCCTCTCGTGCCCACTATACCTGACCTTCTCCTGCCTACTGCCCTTGACTCTCTCCTGCCCACTGCCCCAGGCCCACACCACCTCACACTTTGCCCTCTCCCCTGACCCTCTCTTGCCCACTCCCCTGACCCTCTCTTGCCCACTCCCCCTGACCCTCTCCTGCCCACTCCCCCTGACCCGCTCCTGCCCACTCCCCCTGACCCTCTCCTGCCCATTCTACCTCACACTCTCCTGCCCATTCTACCTCACACTCTCCTGCCAACTGTACCTGGCCCTCTCCTGCCCACTCCACCTGGCCCTCTCCTGCCCACTCCAACTGGCCCTCTCCTGCCCACTGCACCTGGTCCTCGCCTGCCCACTCTACCTCACCCTCTCCTTCCCACTCTACCTCACCCTCTCCTGCCCACTGCACCTGGCCCTCTTCTGCCCACTCTACCTCACCCTCTCCTGCCCACTCTACCTCACCCTTTCCTGTCCACTCTACCTGTCCCTCTCCTGCCCACTACAGCTGACCCTCTCCTGTCCACTCTACCTCACCCTCTCCTGTCCACTCTACCTCACCCTCTCCTGTCCACTCTTCCTCACCCTCTCCTGCCCACTCCACTGGACCCTCTCCTGCCCACTCCACCGGACCCTCTCCTGCCCACTCCACCGGACCCTCTCCTGCCCACTCCACCAGACCCTCTCCTGCCCACTCCACCGGACCCTCTCCTGCCCACTCCACCGGACCCTCTCCTGCCCACTCCACCGGACCCTCTCCTGCCCACTCCACCTGGTCCTCTCCTGCCCACTCCACCTGGCCCTCTCCTGCCCACTCCACCTGGCCCTCTCCTGCCCACTGCACCTGGTCCTCTCCTGCCCACTCCACCTGGCCCTCTCCTTCCCACTCTACCTCACCCTCTCCTGCCCACTCTACCTCACCCTTTCCTGTCCACTCTACCTGTCCCTCTCTTGCCCACTGCAGCTGACCCTCTCCTGTCCACTCCTCCGGACCCTCTCCTGTCCACTCCTCGGACCCTCTCCTGTCCACTCTACCTCACCCTCTCCTGCCCACTCTACCTCACCGTCTCCTGCCCTCTCCACCTGACCCTCTCCTGTCCACTCAACCTCACCCTCTCCTGTCCACTCTACCTCACCCTCTCGTGCTCACTATACCTGACCTTCTCCTGCCTACTGCCCTTGACTCTCTCCTGCCCACTGCCCCAGGCCCACACCACCTCACACTTTGCCCTCTCCCCCTGACCCTCTCTTGCCCACTCCCCTGACCCTCTCTTGCCCACTCCCCCTGACCCGCTCCTGCCCACTCCCCTGACCCTCTCCTGCCCATTCTACCTCACACTCTCCTGCCCATTCTACCTCACACTCTCCTGCCAACTGTACCTGGCCCTCTCCTGCCCACTCCACCTGGCCCTCTCCTGCCCACTCCACCTGGCCCTCTCCTGCCCACTCCACCTGGCCCTCTCCTGCCCACTCCACCTGACCCTCTCCTGCCCACTCCACCTGACCCTCTCCTGCCCACTCCACCTGGCCCTCTCCTGCCCACTCCACCTGGCCCTCTCCTGCCCACTCCACCTGGCCCTCTCCTGCCCACTCCACCTGGCCCTCTCCTGCCCACTCCACCTGGCCCTCTCCTGCCCACTCCACCTGGCCCTCTCCTGCCCACTCCACCTGACCCTCTCCTGCCCACTCCACCTGGCCCTCTCCTGCCCACTCCACCTGGCCCTCTCCTGCCCACTCCACCTGGCCCTCTCCTGCCCACTCCACCTGGCCCTCTCCTGCCCACTCCACCTGGCCCTCTCCTGCCCACTCCACCTGGCCCTCTCCTGCCCACTCCACCTGGCCCTCTCCTGCCCACTCTTCCTCACCCTCTCCTGCCCACTCTTCCTCACCCTCTCCTGCCCACTCCACGTGGCCCTCTCCTACCCACTCCACCTAGCCATCTCCTGCCCAGTCTACCTGACCCTCCCCTGCCAACTGCACCTGGCCCTCTCTCGCCCACTGCACCTGGCCCTCTCCTGCCCACTCCGCACTCCACCTTACCCTTTCCTGGCCACTCTACCTCACACTCTCCTGCCCACTCCACCTGACCCTCTCCTGCCCACTCCACCTGACCCTCTCCTGCCCACTCCACTGGACCACTCGCCTCGTCCTCTTTCACATTCCCCATGAAATTCATGGATCTCAGTGAGTAATAATAAAATATAAATAAGTGCAGGTACCCAAACGTTTTTTAGGACGCCACCACCCACTTCAGCACTGGCGCTATATCACTCATGGCATGGATACTGCCCTAAGTTTGGTTGGAGCAAGCAAATTAAGAGAACCTGCCTTCCGCCAAGGGTCAAGGTGATACCTGCGCTACCCATCTTTCGAAGTCACATGTCCGAAAGATAACTCACTCCAGAGGCCTTTCAGAGATCTTAATTAGCTCTGAATTCACCAAACTGACTGAACTATGACTATCACTCTAGAGTCCTGCTAGTCAGTCTAACTCCTGCCTGACATCTGACTGACTACCTCTTGTCCAGCTCTACCCGTCTTTCACTCACTGGCATGAACAGGGCACTTTTTTATCCCATTTCCCTTTAGGGTGTGACTGTAAATGTTATCAGATTCATTACAGAAACAGGAGCATCATCTGCCTCTCATTCTATCCCCCAAACCACCATCACAACAAGCTCTGCACTTCAGCAGGGAGGCCAAGCAATGGATGCTTATGCATGGCCTCTGAGCTTGCCAGTCTGGGCAGCTCGGTAGTCCATCTGTCAGAATCCTGCCGGTCCTTCGGGCTCTTGCTCTACAAACCCGGCACCTTTTACAGCAGCAGAATCCAGATTTGCACTAAGTTGGAATATAGTGCTCCAATCACATGTTGTACGCTGTACACGGAAACATACTCGCCCGTCCAAGCTCCGCATGAGTCTGGCGTCCTTTATGTACAAAGCAATCTGTGGCATGATAGCATACATATACAGTTACTATATCACAGCAACATGGATGGCGCCTAACTTCGCCTTAGCGGCATAGCCAATAGGTCTTACTTTTGGGACCTTATAAGTATTTAGTTATGCAGCACAATATCCTTGGTGCAACAACATCAACTGTTGCATGGTTAAACACTTATAAGGTCCCACAGGCGAGATCTATTGGCTATGCCAATGCTTGTTATACAGGTTTTCGGGGTCCACTTCATCTATATCTAAGATAGTGCTGTCTATAGTGTACATCTAAAGGGACATTCTTGTGTGTCGAGTACTGTAAAAGAAAAGATGCAAAAACGTCAGGTGCAGAGGGAAAAATAGAGTGCAGCTTTAAAACACCCTAAGAAGAAAAACATAGGGAGTGTCTCACATAAGCAACCACCAGGGAGCGAGTGGCACGTTCTCACCAATTTTGCTTACTATATCATCTTCAGCACCTCTCCTATGCATGGGAAGGAACCAACACCCTGGCAAGTGTAGAAGAATGTTGCGTGTGTGTTGTAACCTATCTGCTTGTATTATGTGAACTACACATCTCAACACCTCTCTCGGAGGTCCCAACAGAGGGAGGAGAAGCTTCTTCACAAAAAAGTTAGTTGCAGGGCAGTAAGCTTTCATCTCTAATTATCAAATGCCTGCACTAGTCTCATGACATTTGGCCTTCAAGCCTGACTTAGAAGGCTTCGGGCCAGATCCATTTAATGGTGCACTTGAGCAGATCCTAGTTCCACAGATTCCTCCTCTTTCCGTCAAATCAACAGTTATAATGATGGTCATCCAAGCAGGTTTATTCACTGGCTATTGTTTGACCCACTTTAAAACCATAAGAGCACTGTTTTGTGTTGATACATCAAAGTACCCAAACCTCCTGCTGGCAATGCATGTGGTGTAACTATACATGTTGGTGCTAAATAGATGTATATTTCATAGTTGCCCATTGATCAGAAATACAGTTTTTTTCCTCCCCACTAAATTGGGAAATGCTGCATGCCCAACTCATGAACAATCAAGGATGTGTCTTTTCTATGAGGCAATTTATTGAGTAGCACAAAGGTGGAATTCCTGTATCAGCCTTCTACTTTTACTGTGATCCAAGTTGACTCACAAGTTACAGAAGAACAAAGAGTATCGCATGTTCGAAATATTTTGACTTTAGGACCATCTTGGAGATGACGTAGGGGGAATCGTATAATCAATTTAGGACATGGTTATGCACCCATGCGCTCAGTTTCTAGTTTTGGAGGTCTGGTTCCTGAGGTATAGACCTTCAGTCAACATTGTCTTTTCATGACAATCTAATTTACTGGTGCAAAAGGCAGTCTACCAACGTTCCATGACAAAGCAAATGTCTCATATTTGTTATGAAGAAAAATGTTAACCTGGGGACTCACCAATGAAATGCATAAATTCAGAAAAATTTTTGTGTTGCTAAATCCATTTGTAGTTAGAGATTTTAAGGGCCATCCCTCATATGTCGTGTCTTTAACACCTTTTCTCTTTTGGAATTTAAATGAGCTCGCAAGCATTTAAAATGTATGGTATCCAGGTAAACTTGTGACAATTTCCTTGTATCTCTTGTCTGTTTAGTAACTTCTAGTCACTATCCTTAGTGTCTCATTGTAATAAAGTTGTTCTCAAAATGTATCATTCATTCTATAAGACTATACCCTCCTGTATTTGTATGGACCAAGACCACTTTCAGTCCCTTTAAATGGTAAAATAACCCTTCACAATCATTACATTGAGAGTGCTCTCTTTTTGCTTAGAGTCCACAGAGTCCATTAAATTCATACAAAGTGTTCATTATCTCACTGGTCCTAATATTTATTTGCAGATCAGATGCAAAGGATGCCAGTCCTAGAGTTGATGCTTGTTGTGTTCAGAAAATACTCTGGATTAATTCAGCAGAATTTTCTGAGATTTTGTGTTTTTCACTCTCTATTGGACTTGCATCTATGGAAACCTTCCAGCAAGCTTAGTTGCAGGGGCAGAATTCCTCGCGAATGTGGATATAGCATTACTATTGACAAAGGCAACTGTTTCAGGAGCCCTTGCTGACTTTAATGAGGTTAATGGCTGGCATGGTTTTCCTTTTCATCTTGGTGTTGAGAATGAGCGTTTGACAGCTTTTATTGAGAAGATTTTCTTGTTTAGAGGGAAGGGCTTTAAGGGATTGCTGCCTTCTAACAGGACATTTACCATATAAACTTCCTGTGAACAAAATAATTAGTGCACACAAAGTTTCGAGCACAGCTGATGACATGCCTCCGTCTGAGCTTGTTTGTCGGTTGCACATTAAAACTGGGATAGTTATTAAATTGCCTTTGATGTTGATTCAGAATGCCCGCACCCTTTATAAGAGGGTGATCTTTGATGCCCTAGTCTAAAATGTATATTGATTTTCTAATTCAGGCAAAGATGCTGAGATACTCTGACATTCATCTTTAATTCAGTTGCACTGCGAAGGAATGGCTATGTACTGTACAGGGCCATTCTGTTTTTCTTATAACCCCATATTAATCACTTCAGTAATATTTTGCATTATAATCGTTGGGAATGGAACGCCTGTGCATGTACTCCTAATAATAGCTGAGCTACTGCATGTAGCACAGAATGATATATGTGCCTTTTCTCGCATAATAAAAGTTTGTGAATGACCTGCAATGTTGGATTTTATATAATTTTATATAAATTGCATAGCTTGGAGCAGCCTTAACTTGCCACTCTTTAAACTCTGTTGTGGCATGAGATCCCTTCAAACCACTAAAAGTCCATAGTCGGGCAGGCCTCGAATTGTAAACAGATGATATCTTCCTATTTTGGCAGCCATTAAAAATGGTACAAGGAAAGGAAGGATCCTGGATCTGGTGTGTACATGGATTGGAATGTGTGAGGTAAACTAAATTTTGCAGCGTGAATCTTTCTGGATTCACTATGCTGTGCATTATTCCGCGGTCTTGTGGTTGGGTCCGGATTCGTAGTCTTTTCTTTTCTTTGTTTTTTAGGGCTCGGCTGAACGCGCGGATGCGCGTCTCCGCCGAGGCTCTTTTGTCGGCGTGTCTGCTTCCCAGGAGACAATCCTGGCCGCGCGCATCGCCTTGGAGGCGATTTGAAAGTGGCACGCGCCGACTGGCACGCGCCGCGCTTGGCCTGGCTGTCTCCTGGGAAGCGCAAACATACCCAGGCACACCTCCCCCTGCATGCATGTAGCCACACACACACGAGCGCACATACATGCACGCAGACAGAGACACTCCCCCCTCCCTCGCACACAGACACACACAGGAGCGCACATCCACGCACACATACAGAGACACATGTACACACATCCACACCGTGATGGCTTTGAAATGTGACGCGCATGCCCTTGCGGTGCAGTTTACCCTATATCCAGACGCGGCTCGCACCCATCCATGCCCGGTCGCCCGGCGCCCTCTCCCGGTCCCTCCTCCGGGTCTTGCTCTGCTTCCTGCGGGTCTCCGGCTGCAGCGCGCCCGGGTCTCCCCTCTGCGGGTCCCCGTCCTCCGTAGCTCTCCAGAGCGACCCCTGGCGGAGAGTGTGTGTCCGTAGCCGCTACCTCCGGCTTCGCTGGGCAGCCCCGCACTCCTCGCTGCTGCTTGATCTGGGAGTCCTTGGGGCCGCCCGACCCCCTGTTGGTCCTGAGTTCTCGCCGCGCTCCGGGCTCCTCTCTGCGGCTGCAGCCCTCTGCTCTCTGCCCCTGACCTCGGCCTCCCTCGGCTCGCACACTCTCCGATCCCTCTCTCAGACCCCGGAAGTCTCCGCTCCTCCTCCTTCTCCCGGCTCGCACTTCCCTCCTCCACAACTCATCCTCCTCTCCCCCTCCCCTGTTTTGGACGTCCTTTTCCAGGACCCCCCTCCCCTGCACCTCCTCCTCCTTCTCTCTGTCTCACAGTCGCCTGCTGGGCAGCCTCGGGCCCTTCATGCAGCTGTTACGGGAGTTTGTGCCCGCAACCTGTGAATGCGCTGGTGGTGGAGGGGTCTAGGATGTCAAGGGGTAACACCTCAACATACGGGCATTACCAACGTCAGAACACCCCCTCGTCACACTCACCGTTTTGTGACGGGACCCTTGGCCCACTGCTCTGCAATGGACCTCGATGCCGCTGAGAGACCCGCAAACTCCAACCGCCCTTTGACACCCCTCATCCAAAGCTACTTGTAATGGCAGATTTACCCCCCCGCCCCAGTAATCCTGCGAGAGGGCAGGTAAATAATGGCATAGTGAGTTCGTACATGGTCTTTGCAGAGATGAGAGCAACTCCGGCTGCGGAGATGGGCCTCAGAGGAGCTCAAATCGTCCCCTTACTCCCTCGCCCCATGTCTTTATTACCCGGGTGCGAGGGGGCCCCAGAATGCCTTGCTTGTGTATGTTTGGGAATCTGTTATCCGATAAAAACCCTTCAGAGGTTAGGGAACATGAGCCACCTGAGAGACTCCGCTACACCGCCCACCTCCACCTGTGGTGAAAGGGGTGGGCAAGAATGCCCTTTGACCCCGGCTCCACCGGTAATGCCTGGAATATAAAAAAGGAGACTTTTCAATTAAATGTTGAAATAATGTTGTCTAAGAGTAAATCACTTGGTGTTTCCTGCATTCCGCGCATTCCTGCAGCCGAATCCCTCCTGTAACCCAATTTCTCTTGGATAGAAGCAAGTGGGAGAGAGGGGGGGAGGGGGCGATGGCTGGAAAGGAGGGAGCCATCGAGGTTGGGGGGGGGGCTCTGGCAGGGAGGCGTTGGGCTAGCTCTGGTTTGTGGGCCTGCAGGGTGATGAGAAGGGGGTTCCGAGAAAGCTACAGCGTGCAGCCCAAGAGTGCCCCTCTCCCCATAACCAGGACACAGGAATGTCACTTGCAAACCGCACAGAAGGTCGGTTCCAGTAACAAAATGCCCAAATTTACAGGGCTTGGAAACGGCATGAACCGCTGCATTAGGAGCTATGCAAAAGCACATTGTATTATTATAAAAACTACAGCATTCTCACCTAAATACGGTGCGTGTACACTGAAGAAACCTCAATAAACCTGGTACACGACTGCCAGATAGAAGGCAAGGTATGCGACCAGAAGGCGCTACAGCATCACACAAACAACGGTATTGTTCTATACACATGTTGCTAACAACACAAATAATACTGCTTAAATAGTGTACAATAATGACGGAGTTCATTTATCCAAAACGTGAACATAAGATTAGAATTCGGAAAACTTTGGACACCGTCTGGAAACCACAATAACTGCATGGCATGGAACCCATATAAACCCGCCATGAAAATGAAACTGGGACGGTCACCTCCAGGCAGGCGGTGTGCAGCCTACACAGGAGAAGGTAGCGCCCAAACTGCAGATGCAAGGCACGGACCCCTTGGCTTCCATCTCTAAGGCACCGCAATCTCCCCCGGAGCCTTGTAATGTCATGCAGCATGGTGGTCTGCCACTGAGTGCTGCGCCATCACCAGAACATCCTCACCCATCACGTCCTCTCCTGCAGCACACGCCTGTCCAGAGAGCAAGGGTGCCTTCCCGGCATTGCTTTCTTGGATTACAGTCCAGGACTCAGGACCGATTTTCCCGGCCGCCAAGAAAGGCTTGCAGCTTGCCTGGAGCATTCCAGCTTCGAAGAGATGATAGTCGTGCCCAGGTCTCCATTTCCTCCACGAAGCACAGTGTCCTTCCTGAGGCAGGCAGGGAACCTTAATTTTACCAAAGCTCAATTTTTGGGACCCGAGACTGCCCTATGAACATGACACTGTCCTTTAAATTGGTGTCCTTTCATGGAACACAACCCTATCCTGAAAGCAAGCCTTTATTTGCCGGAGCACAGGACCATATCCAAAGCATATCTTTCGTCTGGGACCACATCTTCTTTTTTTGAACCTTGGGTTACGTTTCTGGAGCGTAGTTCCGTTTTCAGAACATTGTTTGTCCTGGGGCATTGCTTGCTTTCCTTGAGCACAGGACAAGGTCCGAGCGTGGCTTCTCTTTCCGGGAGCACATCTTTTCCAGGGGCCAAGAACCTGTACATCATCTCTGTTAAAGGAATAAAGAGTCGCTTGAACAGATTGCCATCGGCGGGTGTTGTTGACATAGTGATGACCACAGTGAAGAAAGGAAAACCAGAACTTAGAATAAAGGGTGAGTACACAGTAGTGTATGTCACAACTGTCAGACCTTGCGCGCACCCCTTTTATTAAAACACTTGTTTTCGAGCATGTGATTGGTAAACTGCACACTGACCATTTGCAAGAGATTAAGCTATTGGCATTGTAAATGACAATGCCATTTATTTATCTGTTTTCAAAACCAATACATAAATAAAAAAATTGTCATTTACAATGCCAATAGCTCTAACTTTTGCAAAGGCGAGACCGTTGCATTGTAAATGCTTGTTTTTTTTGTAGCCCAGGTGGGCGTCGGCGTCACACCTCCTGGGTGTATTTCCGGTGACGTCGGCATGCTTCCTGCGGAAGCTCCCACTCTTGGGCGCCATCTTCGGGTCCTTTTTTTCCGCGGTCGGGTCTGGATCGTTCCCGTTTGGGCTCCAGACATTTTTGGAGAAAGAAGAGAAGAAAAGACAGAAATCACCAAGGAAGGTCATCAGAAGACTCCAGGGAACTTAATCGATGAGGAGTCAGCAAAGGAAGAGGCGAATTCATCGAGTTCCTCGACGACCGTCGACGAACACGCGACCAGGGAGGCCCTGAGCGCTCGATGATGGACAACACGCCGTTCAAGTTCTGCCGTAACTGCCCCCACAAGTACGCGCAGAAGGACCAGCACCCGTATGCAACCTTTGTCTACCGGTGAATCACGAAAGCGAGGACTACAACGCCTGCTCCGCCTTCACCCCGAAGACCCTTCGTGTGAGAGAGAGACAGAGGGTAGCGCACGCCACCCTGCAGGGGAAGGCCCCGACTCCGTCCCTCCACGACCTGGGGATGTCTTCCGAGGAAGAGGACAACGCTGCCGCCGAAGACGACAGCTACACGGTCGTAGAGACCGATTACACGAAGACTTCTGATAAGGTAGGAGACTCTCCGGCCCCCAAGAACCCGAGAGACTCTGAGTCTCGAAAAAACGAGGGCAAGGCCTCGAAAGCGCCGACGCCAAAGCACCAGGCGTCCGCGAGTACTCACAGGCCCAGCGGATCCTCTGAGAAGGAGTCCCCGGCGCCTAGAGCTGTTGAACAGCAGAAGTCGTCGAAAATCGTCCCCGAAAAGGATCGATCGACGCCGAGGGACAAGGACCCTAAACTACCGACGCCGACAAGAGACCCGAAATCCGGTTCGGCGTCGACGTCGAAAACTTCGGCACCGAAAAGCACGACGCCGAGCCAGCCGCCAAAAAGAGCGGCCAAACCATCCGACGCGGAACACGCGGCCGAGATGGAGAAAAAGAGAAGGCGCCTTGAAGCCGAAATGGAAAACATCGTGCAGCGGAAGAAAGAATTCGACGCAAAGATGAAAGCTTTCACGATCCCTCAGAAGACCAAGCCACCGGTGGTGGAGGTGGTCGAGGAGGAAGACGAGGTCACCGAAGAACAAGACCCGGACGTCGAGGTGGTCGACGACCAGGAAGAGTACGAGAATCCCTACGATAGCTACAACTATGGGGAGGAAGAGGACAGCAGGACGGACGCAGAGTCGGCCCCCTCTGACCTACAGGAAGTGGATTACATGGATGTCGAGACCGACAGCCCGGAGGAGGCGGTCGACACGTACCCCTCGAGGCCCTCGCCGCCGGACGACATCGGGGCCTACAATTCGGTGATAAGGTCTGCCGCAGCGGCATTCAAGCTGAAGCTCGATGAAGAGAAGCAGAAAGCAGACTTCCTTCTGGAGACATTGCTCCCAACACAAACTAGTAGCCAGTACCTGCCAATGCTCGACAGCGTCTTGGCCCAGGGGAAGGAAGCATTCAGGGAGCCCGCAACATGCAAGGCAGTAACTCCCAGAACAGAGAAAAAATACAAACATTCCTCAAAAGACCCATCCTACATTCAGGGGATGGTCTCCGCAGACTCCATTATCACGGCCACAGCAAGGAAGAGGGATAACGTACCCACTACCTCTGGACCACCACCGGATAAGGAGAGCAAAAGGATGGATCTGGTGGGCAGAAGGATCGAACGGAATGCCGCGACCCACTGGCGCATGGCGAACTCCAACGCCCTGATAAACAGACACATGTACCAGATCATGGAGGAGCTGGGGCAGTTGGTGAAGGACCTGCCCCAGGATGCCAGGCAGAAGGCCGAAAAACTGGTTGAAGAAGGGAAGAACGCGGCAAATTCTTGCCTTAAGACAGCCCTGGATGGAGCAGACACCTCCAGCAGGCTCATGATGATAGGTGTCACTGAAAGAAGACACGCATGGCTAAGGAT
The DNA here is from genome assembly GCF_964261635.1 of Lissotriton helveticus. Classification (NCBI taxonomy): domain Eukaryota; kingdom Metazoa; phylum Chordata; class Amphibia; order Caudata; family Salamandridae; genus Lissotriton; species Lissotriton helveticus. The sequence goes on from NC_136063.1 coordinate 1,135,442,223, forward strand.
CTCAGGTTTCAAACCAGAGGTGCAACACAGCATTCTGAACACACCGTTCAACGGCGACACGCTTTTCGGAACAACAGTGGATGAGAAGCTCAGCCAACTGAAGAAAGATAACGAAACAGCAAGGTCCATGGGAGCATTGCAGTTCAGAGGCAACAAAAGGGGCACCCCGTCACGGAGGCCTGGCGGGAGAGGTGGAAACCAGCCAGGTACATCACACCAGGCTTTCCAACAAACGCACCAGACAGACTCGCAGGCCCAGCAGGGTCAGTAGAAGCAGTCCTGGCAATACCAACAAAGAGGCCAGTCCTTTCGAGGGAGAGGAAATGGACGTGGCCAGAATAGAAGAGGGGGACAACAGCCCGCCTCTAAGTGACTTCAAAAAACTCCGTGTGCCCTCACACAGAAAGGATCCCAGGGGGCAGCACGTACAGAGGGATCAAGACAAGCTAGACATCTACGACCACATAACACCAGTGGGAGGAAGGTTAAGATTTTACCTCCAGGAATGGAGAAAAATCACATCAGACAAATGGATCCTCAACATCATCCAATTCGGTTACTGCATAGAGTTGGAGGGGAGGCCAATAAGCAGAAAACCAAGGAGAAAACAACTAGCAAGCAAACAGCTAGAGTGTCTTCAGGAAGAGGCAAAGGAACTCCTGCGGAAGCAGGCCATAGAACGGGTACCCTTCAAGGAAAGAAACACAGGAATATACTCAACGTGCTTCCTGGTGCCAAAGGTAGACGAGACAATGAGACCCATTCTGGACCTAAGGTTCCTGAACAAATTCATAAGAACGCAAAAATTCAAAATGACCTCCCTGCAAGAGGTGCTCCCGCAATTGCAGATCGGGGACTTCATGGTCACAATAGACCTCAAAGACTCCTACCTGCACATCCCAATGAACAGAAAGCACAAGCATATGCTCAGGTTCACCATCGGAGAAAGCCACTACCAGTTCACGACACTAGCCTTCGGGCTAAAATCAGCACCAAGGGTCTTCACAAAGTGCCTCGCTGCAGTCGCAGCGCACCTACGAAGGCAAGGAATACACGTATACCCTTACCTCGACGACTGGTTGGCGAAAGCAAATTCATACCAGAAATGCAAGCAGCAGGCACATACAGTGACGAGCACGCTCATAAGCCTGGGGTTCTCCATCCATTGGAAGAAATCATCAATGGAGCCGGAACAAGTGAAGATCTTCCTGGGAGCACAGATCAACACCTTACAGGGTAAGGTGTTCCCCAGCGAGAAGAGGGCGAGGGCGCTGGTGAAGGAAACTCGCCTCTACCGGAAGGGACAAGCTCGGTCAGTGAGGACTGCGAGCAAGATCATGGGGATGATGGCATCATGCATCCACCTGGTACCCAATGTACGTCTCCACATGAGACCCATTCAGGAATGGCTACAGGAACAATGGTCACAAGCTACAGGCAGTTGGGAGGATCTAGTGGTTGTGACGCACGCAGTGCAGAAGGAGATGACATGGTGTACCATGGAGAACATAACAAGGGGAAAGCCTCTAACACCCCCAACGCCAACAGTGACCATCACCACAGACGCATCCCTGAAGGGATGGGGCGCTCACATGGAGGAGCTCAAGGTGAGGGGACTGTGGACGCCAACAGATGCGACAAGGCACATCAATTACCTAGAATTGAAGACAATCTTCCTTGCACTGAAAGCTTTCCAAACAAGACTGTACAAACACAAGGTGCTGCTACAGACAGACAACACCACCGCGATGTTCTACATCAACAAGCAGGGGGGCACACAGTCGGCCCCGCTCTCAACGCTGGCGCAGGAGATATGGAGATGGGCCATCCCTCTCAAAATAGACCTGCTAGCCATACACCTACCAGGGAAGGACAACATACAGGCAGATTGGCTCAGCAGACAGACATCTGCATCCCACGAGTGGGAGCTCAATGCTCAGGAGACAAGGTGGCTGTTCGACAGATGGGGAACACCATCAGTGGACCTGTTTGCCACACGCCGGAATGCAAAATGCCAGAACTTCGCATCCAGACAGCCCGAGGAGGGGTCACTGGGGAATGCCCTATGGATAGATTGGTCCAGGACATTTGCTTACGCCTTTCCCCCCGATACCACTGATGCACAGAGTGCTGAGCAAGTGCAGAGCGAGCAACATGACCCTGATACTGGTCGCGCCACAGTGGGCCAGGCAGACATGGTACTCGCAGATCATGGAGATGACACAGTGTGCACCCCACAGATTCGGCAGGAGGAAAGACCTACTCTCCATGAAGAACAGAGAGGTGCTACACCCAGAACCAGAGAGCCTGAGCCTAGTAGCGTGGCTCCTGAGGACATAGAGTTTGCACATTTGAGATTACCAGAAAGCACCCTGAGGGTGTTTCGGGAGGCACGAAGGCCCAGCACTCGGAAGTGCTACGTTGCGAAATGGAAAAGATTCACAATGTGGTGCAGGAAAGAAAGACTTCACAATAAAATGAAGAAGGATTCCACAGTGCTAAAGTACCTGACACACTTGCTGGAAAAGAACCTTAGCTCATCCTCGTTAAGAGTTCACTTGGCAGCGATAGTCGCCTGCACAAGGGGAGAAACGTGCAGGAGTTTCTTCACATCACAGGTGGTGAAAAGATTCCTAGAAGGAGCGAAAAGGATCGCACCACCCAAGCGGGTGCCGCCACCTGCATGGAACTTAAACATAGTTCTAACGGAACTCATGAAGGAACCCTTTGAACCACTTCACAGGGCCTCCCTAAGGATGCTAACTATGAAAACAGCTTTCCTGGTTGCAATAACGTCCTTACGCAGAGTAAGCGAGCTTCAGGCGCTGACGCTACAAGAACCCTACATACAAATACACAATGATAGGGTTGTGATGAGGACTGACCCACACTTCATGCCGAAGGTGGTATCCAAATTCCACATGAACCAGTCTATACAGATACCGAGTTTTTTCCAAAAACCAACAAATAGCGCAGAGCGGGCTCTGCACACCCTGGACGCCAGAAGGGCAGTCATGCACTACATTGAGAGGACGAAGGGACACAGGAAATCAAAACAGTTCTTAGTGTCATTCGCAAACAGTTTCATGGGAAAGGCATTAACCAAAAAGACTATTGCACGGTGGATCGCACAGACAATTCAACTCTGCCACAAACGTGCAGGACAAGAGCTAGCAGAGGGGACACGTGCCCACTCCACTAGGAAAAAGGGTGCTACAATAGCCTTCCTGACTAACACACCCATAGAGGACATATGCCTGGCGGCAACATGGGCTTCGGTGCACACGTTCACGAAGCACTACTGTGTGGACATACAGATGAACAAGGAAGCACAAGTCGGACAAAAGGTGCTCCAGCACATATTCAATAACCAACGCTCATCTTCCACCCAGCCGCCACAGAGATGAGAAACCGCTACAAAATCTATGCACAGCATAGTGAATCCAGAAAGATTCACGCTGCAAAACGAATAGTTTTCTTACCTGTCGGTGTAGTTTTGCAGCTTGAAGATCTTTCTGGATTCACTAGCGAACCCACCCACCTCCGCCAGAAAGATGAGGCTGGAGAGAGAAGAGGTGGTTAAAAGAGAAAGGACTTTAAGAGTATAAAGCGGTAAAATATCACCTAAATAGAACATTGCCATTACTTCGGAAACGAAAGAAACACGGAAAAAAAGAACCCGAAGATGGCGCCCAAGAGTGGGAGCTTCCGCAGGAAGCATGCCGACGTCACCGGAAATACACCCAGGAGGTGTGACGCCGACGCCCACCTGGGCTACAAAAAAAAAAAAAAGACTACGAATCCGGACCCAACCACAAGACCGCGGAATAATGCACAGCATAGTGAATCCAGAAAGATCTTCAAGCTGCAAAACTACACCGACAGGTAAGAAAACTATTCGTTCTAGCAATTTTTTGTGAGGATCGGGCAGCTTGACATTTTTCTTCAAATCTCACTTTATCTAGGTGTCTGGAGTGATCTGTTATGGTAAGCTCCACATTATCAAATCATCATTCAGCTTCGGTGGTGGGCGCTTGCAATTTCTCCTCCTCTTGAAAGAAAATGTCTGTGGATCATATTTGAGCTTTTTTCCTGTTCAGGCAAATTAGTGTGTGTACAGTTTTGCGATAGAAGGGGACTGTGACCCTCCAGTTATGAACCTGTCACCCATTTTACCATCTTCTGGCTAAGGCGTACAGTTGGATGTGCAAAACTCTTTTCACTAGTTCTGTGCTCAGCCCTGGCTCTCCTCCTGCTACAATGGTGAAGTGGTACTCATCAGTACTTTGTAAGTTTATTCTGCTGACAAATATAAGCCACTTTTCCTGTGGTTTGGGCGTGGACCACCACAACTTCCCAAAGCCCTATCACCAGATCTCCAGGGTTAGCCTGTGCCATATGGGGACTTCAGTCATTCCATTAGAAGTTCAGTGATATTAAAAACCCCACAAAGAGCCTACGTCCAAGGGACCCATTTTTTTCCACATAACCACAAATCTTTTGGTCTCCGTGGGTGCGTTTTAGGACCACTCTACTGGGTTTTTAAGTACCCTATACTTCACATATTACACGAAAGTAATAATTTCATTGCTTGATAGGAACTTATCAGTTGAGATGAAAATGTTTAGGTGAAATGTACGAAGCTGGTTTTTCAGTTTGGTCACTAGATTCTAGCTATCTACTCTGGAATTAATAATTCACCATGTGTGCGTGTTTAAAGTTTCTTGTTTGGATACTTCTTCCTTCAAATTCCCCATCTCTTGTGTATCTTTACAGGTGCAAGACTGGTACTGGGAAAATTTCCATAGCTCTCCCTCGACAGCAAGGGGCTTCCGTTTGCATCGGTGCACTCAGTGACGCCATGTGACATCACAGGAGCCATAAAGTGTCCTCACTCCGGAGACAACTTCAGTTCTGTTTCTTTATGCACCTTGCAACATAACCTGAAGCTCTTTAGAGAGTTTTCTCTCAAGAAAAAAATATTTCTTTCAAGATGATGCAAAATTATCATATTGGCCCCAAAACAGTCCGGATTCAAACCATGAAAGGGCTGTGATTGTCAAATGTTGGTTTCCGACCCCCTCAATATTTGCCTCTGGTAGCTAGGTTTGGGTCATGACTCAATGGCCTTTGAGTCAAAGTATGCACCCAAAAACCATTGATGAGAGGGAAGCCAAACGCTTTATGGCCCGGGTCAAGGATGGCATGAGAGGCAGAAGCAAGTCACACCCTCTATCCTGATCGAGGTCTTCACGGTCATCAAAGTTTAGGTCTTTTCACCACAAGCACAACAAGAAGAGACCTTTAACAGGAAGAAAGAGAGGTAAGTCTCGAAGAGGTTTTCCTCTCCCCTCAGACGCCTCCTTGGGGGGTGGCTGGTAAAAATTCTGTCCCCTTCGGTAGTCAGTGCTGCCTGTCCCAGCGGAGTTTAGAGTGTCACTGCCGCCTCCAGTTACCAGCGCAAATTCCTGCTCCGAGTTTCAGAAACCCCGTTTGGAATTGCTGTTTTACCTGAATGTCAGGTTTGAAGTATTCAGGTAAGCTGTGGTCCCATTCTGGAGCACCATTTACCACCTTCATGCACTAGGCAGTGACACCGTTGGCTCCATTGCTTACTTCAGTGGCGCCGACATTGACTCTGAAAAACCTCCCTGACACCCTAGCTCTGACACCATCGGAGTCGAAATCGGATCAGGCCCTCCCAACTTCAAAGCCTTCAGAGTTGGTTCAGAGGTGAAAAAAAGAGGCACCTTGTCTGCTGGTGGATCAGCAGTATAAGGAGACAAGCATTTACAATGCAATTGTCTCGGCATTGTTAAAGTTCGAGCCATTGGCTTTGCTCATGACATTATTTTTATTTATGTTTTAGTTTTGAAAACATAAATGACATTGTCATTTACAATGCCAATAGCTTAATAGCTCGCAAATGCGACACCTATTGCATTTGCACCCACACAGACCCACCCACACAAAGCCACCCACACACACATACAGAGCCGCCCACAGAGCCATTCACATACAGCCACCCACACACACAGAGCCACCCACACAGAGCCACCCACACAGAGCCACCTACACATACAGCCACCCATGCACACAGACAGAGCCACCCACACGCACACAGACAGAGCCACCCACGCGCACACAGACAGAGCCACCCACGCGCACACAGACAGAGCCACCCACACGCACACAGACAGACAGAGCCACCCACACGCACACAGACAGACAGAGCCACCCACACGCACACAGACAGACAGAGCCACCCACACGCACACAGACAGACAGAGCCACCCACGCGCACACAGACAGAGCCACCCACGCGCACACAGACACAGAGCCACGCACAGACAGAGCCACACACATGCACACAGACAGACAGAGCCACACACACACACACACACACTCACACAGACAGACAGAGACACACACACACACACACGCACAAAGACAGACAGAGCCACACACACGCCTGCCCAAGTTATGTGATCAGTTGTTACTATTACTGCATCCAGATATCAGAGTACTTGTTTGTGATTGAATATCAGTATCATCATGAGATACTAAACACAGTTTTGAGTCGGAAATGGAAAGTAGCACCAAAAGATTCTAGAATAACTCACACACAAAGTGGAGACCACATCGATCTCAAGTCCTAACTTTCACCACAATAACATATGCATTCAAAATCTTCATCCATTTAAAATGTCGTGCCAATCCACTTAGAAAAGATAGCTTCACAGTGAGGATGAGACTCAACGCTGCCCCGCCATACAACGCCCTAGGTCCGCCTGTTTGATTAGTTCGTACTTGTCTCATTTCTTTACCAAAATCGCTCTTATACATTTTAGGGGCAATGAGCCTCCGATGCTGTGCTGATATTACTAACGGGTGTTTGAGAGGCAGACAGAAATGGGACGCTAACCTCTCCTCTCAACAGCTGGGTTTCCGTTTCTGAAAACCTTAAGGAGAGAGGTATATTGCTAACACATTTCTACTTGCCTTGAGCCTGGCGCTAAAATCTGTGTGGAGTTCCCAAATAAACACAGATTCAGATAAACCACATTTAAGTGTTTCCAAAAAATTCAGTAAAATCGATTCTCGGAGCATGCCCTTGCCTGTTTTCAGGCACTCACACTTTGGAGGACTCTACCAGCAGCATTTCTGCAGCACATGCTTGCAGTAATAAAACAGTTAACCATCACACCAGCTTCCCAAATTCCAGAGTATTGGCTTTGCCAGTGTTGCTTGTTTTTTGCTGTTGTTGTTTTAAAGGGCACCGAGTTTGGTGTTGTATTCTACCGCCCGAGGAAACAGGGCAGGTTAACTCTAAAGAGGAGAGAAAGGCTGGAGGTGTCAATCATCGGATCGCCGAGCACACCATTTTAAGATACAATATTCAGGCTACAAAGGGTAGCCCCTGGCTGCAGCCTACAAAACTGCACACAAGGGCCCCTCAGATGTGTGCACGAGATAGGAATTCAATCACATAGACAAAGAGGCGCTACAATCTTCAGGCTACAAAGTGCAGCCCCAGAAAACTGCACATAAGGTATCGCTTCAGATGTGTGCACGAGATAGGAATTCAATCAATTGACAAAGACGAGGCGCTTTTCAATGAGCTCAGAAATCAGGGTCTTAAGTAAATACATAACAAAGCCAGAGCTCAGCTCCCAGGGAGGGCGGAGTCTGTGACGCAGCCCCATTAATACACACGGGTCTGGATCTTTAACTGTCCGCTTCTGGAAAAGGCCAGCATCTCCCCTCTGAAGCAGAGGCTGCCAGAGCTGTGTAAAACCCCAGTAAACACTACACCTGCATGCGCTCAGATGCTGCAGTAACAAAGGTAACCTTGTGAAAGCCAGTGCACTATTCTAGCGGGTGGCCAAAGGACCATAGCACCAGTCTGCCTAATGTCCACTACTGCAAGTCTGGCAATGGCCAAACTGGTAATGGCATGTATGACTGTCCCTTCACTGCCAAACAAGATTGCTGAAAAAGACGATATGTGTCTGGCTGACGTGTACTTTGTGATACTAGTACAGACACTGAAGGGGCGCGTGCACGTATGCATGAGACGAGCATCGGACGTAAACAAACGTGACCTATGTAATGACAGGCACATTGCTGCATCATCTACTTACTGACGGGAATGGGGGTGGGGGGGTGCAAGAGCTTTACAATGGTGCGGCCGCGAAGGCTTTGCTGACAAAGACCCCATTCACCTAACTCAAGCGGCATCTGCTTTGACACCCTGCATGCAGTGACATACATAGCTGCACGTGACCGCTGTCAGTGTCGTAAGTGATGCAACCTATGAAAACGTCGGAAGCAAGGCCGCACCGTAAGTTACTGGAACCCGTTTAGGCGCTACACCTTACGCTATGTGCAGCCTCCGACCCTTCCTGTCGTGTCTCGCTCCCGGCACAGCCATAATCTTGGGCTTGAGACTGGTTGCTTTCATGCCTTCTCCTGTGAACGCCTCTAGTCCCAAGGAGGCTGAAGGTGGGAGGGCGGGTGAGAGAAGAGGCAGCCAGCTTGTTCGTGAACAGCGCCGCGCGCCCCTCTGCAGACTCCCCCTGCATTCCAGAGAGGCGCGCGACGCGATCCTGTCTGCCCTGCGATGCTGTGGAGACAAGACCTGGCCGCGCGCACAACGTTATCCTATGGGGAAACGCTGCGCGCGGCCAGGTCTTGTCTCACTTCGGCGTCTCAGACTGCTGAGACGCCGACAATAGTTCTCTGTTGCGAACGCGCTTTCAGCGCGTTATAGCCGAGACCTAAAAAACGACTCCCTATATAACTGTTTTTCATGGATGTAGATCAGAATAAAGCAGAAGACCCTTGTGATATCCCTAAGGGGTTTTTGGAGTTTGCAGAGGCCAATAGGCTCAACATCTCAGAAAAGCTAGGATTGTTGGACCCTTTTTCATCCACCCTCACCCTTTCTCCTCATCCTCTTCCTCTCCCCCATGGGACCTATCATAACACCATTAGGAAGGCAGCAGAAACGTTGAGCAAGTCCCTGTCCACTATAGAAGCCGATATTTTTACAGAGGTGCCACACCATACATTCCATTCGGCAGTACATCTCCTTCCTTTTAATGAAGCCCTACTTGATCCTGTCCTTTTCACCTGGACCAAACCCTCATCCTCTCCAGCTAGTAACGGGGCAATAGGAGGTACAGACCAGCACTCTGTGATCTTCATTGTCTTTCACAGCACCCTTGCCCTGAAAGCATCATTTTTCCGGCGTCTTCCTCTTCAAAGTTTTCTTTTGGCACCAACCCTTTGGTTCTGGTTGAAAAAGGAATCAAAAAGCTTCTGAGAGCCTAGCTGCTAAGTCCCTCAATTCCACATGCCTCTTAGTCAGGTATAATCATGCCCTGTGGGACATTACAAGTTTAATTTTTTCCTAACTGCTTGATGACCTACAGACACACTTTATGGATCCTGTATGTGAGGTTCAGGCTGCTTCAGGGCAAGACCCAGTAGCCAACGCAATGGGGACATCAACGGTGGTGTTCTAATGATGTCCAGTCACCCCTCACTGACCTCCGGATTGATGGCTAAAAAAGAACAGCTTGGTCACTGCTAAAAAGAGAGCCAACCAAGGATTTTGTACATTTCATGGCTTTGAAAGACGAGAAAAGGTTGAACTTCCTCTTAGCCTGATAATTCCTCCTCTTCTCTGGCCACTGGAGGGAATCCGTTTTAGTTTGCCTTGTTTGGAGGCTGGGTTTTCCTCTTTGATTACTCTGTAGATGGTGCTGTCCCATCTGCAGTTGGCAGCATCTCTGCTGTATGACCCGAGCTTTTCCATAAGTGTACCCAAATCTCACCTGGAGCCCTCCAAGCACATCTTGCTGATAGGGGCAGTACTGGACACCACCTTAACACAAAGATTTCCACTAGTGTAGAGGATATGGGTCATCCAATCTCTGCGCAGGCGCTTTAAGGAAGCTCCCTGATTTTATGTCCTTTGTATCCTTTGCTGCTCAGTCTTCTGGCTAGGTGCATCTTTCTGGTCATTCATGCTTACTGGCACAAGAGGGGCCCCAGTGTGCAGGCATACGTTCCAGCATGAGGGAAATCTATCGGACTACATAATGCTCTTCAGGAACACTGCAGCACAGCTTTCCTGTGTTGGTGTATCGGAGAACCTGTCCAGTGGAATGTCCTTCCAGCCCCCTCGTGCCATGGCCACAGTAGTGACAAATCCCTCCACTGTAGGGTCGGGAGCTTGTCACTGTCCAATGCAAGGAGCTTTGAGGGATGTGTTTCGGTTACAGTGGTTTGTCCCTCTTCATTTTGCATTCCCTTCCATACAATTGATTCCTGGGGTCCTGAAGATGATCAGCCAAGACAGGCCCAAATCTTCTTAGTGGCTCTAGATTGGCTGACAAGACTGTGGAACACAGAACTTCTGCACCTCTTCCATTGTCCCCTTCTTTGTCTTCCTCTCAGGGCGGAGCTTTGCTCCCAATCAGAGGGTCAGGTTCTCTATCTGAATGCACCTTCATGTGGGAACATTTACCTGTGTTCCACCTGCCCGAAGATGTGGCGGATGTTGTCTTATCTGCCCGTCAATCTGCTAGATCACTGTACTCTGGGAGGTGGCATAGGTTTGTCACTTGGTGTGCGGACCACAAATCTGACCCCTAGAAAGCACAATTATCTGACAAACTGAAGCTTTTGCTTTCATTGGCCCTAGAAGGAAGCATAGTAACTACAGTACACGGATATCTGGCAGCATTGTCTACATTCCTCTCCCGCATGAGCCTGCCATTCCTTTTCAAACCCTGTTGTTTTTAGATTTTTAAAAGTCTGACCAACATGTTTGCTCTCACTCCTTTCATTAGGCCCCAGTAGGACCTACATTTGTTGCTAACCTTTGTAATAGGATCTTAGATTGAGCTCTTACTTAGTTGTTCCTTACTTTGACTCTTAAGGTGGCACTTATTGTTGCCATTATGGCTGCCAGGTGGTTCAGTGAGTTACAAGCACTGACCGACAGGCCCTCTTTCACTTTCAAAAAGCTTGTGCTCATAACCTGAGCTGCTTTCCTTACTAAAGATCCAAAGATGGCAGTCAGTTTTTATATCGACGGCAGGAAGGAATTGGTGTGGACGACCAGCTCTTTGTTGGGTATGTTCGCAACAGGAAGGGGAAAGCGATGCAGAAAATAATCTTATTCAGATGAATTATCCTTTGTGTTAAGATCTGCTGTGCAATGGCCAAGAAGAAGCCCCTGGAGCCCTCAACATCTGCCTTGGCTAGGGAGTTCATGTAGGTGACATCTGCAGAGTGGCCACTTGGTCATCCCTTAACACCTTTGCCAAGCATTATTATTGGGATTTGGCAGTGGGGCGGGAAGGGCATTTCACCCGGTCTGTGCTGTAAGACTTCCTACTATAACCATCTATCAAGCCTGGCATTGCTGGGTGGTTTTGTTTGGGATTCGGTTAAAGAGATGAGAAATCTGCAAGTAGAGGTATCTACAATAAGTAAACGTTCATAACCTTTGGTTAAGATACTTCTGATGGATTCTCCTATATACTTGTAGATTCTTTACCATTTCATCCACTTCTATTTTCTGCTGGATGTGAATGGGCCATAGCAAGAAGATTCTGCTTCTTATGCCGTTTTTGTATGGTGTTGCAGTACTTTTCACAACCTGTGGTGCAGAAAAAATGCATTGGAAACAGATGTGTCACTCTCAACGGTGGTGCACTTTATGACTTCTGTGGCGTCAGTGGCGTCATGTCCAGCACAGATGCAAAGTTGGTGCCCCTACCGACAAGAGAGAGCTATATAATACGCTTTTCCAAACCAATCTGGCACCTGGAGTGATATGCAAGAGATGGTGAAATCTGAAGGTAGAATTTTCCATCTCTGTGACTGATTTCCTCCTAACAACTGTCTAACGGTTATATGTCGTTACAACGAATTCAGTTGCAACGCATGCCTTTACCACGCATGCGTTACAACGGAATTCGTTTTCTACGTATAACCTTTACCACTAATATTCCTTTACCATGCATAGATTAACAACGTTTTTCGTTGTTAATTTATGCATGGTGAGGGCATATTCTTGTTAAAGGTTACACCTGTCCTCTTTCATGTCCCCAGCCTCTACTCCTTTTCATTACCCCTGCCATTAACCCTTATTTAAAAAAAAAAAATCATTTTCCCTTACCTTTTCAACTCGTCTCCTGTCCATCTTCTTTGTTATGTCTTTCTTCTTGGTTACGCCGGCCGTACGTCCTAAAGAGGAAGCAGAAGTTTAATTCCGTTTCCTCTTTTACGACGCTGATCGCTTGATGTTCGTCACTTCAGGTATTTTTTGTTTTGGGGGGGAAGCGTAACAAAGAAGATGGACAGGAGACGAGTTGAAAAGGTAAGGGAAAATGATTTTTTTTTTAAATAAGGGTTAATGGCAGGGGTAATGAAAAGGAGTAGAGGCTGGGGACGTGAAAGAGGACAGGTGTAACCTTTAACAAGAATATGCCCTCACCATGCATAAATTAACAACGAAAAACGTTATGCGTAGAAAACGAATTCCGTTGTAACGCATGCGTGGTAAAGGCATGCGTTGCAACTGAATTCGTTGTAACAACATATAACCGATCATTTTTACATCACTCATTCACCTAAGTCTGGTATGTGATCTTTAGTGTGCGTTTGATAGGCTGCTGCTATGTTTGCCTGGCACTGGCGGAAATGGGACGTCTTTCAAAGCCATGAAATGTACAAAATCCTTGGTTGGTTCTCTTTTTAGCAGTGACCAAGCTGTTCTTTTTTTAGCCATCAATCCGGAGGTCAGTGAGGGGTGACTGGACATCATTAGAACACCACCGTTGATGTCCCCATTGCGTTGGATGCTGGGTCTTGCCCCGAAGCAGCCTGAACATCACATACAGGATCCATAAAGTGGATGTATGACGTTATAACGCATACTATTACTCCGCAGACCATTACAACGCGACTTTTACTCCGCATACCGTTACAACGCATAGCGCCTTGGGGCGCTGGATAGTGGTAAGTATAATTTACTATTCTAACTCCAGTCCCCGTGGACCCTAGGGAAGGTGTTGGATAGTAAATTATACTTATTCCCTATCCTAGAGCGCCCCCCAGCGCAATGCGTTGTAATGGTATGCGGAGTAAAAGTCGCGTTGTAATGGTAGTGCGGAGTAAAAGATCCGTTGTAACGGGTGTATACCCCATAAAGTGTGTCTGTAGGTCATCAAGCAGCTTGGAAAAAATGAAATTTGTAATGTCCCACAGGGCATGATTATACCTGACTAAGAGGCATGTGGAATTGAGGGACTTAGCAGCTAGACTCTCGGAAGTTTTTTGATTCCTTTTTCAACCGGAACCAAAGGGTTGGTGCCAAAAGAAAACTTTGAAGAGGAAGACGCCGGAAAAATTATGCTTTCAGGGCAAGGGTGCTGTGAAAGGCAATGGAAGGAATTGTGTGGCTATATGTAGAGCAGCATGTATGTTTATGGAGTGTTCAACACTGGATGCTTGTGATTGGTTCTTAGTGTGGGAGTGGGCAGCGGAAGTGAGCTTTAGGTGCAGCTCGCTTTTGGTTCTGCGTTTTGGAAACCCTTTCACCCAATAAACATGCTATTTCAACTTTCCTGTGTTTGCGCTTCTTTAACTTTCACTTCTTTCTGTTCCATGGAAAGTGCTGTATGCTACTGTGACACACTTTTTGTGATATATATCAATTGTGTCAATCACATTAAGAGAAGGGGACAGGCAGCTATTAAAAGGTCCAACATCTGGAGATGGGTGGAAAAATAGGGAATTTGAAGTAGCGGTTTGGCAGAGCGCAAGGTAGGTGACATGCTCTTCACCGCGTTGAATTATAATTTCCACCACAGTCTTTAGGCGGTCCTCTGCTTCTGACCCAAGGCAGGTCAGCTCCTTGACTTTAGGGTTGGATTGGGAGACCTGAATAGGTTTATACATTGTACTTTTTGACTTGCGTCCCAATTAGTCTTTTTAGGGATCTATTGATATTCCTAGATCTATGCACCCAGCCCTGACTAAGGCTAGGGATACCTGTTTCTGGTACTGAAGAAATGCCACGGATGCCTCCTGGACCTCTAAGGCATGAAACATGTCGACCTTCTAGAACACATATTGAGAGATTGTCAGTATTCCTAACCACAGGTGACAGATTGTCAATCTTCATAACCACAGTTGACAGTCCACAGCATTTTTAACCCTACCAAGAGGATCCCTGATTATAAATATCTTTCGCTACCCCTTAGGTAGTATATCAATTCACTTAATTTCACCGTCTCACTCTCCCGCACTCATTATCGCGGCTATATACAAAAGATCGCTGCCAAAGAGCTCTTTTGTGGGGGCTGTGGAGCTAAGGCCGATGATGAAGCAGGACACCCACAAGGGTGTGTGAGGGCCCTACCTTCCAATAAGGAAAATGCCCTCACGCCCGCTATTATCCAACCAGCCACATCTTTCCTAGGAACAGTTACCCTCCTTGTATATTCATATCTATTGTGTGTCACGATTTTGAGCTGTTCCTCTGAGGTTCTTTTGACTAATTTAGACTAGTGTTTCAAAGATTTTGTGGAAATGGCGATTTTCAGGTTTATAGACTGAAAATGTGCCGAAATGTTCTTAAATGTTTGGCAGCACTTTAATGGTGAATGGATGAGGGATTCATTTTCAATGCAGTTTGCATAATCATAAACTAGAAGACATACCCGTACACACAAAGGCTTCCGCTTGTTAATTCCTATCATTATAAGGCAAATCATGTCATCCGTTCAGTGACTTCAGATGGTGAATAGAAAGCATGGAATGAGCTTTAATCATTCTTCCATTAGCGTTGCTACGTGCAGGCTTGATGTCAAATTATCTTTTTACGGTCTTTTCTCGTCTTTTAGCGTTTATTAGGTAGCCGAGTTGCTGTTTTTTTTAAGTGCCTTTGTGTGCATCTTTTTTAATGCTAATCAAACCGATATTCATTTGTAAAGCGTGATTTGATACTTATCGTTTTGTGTGTTTGACGTTACCAACTGATCATTAAATAGGTGCTCCTTTCATGCCATTTTCTTACGTTCCGTAACGTCTGATAGATTTTACCCTTGTGGATATCCTACCCTTGATAGGAATATAAAATATTCACTCCTTCTCTCTTGTTTTTCTTTATCGCTCACTGGAAGTACATGGAAGCATAGACATTGACAATAAAGCATTGGCAAAGAAAGTAGTTCTCGCCTTTATCTAGTGGCTATGCCAATGATTTTCAGCAACGGTATGCAGAGTGGGGAAATGTTACCAAAAACAAAAGCCTGTGATGTGGCTGCCTGTTAGGCCCTCATCCAACAAATGAGCAGCTGAAAACGAATGCTTGCGCTTTTTGTGCTTTCTACTTACAAAACCGAGTTGCATCTGTAACTAAAAAGAAAACAAAACACGCAAAAGTGTTAATATTTTAGTCAGCCGGTAAAGAGAGGAAATGAAACAAATGGGTGGGGCAGAAGCAACACGGGGAAAGGATGGAAGAAAACAGATGCAACACAGGAGGGCTGGAGAGAGGCGAAGGCAACACAGGTGAAGGAAGATGAGATAGGGGAAAGCAGCATGAGGGAGGGCAGGAAGGCCAGAGAAGCAACACGAGCATTGGAGGAAAGCAGCGCGGGGCGTACAGGTGGAGGGAAGGAACAACAAGGAAAAAGGAGAAACATGCGGGTTAGGAGAAGCAACACTAAGGGTGTGGGAAGCAGTGGGGGGAAGCACACAGGTGAGGGATATAGGATGAGGAGAAGTACTCTGGCAACAGAGAGCAAAACGAGTGCAGAGAGAGAAGTACACAAGGGAGACAGCTCAAAAACACATGATCTGTCATGGAGAGCTTAACACAAAAAAGGCAGTTCCTGAAAAGCAAGCAGTGATGGAAGAAGAGATGCCAGCCAGTCAAAGAGATGGTAAAGAGGCATGGGAGGGGCAAACACAAGATTGACAAGCTGGGGCACAAATAAGTCGTAGGCAAATGAGTGACACGAAAACCTACGGTAAACAGCCATAACAACGCGGGCATTACCTCGTGCTGCTATTACAACGCTGCTTTTACAACGCAAGTCGTTACAACGACTTGCGCTGGAGGGCGCTGTTGGATAGGGAATAGTTTAATTTTCTATTCCAACACCTTCTCTACTGTAACGTGGGCTGGAGTTGGAATAGAAAATTAAACTATTCCACTATCCAACGCTTACAGCGCAAGTCGTTGCAACGACTTGCGTTGTAAAAACAGCGTTGTAATGGCACGCGGGGTAAAAGCCCGCGTTGTAATGCCATACAACCAAACCTACTAATCGTAAATAGTGAGTGAGCTTCAAGCTCATCTATGTGGTTGGTAAGCCACAATATGCCTCGCAGTGGCCAGTGCATACACTGTTTAGTAGGCTTGGCCTAAAAATGTCTGCTGCCAAACTGCTCTTTATTTTACATATTTGTCCGTTGTAATATCACAGTGAGGGGCACCTTAAACTGTTCTGAAATGTCAGCATTATAAGTTCTTGCCAATTAAAAGTGGGGGGAAATTGTATTATTAGCTTTGTATTTGTATTTTATGGTATTTGTAAAGCCCATCAATCATCCCGAGGGACATCACGGCGCTAGGAAAGAATACATGTGCTAAGTTGCTTACTCTTAATCTAGTTTATGGTAACTTCAGTATCTGGGGAAAAGAGTGGTTTTCAGTATCTTTCTAAAGAGTCCATGGTCCTCTGTGATCCGTGAGTCAAGTGGAAGGTTGTTGCATAGGGTTGCTGCTACTTTGGAGAATCATCTGTCACCCATTCTGACCCTGTATGTACGTTTGACTACGGCGAAGGCTTGGTATTGGGATCTTAAGTTCCGTGAAAGAGGGTTGAATTTTAGCCTATGTTGTAGGATTTTGGGGCCTGTTTTATGCAATATTTTACGTGCAAAACTTAAGATCTTGAAGCTGGCTCTTTGTCTTACTGGTAGCCAATGGAGTTCTTTTAGGCAGTTGGTAGCTGAGCTGAATTTCTTTTAATTGCAAATTAGCTTAGCAGCGGCGTTTTGGACCATCTGAAGACTGGTGAACAAGTTATCAGCCATGCCCACATCTAGAGCATTTCCGTAGTCTTGCCTGCTCGAGAACAGCGCTTGAGTCACTAGTTTTTTTGTATTTTAGAGGAATCCATGGGAAAAGTCTTCTTAAAAGTTTTATGGTGGCAAAACCTTTTCCGCAAAACATATGAACTTGTTTTTGCATGGATAGGGCATCGTCAAAGATGATGCCAAGATTTCTTGCATACTGCTTCGGTACAGGGGTGGTGCCCAAGGCCTGGGGCCACCAGCTATCATCCCAGATTGTACATGCTCCCCCGAAGAGCAAGACCCCTGATTTATCAGCGTTTAGTTTTAGGCAGTGTTTGGACATCCAACCTGCAAGTTCTGATAGACAGTTTATGAGGTTATTCTTAGTATCGGTGTTTGTCAGCCGATTTGTAAGGGGAATCACCAATTGCATGTCGTCAGCCTATGAGCAGATTTCAAATCCCCATTTTCTTCTGATGTCTGCCAGAGATGAGACCTAAGCATTAAAGAGGGTGGGGCTGAGGGTGGCTCCCTGGGGAACCCCATACTTAGCGTCTTTTGGATGGGAAGAGCAAGATCCTATTTATATTGTTTGTGTTCGGTCTTTTAAGAATGATGCAAATCAAGCTAGGGCTTTATGACAGATCCCTTTTTTGTGCAAAATTCGAAGCAGATGAGAGTGGGAGACGGTGTCGAAAGCCGCACTGAGGTCCAACAGGATCAGAGCTACGGTTTTTCCCTCATCGACAAGTGATCTAATGTTGTCGGATATGGCTAAGAAGGTGGCCTCAGTGCTGTTGTTAGTCCTGAAACCCGTTTGTGAGGGGTCAAGCAAGCCGTTAGTTTCCAGGAAGGTAGTGAGTTGTTTGTTTACTTACTAAGCGTTCAAAGACCTTGGAAAGGTAAGGCAACTGGGCTATGGGGCGATAGTTCGCTAGGTCATGAATTTTAAGGCCTGCTTTTTTTAATAATGGGAAACCACTGTTTTCTTCCAAATGTCTGGGAAACAGGCTGTTTCTATGCTTTTGTTAAAAATTCTGGTGATATAAGGGCATAAGATAGATCCTGTTTTTGAAAATATGTAGTGTGGGCAGGGGTCCAGCAGTGATCCAGCTTTGACCTCCGACATTGCTTTTGCTACCTCTTCTAACGTGAAAGGGGTCAAAGTATCTAGTTGGGCTTGGGCCAGGGGGTTGGGTGCTAGATTTTCCCAATCAATATCACTTTCTTCAGATGCAATGTCAAAGGACGTGTACATTTTAGACATTTTGTCGATAAAAAAGTTGTTGATCAATTCAAATTTTTCTAACGTGGGTTCCATGGTTTGTGTTAAGTTGGTGGGATTGCAAAGTTCACAAACGACCTTATATCGCTCTTTAGTGGAACTGCAATTGTCTTCGATTCTTTTTGTGAAATAGTTAGTTTTTGCTTTTTTCAGTGCTGCATGGTAATTTCTGAGATTCGCTAGGTAGTTTAGTCTATCCTTGCTGTTTTTGTAAAGCTTCCATTTGTGTTCCAGAGATCTGCATTTCCTTTTGACTTTAGGTCTGGTGTATACCATTTTTCCTAAAGGGTTTTATTTGCTATGTTACTAGCACGTTTGGGGGCGCAATGATTTAGTGATTTTTCTATTTCTTGTTGTAGGTGCAGTACCGATGTGTTGACGGATTTATGGTGCTGTATGGTGTATTCATAGTGAGTAAACTGATTGGAGAATGATTCCTGAGTGACTGAATTCCAGGCTCTTTTAGATGTCTGGTATGTTGGTTCAATTCTTGAGTGCTTGCTTGGGAGGTTGATTGAGAAGGAGATCAAGGCGTGGTCTGTCCAGGGCAATGGTTTAATCTCAAGTATGTTAGTGTCTCTTATGTTAGTGAACAGTAGGTTCAGAGTGTGTCCGGCTATGTGAGTAGGTTCAGAGATTAACTGGGTGAGTTGTAGTATTGTCATGTCGCCATTCAGATGTTTGACCCCGGAGTTTGAGATATTTTCATAATGGAGGTTGAAATCTCCAATAATTAGAAACTTATTCTGATTTAGGCTTAGAGGGAGATTTTGGGAAAGTAGGTTTGTACTTAGTGCAGGATAGAAGGCGGAGGGGTTATAGATAACTGCCCCTCCAAGTATACTTACATTTTCATTTGTTTGTAATGTTTGTTTTTCTTACAGTTCATCTGCATCATGGGGCAATAGTAGTGGAGCTTGTCTTTTCTTTGTTATCAGATTACAGGCATACTCTTTCATATCACCTTGGTGTAAATAATAGTTCACCAGCTGCAAATAGCTTCTGCTGAATCGTTTGTGCAATATATGGCTTATATCTTTGTAGTCCAGCATAAACAATGGGACCTTATACTGGCTAAAAAAATGCACCCTGAAATCAATACCTTTCTTTGATTATGAATTCCCAGTGTCGTGATTCAACTGCAATTTTCTCAAGAGCAGTTCATGACATGTCCGAAGTTAATAAGTCCACAACCAGACACTTTTGAACTCCAGTTTAAACTATTTGTTACTGTCCAACTCGGGTTTCTGTCAGGAAAGTATCACTTTATTTTAATGTTAGGTTTTTAATCTGGTTTTCTGAAGCAAAATGCATTAGTATTGTGCTTTTTTGGAGGAAATCCAGACTCTTAATCTTTAACTTATTTTATTCCTTGGCTCTTCTTTTACATCTTTGTCTAGGTCTCTCAATTCTTTTGCAGCAGGATCTTTGAGAAATGGTGCTCTGTTTAGACAAATAATGAACTAAGCTTTCAAATAAAGGAAAGGTCCTTCTTGGTAAAACTGCTGTAAATAGTGAGTGGATCTCTATATAGGTTTGTCTCTTGATTTACAAAAATATAAACAATCTTTTAAGCACACTATCATGTTTCACAGTTGTGTTTGTTTGTATTGTATATACTTTGTCCAACGTTCCATTCATAATCTGAGTATGGTTAGGATCTAAGTTTAAAAGCAGCAAATTAAATCCTAAGAAATTTTTAAAAATATATAAATATATGCCATTGTGGGACTTAGGTCACTTTAACAGTGATTTGGCTAACCTTAGAAGAAGGTTGGCCAAAGGACCAGAAACACAATTGGTACACAAACTCCTGGCTTAACTGAAGAAGGGAGAACTAACAAAAAACGAAACAAGATATTTCATGTTATGAGACAGTTAAATGCATGATCTTATAATTGTTTGTCTGGTGTATACAATCTACCCGAAAAAACATTTTTTATTGATGGAACATTAAACTCCCGATACCACCCTTGGTCTCAAACACAGTCAACTATAGAAACTCTCCTTACTTTTTCAAGTCTCTTGTTGAAATCATTCCAGGAGGAGTCTTTTATCTGCTCCCGAAGGTTTTATTTCACAGATCCTCGCTCAGCTGCAGTTTGTGATTTTGTGGCCATTTGCAGTAAAAATATTACTTCTGCAGAAGGGCAAATTGATCAATGTTGCTTTGGACTGATGACAAATGAGTGATGGTCACTCTGGACTGACAGTTTGTATTTGCAGTGCTAATATAATAGCATTAAGAATCATATTGAAAAATTAGACATCTTTAACCATTTATTTAATACATCCAAACTTCAACCAATCAAAGCAGAGACCCTGAAGCACTCCTCCCTTGCAGAGCCACCATACTTCAAATTTCTTACCGCACGTCATGTGTTAGTCTCCCTGAGCACTGCTCAGTCACAGTGTTACTACTGTCAACATTTGACCTGTTAGCTCTTCAACTGCTTCTGAAATTTTAACCAACATCTGACGTACAGTTTCTATGGATTCTTTCCCTGTTCTGATCATGTCTGAGCAATCCATGAAAGGGTTTTCAGGCCTTATAAATCCTCGGGAAAATCTAGACTCTTCTCTGAAGATCCTCACAAGAAATGTTTGTACTGCTTTTACCCTCAGCACAAACCCAAAGAGTGCAACTGTTGCATGTTTTCAGCCAAAATCCTGGAGGAGAGGGAGGCCAGGCTTCTTCTATGGCTCCAGAAGAAGAAAGCTCTGTTGAAGTCTGAGTCTGAAGAAAGAGGACTCCTTTCCTCAAAAAGGCATAAAAATGCATGCTCTTCTTTATCTGACAGGGACGCAAAGAGGGCAAAATCCCATAGCAAGGATATCAACATTGAAAGGTTGAGAAGGAAGGTGCCTGCTGAGTCTTCTTCCTCTTACAGAAGATCTCCTTCTTAACCTGCATCTATTACTTGCACACCTTTCAAGGAACTAAGAAGAAAATCCATCTGTCGACAGACCTGTCGGCGATGTCCTTTCTGTCGACGGGCACTTCGTCGGCGAGGAAGTTGTCGAGGCATGTCTCCCTTTCAGTTCCAGTGACTACAGTGGCATCTACTACGCTGATGACCAGGACGATAACAAACACACTGACTACTTGAAATGACACCGACGTCATCGGCGGCAAGTGTTTTGGTGGCAGATTTGTCTCTGTCCTTCGCTCCATCTTCGATGCCTCCAATGAAGATTCCATCCTGGGCAACACCGGCAGCTGCACCATTGAAGAGTCGTGAAAGATACCATTTTTATATTGGGAGAAGAGCATTTCAACACCTGCTCACCATGAGATTTCAAAGGGTTTCTCCTTTGCCCACAGTGAGCCTGCTGGAGATGCAGAAATCAGGGGATGTGTTTGGCCTTTCTTACAGACCTTCACGTTTTAATTTCAAGTATCAAGAAACAAAGGATGAGGATACTAATCAAGGCTCTTTTGCCTATCTGAAGGGTGATTTCTCCTTCTGTGATAAACTCCAGGAGCTGGCTCAGGAATATGATACTTTACAGATACATTACCCCTACGATGAGCCCGAGGAAGAACACGATTTTGGCCAAGGGTATCTGTCACAGTACCTATCTCATTAGACACCGATTGTGCATGATGATTAATGATTACTACAAAAGTTTTCCTGAGGCCAACGTCCAAACGCAGCCGACTTCGATGTGGATGGATGCTCCTGAGGCGGTATCTCCGCCAAAGAGCCCTGTTGGACTACAGTAGAAGGAAATTCCTGTCTTGCCACCTATTATTATTTGGGATGACTTTGCCAATGGTAATGGAGACCAGCAGCCGTGATATTCCTTTTGACCCCATAGATCATCTGGCCTGGGAGGACTATGTGGAGCCATTATCTCCGTCTCCTAGCCCAACCCCTGCGGATTCACTTCCAGCTGATATTGGCGGCTTTCAGGAGCTTCTTGAAAGGGCATCCTGTCGCTATGACTTACTGCTCCCTGCCAAGCAGACTGAATGCGTTCTTCATGACTTCGAGGGTTCAGCTCAGCACATGATACGATCTATCCCCATTGTGGAACATATCTTTCAGTAGGGGTTGAAATGAATGAAGATGCTGGCTTCAGTGCCTGCTGTGGTTCCAAAACTGGATTAAAAAATAAGGCCCTGAAATCTGGCCAATTTGTCTTATAGGTCAGACTCGCTCGGACTCTGTTATAATACAGGCAGCACAACGGAGGTCAAGAAATCTGTCTACCCTTTGTTGAGCCCTTCAGAACAAGAATGGTAAAAATGTTGACCATTTTGGCAAGTGCTTTTCGCCCATGACGGCAACATTACTCAGGGCTTCCCATTTTGGGGAGATACGGCCGTCAGATGTGGTCTGAGATGTCGGCGTTTCCCGTCTTCTTCCCAGAGGACAAGAAAAGGGAAGCAAAGGAAACTGCTGGAAGGAAAAGCTGGATCTCCTAAGAGGCCTTCTCTCCTGCTGGAAGGGGAAAAGGCCTCTTAGGTGATCATCAATGCGGCCATAGATATTTCCTCTATGCCTTTCGACAGATGGTAGGGGCTGCCCTTTTGAAGGAGAAAACCTTTTTTGGGAAGCATGTAGATGATGCTTTTGCAATCCATAAAATCGGACACAGAAACTGCTCGCTCCTTGGGCATCTTACAGCAGCAGCATTTCCGGACTTTTTTCCTCTTGAGTACTGTACCAGCAAAACTGGTAGCAGCCTTACTCCTTGCAGGGGTTTCACTGAACATAACTTTTCCAGCAGACATACACAATCCCGCAGGGTCTTCTCACGCTCGGCAGCCTGCACGAATATGTTCTCTCCTTGGAGGAAAGTCACAGGACGGTTCTAGACGGCAATGATATCTCCCAGGCACTAGTCACCTCAGTCCCAAATCAACAATTCGGAAAGCCTCTATCCAAATTTTACAATCAATGAAAGAGCGTATCTTCCGACTAATGGGTTTAGATGAAATTCAGTACTGTCACACCTGGAGTTTGTTCAAATACCACCTAATTTTCCACCACGCAAAACATCGCAATGTCATATGTCTTTGCTGAAGCAGGAAATTTGTTTGCTTCTCTCCAAGGATGCGATAGAGGAAGTCCAGAGATATCAACGCAACACGGGATTCTACTCCCAACTTCATAATCATCAAAAAGAAGTCAGGAGAATGGAGACCTGTAACAGACTTGAAGCTCCTGTACAAATTCATCAAGAAACAACCTTTCAGGGTGCTTTCCTTCCAGGAGATACTGCAGCTCATAGAAACAGGGGATTACATGACTTCCCTGGACGTTCTAGATGCGTATTTCCATATTCCTATCCACGTGAAGCATTGAAAATTCCTGCGATGCAAGGTGGCAGGTTGCCATTACCAATTCAAAGTGCTTCCTTTAGGGCTGCGTTTGGCTTAGAGGGTCTTCACCAAATGCGTGGCCCCGGTAGCAGCCCTCCTGAGGAGAGCAGGGCACCAGATCTGTCTGAACTGGACAGCTGGCTAATATAAGGAGCCACCTCTCACTATGCAGGACGATTGACTTGAGCCTGTCTGAAGCTATTTTGAACTCTGAGCCTCAAGATGAGCAGGGAAAAGTCATCTCTAATCCCGTCCAGGTCAGCTGTTTTCCTGGGGGCAATTCTGGTTATGAAGTTGCCAAGGTTTTTCCAACATCAGAGAGGATTCATCGTCTCAAGTCAATAACAGCTTCCCTCTCTGCAAAAAGGTTCACATCTGTCCGGGAGTGCAAGTCAGTGTTGTGAAATATGTCATTGTGCATCCTGTTGATTTCAAACTGTCATCTTCGCATGCTGCCTTTGCAAGAACAACTAGAGGAACAACAGGCTCAGTGTTGTGGCACCTTCAAGGACACAATTACCTCAAAGAATAAGCTGGCAAGGTCTTGGTGGGTGAACACAGAAAAAGTCTCTCAAGGTCTCTCTTTCGTTCCTGTTCATACCCATATGGTTATTATTACAGAAGCCTTCGTGGAAGCCTAGGGGCTCACCTGCAGGATTTGGAGATTGACAGAAAATGGACCTCTCAGGAAGTATTATCACACATAAACCTTTTAGAGCTGAAAGTGATCTTCCTAGGTCTTCAGACTTTCCTTCCTAGGCTTAGAGTTTGTGAGAACAGACAGCACCACAACAGTGTTTTATCTCACCAAACAAGGGGAGACACGATTGCAGATTCTGTCAGCTCAAGCTCAACAAATCTGGAAATCGTTACGTGGCAACATCACCATGCAGATAGAGCATTTGCCAGGGGTAGAGAATGAAAGGGCGGATACCCTGAACAGGACAGACAAACTGTGTCACGAGTGGGAACTCAAACAGCTGCATTTGACGCAGGTGTTTTGAAGTTGGGGTGTACCAAACGTGGATCTCTTCACTACCTTTCACGATAAGAAATGCAGGTTGTGTGCCAGCAGATACCCGCAACTTGGGTCCTAGGGGAATGCATTCCATCTATCATAGATGGTGATGTTCACATATGCTTTCCCGCTCAGCCTCAAGGTCATAATCAAAATGAACCAGGAACCTTGTTGTCTCATACTCTGAGCTCCAGCATAGGCGGGGCATTATCGGTTTACCAAGCTTCTTTGCCGATGAATGAAGGGCAGGTTGTCTATCCACTGATACGTTCTCTCAGCTTGGCTCCTCACAACAATGAGTTTGAGACACTGAATATGCCTGAGGGTTGCAGATCGTTCATGCTGACTCCTGGATTAAATGTTATTCTGCAAAATGGAAGATGTTTTTGCCCCTGGTGGGGTTCTCAGTCTCTATATCTCCTCTTCTCTTCTCTTCTCCAGATCACGTTTTTCCTTATCTGCTGCATCTAATGAAATCAGGACTGAGCCACGCTTCCTGTGATATGGCAGCTCAACACAGTCTAATCTCAGCTCATGAGAGCTCATTTGGTTCCAGTTCATAAGGCTGACTTGAAATATTTTTCCTGGAAAGTAGCTTTTTCTTTTGGTGCTCACCTCCACAAGGAGAATAAGTGAAATTGAAGCCTTGATGATTCACGAGCAACATCTCCGGAACCGCTGGGACCGAACCCCTGTGCGCTGCATCGCCTTGCCTTTGCCAAGGCTTGTTGGCTCTATACTCTAGAGATCTTCGGGCTACAAGAAGCTTCAGCCTCTAGCATGTCTTCCTCCCAAGTGCAGCTTTCTCACCGCATCCTCTGCACTGTGGGCCTTCCTTCTTCAACAAATCGTTTTTTATTGAATTCAAGTATGATAAGCAGACAACAATCATCTCAACCACATTTGTGTGTAGTAATACAATAGATACTTGCTAGCGGGGTACACCTTCAGTAGGAAATTCTAGCCACATTTATTACATTATCAGCAAGCTCAATCTTTGTGCAATAGCGTCTTCCTTAGTCAACAGGGGTTCACAGATTCCACCCCTATATGAGTTCTAGCTGTTCCAGACCTGGGTCCATTTGTTCGGGCACCCTCTTGCCACATAGATTGTTTTTTCTGTGATCATGCACCAGTCCATGTCCTTACTCCAGTCCGCTAGTCTGGGCGGCCCTTGGGGCTTCCATAGTCTTACTATATTACGCTTCGCCACTATCAATCCCAAGGTTACCCACAAGCGTTCTTTGGCGGTCAGGTCAGTCGGACCCCAGGCGTTCAGGAGAACCAATTTTATATTGCCAGCGATATTTTTGACCCAGTACGCACTCCATAAGCCCCACTATTCCCGCCCAATATCTCTGAATAATCGTACATTCCCAGAGCGTATGGTTAAATGTGCTCACTTGCCCACACCTTCTTGTACAAGCCTCGTCAGAGCTGTATCTCATTCGGACCAGGGCTGACCCGTATAGGTATGATCTGTGCAGGATCTTGAGCTGCACTATACGCACCGTAGAAGATATGGCCACCTCTCGGGGAGAAGCCACCGCCGCCAGCCAATCGTCATCGTCCAGCCCCGCCACATCATGGTCCCTTTTAGCTCGCAGTTGGTCGAGTGGGTCCGGCAAGTTGTTTCTCAGCTTTTTATAGATGAGCGATATAGCTTTTTCCGGCAGGTCCCCATCCAACACTCTGTCCTCCAGTGGAGAGTACTCAGGGAGTGGTTCTTCCTTAATGAGTATTGCGAGCAGGGCATGTCTTATCTGCAGGTATCGGAAGTGTTCAGAGCGAGCCATATCGTAAGCTTGTTGTAACTGACCAAACGAGACGTCTCCCGACCTCTACCGGTCGCCCACCCTGGAAATCCCGTTAAGGTCCCACCGGTCAAAGCCCTTCGATCGAATCAAGCGTCCTAGTTGGTCGCATTGCCAAAGCAGCGTGGCCTTCGAGATCTTGCCATCCCACCCCCGACTCTGCAAGGCAGTCTTCCATACTCGCACCGCATGCGCAGTGGGTCCTGTCAAGTTGGGGATCTGCGCTTCCGCATATAATGCTCCCTAGATACTCCTACCTGGCAGCAGCCACTAGTCAATCTGAAAGGCCGGGTCATCCTGAGGTCTGTACATACACTGATTGATAGCTGCAAGGTGAGATGCCCAGTAATAGTGCTTTGTCGGGCAACCCGATTCCCCCATCAGACCACCCCGAGTGAGCTTATGGAGAACTATACGCGGGGCCTGCCCTCACAGAGCAAGTCTCTCAGGAGACCGTCGATCTCTTTAAAATATAGAGGACTGACATAGTTCGGGCGTTTTGTAAGGCATACAGAAAGCGGGGAAGGGACATCATTTTAAAGAGGGCCGCATGACCTAGCAGGGAGAGAGGAAGCTATCTCCAGTGCTTAACTTCCATTTTAAGACGTGCCAGAGGCGGTAAGAGATTTAGTTCATAAAAACTGGTGGGATCTTTGGAGGCCCTTATCGCTAGGTATTTGGAACCGTCAACTGCCTCAACTAGTTGAAGTCCGCAAGGAAGTGGATCTAATCTCCCGCTAAGGATGTAAACCACTGACCAATTTATCCTGTAGCCAGCAAATTCTCAGAAGATTCGAAATATGTCAAGGACCACATTGAGGGAGGCAGCTGGCGAAGCCAAGTAAAGCAAGATATCAGCGTACAGGGAGATGCGATCCTCCCATCCTGGAGCCTATTTAAGGCCCCTTATAGCGGGATCTTTCCCGATCCACATTGCTAGTGGTTCAAGGGTCAGGGCAAAGAGGAGCAGAGACAATGGGCATCCATGCCTGGTCCCGCGGCTAAGCACAAAGGTGGAGGATATCCTGTTGTTGACCACTACCTGGCCCAGAGGTTTGTGGTAAAGGAGTCGAACCCAGCCGATAAATTCGGGCCCCAGTCCCAATTTGCGAAGCACGGCAAACATAAAGGGCCATTCAGTGGTATTGAAAGCTGCTCCAGCGTCCAATTAGACCACAACTGCATCTTCCTCTATCGTAGCCGCTCGGCCGAGCACCCCATTGAGTTGGCGCAGGTTGAGGGCGGTATTTCTTGCGGGCATGAACCCCCGACTGATCCAGATGGACCAGACGTGTAATGACTCTTAACAGTTGGGAGGCCAGGATTTTCGCCAGGATCTTGGCTTCCCCATTCAGCAGCGAGATTGGCCTATAAGAGAAGCATTTGTGCCTAGGTTTGCCCTCTTTATAGATAACGACTATGTTAGCGAGTCGCTGGTCTGCTGGCAGCGATCCCTGCTCTTTACTGGCCAAGAACACGTTTTTGCTGGAAGTGAGTTTAAAAAGGTGGGCCTTCCTTCTTGGTGAGCTGCTTGAGGTCCTCTAGCTACTCCTGTGCTTTGGCCTGTGGGCCTTCCTTAGGGTCTAACCCTGCTTCAGTGGGCTCCCCTGCTTGCTCTTGGTCCCTTGGACCTTGCTGGTTCCAACTTTGCTGCTTCTTCGTTCTCCACACCAGTTGCGGTTACTAAGGCTTTTAGGTGCTTCCGCCAAACACCAACCCCCTGGTCATTGACATCTGATGTGGAACAGTTCGTGCATGGCTCCTGGTCTTCCTCAGCGTCACCTGGTCCTCACAGCTGCCGCAACAAGGTCACCCTCCGCTCTCCTGAACTGTCCGACTTCAGTGGGCATTGCCCTTCCCTTCCTCCTGGTCACTCCTGAGTGGCATAGACTCTCCCCCCTCTGCTTCCTGGTTCATCACTGCCAGAATCCACCCTTGGGTTCCACCGGACTGCTTTACCTTCTCCAGAGGCACTTTTCTCCAAGTCTTCCATTGCCGTCTACGGAGGTTTCTGACGTCTTTTCACCCCTATGCACCTGGCTTCCCTGGTGTAGATAACCTAGTCTCTGGGGTATCTACTCGTGGGGTGGCTCTCCAACCTTCCATCCTCCAAGGGAGTATTTCGGGGTCCTCTGGGAAGGGTCCTTCTGCAAAACTGCAACTACAACTTCTCCATTGACTTCCATTGGGCACGCAGTTGTGTTCCCACTCCGCACCCAGCCTCTGTGGGGTTCCTGTGTACTTACCTTGGGTAGTTCCTTGTATCCCCGGCTCCTCTGGGTCTTCTGGTCAAAGTCCCTTCTTCCTTTGCAGCTCGCTTACCGCTTTCGTAATATATGGTTCGGTTTCCCCTGGAGACCACTATACTTTGTGTTACTTACCTTATTGCAATTGAAGTATTGTTGTGTATTGTGTTGAAATCTCCAGGTAGGAGAGCTACCAATGTGTTAGTGAGTTTTGTGTAATAAATAGAAGTATTTTATATAAACACTATGTGGTTCTTTTTCGTTTAACCTACACTACATGATTAAACTGGTAAAACAAGCTGCTTAACACTCCTTCAAGATAGGCCTGAAGGCTGCTCACTGCAGCTACCAATTTGAGAGCTTTCTATGATTATCAAAGACCACTAAGATCACCATAAGGGTTGCCTGGATTAGTGCAAGGTGTATCACTTCAATAAGTGTGCACCATATACCAATCGAGACTCCTACATGCAGTCTCTAAAACGTTTGCAGAGTGTTATTGAACTTAGAAGGAAAGCATGCCAGTGGAAGAGCGACTGTCCCAATTGGATGTACAGGACATTTATTAAGTTTTTGCGTTTAATCCCATTAATATTTGAATGTTAATTTTCAAACTAAAAATTAGAGCTTGTTACCTACTTTAAAGTTCTTTCACACGTTTTTTACTGGGCCTACTTTTGAGGAGCACCTAAGCATGTTAGCTGTAGTATGTAGATGACAAGCACTTAAAAGCATCTTAACCAATGTAATACAATTATTAGATGGCAGAGCTTCTCGGCCGAAACAAAAACGTATCTAGTACCGCTTATACTAAATATATCATGTAAAGGAGATTAACTTTTCTTCAAAAGAAACATGCTGCCAGGCGCCATCTTGCTTCTCCCCACGACACTAGGAGAGAAAGTTCCCTCGCAGAAATCTCCAAACCCTGCAGTCCATCTAAGATTCTAGTGAACGCAGATACCGTACCTAAAGATTTTTTTATTTTTTTTAAAGCTGATTTTTATCAGCATTTGGCACAAGTCTAAGGCACACTAAGACAACACTGGCGTAATGGAGCCACGCAAGGCTACAGTATGTCTCATACAATTCCAGCGTGAAAGTAGAATATTTGATTGCCCAGATCTGCAGTATAAACAGTAAATAATAGGACAATAACAATACACATCTTATATTAAAGTAAGACTGCAGCAGAATAAACAAAGCAGCACGTTGCCATGGTTGAAGATCTTCTCATGCACCACCCTTGAATAAGGTGGGGAAAAGGGAAGAGGGGTAAATAGGAGATGGATTAAGAAGCAGCTGGCGCAGTGAGAATTGTCGTGGAGGGGAGTAGGCTACACATGGCCAGAGCACCTCAGACACGTCTCCTGTGTCGCTCTGAATCCCACATATAGGAAGTAACTCACCCAGAGTCAATGTCCGCACAACTTTTGAACTATTCCCGCACGACGGTTCCTGCCCCAGTTCTCCAGATATGTTGGGAGTGTCAGTAACTCTTCTTCTGACAAGCTATATAACATGCTCTCCCAAAAACCCATATCATGATCAGCATGCTCATCTGTGCGTACTGCCGGCAGTTGCCGCTCCTCAGCCATGTCCCATTCTTGCATATCTGCCAGCCATTTTCAGCTTGTCGAAGCCATGGACTGCAGCCACTGGATGGTCTCCAGTCGCTTGGCTAGCATCAATCCCAGGAGTGTAAACCTATGATTCATCAGGGTCCCACGTTTAGGTGTCTGTAACACCCCAAGCAAGCAATGATGAATGGAGGACTCCGCCGGCACTCGTTTGATTGCTTGTAATGTCCTCAAGACGTCCCCCCAAAATTGGAAAAAGAAGCGTGGTAGTGAATTTTTGCCGGCTGAAGTTAGTTCTGTCTTCAAGCGCAACACACTATGCGCTTCGGTTTTTGATTTCACAAATCCTAAACCTCTATGTTGTTGCTATTGTTATTTGATCGTTCGAGATACACATCAAGATTCCAAAGGAAACTTTGCCTTTCATGCTCGGGTCAGTACCCTGCAGTATCCACTGGATCGTTTCTAGCCCTGAAGAAGCCTGTAAGGGTGAAATGCGTTGCCTGTTTTGCTTTGTTTACCTGCATGAATAAAAGGATTGATGATAATGTTTGAAAAATTAGCCTCTGTCATCGCGCTTTTGCTCTGTTACATGGATTTATCCTAGTACTATGATTTATATGTCTCTGCATATATGCCCATCTTTTCTTTGTGCTCCCCCAAAATTCTTGTAACTTGCTACAGTCCCACGTCATGTGGAGGAGGGACGCTGGGTCTGTCCCACATCAGGGGCAGGCAACTGAACAAGCTCTGTTGATTCTATGTAGAGGCTGGGGAGTTAAATAGACATGGTGTAAGTAGTAAAACTGTGTGAGTTTGAACCTGCGTTACTTGCTACTTCCCTAACCTGGGAAAACGCTTTCTTCTAGGCTCAGTCGGTGAGAGGCTCTGTCGGACCCTCCACTCACTTGTCCCGAACTACTGACATGTTGATATGCTGATCCCTTTTAAGAGCATTGTAAATATGTGAGATTAAGCCCCGAGGTGACCCAGGGTCCAGTATTATCTGTAATATCTGAGACTCCTCAGGCTCAGGGTGGGGCAATCTGTCCAGATCTCGTGAATCATTTGAGATACCTTGGCATATTGCAGGAATTGGCCTTGGTGAAGGGTAAACACATCCTGAGCCTTTGCCATCTTTAGGAACATGGCGTTAAGGTAGAGCTCCCCAGCGGTATTGCAATTTCCCATAAACCACTGCATAGGGACCATCACATATTGGATCTCACCAACAGTCTTCAGCCAACAAAGGATCAGAAATCTGGCATAGGGCCCCCCGTTTTAGTACTTGCTTTAGCTTATGGTTCCAGGCCGTTGCCCTCTGATGGACGATAAAGGGGTGATTGTCCGGAATACCCGCTCCCAGCATAAGGCACTGCTTGAGATCTGCTGTTGGTTCCCCATGTGCCTGGTAGATTCTTCTCCATGTTCTGGTCATCGGAACACCACTGAGTTGCATATTGTAAGAGACCCACAAAGTAGTATCCAGGTCCAGCAGTCTGAAGCCTCCCAGGTTAGTGTCTAGCTTCAAAATGTCGACTCTAACTCTGCAGCGCTTACCCGCCCACATGAGGACTACTTGGAGACTGTTAAATTTAATGAAAGTATACAGCTGGACTTCACACTTGGATTTTAAAGAACTTAGGGACATAGGGGCAAAAGAACCTTCTTGCTCAGTGCAACTCTACCCAACACCGACAGGGGCAGGTGGACCTAGAAACAAATGGAATCATCTAGGCCTCTGAGGACTGCCCATGTCGAGACTATGGTACAATTATAAGTGGTCCCAGTGTGAAACCATCAAAGGAAAGAAAAAGGGGAGACAACATTTTTTTCAATTGGAGAACAAACGTTAGAAGAAAATAATTAAGATTCAATGTTAACTAATCACATAGAATCAAGAAACAATCCATGGTTCATAATTTAATGTAGTCATAAATAGGTTCAACAATTTTACAAAGGACCATAAAACAACAGTGCCCCGGGAAGGGAAGGGGTGGTGCAAGGAATTGTGTGGGTTTTCGAAAGCATAAGGTGAAATAATACTAGTCAATAAGACCAAATTTTGACAAGAATTGCGATGCTTGTTGGCTTGTACATTCAGCCACGCTCAATACAATAATGTCATTCAACATTTGATACAAAAAGCCTCCAAAATTGACCATTTAAATCAATATAACAATATGGTTGGTTGGTGGGCAAGGTGGAAGATTGTCGACGTTTCAACCCCTCTGATTCTAGGAAACGGTGAAAACCTTAGGCTGGGGTCTTCATCAGGACAAACACGGTGGGGGCAGGGTACCGTGACTGACTTGTCATCACGGCTCTAGGACTTCATGGTGAGTTTTTGGGCCCGAGGCTCCAAGCGAGACAATGACAATAAAACAGGTTTTGATATATGGGTCTAAATCCCGGATAACATAAAAATGAAAGGCGCCGCCAGGGGCTGGTCGGCGTGAAGCAAAACAAAAACAATACAGAATTAATCCGCATCCAATGCAAGCATGTGCAAAGGGGTTGCCGCCTGAAGAGGTCAAGGCTCGCGTTCAAAAACGCGGATACCCTGCCCCCACCGTGTTTGTTCTGACGAAGACCCCAGCCTAAGGTTTTCACCATTTCCTAGAATCAGAGGGGTCGAAACGTCGACGATCTTCCACCTTGCCCACCAACCAACCATATTGTTATATTGATTTTAATGGTCACTTTTGGAGGCTTTTTGTATCAAATGTTGAATGACATTAATGTATTGAGCGTGGCTGAATGTACAAGCCAACAAGCATCGCAATTCTTGTCAAAATTTGGTCTCATTGACTAGTAGTATTTCACCTAATGCTCCCCAAAACCCACACAATTCCTTGCACCACCCCTTCCCTTCCCGGGGCACTGTTGTTTTTTGGTCCTTTGTAAAATTGTTGAACCTATATATGACTACATTAAATCATGAACCATGGATTGTTTCTTGATTCTATGTGATTAGTTAACATTGAATCTTAATTATTTTCTTTTAACGTGTGTTCTCCAATTGAAAAAAATGTTGTCTCCCCTTTTTCTTTCCTTTGATGGTTTCACACTGGGACCACTTATAATTGTACCACTTGCAACCCAGGACCCAGTGACTAGTTTGGGTCTACCCCACCTTTTCTGTACCACATGTCGAGACTATAGCGGGCCCCCGGGGTGTTCGCTATCTGAATCCCCAGATACCGAAAATGGTCCCTTTCCCATCGAGCTCAGTTACTGGGAGCGCAGCAAGTCATGCCCTCACTAGTGCGGCCACAGGAAACAGCACTGTCTTCTGCTTGTTGACCCGAAGGCCTGATGCCACCTCTAATTCGGACATGATCCTCAACAGTGCTCTCCCCGACTGCTCATGATGGGTGATATACACCAGCACATCGTCTGCATAAAGTGAGACTACATGGGTGACGCCGCCCACTTCAATACCCAACTCTGCCATGTTGTGGCGAAGCGAACTGCTTACCGCTTTCATAATATATGGTTCGGTCTCCCCTGGAGACTCCCCTGGAGACCACTATACTTTGTGTTACTTACCTTATTGCAATTAAAGTATTGTTGTGTATTGTGTTGAAATCTCCAGGTAGGAGAGCTACCAATGTGTTAGTGAGTTTTGTGTAATAAATAAAAGTATTTTCTATAAACACTGTGTGGTTCTTTTTCGTTTAACCTACACTACATGATTAAACTGGTAAAACAAGCTGCTTAACACTCCTTCAAGATAGGCCTGAAGGCTGCTCACTGCAGCTACCAATTTGAGAGCTTTCTATGATTATCAAAGACCACTAAGATCACCATAAGGCTTGCCTGGATTAGTGCAAGGTGCATCACTTCAATTATTGTGCTCCATATACCAAGCCAGACTCCTACATGCAGTCTCTAAAACGTTTGCAGAGTGTTATTGAACTTCGTAGGAAAACATGCCAATGGAAGAGCGACTGTCCCAATTGGATGTACAGGACATTTATTAAGTTTTTGCGTTTAATCCCATTAATATTTGAATGTTAATTTTCAAACTAAAAATTAGAGCTTGTTACCTTCTTTAAAGTTCATTCACACGTTTTTTCCTGGGCCTACTTTTGAGGAGCACCTAAGCATGTTAGCTGTAGAATGTAGATGACAAGCACTTAAAAGCATCTTAACCAATGTAATACAATTATTAGATGGCAGAGCTTCTCGGCCGAAACAAAAACGTATCTA
This sequence comes from Lissotriton helveticus, assembly GCF_964261635.1. Taxonomy (NCBI): domain Eukaryota; kingdom Metazoa; phylum Chordata; class Amphibia; order Caudata; family Salamandridae; genus Lissotriton; species Lissotriton helveticus. The sequence continues at coordinate 1,135,476,828 of NC_136063.1, forward strand.
GTACCGCTTATACTAAATATATCATGCAAAGGAGATGAACTTTTCTTTAAAAGAAACATGCTTCTAGGCGCCATCTTGCTTGTCCCCACGACACCAGGAGAGAAAGTTCCCTCGCAGATGCCACCTCGAATTCGGACATGATCCTCAACAGTGCTCTCCCCGACTGCTCATGATGGGTGATATACACCAGCACATCGTCTGCATAAAGTGAGACTACATGGGTGACGCCGCCCACTTCAATACCCAACTCTGCCATGTTGTGGCGAAGCGAACTGCCACCGTCTCCATCGCCAACGCAAAGAGGAGCAGCAACAAAGTGCAACGCTGCCCAGTAGCCCTCCCAGTAGGGAAGCTCTCCAACACCACAGGGCCAGTCCGAACCCGTGTACGGGATCAGTATAAAGAAGCTTTACCCTTGACTGAAAAACAGGCACAACCCCGATTCTCCTGAGTACTTCCTAGAGGTATTCCCTTATCAAGGGTGGCAAGCACTTTTTTGACGTCTAAGGCAATTAGTGCTGCCTTTATCTCGGTATCCGCAACCAAGTGTAACACATGGGACAATCTTGGTAAATTCAGTTAAGTCCCCCGTCCTGGCAGGAAGCTGTACTGGTCGTCGTACACTAAGTGGGTAACCATGCCCGCAGCCTAATAGTTAGGGCCTTCGAGTTTTTTTGCGTCCACTCCCAACATAGACAGGGGCCGATGAGAACTGGGTTCCGAGAGGTCTCTACCTGCCTTGGGGATCATGACTGTGCGTCATGCATGGACTGTGGTAACATCCCACATCCATGCGCCTCTTGTAATGTCCCTAACAATCGGGGAAGAAGTAAAGCAGAATACGCTTGATCATTTTCCACCGGGAGCCCATCGGGGCTTGGTGGCTTGCTGCGCGCCATCGGCCGGACTGCTTCCCCAGGGGCGACCTTAGGCATGTGCAAGCTGTGCACCTGCACAGGGCCACCAAATCCTAGGGGCCTCCATGCCAATATGTATCCTTAATCTAATAATCCTCTTGAGGATGGATACATATTTGCGTAGTGGCCACATGCTGGGATTTGGCAGCCTCCGGCTCTGTTCCACTTCCAAACAACCCCCCTTTTCACTGTCCTCCGCGCCTGCGTTCCTCCTAGTTCCTGAGCTCTGGGGGGCTCCGCCCTGCCCGGATCGCCTCGTCCTGGGCCCCTTACCTACGCTCCCTGCCCAGGGCTGCCATGAGCCTAGAGCCACCCCTGGCTTCCATCAGCTCCTCCATCGAGTGCTCCCTCTCTAGGCCTACCATCGGTTCGGCTGTGAGTCGAGGGAGTGGTAGGGGTCCAAAAACTTGCATCCCGTCGCCCCATAAACTGTCAAAAGGTGGAGATTAATTGCTGGCTGTGAGTCACCCTCGCGAAGCAACAACTGGTAATAATCCTGCCGAACCAATCTGTCCAACCTGTCTCAGGGATCCTCCCCTGTCCTCTGGACAGTCAACAGCAGCTTTCGCTGGTTCCCTGATGCAGAGGCATCGCGCTGAAGTATCGTCAGCTGCCGTTCCTCCTCCAGCGGTTGCACCTCAAGGCAGCATCTCTGGTGCTACTATTGGACGCCTCGTCAGGGGTAGTAAGCGCTATATACATGCAAGTACAATACAATACAATACAATACAGACCCCACCCCCACGTTACTGCCTTCAATCATTGCATCCCACTCTAATTCCCTGTGTGTCTTTGAGGAGCAATTGGAGTCAAAATAACTTGCTGTCACGGTCCTACGCTCTTCGCAATGGGCGTAGGAAGTGTGGGGGACGCGGGAGATATATCCCCCCCAGATTTTGTAGTGGGGGGGGGCACGGGGGACAAGGGTGGGTGGGGACAAGGGGACAAAAGAATTTCCCCTCTCCCTTCTGTCAGTTGCAGGGCCATTGGCACCTCAAAGCACTAGTGCTTTGAGGTGCCAATAAGTGCTTTGAGGTGCCAATGGCCCTGCGACTGACAGACGGGAGAGGGGAAATTCTTTTGTTAAAGCCTTTCACGTGCCGATGGCCCTTCCCTTTTGTTGTGCTGCAAACCTCCAGGAATTTTCTCACCTCGCCATGGCTGCTTGCACTCTGCACTTCTAGAACAAAGGAGGAGAGACAGTTTGTTAATTGCTTTCAGCATGCTGCACCTCCTCAGCCCTGACCCTACTTAGTTATTTTGATTGTTTTACACTGCGCAATTTAGCCGCTCCAAGGCTAATGTTTGGTGAAATATATATTTTGAGCAGTTGAACCTCGCCAGGGAACATGAAAAACAATTAGTATCAGACACCATCTGAGCCCCCTTCTGTCAGGTGTCAGATGTTTTGGTCTGTCCTAATATTTACGTAAATAACAATTTAGATATCACCATCTTGTCTGATTTCTTTTATAGCACCAATCAACCCAATCCAGGGTGTCGGAGCGCCTTACACCACAAATGCACATTGGCAATAAAGCATGTTTTAAAATCAATTTACTGTTTGTGTTACGTAAGACAGTGTTACAATTTGAGGAGTCACATGTCACATGAAAGGATCTCTGTATTTAAAGCAATAACCCACTTACCCATCCATATAAAATAAAGATCCGTCATCTGTGTGTCACATGATGTTCTTTGAGGGAGACACATTAACCCTCCATGCTACTTTGACAAAAATGGAACTAGACAAACCATCTGTCTCTCCAGCAAGTACATTAACCTCCAGAGTTATCTTACCATTATTATTCCCTCAGATTTACTGGGTACTTAAAGATCTATACAGCAGGCACCTTAACGTCATAAGATATTGTAGAATGCAGACTTTGCAAGCAACTAAGCAGAACAGATACCCTGCCACGTTTCTCCTTGGTGCCAATTTCTTTCTGGCAGAGTTTTAATAAATAAATGTGTAATCCGAGGCCTGGATCTTGCGCTGGGGTTGCAACACTTTTTAGGTACAACTCCGACGCAATATCTAATTTGTTAAATATTGTAATATGCTCAAATGTATTCATGACAGACCTGCTTAACATATATGAGGTCTTAAAATATGATGTCATTTTTTGTGATAGCACTTCCTGTGATGTTGTGAGTTGTGATGTCACATGCTGTAATGTCACTTACATACTGCCTAACTTGGTTAGTGCCCCACTTCTGTTTTTTAGGACTTGTATCCTGGTGGGAAAAGTACAATGGAGAATTGGTGTTGGTGGTTGTAGGAGGCTGGTTTAGTTTAGTATATAGTGTACGCTCAGGAGTGAAGCACCTTGCACTAATCCAGACAACCCTTATGGTGATTTTAGTGGCCTTTGATAACCACAGAAAGCTCTCAAAGTGGTAGCTGTATAGAACAACCTTCAGGCTTATCGTAAAGTAGTGTAAAGATTAGATGAAAAAGAACCACACAGTGTTTATAAAAATAGGTCTATTTATTATGCAACACAATCACGAACAAATTGGCATATCTCCTACCCAGAGATATCAATAATACACACAAGAATACTTCAAAATAATGAAGTCAGTAGCACAAATATACACTGGTCTCCAGGGGAAGACCAACCCATATACTAAAAGTGGAATATAAACTGCAAAGGAGAATGGGACTTGGACCAGAAGACTCAGAGGAGCTGGGAACACAAGGAACCACCCATGGTAAGTACCCAGGACCCCCCCGGAGGCTGTGTGCAGAGTGGAAACACAACCACATGCCCAATGGAAGTCAATGGAGAAGTCACAGTTGCAGTTTTAAAGAAGAAGAACCCATCCCAGAGGACTCAGAAGAAACCCTTTGGAAGTTGGGAGGTCGCAGACCCACCCCACCTGGAATCGGGTTACTTGCACTAGGAAAGCCAGATGCATAGGGTGAAGTGACGTCGCAACCTGCTGTAGACAACAATAGAATACTTTGAAAATTACTCTGGAGAAGCCTGTGAAGGAGTTCGGTGGAATCCAAGAGTAGGCTCTTCAAGAGGAGAACCTGCAAGCAGAGGGGACAGAGTCTATGCCACTCGGAAGTGACCAGGAGGCATGGAAGCACAATGCCCACCTATGCCTAGAGGTTTAGGAGTGAAGACAGTTACCTTGTCCCTGCAGCTGTGAGGGCCAGGCAATTCTGAAGAAGACCTGGAGCTGTGTCTGGCGGAAGCAGCAACAAGCCTTGGTAGTCGCAATTGGCGTAGAAAGCGAAAAGATGCAAACGTTAGGACCAGCAAGGTCCAAGGGACTCACCAACAGCAGGAGAATCAGAGCAGGCTCTGAGCAAGCAGGGGAGCCCACTGCAGCAAAGGAAGACCCTTGAGAGGACCCACAGGCTGAAGGCACAGGAGTCACAAGAGGACCTCAGGCAGCTCAGCAAAGATGGAGGCCCAGGTTGCAGAGGATGAAATGAGGATGCTGATCTTCAATGGATGAGGTACTGGAGGCTTGAGCTTCTTGTAGCCCGAAGATCTCTGGAATACAGAGCCAACAAGCATTGGCAATGGCAAGTAGACTGGGTAAACAGGGGTTCAGTCCCAGCGGCTCCAACAAGGGATAGTGTCTTCAAATTTGCAGAGAAGGCAGGCCAGGCCTCGAGGGAGCTGCAGAATCACCACCTGTGTTGCTGGGCCTTGGGAAGCCCGCAGAATGACAGGAGCAGCAGACCAGTCAGCTTTTTTGTGGTGCCTGCAGATGCAAGGGATGTCCTTGATGCCTACAGGCCTTCTGGAGAACCTGGATGAAGCACAGACACAGACGACTCAGAAGACTTGACAGCAAGGCCAGGAGCAGCAGGACTCTTCCTTGATGCAGTCTAGGTTCCAGTCAAAGCCCAACAAAGTTCAAGTGTCCAGACGGTCGAAGAGTGTCATCTTGGTTTCAGAGGTGATTCTTGTTCTACGATGAGCATGAGGAACCACCCACAGTGGAGAACTTCGGTACCCTATAGAAAGAATTAGAACTTCACCACAGTCCCTCCTAGAGGAGGTGCTGGACAGAGGGGATGATACTGTCCTTTGGCCTTTCTCCAGTTTCTCGCCAGAGCAGGAAACAAGGGTTCACGAACTGGCTCAAACTTGAGTATGCAAAGAGGGACTCAAGTATGCCCTTCATAACAGTCTGGATGCCTGGAAGGCGATCCCAACCGAGCCCAATACACTAAATCCTGTCTGGGAGGGGGGGTCACAATTCCTGTGACAGTAAAGCTATTGTTCTACCTTCCCCTGCTTAAGCTCAGCTCAGCGGTAGGAGGGCAGAATCATGTCTGTGGTTGGCAGCAGCACTAGCTTGCTGGCAGACCCTAAGAAACTGTTACGGGGAGTACATGGGGGTCCCCTAAGGAGCCCCCAGTACATGGGATCATACTTCTAGCACCAGACATTGCAGATTTGGAGCAGAGCATATGGCCTGTTTCAGGTCATCCAACGTCTTCTGACAGCTAACTGTCCACTGAACTTTCTTAGGCATTCTTTCTGTCGTACTCACTCAGGCCCAAGAAAGCTCTGACCTGAGTCTGAGTAGTGGGAGCAACCCAGTCCATGATGGTCTAAATTTTGCTCTCCAATGTTGGAAGTTGGCCTCCAACTACAAGGTGGCCTGAGTACACAACTTTGCTCTGCCCTATCCGGCACTTTGTGATCTTCATAGTGAGGCCTGCCTTCTGCAGGGCCTCGAGTAGCCTCAAGTACATTTTTGAGGTAGACCAGGTGATCCTCCCAGGTGGAGCTAAAACAGATATATCATCTAGATATGCTGCACTATAGATTTCAAGACCAGTTAAGACTTTATTCACCAGCCTCTGAAATGTGTCAGGTGCATTTTTCAAACCAAAAGGCATCACAATAAATTGATAATGCCCACTGGGGTTTGAAAATGCTGCTTTTGATTTGGCATCCGCATAAAGTCTGATTTGCCAATAACCAGCAGTGAGGTCAAATGTACTGAAACATTTGGCAGAGTCCAAAGTATCAATCACTTCATGCATAGGCATCAGTCCTAGTGACTGCATTGCGACCTCTATAGTCAACACTAAACCTAATCTCTCTCTTACCATCCTGGATATGAGCTTTTGGTACAATGGCTACAGGGCTAGCCTAAGGGCTATATGAAGGCTCAATGACCCCCTCCAACTCCAGCATCTTTTTGGATTATTTTCTGATGCAATCTCTGACATGGTCAGGCTGTCTATAAATGGTGCTCTTCAGAGGTAGACTGTCACCTGTGTCCTCTTCATGTCTACACCAGGTGGTTTGACTGGGTGTCAGAGAAAGAGACCAGGAAACTGATTGAGAACATGTCTGTAATCAGCTTGCTGTTGATCAGTGAGTCTGTCTGCCAAGACTACTCCTTCAACTGATCCATCAACAGGGTCCTGAGAGAGAAGATCAGGGAGAGGGTCACTCTCTTCCTCCTGACCCTCATCAGAGGTCACAAGCATCCTCATGTCAGCCCGATCAATAAACGTTTTCAGGTGATTCACATGATGCACCCTATGGGGACTTCTTGGAGTACCTAGGTCAACTAAGTAGGTGACCTCACCTTTCTTTTCCAGTATAGTGTGGGGGGCACTCCACTTGTCTTTAAAAGCTGCATTTTCTCCATTTACAGTCAAGAGTGTGTCTCTACCTTTGTTAGCAAAGGAGAGCCAAAGGATAGCTGCCCTCTGCCCCTGAGGAATCTTCTGAACTTTGCAGGCCCTCTCTAAGCCGTAACCCACTTATGGATGTCATCACCCTCCTGGTAAGGAGGGACTATCCTGCACCAGTTCCAAGTGACAAAGGGATCTTCCCTAACTCTAGGTTCACTAGTCCTGCCACCATGGGATTATAATACTAAATTCTTCCTAGCCCTCTGCACTTCTAGGGTGTCCTTATCTAGGTCTAACTCCTCCTTGATTCTGAGCTGGGATCGCTAACGTTTGAGCAGGTGGTATTTCCTTTCTAAAACTTTTCCCACTTCCTGCCAGAGATGGAAGTCCCTATTGAAGTGGCAGAGGAGGCTGAATTAACTGAGGAGGACCGGGACTTCCCCTGAACATTGTGTACTCTCCCAGGAGGAATAACGAGGGTCATACCTCTAGGGCCTCCCTCTGTGTCACTAGAACTATTCCCTAGGGGACTAGAGTTCTCCGGTAAGGGGCCTCCAGACTCCTCCTGGATATGCTCAGAAGCAGGGTTTGGCTCATCTTCAGGAGCATCCCATCCATATCCAAGTTACCCTGCCCATCTGACCTTTTTTCTTGGTAGTAATAACTGTTCCCCAAAGACGACTTCACTGTTAATACCCAACTCTCCAAATGTCTCTTGTAAATAAATCACCATAGTCTTGAGCAAGGCCTCCACACCTTCAATTATTCTATCAATTAAATGCTCAATACGTTGGCTAGAAAAATCCTAGCATGAAGCATAGTTGCTAGTTTGGTCATTTTTATAGTTTTTGTGAGCCTCTCATATAACAAAGTTGTTGTGCTTTACTGTATCCCACTCACTTCTCATTTGTGACCTTCCACCCACTGTATTCATATGTAAGCTTCACACACAAACATTGTTTCTGGTGTTCATCACTAACACCTCATATCTGAGCTTTGCCACACAATTCATTCTGCATATCTAACTATATCTTTCTTCTGTGAGAATCTCATTTGTGTCCCTCACAGCAGGCTGTTTTACATTGGAAAGCATCTCTCTTCCACACAAACACTGTAAATCTCATTTTTGTGACATCCCACACAAGGATAATTCGTATTGCAAATTTATCTTATAGGGTGTCTTATATTCCTATGCAAGATAATGTGGTTTGAGTGCACTCTACACTTATGTCATCCATCTGCAATAGCGCTTCTCATAGATTAGACAACAAATGTTTTTGTTTTGCGTTGTATACTTTGCGAAGCATTGAGGGTTTCTCCACCCTCCAGAATGCAGGTGATAAACTTAGTGTTTGAGAAACTATTCTCGCTTTCCTTCTAGTGCCCTGCTAAACCTGGGACTTCCAGAAAGGATCCGACTGACTTCAATACTCAAACAGACACACAGAATCCTACACCATACTGTTAGACCTGTCAGCCTTAGGATGGACTTCCCCCAAACTTTTTTGCCTGCTTACCTCCTCTTTTTGTGATAAATTTTGTTGGCCTTAGGACTCTGAGGAGTTTACCTCTGCTCACCAGTGCTAAAGTGCATGTGCTTCTCCCTTAAAAATGTGAGCATTGGTGTATACATAATTGGCCTTTTATATTTATTTGTAAATACCTTGTACAGCAGTACACCATATAACCAGGGCCTGTAAATTAAATGCTACTAGTGGGTCTGCAGTACTGATTGTGTCACCCACACAAGTAGCCCTTTAAACATGTCTCAGGCCTGCCACTGCAGAGCCTGTGTGTGTAGTTTTACTGCCAGGTTGACTTCGTATTAAAATCCCCTTGCCAAGCCTTGAACTTCCTTTTTTTTTTTTACACATACGTCACCCCTAAGGTTATGTAGCCCATGGAAAAGGGTGCTATGCTGCTAAAATGTAGGACATGTACTTTTATGTTTTGCATGTCCTTGTAGTGAAAAACATCTACATTCATTTTTCACTAATGTGAGGCCTATTCTTCTCATAGATTGACATTGGGAATCCCTTAATACACTCTTTTAAGGTGTAATTCTTGGTTAGAAAGGAGTAGAAGAGGCATGTTTTATAACTTTGGAATGGCAATGATAAATCCTTTTTACTGTTAAGGATGGGTTGCACATTACTATTTAAGATATGCCACTTTTAGAAAGTAGACATTTATCTGCTCTTACAGCTCTGTGTGCATGCAGCCTGCCTCCAGTACACTTCAATATTAGTCCAATTGCATTTTGAGAATAGGAATGTCGTGAAGAGCACTCAGTTTATTTTTCCTTTTTTCCGTCCCACCTTTGTTTGCTTGGTGCATGACGGTGTAAGATTCAAAAACATGTTTTTTCACATTTGGTTTAATTACTTTATGAATGTAAATAACAATTAAAGCATATTTGCAAACTGTGACGACATGCCTGCCATTATCAATGTTAAACTACAAAACTATATGATTGTATTCTTTTAACAGAGCGTACAGCTCTGAGGCAATGGCCGATTTGTAAAAGGTCACTGGAAAGTCCAAAAGATTGTCCCTGTCCCCCCCAGAATTTTAGTGTCTCCTATGCCCCTGCTCTTCGCAAAACAGCGCGATCGCCTCTGGGTGTGAAGGGTCTGTCACCACCCGTCTCCTACTCCAACAGCAGTGGCGCATGATCAGGAAGAAATATACCAATATCTGCATTTGCACTGTTTCAGTGGCAGTATCCTCTGTTGCTCAGAATCTGTCGAAGCGATATATGTGGTGTGTGTTGGGACATAACATGTGTATTCCCTAATGCCAGGGTGCGTTGTGCGCCAGACATCTCGGCAGCTTATCCGGGCCATCGCTTCGCTCCGTGCAACTGCCATATTAGGCGTTGCGCCGTGTTTTGAGGGATGTAAATCCCAGCTACCATCCAAGACGCAGTTGAAATCTCCTGCTCTCGGTAGGGGGTTCCAAGATAAGGGAGGAGCACTCGCTCCAGGTCTAAATAGAATGTCCCATTATCAGAGTTTGCCGCATGTACATTCAGCAGATACACTTCACGTCCGTCGTGCAGGCCACACACTAGAAGGTATCTACCGCCCACATCAGCCTGAAAGCACCGCAACTGGAAAGGGACCTGAGGTACAATCCATATGGAGACTCCACGAGCATAGTTAGAGTAGGTAGCGGAGTAAAACTGCCCCCTCCATTTCCGCTGCACCTTCTGGGCTTCACTCTCCACTAGGTGTGTTTCTTGCAGCAGGGCAATCTGTATACTGTGTCGCCTGGGGTATGGGTGAACCCTGTACCGCTTAATATAGGAGTTTAGTCCCTGCACAGTCCAGGTCACCACCCTAAAGCGTGTAGCTTTATTATGAAGTAACCTACTGTACCCCGCGCACTCCACCCCGCTCCATCATCCATCACTTCACAGCTGCAACAGAAGAAAACACCAAACAAAAACAGCCTCTGCCTCCCACGGGCGTAAACACTCCAGAACAACACGTCTCCCAATCATCATAATCCTGCAACACCCAGCCCAAAAATATCGACTTCAGCAAAAAACCTCATGGTGCAACTGCTCTCACTCTTTTGTCATCTCACAACATTAGTAATATCTGTCTATCCCGATCCACACACCCTTGCAACACCAGTCACACCCACTGAACCTTAAGTTCAATGCCACATGAACATATATTCAAAGCTAGTGTAAATCACTGGGCCGAAGAACAGGAATATCGTCTCATATTATGGAGGTAATAGCAGGCATGCACCAGTGGGTATTCTGCATGCTCGAAATAGTGATGCGCAAATGGGGAGGCTGTGATCCAATAAGGAGTTCAAAATTCGGGCTAAGCACAGGTATAGGCAGTGAGAGCGTGCCAGAAGAGACCTGTCAACCTCTTCTGCCAATTAAAAACAAATAAGATGGTAATAGGTGTGTGTAATGCACAAGGAAGAAGTGGAAATATACCTTTGGTGTGTGCAAGCTGGGAAGAAGCAGAGCGCGGGAAAGACATCATGGGGTGTTCACCGGAGAGGATGCAGCTCTGTATTAATAAATTACTTCTTTCCGCTCTATATCTGTATATTATTATATACATCCTGTCTGCATGGTTTTAGTATGTTTTTCATACGAGAGGGGCTAGTAAATGTGTGAGCTGTCAAGCAAAATTGTTGCTGCACTACTTGGACAGAATGATGTGTTATTAGATTCCCACACAATTCTAAGAGACTGCATGCAAATCTTAATAATGTCGAATTTAACCCATCCTGCAATATAGCTAAGGCTGTGTTTGGATGTGAAAAGTCTGTATGCTTTATGTGAAAAAGAATCTTATGTTTAGTGTTTTTTTGTATTTTTTTTCTCATTTAGCTTGCTATTGTGGGGGCAGTTCTAGAGATGTGCCCTGCGGGACAGATAAAGATAACTATGATGGATTTGGAAACTTCTCCTGCCAGAAGCACTGTGGCAAGTAAGGACCATTAAGCTAAGCGTATTGACTTTTAGAGTTCTCTTTAGTACATCTCCTATATGTTTAAATAGTTAATCTAATATTAAGTTATGTACTTCTAATTGTTGAAAATACTTTCACTTTGGTGCTCTTAGAATTTAGAACACATATGTTAGTACCCAAACTTGCTCAACCAAGGTCTGGCACCCATTTACTCTCTGCTGCATCTCTGTACTGTCTTTACCTACAGTATACACAGAATGTTCTCTCATTCTGCATTTGACAAGGTCCCAACGGCATTGCACCAATATAGAACAGACCCTTCTCCTCTTTCAACCATTTGCAGTACAGAAAGAGACAGATATTCAATGTATAAAATAGAAACATATGACAAGACCCTCGCCCCCCCACCCCCACACAACACCGTCCGTTGAAGCAGCATAACAGTATGAACCAGGTTCAGAAAGAATGAAGCTTCTTGTATCATGAATGGTGCCACAAATTAATGGTTGTTGTTTTAAGATTCCGACCGATTTAAAAAAAAAAGTAATAATAATAATTTTAGGTGGAATTAATTTTTCCTATAATCTCAAATCCAAAAGAATGAAGCAGTACGAAGATAGCCCAATCACTTGAAAGTAGTATTATTTGCATGTCTTCAAGTTTGGTAAGAGTTACAGACGCAAGTTATGAGATATGCAAGTCTTGCAAAATGTGAATGTACATTGACGGCAGCTTACATTATGCTTTTTGAAGAAAAATACGCAGGCTTGAGTTGCCTCTCTTTCTGGACTACCACATTAACCAGATTGCTACAGTCAAACTCGATACCTTTAATGCTTGGCTCATGGAGTAGGGCCAGAGGGAGATCACGAAGAGCATAATTTTGGATTGCAGTTAGTATGCCTCTGATCCAAACATTGTTGTGTTGAGATTGTTTTTCGCGGAATTCTTGTATATTGGTGATAGTTGTATGGACTACTTGAAGTGCCTAATGCTTGAAAGCTTTTTTGGTAGATGATATTTTGATAGGGGTCTACTCTATTTTCAAGAGAAAATATTTTTATGTGGTATTTGAGGGAAACAACCTTAACAACGCAACTTTTACAACGCACTACCATTGCAACGAAATTTTTACTACGCAAAAACCATTACAACGCATGTATTTACAACGCATGTTTTTACAACGCAGGTACCTTTACAACGCATACCATTACAACGTAAGTATTGGTAAGTATATAATTATATTTAAAATGATATGTGTTTGGTTTTTTTTTAGGGGTATTTTTATAATTATATTTAAAATGTTATATGTTTGGTTTTTTTAGGGGTATTTTTAGAGTTCAGGGTCAGTTTTCAGTTTTTGGGTAAAGGGGTATTTTTAGGGTTCAGGGTCAGTTTTCAGTTTTTGGGTAAAGGGGTATTTTTAGGGTTCAGGGTCAGTTTTGGGTTTTGGGTTAAGGGGTATTTTTAGGGTTCAGGGTCAGTTTTCAGTTTTTGGGTAAAGGGGCATTTTTAGGGTACAGGGTCAGTTTTCAGTTTTTGGGTAAAGGGGTATTTTTAGGGTTCAGGGTCAGTTTTCAGTTTTTGGGTAAAGGGGTATTTTTAGGGTTCAGGGTCAGTTTTGGGTTTTTGGGTAAAGGGGTATTTTTAGGGTTCAGGGTCAGTTTTGGGTTTTTGGGGTACAGGGGTATTTTTAGGGTTCAGGGTCAGTTTTGGGTTTTTGGGGTACAGGGGTATTTTTAGAGTTCAGGGTCAATTTTGGGTTTTTGGGGTACATGGATACAGGGTAAAAAAAAAAAAAAATTAAATTTAAATTAAATAATTAAATAAATTAAATTTAAATAAAATCAATTAAATGAAATGAAATTAAATGAAATTAAATGAAATGAAAGTAAATTAAATTACATTAAATTAAATTAAATAATATTAATTTTAATTAATTTAAATTAAAAAAATTAATATATATTAAATTTAATTAAATAATATATTTAATTAATATAATTTAATATAAGTAAATTAAATTAAATTACATTAAATTAAATTACATTAAATTAAATTAAATAATATTAATTTTAATTAATTTAAATAAAAAAAATTAATATATATTAAATTAAATAATATATTTAATTAATATAATTAATTTAAATTAAATGAAATTAAATTAAATTACATTAAATTAAATTAAATAATATTAATTTTAATTAATTTAAATTAAAAAAAATTAATATATACTTACCAATAATTACGTTGTAATGGTATGCGTTGTAAAGGTACCTGCGTTGTAAAAACATGCGTTGTAAATACATGCGTTGTAATGGTTTTTGCGTTGTAAAAATTTCGTTGTAATGGTATGCGTTGTAAAAGTATGAGTTGTAACGTCATACATCCGGTATTTGATATTAGGGGTAAGTTTAGCTTTGCAGGAAATTATTTTTATTTTAATGGCGATAAGCAACTGTTTTGGAGCATCTGCATTGGTAACAGGAGGCTATTCTTCTCTAATAGTAGAGACTCCTTGCCACAGATTCCTAACCGCAGAATATACCCCAGGCATCAGACTGGATCCAGAAAATCTTGAGCAGTGACCCTGCATGCCCATAGGTGGCTATAATCTGCTCCGCGTCACCGCTGGATGGGTTTTGTGCAGTGCATATATAGGTGCCACCTCAGCGCGTTGATATCTGTTCATCAGCGCATATCCAGAAGGGCTGCCATGGTCATTTTTTTCCACCCTCAGAGGAACCGTCATCTACAGATCCCCCGGACCCCGACCACAGTTCAGCGACTCCATCGCCGCCTTTGTCAGCACACTTGCTCTCGCCTCCACGGACTACATCCTTCTCGGGGACCTGAACTTCCACCTTAAGAACAACAGTGACACCAACTCCACCACCCTGATCGACAACCTAGCCAACCTCTGACTCAGACAACTCGTCACAACACCCACCCACTCTGCCGGTCACACACTTGACCCCATCTTCTCCTCAAGCCCCCACGTCTCCTTCAACCACACCACGAACTCCACTGGACCGACCATTGCTGCATCCACTTCACCTTCAAGAAACCCACCACGCACCACCGCACCCAACAGATGCCTCGCTGCTGCTGGAGCAAAGTCACTGAAAACCAGCTAACCACCACCCTCTCCCAGAGCCCACCCGCTGACCCCACTGACCCAGACATTGCCGCCCGCAACCTCAGACAGTGGATCAACGACTGCGCCAACACCCTCGCCCCGATCAAGAAACCCTCCCAACAGTCACACCAACAAGAAAACCAGCTGGTTCACTGAAGACCTCTGGGCCTCCAATCAAACCTGCTGAAAGCTGGAGAAGATCTGGCTCCATGAACGAACATCGGACAGCCACGCAGCCCACAAGAATGCCACCCGCTTACACCATCACCTCATCAGATCCGCCAAAAGGGCCTCCTTCAAAAACCGCCTAGACAACAACGCGCACAACAGCAAAGAGCTCTTCAACATCGTGAAGGAACTCTCCAACACCAATGACGTCCCACCCTCGCAAGACCTGTACGACGCGCTGGCCACCTTCTTCCACCGCAAGATCGCGGACATCCACGACAGCTTCAACGCCACGACCGCCCCAACAACCACTGAGACCCCCGCCCCCATGACCACGATCCTCCTGCTCTCCTGGACCAACATCATCAACGACGACGACACCATCAAGATCATGAACACCATCCACTCCTGATGTCCATCAGACCCATGCACACACCACATCTTCAACAAAGCCAGCACATCCATCACACCCCATCTCCGGAAAGTCATAAACACCTCCTTTGAGACAGAAACCCTCCCGGAGAGCTGGAAGCACGCCGGGATCAATGCCTTACTCAAGAAACCCAAGGCGGACCTCAAGTACTTCCGGATCATCTCCCTTCTCCCGTTCCCGGCAAAGGTCATTGAGAAGACCTTCAACGAACAACTGACCCGCTACCTCGAGGAGAACAACATCCTGGACCCTTCCCAGTCTGGGTTCCGCAGCAACCACAGTACTGAGACTGCCCTCATTGCCGCCACCGATGACATCAAGTCCCTGCTGGACAACGGAGAAACGGTGGCCCTCATTCTCCTGGACCTGTCAGCCACCTTCGACACGGTCTGTCACCACACACTACGAACACGCCTCCACAACTCCGGTATCCAAGAGAAGGCCCTGGACTGGACCACCTCCTTCCTCTCCGACAGAACGTCCGCCTTCCCACCTTCCACTCCGAAGCCACTGAGATCATCTGCGGCGTACCCCAGGGCTCATCCCTCAGCCCAACTCGGTTTAACATCTACATGGCACCGCTCACCCACATCGCCCGTCGGTACGACCTCAACATCATCTCCTACACCGATGACACCCAGCTGATCCTCTCCCTCACTAAGGACCCCCACACCTCCAAAACCAACCGTCACGAAGTAATGAAGGCCATCGCTGAATGGATGAGGAACAGCCGACTGAAGCTAAACTCGGACAAGACGGAGGTCCTCATCCTCGGATCCTCCCCTTCGGCCTGGGACGACTCCTGGTGGCCGACCGCACTGGGAACCGCTCCAACACCCACCGACCACGCACACAACCTAGGGGTCATCCTTGACTCCACCCTCTCCATGACTAAACAGGTCAACGCCGTCTCCTCCTCCTGCTTCAACACCCTCCGCATGCTCCTCAGGATTTACAAATGGATCCCCACTGAAACAAGAAGAATGGTCACCCAGGCCCTCGTCAGCAACAGGTTGGACTACAGAAACGTCCTCTACGCAGGAGCCTCGGCCAAACTCCTGAGACGGCTCCATCGCATCCAGAGCGCCTCTGCACGCCTGATCCTCGACATCCCTCGCTGCAGCCACATCACAACAAGAGGATAACCTTCAAGCTCCTCACCCACGCACAGGAGGCACTCCACAACACCGGACCAACGTACCTCAACAGACGACTCAGCTTCTACACCCCCACCCACCAGCTCCGCTCAGCCGACCTTGCCCTCCCCACAGTCCCCCGCTTCCGAAGAGCGACCTCCGGCAGCAGATCGTTCTCCCACCTCGCCGCCAAGATCTGGAATACCCTCCCCATCCACCTACGGCAGACCCAAGACCTGCTGACCTTCAGAAAACTCCTCAAGACCTGGCTTTTCGAGCAGTAGCTGCATTCCCCACCCCAGCGCCTTGAGACCCTCACGGGTGAGTGGTGCGCTTTACAAATGGTATGATTGATTGATTGATTAGGTCTTTTTAGGCCTGTCTTCTGTGGTACCCTTTCATTATCGCATACGTTAGATGCGCTATGTGTTTAACATAGGCAGTGACCCTTTAGATG
Source organism: Lissotriton helveticus (assembly GCF_964261635.1). Classification (NCBI taxonomy): domain Eukaryota; kingdom Metazoa; phylum Chordata; class Amphibia; order Caudata; family Salamandridae; genus Lissotriton; species Lissotriton helveticus. Next base: position 1,135,493,146 of record NC_136063.1, read on the forward strand.
CGCTCTGTATTTAACATGAGCAGTGAGCTTTATGCCTTCTTTTTATGTGATCAAGGGTGTTTAACATTTTACTAGCATCTCTTGGATGCTTTTTGCTTTCAGTTGCATGTTGGCCTTCAGTGGCCGTATGTCACAGGTTGCTGTGTCCTCTGCTTGTGGCTTTCAGCCGGTAGTTCAGCTCAGTAACATCATTACGATCCGGGACTCTATTCATGGGTACGGTTCGTTGCTGCATTCTTTTTCACCCGGCTTTTGCCCTAAGAGGTGTCCCCCGTTGTTCGGGGTATACATACTCCATGTGGGGTACTTGTACGCTATTATATAGCCTTGCTTATCTCACCTGGGCCTGGAGATCATGTGGGCTCCATGCACCGATTGAAGGTCTGTTGTACGGTGTTCTATGCTTTCCTTGGTGAGATCTGCTTTTACCATGGTTATCCACCTCTTTTGGATGTTTCATACTCTCCTCTTTGCAAACGGCTTCTACCTGCCCATAATGTGCTAGGTATGGTCCGGCTTATACTTTATGTCCACTTACCAGTTACCTTGTTTTCCCCTTCCTACGTCACCACCTCTTGTCGTGGTTGCGTTGTTTGGACCAATATCTCCATATGTGGGGGGAGCCTCCGAAGGTGGTTGCAAGCTGCCATAGGTTCCTCTTTGCTTCCGCTTCCTGGAGTAGTTTTCCAATTGTCATATGCTCCCTTTTTGGAGTTCGACGCTGTCCGTGTCTATTGGAGTGTTGGTCTTGGATCTGAGACTCTTTCCAACGTTCGTTGACTTGGTGCTTTTGGACTCTCCCTTCGGATTTGCCTACTCTTGTTAAAGCTAGGCTTGTAGGACAGTTCTTCTGATGACCATGGTCCTTGATTACTGACTAAGAGTCTATATTGTGGTTGTACCTTCCTTTGGCTTCATGCTGCCCAGTCGGGCGCTCTTCTGTTCCTGTGTAAGCCACTTCACGGTCTCTATTGCCGTTTGCCTGTGTAGGCCACTTTACGGTCTCTATTGCCGTTTTCCGGCGGCATTTCCTACTTGCTACAGCGGGTTGGGGGTTGATGCTATTGCTCCTCTTTACCCTTGTGGGGTCGGGTGTGCGCTTGGCATGCTTCTTGTCCTGCTGGCTGTTTCCAATGCATTGCTCAGGTTCTGGCTTGCCTTTGGGCTCCTGCTACTGGCACTTTTGGCTTCCTTTGGAACCTAGTCTGTTAGGCGCTGGTTGCTTCTCTTCAAGTTCGTTACAAGCTTGGGTTAATGCACTTTTCGTGCACCATTTAGCGGAGAGTATCCTTCTCTCTCTGTCTCTCTCTCTCTCTCTCTCTCTTCTGGGATTCATATCATTCTACCTGTCATTTCTATACTGGTATGGTGTGGCGCCAATCTGGCATGTTGTCAGATATCTTCTATCCTGTGACTTCTGCTCTTTGAGCTGCTGGGGTTGCTGTCGGACTGTTCTGCCGCAGCTTTCCCCCTTTTATCCGTCACCCTGTTGCCGGATCACATGCCTGGCGCTTTCTGTTGTCCTATCGCAGACCCGACTCCCTTTTAGGGTATGGCTATGGTATCTATTCTAAGTTAAGGAATCTGCGGCTAGATGTCTCTATCAGATGTACAAGTTACTTACCTTCGGTAATAATGTATCTGGTAGAGACGTTGTCTAGCCGCAGATTCCATAACGCCCAACCATCCTCCCCATTCTGTGAGGACCTTTTCTGGTGGTGTTCTCCACTGGCCTCTTCAGTTGCCATTGGGTTTTATTTTCAGGGGGTTCAGTTTGTGGGTGCATTCATATACAGGTAACCTCTGCTGAGGGACTTCTTTCTGTTATATGGTACTTTTGATTCACAAGAAGGTTTGTTTTCCCTTCAGTCTGCTCTACTGCCTCGGGGTCCTGCTCTTCTCGTGGTCATCCTCTTTGAGGGTCGGTTGTGCTCTGTTTCCTACCTCTGTTTTAGAGAGGAAAAGCCAGTCTTTTCTTTCTTTCCTACAGTGGACTGTTGTTCTTTCTTTGCTCCGTTCTTACTGGACGACACAGTTCCACATGGCACTATCAGTCTATTTCTGTCTGTTGTAATGTTCTGCCCTTGTTGCACTCGGGAGGGAACCTCTTCTTGGCCTGCGGGGCTCTTTCTTACAGCCTCCACTTATATGTGTAGGCGGTGTCTATTCTGTCTTTAGGATGGTGTCTTCCACATCCCCCCTTCTTTATTTACGGAATTTTCATTTCTCGCATACTGTTCCCATACTTTTACAGTTTTTAGTTGATGGCTCCGCGTTGTGCCGCTGAAAAGTTTCTCTGAAGAAAACTGACGTCAGCGCGCCAGGAGGGACTTATTTGACGTTGCTGACGTCACGTACGAGAACGACATCAGGGCGGGGTCGTGTGGCGCGGTCCCCTGACTCGCAGAGGTGCTGCTGCAAAACATTTCCGGATCTAGTCTCATGCCTGGGGATATTCTAAGTTAAGGAGTCTGCGGCTAGACAACGTCTCTACCAGGTACATCGTTACCGAAAGTAAGTAACGTGTACGTTTTACCAATTCCCTCAACATTGGCTTGGATTCACAATGCATGCCATGGGAAACACCTATAAAGGTCTGCGGCTTAAAAACTATATGGGGAAGCTGTGCAAAAAGTCAATATGTTCCAGGGCCAGTACTTTGTGGTCTTGGTAAAGGTGTTTGTATCTCTTCTCTTAGAGAAAGCGTTGCCTGCTGAATCTCAATTTTTACAGAAGGGCAGGGTCCCTAAAAAGAGGAAACTGATTATTCAGTTGAAATGCAGTAGCATTGTGGGGTAGGGACACATGGTAAGCTTTCATTGCCCACACAGACCACTACCCAGTGACCTCTAATTGTTTTAGCATCTCAAGTTGCCTGTCAGAACCGAAGTACCATCCATCACCCAAGGGAAGGCTCGATTTGCCAGAAATTAAATCTTGTTAATTCAGTGCACCTCTTTGGAGATGCCACTAAATTATAAAATAATATATCTGATGTTTGAGTGGACACTTTAATAGGTTGTTTCTCATTGCAATGTGAAACAGTTGTATGTTTTCTTATGCTCTTGCTTTTTCCAGCGAAAGCTGTTTTTCCGCCTGCTGTCATGGTCATGCATTTATCATATTTTTGCTTTTCTAGGAAGCTGAACTGTGGGAGGCACGGATGTACAGAGGTATGCCACCCACAGCCATGCCAGCCTTGCCCACGGCTACCCCAGGTGGTGCGCTTTTGCCCCTGCGGGCAGACTCCTCTCAGCAAATTACTGGAACTGGGATGCGTTGATCGAAAAAACTGCACGGACCCCATACCATCATGTGGAAAAACATGTGGTAAACCTCTACCATGTGGTTCCCAAGGTAACCAGCCACATTTTCCATGAATACTTTGCACTAAAATGATTAAGTGCCTAGCAGCAGTCACCGTTGAACTATAATTTCAGCAGCATATAATTTTTAGACATTTGAACAAAATGCATTAGTTTTCAGCATGAGCAAAATCAAGGCACTGTGGTACAGAAATTGCTTTCATGTCATTAGCATTGAAGCCTGTGATTGCTATTTTATTTACTTCAAACGGAAATAATGGAATTTGGCCCAGCATAGCTTTTTACAAATGTTAAACCTGGTGAAAAGTGGATGCTGGTTGTTATGTCCACAATTAGTTCAATTTAGGAAATAAAATAGCTCAAGAAAACTACTTTAGTTCCATCTCCCGCAATAGACTGCCACTTGTTTTTGTAAATTACAGAATTTTACCTTGTTTATTCAGTGCTAATGCTATTTTGTTTATTTCTTACATAATCTAAGTACAAACGCACAAACCACAGTGACTAAAGCGGAATAGTAATCAAAATACAATACATATAAATGTCTTAAGACGAATAAGAAGCATAGCAAAATGTGCCTTGCACTGAAATATCGAGTACCATTCATGGTGCTCTTTGCACATTTTATCTGTCATATCCTTGATAGCCAGCCTCCAGTTAAATAATTATTTGCCATCACAGAACATATTAATTGGCTTATGGGTTAGATAGTGTAATAACATATAGACTGTCTGCCTAGCTCCCTCTCTCACTCTAGCTCCATCTCCATTTATATATTTTACTGGCAAGACAAAGAGCTGTGTTTGTGTATGTACATATATATATATATTCACTGAAAAAACCATAGGTTATAGACCATATATAGTTAGGAATTAGCATTTACAAAACCTTATTTTACTCACACAAAACCATTGAAATTCCATATATAGTTAGTTGCACTAACTATATATCGCGCACCCGCAATCCACTGCTGATGATGTCACATATTACATCATTCATGACATGGTCAGTGACATCACTGATGACATCACTGATGACATCTCAAATGACATCACTGATGACATCACTGATGACATCACTGATGACAACATCCAGTGACTGTATGTTTCTGTAAAGTTAAAATGTGTCTTACATATTGAAGAATGAGTGGAAGTATAAGTGTCTGGACAAAGGATTTAGTAGGTGCATGACTGAATGTATGAGTGAGTGATTAAATGTGTCTCACTGAGTGCATGGGTTAGTGACTAAACTGTCTTAATTTGTGCATCATTATGTCTGTTGTTCTGTAAACTGCTGCATGTGTTGATCAGTAGCTATATGATTAACTATATGGGTTACTGATTGATTGTCCAAATATTTGTATGGGAGACTGAGTGTGTGTGTGGCTGGCTGGGAGGTGTGTGACTCTGTGCAGATCAATGTGTACTTGTATCAATGATTGTATAAGAAGGTAAGTATGTGTTAGTATATGTTTGAAAATGTAAGGTGCTCTATGTTTAACTGTATAGACAAGAAAATGGAAGTGTCATTGATTCTTTACAGGACTGACTAGGTGTGTGAGTAACTCCATGGATGAGTGGCAGACTGTGAGTGTCTGTATAGGTGTATGAGTGCATATGATAGTGTTGTAAAGATGAGTGATTGTATGTATGAATGATTGTATGGGTGAATGAGTGAATGTGTGTGTAGACATAGGAATCAGTGAGTGCGTATGTAGTAACTAGTATTGGTGTGTCAATGGTTTCAAAAATTATACTCTGTATTTAACACTGGGTGAAACAGAGGTTATATTAAAATGTGAGGAGATGCATTGTATTGTCACATGAATGATATCATCAGTGATGTGGTCATTGATGTCAAATGAGATGTCATCAGTGATGTCATCAGTGATGTCATTTGAGATGTCATCAGTGATGTCATCAGTGATGTCACTGACCATGTCATGAATGATGTAATATGTGACATCATCAGCAGTGGATTGCGGGTGCGCGATATATAGTTAGTGCAACTAACTATATATGGAATTTCAATGGTTTTGTGTGAGTAAAATAAGGTTTTGTAAATGCTAATTCCTAACTATATATGGTCTATAACCTATGGTTTTTTCAGTGAATTTTCAAGGTTTTGTAAATGCTAATTCCTAACTATATATGGTCTATAACCTATGGTTTTTTCAGTGAATTTCATTGGTTTTTTAACAGCTAATATCTGTAGCTGTAAAATGTATTCTTCTTTAAATCCAAAAATATATTTTATATGTTTATGAAGAATTTTTTTTTTAAATATTTTTTTTTCTTCGTTCCCGCTTCGCGTATCGGGAAGCTTCCCGTTAGCTGACCTTGATGCCGCGAAATAGACCGCGAGCCGGTAAACGTTTCTTTACCGCAACTGCCGCGTTAGAAAACAACATCGTGACGCCTCCCGTCCGCATGACGTTTCGCGTTGTCGCGTGATACGTCATATGACGTACTACGTTAGCGAACTGGTACGCTTACCGAGTCGCAAAGCACAGGTTTCTGGAAGCAAACCGGGAGGCCCTGCAAAGCGTGTAACGTAAACACAGCAGGTCATGTGACTTGGTAATAACACTTTTCATTGGTTCATTTCACTTTTGGTTTCCTAATGATGTAAGACTACGTCATAGAATCTAAAATGAACACTTTTCATTGGTTGAGAACTATTGTTCTTCCCAAATGATGAAAATCCCTCTTTCTTTCCTCACTCTGACTTTCATCATTGTGAGAGAAAGACCCTTTGTTACCAGTGAGCAATGGCTTCTTTAGTAGCTTCAGCTGGTGCTTCCCCACCACCTCCACCACATCCAAGGAAGAGTGGACCGATGTGTGAATGTGTTCACTGTATGCAACAACTTTGACACTTACAGAAGCCTCACCTTCTCCATGCCTCCTACACAGTTCTACATGTACATCATAAATGCAAACAGAACAGAATTAATTATACATGTTAAATGGTTTATTTTTGCTGTTCTCAGAATGTATCAAATTTCACTAAAAACAGTGACTTGAAGGTATTCATCATATAACAGCGGGGAAAAAAAAACACAATCAAAATGATTGTGTTTAAAAAACCCATACAACATAACAAATCAGAATTCAGAACTCCTTAAAGTTAACTTACTTTCCATGACGGCCAAGGATGTCCTATGAACAGCTTACACTCTGTTGTGCTGTTATTACTTTCAACCCGCCACTTTCTGAAAGAAAACCTCCATCGTTTTCAAAAACATGTTACATACAATAAATGACTTCTTGCTCTCTACCACAAGTTTCCACAAGGCCAAATCTTGTCAGACCCATTTATAACTCTTGGATTTCTTGTAAGCCAATCCCGTCTTTTCGCATTTCCGCAACTTTCAGAATTAAAATGTTGAAGATCATTTACACAATCCTGGACTAGTAATATCTTCCCCTTCTTGCTCAATCATGTTCTACATTTCCTATCACACTGATACTGCTTACTATGAAGCAGACTTACACTACCTTTATGACTAGTACAATTATTTAATTCTCTACATCACTTTTAATCACAAAGCAATGTAAAACAGTAGACAGCATTGCAGACTTACATTCCCTCTACTCCATGTTTTGATTGGCTGCTTCAATTAGCTTATAAAAAGAAATAGTTTTTCTGAACTCATTCAAAGTGCACGTATTTCTCCATGACGTCCAGTGTTATGGTAAGAAGTTATGTCTCTGTACTACACTTATCCTCAAGGCCAAATAGTGTAGGAGCCATGAGAACTTCTTGAAATTCCTCAGAGCACATCCCGAGATTCTTTCCCTAAAATTTTGGTTTTAAAAACACCAGGTAAGAGTTTTTAAGGTCATATGGCAATTTTTTTTGGAAAATTAAAACAGAATCATTGCAGAATGACCAGCCATTTCTACACTTTAAATAAGCCGTATAATGTCCTGATGTTATTGAAGGACCATCATGATATATAATTGCTACAGTTACAAAAGTCCTTCCTGATATTGACAACTGTGAAGCCACACAATTTTTAATTAAAGTTGTCAATTTTGTTCCATCAGGCCTACATCGTTGGAACATTAAAATGACATACTGGCCATATGTTCGTATAAATAATGTGGACATCATTTCAGATTTACATTGGCTACACTCCATGTTGTGATCAGCTGCTTTTACTAGCTTATTAAAAGAGACTGATTTACTGTCTGGCAAAGTTAAATATATAAATCTTTCTGAGTCTACACTAGTAGTACTTGATACCCTACAGTTCTCGCAGTCATGCTGCCATTGATAAGAAAGCCCAAACAGGTGATCTACATCTACACCTTCATCATGCAATACATCAAGCATATACATTAAAAACTCCTGACAATCTTGCTGACTATTTTGAGAGAATTGTGTTTGGCCTGAACATCTGTCTAACAGATTTCGAATTTCAGACACACTTTCTATGTTTGTTCTATCAGTGCTACATTTCTCTAACACAGAATTTAACAAACTGCAAAATCTTTGATCAGAATTGACCACAATCTCTTCTTTTACATTTTCTAGAGAAAACAAAACAGTAACCACTACATTAGCATAGCAGTTGACACCAGAACTGTTTTCAAATTGAAAACCAACAACATCTTCAACAGAATCCTTTTTGTTTCTGCTTATAATTTCAGGTTCATCGACTTTTCGTCTTTTTGCTACAACCTCCCCAGTATTGGTCACATTTCTTCGTTTCCGGCCTACCACACGTTTCTCAAACAAAGGATACTGAGGCAAATGTGGCGCATACTCTCTTCTCAACCTATTGTATTCCTTAACACAATCTAGATCCGCACAAATGTTTGTGACATCACACTCAATCAAGTACAATCCCGATAAAGTCCTAACTCGTGACAATGCCACATATGCCATACCCTCCTTGAACACAGAACTGCCAATATTCACCAATGCACAGTCTACACTTAAACCTTGCGATTTATGGATTGTCACCGCATATGCCAAGCAAACAGGAAACTGCTTACGACGAACATATAAGTCTTTTACAAGCAAAAATCTAGCAGAACAACGAGCAATTAGCTGTACTTCCTCAATGCCATCAAATTTAATTTTTAAAAATTCAATTCCATCTCTATTTCTGTATTTCACAAAATCAACAACATTACCCATTGATCCATTTACCAGACCTCTTTCAACATGTAAATTCCTTCTTAAAATTATACGGCAGTTGAAGCACACATTCAGAGTCTTTTCAAAACCCGCAGTTTTAGATATACTCTTCTCTAATGAATCCAATTTTGTTTTCAGATTCTCAGACAAAATAATTGTTGATCCCATATGCTCTACTCTGTCAATAGCTTCCAGTTTCACAATCTCTTGCTTTTCTAAATGCAACATTTTGTTGTTGAATTTGGCACATTCTGCAAGAGTTGGCATCAAACATATTCCAGATTTTTTCTCAGTAACTTTCTGAAAAATATTCTCAGGCACAACATCTTCGTCTGGATATAAATTTGTCAGTAATCGTGCATGTAAAGCTTCTTTCCCATGCTCGGTCACTTTTCCAATTCTAACATCTTGTAGAATAGTCTTGTAAACTTCATCCTTTGCCTGACGCATATTTTCATGCAGTTCAGCATAATTGAAGTTTAACCATATATTGACGTTGCCAATGCTCCCTAAGCACTTCCTGGTATCTTCATGCGTGAGCATTTTGAACACAGGTTGCCCTTTCACTGGTGTCAGCTGCAGAAGATCTCCGAAAACAATGATGTGTTTGCCACCAAATAACACATCATACTCTGTTTTGAGAACTTCTTGCATTCTCAAATGCACAAAGGCAAGCATGACATTGGAAACCATGCTTACTTTGTCAATGATAAGAAGTTTCATTTTCCTCAAGACTCTTGAAACTTCAAAACAAGCATCTCCAGATAGCTTGTGATATTCTAATTTGTTGTCATGCTCCACTGGCAGCATCAGTAAACGATGTAAAGTAATCCCTTTAATGTTATGTGCTGCCAGTCCAGTTGGAGCGGTGACAACACAAGACAGCGATGACTCTGTCCTTTCCTGCAAATAACATGAAATTGCTTTAATAAGGAAACTTTTTCCAGTTCCCGCTTCTCCACTCACGTACAGTCGGACAGGCTTCAACGACGTACATGAGCACTCTTTCTTGTCATGACTTAATCCATGATCAATTTGCATGGTAAGTTCGTCATATATTTTCCTCTGCTCAACGTTGAGTTGTCTTTCCAACTCTTCTAAGTTAACCGCATCCTCCTGAGCATGTGCCATGGCTCTTTCCACTTCATTCATAGCAGTGGCAGCTTCATTTTCGATAAGAGGTCCTCCTAGTGGATCCTGACTCAATGAAGCAGAACTCTGACTGTCCTGAGAACTGTCTCTGGCAATCTCGGCTGCAATCGTTGCTTCCTGCTCAATTTCCACATTCAACATTTCTACATATTTGGGAAAGCAGGACATTCTATGGTCTCCTTGGCAGCATTGAATGAGTCTTCGTAACAAAGGAAATCTCCAAGCAGTTCCTCTTCTGCACGCCAAGGCTTAAAAAGTTGCAAAAGTGCTAAATAGAAAAACTCCTTTTTTTCAGGAGATTCGCCACTCAATTTTCGATGGTTTATCAAGTGGCATTTTCTTTGCTTGACCAGACATCCCTCACTTCCTATTACAGCATACACTCCTTTCTCAGTATCTTCTTTGATGTTCCTCTTGAATATGTAATTTTGCAGAACCTCATACAGACAAACATTCTCGAGGTGACTGCTTCGATTTGGATAATATGTATCCAACATGTTGCTCTTCAAAATGTCGGTACTGTTTGGCTCCTTTTCCGCCAAATACTCAATTTCCCGCACAGGTTTCAGAACTCGATTACGCGTTGAAGCAAGACCAACACTCGCCCAAACGATACTCCTGGACTTGGCATAGAGACTTGCTGAAGACAACCGGTCAGAACATTCGTAAGCTCCGATTTCTCGATGCGACAACATCTTCAGACTGAAACTGTACAACTTCTTGCTGAGGCTCTTTTCATGGGAAATGTCCTCCCACATATCCTTCAATTCGGTCTTCTCTTTTTTGGTGATGTAAGATGTCACATACCGAGCCACAGCCATACAGTTATCAGCCACAAACTGTATATCCATGTTAGCATTCCACATGGACAAAATCACCGGGTTGTAGTCGTTGATGTACTTAGACTCTTCGTTCCTCTTCAAATTGTATGTGTTTTTAGGTGATTTCTTCATCACATTATGTCGCAGCGAAGACATCAAACTGTTCACTCTTCCTTTAGAAATCACCGGTCGTGGAAAGCCGAAACGACATTTGGTGTAGAACTTGTCTTTGTTCCGGAATTTACGACGACAGTACTTTCCACATCGATGGCTTTGGAAACGTAGAACTTTTTCTCTTAGGCTTTTTTTCTCCTTTGCGTTTGGAACAGCACACGTAGAATACTGTTCTATGAAACTCATCACTGAGTCTTCTGCATCCGTTCCAAATTTAGGTGCATCCTTGATCCACAGCAACATATGTATATGAGGAGCACCTCTTGCTTGGTACTCCTTCCTCCAGAAGAAATCCAACACCTCTCCAAGAGGTGGATTCTTCTTATTCATGACATCATACCTTCAAATCTATGATTGAAGTACCTACATACATTGACTGGATCCAAAGAGCACAGTTCTCCGGGTGTCTTGAATTCGATGTGTTCTACGTTAGCATTTGCCTCTCGTAGAAATTCAAGTAAGTCTTCCCAGCCATACTCAGCACAGCTCAAAGTGAGGAACCATGTGGGAGTTCCTAAGTTCCTCAGCATACATTTTAAATCACCATGACGACGGTACCAGTACTCATTAGTACCATGCTGACACGCCATGAGATTAATCAGGTGAGAATCCAAAATACTGTCTTGGACATTGACTTTATCCATAAAGTCACTTGCCGAGATGTTTTGCATGTGTATACCACTTTTCAAGATGTGGTTCACTGCATATGACAGTCCAGACAGATCGCTTTCAAACAGGAGATGAAACAAATAAGGAATGCATTGTCGAAACCTAGGATCTCCTGCATACAATCGCAAAGTCCGGTATTCAGAAGCAGGAATTTGATGAGGTCGCTCATCATATCTTCCTCCCTGACCTGTTGGAAAAAGCTGTGGGAAACACCGAGCTTCCAAACTTTCCTCCCAAACACTAATGGGACTCCCTTTCGCTTGTTTCATTTGAAACAACTCAATAGCATTCCCCATGACTTCCTTGGAATGCAAAGGATGAACACTATAATGTTCATATATTTCTTCACTAGTACAGGGTTCTACTTTCTCAATTTGACCAGCACACAAATCGCTATCCTCTTCCTCACTTACTTCCTCTTCTGCAACATATACATTTTTATAGTATTTATTATATTTTTTCAAATACAATGTTGCCCTTTTGACTTTCCTAACATCTACTAAATCTTGCCATATTTTCTTATTCTTTGTCGGAACCCCATTAACTAAGATAACAAGAGGTTCCTCTTCCACTTTTTCTACTCCAATTGTGTTAATGTTTTTCTTCAAATCTAGAGGCAAATAAACAACTCTTCCCTTTAATCCTCTCTGTAAATCTGATGGAGGCAATTTCCCTGTCTTTGGCTCCATTCTTACAATAGCCTGAAAGGGATGGATACTTTGAATCAAAATAGATTCATAAGTATTTAAATCCTTCAATTCAGAAGGAATCTCAACCAATTCCAGATTATTATGAACTGCTCTAGCAGGCATCTGGTTTTGATTTAATTTGTTACAACAATAAGTACACACACGTTGATCCAATCCCAAATCAAAACAATTTTCTACCATCAAGTATGTTGTAAAATCCTTCCATTCACTATTATTTTCCCTTTCACTTTTTCCATATAAATCCACTAACTTAGTCTGATTCTTATAATAAGTGCGTCGACAACACACACAAGTGAAATTTGGCCTCTCACTTGATTTCACCTCAAACGTCGCAATTTCCCTCTGGAAATTATCTGTACTGGAAACCTGTACACTATCTTCCACATTACTCTCTTCTTCTTGGTCAATTTCAACATTCTCCTCTTTACTTCCAAAGTAACAAAACTCAATTTCTTCACATATATTCTTCACATCTATTTCAGAACCATGCAAAAGAGCAGCGCATAATTGTTTAAGCATAATTGCTGGACTCTTAGCATAATACAACATTCTAACTAATTTCCTCACTTTATTATGACGCACTGCTAGCATCCTGAAATGATGAAAAACACTCTGGCATACTCTCCTGGAAAGACAGGCCAGTGAATGACCATGCAAACCTATCACTTCTCTCACTCTGCAAGAATCTAATTCTTGCAACAACTTCATTTTCTGCTTCAAACTTTTCTTATTAAATGACCGTATAAAATCACAAAGCAAATTGATGGAATCCTGTCGTACACTGCAAATACTACTACACTTCCAGGTGTACACAGGACCCTTAGGACGTCTCCCTAAAACCTCCTTACCTAACACCTCTTCTATCTCTGTTCTCACAAGTTTTTCTTTTTCAACTGGACAACCATCTTTCACTTCATAAGCTCGACCACTGGTGTCAACTGCATGCACCAAATCATTATCCTGGAAATAACTCTCCTCATTAAAAAATGCCTCAGAGCTTGAACTATGCATCCATTCTCCAGAAAAAACTTCACAAAAATTACTACGATTAACTATTCTCTTCCATCTACTATTTCTTTTGAAATCATAAATTGCCTTGTTTAGCTTCCTAATTCTATTGATTGTCAAAATAAATAACTTACGTTTAATTTCAAATGCCTGATCAATAACTTTCTCAACTATTTTTTTTCTCTTATAAAAAACCACTTTCTGTTGACCTTTCTTAATATTTTTTAACAAATTCCCAATTATCCTGTTGCGGAACATTCGTTTACGAATGTCCCTAAACTGTTGTTTCCTTCTACTTTCATGCATAGAGTTATCTCTTGCTCTAGCAGTAAAATTTCTCATTGGCCTTTCCTTACCATTTGAATTGTTTCTCCTTTTCTGGACTGAAACATTTTCTGTAGTAATATTTTTTTTACTAGACATATTTCTTATGACTGTTTTTGGACTCTTACCCAGTGCTTTCTTGGTGACTTGACAAATCTTTTTGTTAGAGGACTGCTGCATTATTCCATGGTCCTGCTGTCTTTGACGTTTTGCAGCCTTTCTCACTCTTTCTTTGCTTGGCATCCTAAAATCTTGAAATAATCTGCAGTTGAATCTGTGGTAAAATATTATAAAAAATGTTATTAACCACTATTACCCAACAGTAAATTAATAACAGTCATCAAAAACTTAACACACTACTTAAGTATATAATATACTGAAGCCTATCTCCAATTTTTCACTGAACAGGACTCATCTCTTCTTAACCTTGGATAAACCTCACCTACTCTGTGTCCCCTGCACATAATTAAATGTAAAGGGGCAGATTTATATTAACTAGCACATCCCCAGGGATGCACCAGTTAACGTGCACCGCTGCTCTGCCACCCACGGTGTGCCGCATTTACAATCAGATAGGACAAAGCTACATCAAAACCCTGCGCCTGCTTGAAGCAGGCATAGATCTTGACGCAGGTAGGCTGAAAGCTAAAGCAACAACTAAGTGTCGTGTGCAGAAGTTACAAAAAAGGAAAAATGGCGTTTAAACCAGTAATGAGCCCATGCTAACTTAACACAGAGTAAAAATATCCAGGATCTACATCAGTTTGGGGTTCACGAACCTGGCAGGTACAAGGCACTGAGGCTTTCCACCGTGCATGTCTCATCCCAAATCATATGTTGTTTGTGAATGAAACAATTTCCCAGACCAAATGCTTTGGATTGGCTACTTCTAAAAAATTAAACACCCCTACTATCCCGGAGTTAGAGGAATATGATGGTTGGAGTAATTTTACTCGTTGTCCATTAAAGATTTACAGGCCCTACTCCGTAATTCTTCCTTTAACATTTCCAGTATAAATCCAAAAGGTTGACTGCTTTGGCAACGTGCCTTATCCACGGTTTAATAACGCTGCCTTTTGCTTTATATAAGTTTTCAAATTGTATGAAATATATACCAATAGGTCGTTATTAACCTTTAGGTAGTGGTTTTCTTCATGAGGTCTGGTCGCTTCCATACACATACAGATTTTCAAAGATGATCAAGAAGTTTATCTGAATGGAGAGGAATGCACTGAGACGCCAGATCATTCACTAATGTGTAGGCACATACAGTTACACGGTTCATGCAACAAACACCGACCAAATATGGCTTGCGTGTTGCAAGGCACACCAGTTCCTGCTATCATCCCCACGTTCAAGTTCTTGGAAAATGGTAGTTATTTGATGCTCAATAATGAAGATTGTTCTGGGTTAATTAAAAGTATTCCTTTTATCGTAACAGTAAATGAACGGGTTATTTGCTGCAGAAATGTTCTATTTCCTCCCACACATGAACATAGGGAGTTTTCAATCTGGCCACAAATACCAACCTTGGGAGCACATTTCAACGGCATGACAAGAATAAGAGCTCTTTTGTCTCAGAGAGAGGTGGCCTTGACTTCGGCCCGTGAAACTTTCGTGCTTCACATAGCGAACACCCGTACAGAGGTGCAGACCCTTTTAAATACAGATTCGCCTTTCCATTTCAGCAAGATGGTTCGGACTATCTCTAACGCGTCCTCCACAAAGGGCCTGGCGCACTTTTTTAAAGTTGTTACCAGTGGTCTCGTGACTTCATTTGAGAAAATCTTTGGAGTCATCCCTGCTTTCTTTCATTCTATTTTTTCCACTCTGCTTCGTGTATTCCCATTTTTACTTGCATTACCAGCGGACGCTCTTGTGCTTTTTTACATTTTTAAATATGGATGTCCCTCCTGTGCAAGCTCCCGCCCTGCAGCTGCTGACACTGTTCCGCAATCGCATGCTAGAATATTATGGCACAATGCCGTTGGCGATATTAAGCACGGCATATGGATTATCTTTTCGATTCTCCTACTTCACCTGTGTCCAGCCTGTATTTCACTGCCTGACCTGTGATTTCGATTGGGCCATTGATTTGTGTCTCTGCGGACCGGTTTCTCCTGACGTCGACTTTAATCAGCTGATGACTCCTATCATTACTCACGAGTTGGTTTGTCCTGGCGAAAGGATTATGGCTGTGGCATTGATGCATGGACTAATTGGTCCCTGGAATTTACTGGCGGCAACACAGTCTTTCTTGGAACAGAGCTTTCTTGAAAACCCACCGAGCTGTCCTCTGATGTTGATAGAGGATCCGGTGCTGGGAGAGCACGTATGTTCTTTTCCGCTTTTAAATTGGATGGCTGAACTCTTTTCGGATGAAGACGGTGACTTCCTATTGGAGGCTGTTGCAGCTTATTTTGCATACACAGTTATGTCATAGACCTTTTTCATGTTTGATATACTGAGTACTAGCATTTCATTGACAATTCATTGACTTATTTGTCAAGTTTTTATTATTTAGCTTGCCTATTGGCTTAAGACTCGATAAAGTACTTGGCTGTTTTATTTTTCTTTAGCATTAAATTTTCCTAGTTTTTAATGTTTTACCTTGCGGACTGTCCACATATAAACTTGCAATCTGCTCTCATGAGATGGCACTTCTATTATCTTATTCAGTTTGTTTCCGGATCATGGGGAGGTGTCATCTAGGTCCTGGATATCTTTACACCGTGTTAAGTTAGCATGGACTCATTACCGGTTTAAACGCCATTTTTTCCTTTTTTGCAACTTCTGCACACGACACTTAGTTGTTGCTTTAGCTTTCAACCTAATAGTTCATCGTGATTTACATGACAATAATATGTTATTGCTCTACTATCTGCTTTACTTGTTAAACTATATCTGTACAGCGAGTGCTGAAGTTTCAAGAACAACACGATACAGAATTGTTATGAGGTCTGATCTCCACGACTTCATACTCCTAACATAAGTGCAGCTTCTGCCAATTCTGGGCATGAGGCGGGTTTTATATTGCTTTGCCGAACACACATACACAACACTTGATGCGGTTCACATGAAGAGAGAGCTGGTGTATGCTGATGTGATTCCTTCAAATCTAAGACACTAAAGTATCGGCACGCCCTAAACCAACACAAAGAGACCTTCTTAGCAAATAATATATTATGTGTATTAGGGAGGGTGAGATATAAGCAGCCGCGGGCCGTGGAGGGAGTTACGGTGGGGCAGGGAGGCGGGGAGGGGGAGGGGCAGGGTGGAGCCCTCTCCACCCTGCCCCTCCCCCTCCCCGCCTCCCTGCCCCACCGTAACTCCCTCCACGGCCCGCGGCTGCTTATAAGTGTTGCTAACTCTTATTCATTTACAGCATGTTAACATACTGTCACCATTCGCTTTTTATGTACTACTAACTATGCTGGTAATTTTGCTACTGATAATATGTGTACTTGTATTATCTAAGATACTACGCCTGAGAAGACGGCATTAGTAAATAAACATTTCAAATACACGTGTTCTTCTTAACTCCATGTTCTGGTTTCTAAGAACTATATAACGACCGACTGTTCATGAGTTCCACGTATCCTGAGGTACTATAAGTTCATATTGTGGATTGTCTAAACATTGAGAGTTTGTTATATCCAATGTGACACTGTACCTAGCTTGCTAAGGGGTTTTGATTACTAAGGTGAGTTTTGGGACACCCTAATTCGCCGAGGTTCCAATCCTCTGTCCACAGTTCTGTGTGAGAACAGAAACCCTGCGACAGGGGCACCCCTGAGCCTTGCTGGAGCTTCATCACACTTGCGATACAACTCCAGCAATGCGCCACCTTTACGGCACAGATACGTCACGCATCTGTGCTGTTTTTGCCCCATGATGCGCCGCATTGTAAATGCAGCACACCATAGGTGACGGAACAGCGGCACAGAATGACTAACACATCCCTGGTGATGCGCCAGTCATCATAAATCTATCCCTATGCTTCTTATCTTGTTAGAGATGAAC
Organism: Lissotriton helveticus; assembly: GCF_964261635.1. Classification (NCBI taxonomy): domain Eukaryota; kingdom Metazoa; phylum Chordata; class Amphibia; order Caudata; family Salamandridae; genus Lissotriton; species Lissotriton helveticus. The sequence continues at coordinate 1,135,510,504 of NC_136063.1, forward strand.
CGCCATATGTATCATCAAAGTTTTTTGCATTTCCTAAATAGCGAACTTTAAGGAATAAATAGCGATTCTTTACCATTCCTAGTTTGCGATGAGCTATTTGCTAATTACAAATTACCCATTCATTTCCATGCAGCAGGAGGCCCATAGGAATGAAGGTGCAATTTGCGATTAGCAATTACCTCATCGCAAATTACGAATTTTTCCGAGGGTGCAGGGGTGTCTCAAGAACACCCTGCTGCACCCCTGAAAAAGAAATTTGGGGGCATATGGCGCACATAAATTTTGAAAACATTCCTTTACCTCAAAAACGATTTTCAACTCATAATTTGAAAACACTGCACATGGGGAAATGACTTAAAATGTCCTTAAGACACATAAAAGCGTTTTTTGATTGCCTTTGCACCATGTTTCAGTCACCTTTAACATGCCTATGTAACGGAAACATTCAAAATCTAAATTTGCCATGCACAGGTGGGAGCATATTTACAAGCAATTTGCTCCACAGACAAACTTCTTACATTGAAATGGGAAAAATAACATCAGAGACTCTCAATTACCTTATAAAGAAGCAGACACCATTATGTCCTCATCAATATTAAAACCATTGCTTTTTCTCAAAAACGATTTACAAGTCATAATTTGAAAACACTCCACAGCTCCTATGCACATAAAAGCCCTGTCAGTACTAATACTTCACATTTTCTCCAATTACAATTTCTCAAAGAAACAAAATCTATTTGTAAAACACTTGAGACAAAGCAACATTTGAAAAACACAACTTTCTTCATAATTTTCTCCTTAAAGCACACTATTTTCTATCTAAATTAAAGAAATCTTTTCTCACCTTAGCAAATACTTTGAGTTTCAAAACAGTCTCAGAAACACACCAATTTGTCTTCAGCACAGCAAAAGGTATGCACTCCACAGTCTGCAGCTATCAAAAGCACAGAAATGCTGTAATTCCTCACACATATCTCTCATGTCACCCAATCAAAACTCTTCCCTCACTTTTTTTCAAAGCAAAACCCTTCCCCCCTCTGCCCCCTCTCTGCTTTTTCTGCATAGCAACCACCTCTTGCAAGACCTCTGGTGTTTCCAAGTTCACACAACAATGTTGCAATTGAACTCTGAACTCTCAGTGCACCTGCATATCCAGAGCATTCTTTCATTTAATGATTTTTTCTTCGCCACTCAAAATACATCTTTCAACGAACTCATCCATGCACACTAACTTTCTGTTTTCAGCAATCAAAATCCACCAATCACTCTTACTGCTTCATTAACACAGAAACTCCTCAGTTTTTTTCATTTTACACTCATTTTTTCAACTGCCATTTCATTGCCACACTTCATCTGACTGCAGCAGAACCTTCTCTCGCCATGTTTTCTGTCTGGATTGTTGGACATAGTTATATCTATTGGGCTCAAAGGTACGCTGAAAACAGGAATTTACCTAACCTCAATTTACAAGATGTGGAAATTAAGTGGTTTGGCCACAGAGGATTAAAATGTCACCAATTGATACCATTGGTGAAAACCTTTATGCATTTGCCAAAACCTGACCTGTTAATTGTGCACTGTGGAGGTAATGATTTGGGCACTTTGACTGGGGTAGGTCTGGAAATGCTTTTAAAGGACACCTTTGAGCAATTGATGGCACTTTTTCCTCAGACTGCCTTGGTATATTCAAATATATGCCAAACACAGAAATGGAGGTGGTCGAACCAATTTTGTCCACAAATTGAGAAGTCGAGGAAGCATGTAAACAAATCTGTTTCAGCTTACATGAGAGACCATGGAATGGGCTCCCTGTACAACAATAACTTGCGTTACTACATGCAAGATATCTACAGAGGAGATGGAGTTCACTTCTCAGATGAGGGCAACAGAGTTTTCATTTTGAATTTAAGACTGTGCATTGGTACCTACTTATAAGTACCTAAATGTACCATAAACCCAAAAGCTCTTCTCAGAGCTACCCTACATCTGATCACTCACAATTATTATTTTACTCTAACTTTTTTCACTAATTTTCAAGAAAGTACGCTCCCCGGTTCGCGAACCGGGCGCACTCCATGCAAAAAAACTAAAAAAACGGTATATTTTTTTTTTGCCCTGCGAGACCCTTTCAAAGCCTCCACATCAAACCTAGGGGGTCAGGGACGATCTACTATGCCCCCTTATGGTCATTTGCCCCTTCGCTTTGGCCTCCTCTTGTCTCTCGATCCTACCGAGAGACAAGATGGCGGCCGCTACGGACTGTTTGGAATGTTTACAGACGCCGAAGAACCAATCAGCTTCGCAAACCTCCGTAACGCGAAAAGTACGCGAAGGGGAGCGCTGTTACAGATATATATCTTTTTTTGAACGTTAATTTCTCAAAATCCACTGGAGCACATATATTGAGACCTAGCAAAGGCACATCGGGCTACCAGTCCCTACAATTTTGCCAAGTTTCGTGCAAATCCATTCAGCCGTTCGATTATTATTATTTTATTTTTTTTTGCCCCGCGGGGCCCTTTTAAAACCTCCACATCAAACCTAGGGGGTCAGCGACAATCTACTATGCCCCCTTATGGTCATTTGCCCCTTCGCTTTGGCCTCCTCTTGTCTCTCGATCCTACCGAGAGACAAGATGGCGGCCGCTACGGACTGTTTGGAATGTTTACAGACGCCGGAGAACTAATCAGCTTCGCTTCACAAAGCTCCGTTGCGCGAAAAGTACGCGTACTGGAGCGCTGCCCGGTCCGCTGTTACAGATATATATCTTTTTTTAAACGTTAATTTCTCAAAATCCACTGGAGCACATATATTGAGACCTACAAAAGGCACATCGGGCTACCAGTCCCTACAATTTTGCCAAGTTTCGTGCAAATCCATTCAGCCGTTCGGGCTTCAAGTGAGGCCAACCGCCCTATGGAAATTAACATGGGAAAAACGCGCTTTGGGACCCCCCTTTTTTCTCGGCCCCCCCTTGACGAACCCCCCCAAAATTATCAGGGGCTGCTCAGAAACAAAATGTGCCATTTTCCTGAAAATTTCAGCCAATTCCGTCCACAAACGCCAAAGTTATTAGACATAGAATTTTCAAAAATCCCATAGAGAAAAAATCCTAACTATATATACCTACTGGCGACCGCCAGTAGGTAATATGTGTGTGTGTATCTATTTGTATACACGCTTTTATGTTTGCCGTAAAGATTCCAATACATTGAATATCCAGCACTATGTGGAGTGCCGTTTCTGTGCGGATGCATACAGAGGATATATATATATATCAGGTAAATGAAAGTAAACTTGTCCCCAATAATACATTTTGTTTAGAGCTACTATACTAATAAAGGTGCATTCACACAATATCATAATTCGAGTTACTACCACAGTACAGCAAAATTGAAATTAGAAAAACAATAAATGTTTACTGCATTACAGACTACATGTAACAATTAGTTTACAGAGGGAAATAATTCCAATAATAGCCATAAGGTCTCTTCAAAGTGATTTTACTGCACTGCACAAATGTAACCATTTTCTTTTCCTGGTTTGGTACTGTTTAGTAAAAGAAATATTCATGAACAAAAGATCTTGGCACAAACCATATGCAGAGAGTGCTTTTATTACCACTGTTAAGGGAGGGAAGGGCATCATGACCCACTCAAGGCTTTGCCTCTCATAAGTCATGGCCCACCTCACACTGGCAATTGTAATTAGCAGCGTATTGCCCTCTGTCCATTTGGTTACCTTGCTGTTTTTCTAATCCGAATTGCTGTGTGTGTGTGTGTGTGTGTGTGTATATACATATGTATAGATGTTTGTGTCTATACCTATATATAGATGTGTGCATATATACATATACATAGATGTGTGTGTGTATACATATATAGAGATGTGTGTGTGTGTGTGTGTGTGTGTATGTATGTAAATATATAAATATATATATATATATATATAATTGTATACACGCTTTTATGTTTGCCATGAAGATTCCAATAAATATAATATCCAGCACTATGTGGAGTGCCGTTTCTGTGTGGATGCATACGGAGCATTTATATAATATATTATATATATATATATATATATACACACGTGTGTGTGTAAATATATTATTTATTTTATACATAAGGTTCTATATAGCACGAGCATGATCCCAAAGATATCAGAGCGCTTTACAATAGAAGGCAAGGAAGGTAATAAGTTGCAGTACCAGCATCAAATATGAATAATACATCAAATATTTACAACACAAAAAGGGTCAATAAATAGTAAAACAATAAGTGATACAAGGGGTGCTGAACTGGGAGCAAATGATAGGTAAGAAGAAGAGTAACACTCAGTGCAGGTTGTAAGTTTGTAAGACCACAGCCTTAGAACAGATGATCCAGAGCTAATTAAGGTAACAACTTGTTCATAAAGAATCTTTTCGCTTCCAATTTGGAAGCAACCATGGAAGGGATTCTGGGTACTTCCTGTGGAAGAGAGTTCCAGATCTTTGGTGCAGCGCCGGAGAATGCTCGGTGGCATGCTCTCGTTTTGAGAAAGATCTGTGGTTTCAGGAGGAAAGAGTTAGCACTTCTTGAGGGTCTACCACCTCCGGATAGTTCTAGCTTTTGCGCTAGATAAGTGGGGTTTTGAAATGGAGGGCTTTGTGAGACAGGCAGGCAGTCTTTAGCTGAGTTTGTGCTTCGTAGGGGAACCACTTAAGAGATTTTAGGACTGGGAATATGTGCGCATTTCTTTTGGTACCCGTAACCAGTCTGGCAGCAGCGGTCAATGAAACCCTTAGTGGGGCCAAGGTATATTTGGGGAGGCCACAGAGCGTAGCACTGCCATAATCTAGTCTCGGCAAAACAAGCGCTTGGACTACCTGCTTGACATCAGCTTGAGGGAGGAAAGGTTTGATGTTCCTGAGTGTCCTCATCAGGTGATTATTTCCCCCTTGCACACATTGGTGAAAGGATTCTTCATGTTCAGATGCTTGTCCTGGATGATTCCGAGAGATTTGGCAGAGTCAATGATGAGGGGGGAGCAGTTGAAGGCAGTGAGGTGGTTCATCCAAAGGTCTAACTTGGGGATGTGATTCGGAGGCGAAATGAGAAGGAATTCTGTTTTGAAGGTGTTGAGCAGGAGGTGGTTCTCGGTTAACCAGTTTTGGGTAGACATTAGCGTAGTGTTGAGTGATATGAGGTTATCCGGGGAGGATATTTTTAGATAGAGTTGCGTATCATCCGCATACATGTGGAAAAGAATGTTCGTGGAATTTAGTGTATTAGCTAAAGTTTACAAGAACAAGTTGAAGAGTATAGGAGATAGGGCGGACCCATACACACTACAGATCTCCTTTTCATTGTTTTAGGCGCAACTGTTGCATTTATACTCTGGGATGTTTCTGTATCTGGAGTATATGCTGTCAAAATAACCATCACACACAGATTGCCAGAAGAACACATTCACAGACTCCTAGGTAATGTAAGAGCCTGCACCCTTAATTTACATTGATGATCAGTGAGATAGGGCAAATTCATTGTATGACTTTTCAGAGAAGGTTAAGACTTCAGAACATGTTTCCTAGATTTTGAATGCTTTTTACATGGTGGTCATACGCGCGCTCCTCCTCTAGGTTCACAGTCAATCCTGTAAAATAGCTTGCAAACACTATACTGGGCTGAGTTAAGTATCTATCCTTAATTTCCACTAACGCCACCTATTTTGTCCTGCTCTTACAACTTAAGTTGTGTAGGAACATTGTAGCTGTCATAGGACGAGAATGGGCTGGCATAACAATTGTATGTATTTCTTGGTGCTTTATTGACAAAACTGACATCGGTGTGATGTTTCACTAACCAGCTCGGCCCTTGCCAACTCCGTAACCTCAGTCTGGCATTCTTTCTTATGAAGTAGCTATGTTTGTGTCTTGGTTTTAGCGTTCCCTTTTCTTGATAAGAGATGCATAAGACTTTGTAATGACTTGATCAGGGTTCTCCAACGAGCATTTCTGAAGCTACTGGTAGCTCTCCAGCTACCTATGAGGGGCACTCATTTGTGTATCTCAACATTGTACATGAAAAGCTTTGGTTTGGTTGAATTATATAAATATACAAAATAAGATTTGAGGCTGTCATTTAAATGGTAATTCATAATGCTTTGGGCAGTCTTATTATATAAGTTCTTTCTTGGGTATAAGGGGTCATTGCGAATATGACTCTTGTTACATGTACATCAAGTGGTCCTGAAGGATGCCGAAGATGCTTAAAGGGTGCTGTGGAGGCAACGCGGTTGATAGGATCTTTCTGCAGGTCTCTGATGATGGTGAGGGGGTCCAGTTTGCAGGGTTGACCTCCCACAAAGTCCCCTCCGGTCTGGCTGAAGTCGAGTCACAGATGGACTACCAGCCAGTTCTCGCAGTCACAAGTGAATCCTTCCTCAATCGATAACTCTCCTTTTGAGGGTCCTAGCAACTTTCCGACAGCTTGCTTGGATTCAGCTAACTCAGGTGCAACTTTGTGCCGCAACTCTTGGTGCTGCACGGCGGCTGTGGTAGTGGTTCGAAGACTTTGAGCTTCCAACTTGCAGCAGCAAGCTTCTTCTGCTGTTGTGTCCCTATGCTGTGAGCAGTAGGACAGTCAGCTGGCCCTTGGAGTCTCTTGGCTTGAAAGGGCACTAGAGACAACTCCTTTGAGCATGACACGCAAGGCACAGTCCTTCTCTTCGCTAGCTACCAGATGCAGTCTTCAGCAGTGCAGCCTCTCTTTGCTGGTCCCTCAGAGCAGAAGGGTAGTCCCCCTTCAGTCTTCCTTCAAGTCAGTCGAGATCTGAGGTCTGGGTGCCCTCTTTATGCTCGGAAAGTGCCCTCAAGGCAGGAGTCGGTTGGTAGCCAGTGGGCTACCAGGTTCCCCCCTGCCACCTGGTTGCCACTTCCTATGGAGTGTGGCATCTGACTATCCCAGGATGCACCATTCTGCCCACTCCCAAGAAATCACGAACCCACTTCGGGAGCTCAGACCTCACTAGTCCTTCCCAGGGTTGTGGCTACCTCAGGGCTACACACCAGTGGCAAACCGGTTTGGCAATTGATTTCCCCTCTGTGATTCCTGTACCAGCTTCTTGTCTAACTTAACAATTGGGCAGCCCTTTCCCCTGGTGCTAAACATCTGCCCTTCAAAGGCGGCTTCACCGTTGAAGCCGGCCTTTTGGGGGCAAACACCCAAGTGGCTTCCTGCAGGAGGGAGGTGACACTTCCCTGACCTGCAATTCCTAATTGTTCTCCTTCCTGGGAGTCGTTATAACTTTTTTCAGGAGGGCAGAAAGCTGTTGCATGGAGCAGGCTCCATGTGGAAGGCACAATAGTTTTAAAGGCAACAAAGTGGCAGCTGTGCTAAAGCTGCACACTGCAACAAGTTACATTAAGTTCGACTTGAGATTGGAGTCGGGCCTAATGTAACGAGTTGTTTGATAACTTGGAGGCCAGCTTTGGCTGCACCCAGGAGTTAGCACAGCTGAAGGGTCAGAGTATAACCTTGAACTCACCAATTGGGCAACCAAGTTTTTCCACAGTGAAATAATAGTTTTGCGTTTTATTGCCAGGATATGTAAAGAAAATGTCCTACCTGTGTCATATGTAGCACGCTGCCTTTAGGGCTCGGTAGGCCTACCAGATGGATGAGTTAACACGCATGTCCATGGGAGGAGATGGTATAAATATATATATATATCAGTAGGTAGTTATAGTTAGGACCTTGTTTCTATTCAAAAAGCGTTTTTTCTTTTCCCAATAACTTTGGTGCCGGTTGACGGATCTTCGCGAGGGGGCTGAGAAAAAAGTGGGGTCCGAAAACGCGTTTTCCCTATGTTATTTTCCATAGGAAACTTTAGACAAAGCTACAGACCGAACTGCTGAACTGAATTACACCAAATTGGGCAAAAGGTAGGTCTTGGTTCAGAAAGAGCCCCTTTTTTAGGTTTCGCCTCGCCGAAAGGCTGCACAGCAGACTTTCGCGCAAGGCGAAAGCTTATGTCTAGAGATGTGTACTCATGTCCCGCCCCTCTGTTCCATTGGCTAGCTCCATAAATGGAGGCTAGCCATTGGAACAGAGATCTGTCCGTCATGGCCGGAGCAGATTTGTGGGCGTTCCGGCCATTTTTACTCATCCCGCCCCCTTGCGATCGTCATGCGGCGGTGGGCGGTGATTTTATTATTTTTTTTTTTTACAGCTTTGTTTTCCACCATTTCGGAAGTGTCCTTTGCAGGGGTGGGTTGCGCGATGTCCCGCTCTCCGTTCCCGCCCCCCCCGCCCGCTGTCCGTGTGCCCGTTCCTGCCCCCCCTCCCGCTGTTCGTGTGCCCGTTCCCGCCCCCCCCTCCCGCTGTCCGTTCCCGCCCCCCTCACGCTGTCCCAGTGCCCGTAGGTGCTTGTTTGGTGCTGTTAAAGGAATGCTAGTATTGTCTGCTACAAAACTGGTTAATATATGCCAGTGCCCTACGAACCCTGGACTAAGGCATTGGAGGGCGCAGCCACCTGCGGTAGGCGATGGCTGCTCTGGCGTGGATTGGTGGCTGGTATCGGCCTACAATCTGCCACAAAATGGCCTATCTTTCGCACTGTGTATCAGATGGTTTTCGGCACTGTGTTCAAAGCAGAGATCGAGAAGTCCTTCGTTGACATCACGGCACGGGAAACTTCAGGACTACAGCTCCTCGGAAATCAGACAAGTGACCTAAGGCCATCCCTAAAGCTAAACGAACAGAACCCAGAATGAAAAGATGCTTTTACTTCAAGATCGAGTCAACTCTGCGCGACAGCGGCTCGCCTACATTCAGAGAAGAGTAGTCTTGATTTTTTTTTTATTTAAGAGCGAACAAACCTGCTTCAAGGCAGATTTGATTGCCATGGTAACAGAAGGAGAACGACGACTGGGCGTGAATCTTCGCTAATCCTTCCGGCTTTGCGATGAAGCAGTGTTCCGTCTTGTCCCCTTGTAGCTCCCAGGAAGCAGGCTCTGTATTGCATCTCCTGCCTTGTACGCCCAAGGTGTGGCCCGGGCCCGGGGGTGATTGCACCCTGCGCGCCTCCTCCGGAGTGTACCGGGTGCTCCGCGGAGTGCCCTGCAGCGGTCGGTGCCGCACTCAAACTTTTACTTGTTGCGCACATGTTTTTTAGGAATCGCTTATGATTTTAGTTTTGATATTCGAAAAAAGGCTGCTGGTTACAGACATGAAAGTGGCCCTTTTCCCTTCAGGATTCGCCCACTGGGTGTCAGTGGTGAGAGCCAGTGAAATGCATATGAATTTATGTATTCTGATTGGCAAACGTTCCGAGCAATGTAAACATCACACTTTCAGGTTGGAGAAAGTGACTCGAGGAATACTAATTTAAGACGCAGGCAAGCCACGGGCGAGAGTGGATGGCTGTTCCGAAAACATGGCCCCGCCCATACATTGAGCTGGAGATGTAACACAGAGGGACAGCTCTTGTCTGTTACTCAGGGAATGTAGTCACTCAGGGCTATTCTCCTTTGACTAACCCAGAGACTCCTAAAATGTCTCCAACGAGAATATTAGGAATTCACAGAAAAAAAATCCCTGTGAAGAATATGGTGACCTTCAAAACGAATTTTGGGAATACTAGTAAATACCCTAGAAAACGCTTTGCTTTTCTGAAACAGTTACCTCAAATTTCATATTGAGATGAAATTGACACCAAAAGAGCAAACCATATTCGAAGATCAAATCTCATCTCAAATTTGGCAACTGGTGTCCAAGGAAGCTTATCTAATTGAGGGAAATTCCTGTGGTCACTCACATCCTAGATTCATATAACCATTCCCCTAAGCATCCCCTCCACCCATCAGAAACAGTGGCGTTGTAAATATTGACTGGCCAGCCAACCTGAAAACAGGAAAAGTATAATTGCTCCCCTCGCTGTGCTTGCTCCCCTGCCCCCTGGCTGTGCTTGCTCCCCTGCCCCCTGGCTGTGCCTGCTCCCCTGCCCCCTGGCTGTGCCTGCTCCCCTGCCCCCTGGCTGTGCCTGCTTCCCTGCCCCCTGGCTGTGCTTGCTTCCCTGCCCCCTGGCTGTGCTTGCTTCCCTCCCCCCTGGCTGTGCTTGCTTCCCTGCCCCCTGGCTGTGCTTGCTTCCCTGCCCCCTGGCTGTGCTTGCTTCCCTGCCCCCTGGCTGTGCTTGCTTCCCTGCCCCCTGGCTGTGCTTGCTTCCCTGCCCCCTGGCTGTGCTTGCTTCCCTGCCCCCTGGCTGTGCTTGCTTCCCTGCCCCCTGGCTGTGCTTGCTTCCCTGCCCCCTGGCTGTGCTTGCTTCCCTTCCCCCTCGCTGTGCTTGCTCTCCTGGGTGGGTGTGTGGCTCTGGGTGGGTGTGTGTGGCTCTGGGTGGGTGTGTGTGGCTCTGGGTGTGTGTGTGGCTCTGGGTGTGTGTGTGCTAGGGAGTGCAGAGTGCAAGGGAGAGCAGTGTGCAAGGGAGAGCAGTGTGCAAGGGAGAGCAGTGTGCAAGGGAGAGCAGAGTGCAAGGGAGTGCAGAGTGCAAGGGAGTGCAGAGTGCAAGGGAGTGCAGAGTGCAAGGGAGTGCAGAGTGCAAGGGAGTGCAGAGTGCAAGGGAGTGCAGAGTGCAAGGGAGTGCAGAGTGCAAGGGAGTGCAGAGTGCAAGGGAGTGCAGAGTGCAAGGGAGTGCAGAGTGCAAAGGGAGTGCAGAGTGACTAGGGAGTGCAGAGTGACTAGGGAGTGCAGAGTGACTAGGGAGTGCAGAGTGACTAGGGAGTGCAGAGTGACTAGGGAGTGCAGAGTGACTAGGGAGTGCTAGGGAGTGCAGAGTGACTAGGGAGTGCTAGAGAGTGCAGAGTGCTAGGGAGTGCTAGAGAGTGCAGAGTGCTAGGGAGTACAGAGTGACTAGGGAGGGCTAGGGAGTGCAGAGTGACTAGGGAGTGCTAGGGACTGCTAGGGAGTGCAGAGTGACTAGGGAGTGCTAGGGACTGCTAGGGAGTGCAGAGTGACTAGGGAGTGCTAGGGACTGCTAGGGAGTGCAGAGTGACTAGGGAGTGCTAGGGACTGCTAGGGAGTGCAGAGTGACTAGGGAGTGCTAGGGACTGCTAGGGAGTGCAGAGTGACTGCAGAGGCTAATGGCAATGTAAATGACAATGCCATTTATTTATCTGTTTTCAAAACCAACACATAAATACAAGTTTTGTCATTTACAATGCCAATAGCTCTAACTTTTCCAAAGGCGAAACCATTGCATTGTAAATGCTTGTTTTTAAATGGTGTAAATCCGTTCAGTAGTTCCTGAGAAATTAGAAAAGGTTTCGATATCTGGGGCAGCTGTGGTTTCGCGAACCCGCACGAGCTTCACTGTGATTGACTGCCAACACTCCAAACCAGGAAGTGTTGGCAGCCATCTTGTAACTCGGTAGATCAGAGAACGATGCCAGTCCTGGTGATTTACACCTTCATATCCGGCTGAGACTGAGAGACACTGCCTCAGACTCACCCCCCCCACAAGTAAAGTTAGACAGTGACATACACACCGCGAGCTGCCCATATCAAATGCCTGGCGGTGCTTCATGCACAGTGAGGTAAACACGTATGTGCTTCAGCAGCACATGTGTGAGGCATGCCCCCCAAGCAGTGTTTCTCAAACAGACCCACAGAGAGGTGCCTGTTGTCACTGGAGAATTAGAAAATCGGCAATTGAAGCAGCACCTATACTCGAGGGCTGTGAAATTATGTATGTGTGGTGAGCCTCACACTACTAAAAGAGGGGACGCGCATCACAAAGTGTGACCTGCTTAACTAGGGAATGGTGTGCCTAGCACAGCACATGGAGAGGATGGGTTGCACGAGACACAAAGCCCGAGAGGTGAGGTAGTGCTGGACCACAGTGATGCCTAGATTGTACAGGGAACGAAGCGCCCTGCTCAAGGCACGCAGGAAGAGGGGGTGGGCTGTTTCACCGGTGTGTGGTGAGCTTCACACTGCACATGGAGGGTGTGGGTTGCGGTAGGCGCTCAGTCCGAGGGCTGAGGTAGTGCTGTCCGACAGTGATGCTTAGACTGTTCAGGGAGAGAAAAGCCCTGCTCAAGGCACGCAGCACTAGGGGGTGGGCTGTTTCACCGATGTGTGGTAAGCCGCACACTGCACATGGAGGGGGTGGGTTGCGCGGAGCACACAGCCCGAGGAGTGAGGTATTGCTGGCCTACAATGAGGCCTAGACTGTACAGGAAGGAAAGCAGCCTGCTCGTGGCACAAAGATTGAGCAGATTCATTGGTGTGAGTGAACCTCACAGTGAGTGTGACCATCTGCTCGTGGTGCACGGCGGGTGTGTTTTTACTACTTCGTGGTTGGTATTGCACTTGCACTGCAAGGGGAGGGGGTGGTTGGTTCGAGATGTGATGCGTTCCTGTGTCCGAAACCACACTGCACAGAGAGAGGGTGGTGTGAATGCAGCAAACAGCATGAGGGGTGACCTATTTCACTAAGGCAGCATGTTGTGGTGAGCCTTACACTCGCTCGTTGCACACAGCACGCGCAGTGAGGTGTTAATTAGCGCTTGGCACTGAGCACGAGACCTAGGGCAGTACTGTGCATGGTGAGTTCCACATCGTCCCGAAATTCAGACTGCCTGTTCTTTCTTTTTTTTTTTTTTTGTTCCTTGCATACAGCACGAGCGGCTGGTCACTGAGGCTTGCTGACCCCACACTGCAGACGGGGCGAGGGAATGTTGTCTTCGTGGCGTACGGGCAGTGAAGTAAAACACAGCTAGACACTTGCTGCAGCCGGGCGGCCGCACCTCAGGCACCCCCATGGATTATCATCAAAGGGTGCTGCATCTCGATAATTACTCCCAAAGCTGGACCTATACTTGTCAGGAGGTGTCCACCCTCTAGCTTCCGTAACAATGCATTTGCACTTTACACACTATGAAATAACAGGCGCTATGTGCAAAAGGCAGCACTTTGAACGGGCAGGTTCTGTCACGTACTGAGTGATTGCACGTCTTCAGTTTAAAAGGGAGAGTAGCAGCACTTCTTAGCAGGTGTGCAGTACATTTAATGGGAGAGGTACTTACTCGGTCAAACTGAGTTGCTGTACTTATGGCTATTTCAAGCACTAGCAAAACAGAACCACGTTAGAGTATAATGAATTATTCTAGGGTACCTGCTGCCTGTACTGTGCCATGTGTGAGCTTCGGACTGGAAGGGCCAAAGGCGGCGGGAGAGTCCTAAGAGCCAGACTCTGGGTTGGCGAGAAGAGGATAGTGGTGTTCTGTGGTAGCAATGAAGATGAGAGAGATGGTGACAGAAAGAGGGTGCAATGTAAAGAGTTGAAAGGTGGACAGTTTGGTGGGGGTGCGGGGTAGTGTTCCAGTCAGTGGCACACCGCTTGACCTCCGCCGTGCGTTGGGACAGTGGGAAGCTCTTGTGACACTGTAATGGAAATCGACTGGCATGGTGGGTAGGAAAGGACATTTAAGACTAGTCCTGGCACATCGAGTGCCGTATTTCTGGCGGAAATCGCTAGGTGTTGAGGCGAAGCAGTGAACCCTCCAGTGACCAAACTTGAGGGTGGCCCCCACGCTCCGAACCCAGTCAGGAGCTCTCAGTCCAAGGCCCGCCACTCGAGCAGCACAGTGTCGGAGGGGGCCTCCTGGAGTCCAACCCCCGGACTCACCCCCCCCCCCCCCCCCCCCGGACCAAGGGAGCTGCGGGGCTAATGTTATGCGACTGGGTGCACTGCACACCCTGTAGGTACAGCGGGTGTCTCACACCTGCGGATCTCCCGACCAAAGCCGTTCACTGTATCGATCGTGAATCAAATATTGGCAAAAAGTGAACTAGGGCAGGTCCCTGTGGCTGTAGATGGGGTCTGACTCCCATCGCTATGACCTGTCCACCTTAAAACACATGACAAAGTCAATCACTAGTGGCGCAGTGTTGGGTCAACAGTGGGAAAAAAATGCCATCAAGGCGCCCTGGCCATCACACACGCACCACAAAGGAATATTCAAGAGGTAAAAGGCAACAATCCCAGCCTAAAAGCTGATGCATTAGGGGAGCCATCAACCCGGGAGCATTCTCGTATTTACTAAAGCCTGGTGAGCATGCAAAGGCGTCCTTGTCACTTGCAGACATGGCTCACAGGAATCACCCCTTGGCTGCCTCTGTTACCCAATGCTCACACTTCAAATGCCGCCCCTGCCCCACAGCAAGAGATCTTTCAAACACCCTGGGCTTCACTCCTAGAGAAGCCAGCACTAACCCGTGCCAAGGGAATCTCTATGCCCCCAAGCAGCTGCCTGAAAGGGCATCCCTCACCATCCTGTTAACCCTGGGGCTACGGGTCAGCAGACTAGGGCAGAGCCATGCCCTGGCACTGTGCTGTGCAGGTGCGGGCCCATTCAAGCTACAAAGCCCCCGTCAGAGAACACACTCGCTTGTTCGGGTCCAGCTGCCCTCCATGCTGGCGGACTCATGTAGCCAGGATTCACTCCTATTTCTTTCCTGGCTGCAGCACTTACACAATCTTTAGCCAGGAAGCGCCTACAGGTGATATACTTCAGGCGCTTTAATGCAGGAGCTCTCATTAATCTTCCCTATCTATTCATCCAAAATCATTATTAATTCTTCCACTCAACTCGCCATCATCTCAGCTGCTCGTTCACACATTCATTCATTCATCCATGTGAAGGACATATGTCAGGGCCTGTCCACCACTCCTAACTTGCAGAGAAGTTTTTCCTCATAAGTTTTTACAGTTCCTTTTAGACAGCCCTAATATTTCAAAGGTGCCTTCCTTTTATGTATGTGTAGAAGTACTTTACAATCATATATATAATTCATGATTTATACAGTGGGTATTTATAACGTGCACATGTTGCTGGTTAGGAAATCTCAAAAAGCAAAAATGGTGCCTACGGCCTTTAGTGACACTTCAGAGCGATATGGGACATTGTAGAAACACAAAATACAACGCTGCACGGCTATAAAACTCGATATTTCCTCCGCCGGCATCACACCCTCATCCTCAAACCTACTAGTAAGCAGCGTTGATTAATTGAAAATGTTCCGATGACACCCCAAGGGTCAGCTGTCGATTGACTGAATAGGCATGCATGTAAACAAGGACCAAATTAAAGCACCGAGGTGCCGCCGGTGCGTGATAGACGCTACACGCACAATTATAATGGGACATAAGATACTTGATAGTCCTGTGCCAATGTATCCATAGTAGAACGCAGTAAACCCCAGCTCACCCCGACTCTTCTCAGCCAGCACTTGAAATGAATCCCCAACGCCGCGGTGGCACCGCCCAGGTGCCCTATCTACCACCAAACTTGCTGCAGCCTCTGAGGCTGGCTTCCTGCCCAGTGCGCGTGCGGTGCCACTCTTACCTTCTCCACCTGCACTTCTCCCCAAATTCAGCACTAGCCTTTTTACATAACTCTGCAAACGCGGCTTCTGGTGCACTTCTGGTGAAGAAGACATGTTTTTGCAGCATGGTGCAAAAAGGGGCGTGGCATTGGAACACCTCTCTGAAACTCAGCTCTTTGGTGCATACTGGAGGTACCTGGTGGGCTAGTTGACCCCCCGGGGCCCTCAGGATTCAAGGGGACTTAATCCCCCAACTTACAACGCGCCAGGTGGTGCGTTTGCACACTTGCTCCGCCCTGACGTCGTCCACGGACGTGACGTCAGCTGAGCCATATAAGCCCCTCCCGGCGCCCTGACTTCAGTCTTCGTCGGAAAAACAACGCAGAGCCACCACCAAAAACTATGGGAGTATGGGAACAGTGTGCGAAAAAGATGAAAAAGAAATTGAATGGTGAGACAGCACCATAAAGGACAGTGCCAGGCACTGCATACTAAAAATAGGGAAGGAAAAGAGCAGAGCACTGCTCTGAGAAGCAACCCCGCATAAGCGAAGGCTAAACCAGAAGAAGATGTAAAAAAACATAATGGCAGACGACAAAGTCTGCAACCACAATATACAACTGTGAAGGGCAACAAGTCCGGAACAGATGAGCAATGACAACCCACCACAAGTCGGCACCAGAAAGGGACGTTGTATCCCTTGTAAGAGACCTGTAGACTGAGGCAGAGCCAATAGACTTCAAACCAATGGACCGCCGGGGAGGTAAAAGACTCCAAGGCGATTGAGAAGGGTGGGGGGACATGAGTAGATCCCACATTGGACGACTCAGGACGTAGGGATGTAAAAGGACACATGACACATGAGTATACCACCCAAACACAAGAATGGGTGTAGTAGAGCAAGTAAAACAGAATGAAGCATTCTATCGAGGAGTGAAGTGAAAGATGTCACCCCGTAGAAAGAAGACAAAGCCACCCAGATGGAGGCGAATGCAGAAAACCCAACCTTGAAAGGTCCTCGCAGAATGGGGAGGATGGGTGGGCGTTAAGGAATCTGCAACTCGACTGTGTCTCTACCAGATACATCGATACCGAAGGCAAGTAACTCGTTCAACTGATAGACATCTAGCCGCAGATTCCTTAACTTAGAATAGATATCAAAGCCATACCCATAGAGGAGGCGAGTCTGCGACTGAACCCCACCAAGTTCCAGAGAGAACTTAGCCGTCAATAAGGTGACGAAACACAGTGGGGGCAGCAATGCCGGTGCAGCTAACACCTGACCACAAAGCTCTGAGAAGAGCGGAAAGCAATGGAAGGCAATGGCATCGCAAGCCGTGAAAGAACAGCACGAAAACCCTTGTGTGTATATCGGGTTAAAAGAAAGAAGCACAGAGACAGTAATGCTGGTGCAGAAGTGAGAGTTCATGGCTTCGTAAAAGAAGATAAAATGAGCCCAGGGTCTGATGGATCCCCAGGTTCCGATGTGTCGACAGGAAGCAAGACCCAGAGAGAGGACAAAACGATATGACAGAGTCCGCGCATACCGGTAGAGTATGCACAACAGTGGAAAAAAGCACTGTTGAACCTGCACCACCTAAGATATGTGGGGCAACATTGGCAGGATGCTGACCCATGGGCAGAAAGTGTCAGCTTCCCCAGAAACACAAGATACTCTAGTAAGCAGTTGCTCCTTCACAAAGACATGTGAGAGGGTGGACGGCAACAAGCAGAAGCACCCATAACAGGATCACAGTAAGACTGGTATTCATGTGAAAGGTATGAAAACATATAAGCATACTTTGTGAACGCCAGAACCACACCAAGCATAGGGAAATACCCCTCTAAGGTAGCGTGAGCAGCTCAGATGTGAACAAAATGCATCACCAGGTAAGCAACTGGCAAACAGTGGACCCTGGCAAGCTGGACACACATGCACAAGAGCTCGCACCATGAGCAGACCGGTGCGAAGACCACGGACACCGCAGAAGGGAACATTGCCTGCGCTACCCCGCTCTGGGAAGAGCATAAAGCAGATATATATTAAGAAAGATACCTATCTAAAAGGGATGTGTTGCATCAAACAAGACAAGGGTATGCCATAAGTACCAACATTCATGTTAAGCAGAATTGGACAATGTCAGAGATGAGCCAATGTCCCCCGCGAAACAGATGAGGAGATGGAGCGGGACATGAAAGTGGAAACAGTCAGGACCAATGTATTGGCCTAGGACCTAAGAAAGCAAGTATCCCTAAGAGAACACTATCCTTGAGGGTGTTACAGCAGGAACCCAAAGGAGAAGCATTGGAAAACACCTGCGCGCAAAGCAGCAGAGAAAGAGAAACAAAACTCCTGTTTGGCAAGCACCCATAAAATGAGGGCACACAGCAGTGTGCAGCGTAGACTTATATGGCGAAGACACCACCGCCCATGGACCAGTCCAGACAGAGTTGAATGACAAGAAAGCATTACCCACCCCAGAGAGTGTAGGGTAGAACCAGTCACTGAAGAAGCGGAAGAAAGAACACAGGCACCCCAAGATAGTAAACATGCCAGGGTGCACCCACACTATGCGCAAACACTGAAAAAGTGTACCGCGCAGCGGCTCTGCCCTGGTGCTACATGATGGCAGTGCATCAGCCACAGAAGAACTGCTGAAATGGAACAGAGAAAGTGTCCCAAAGGACAGTGGCTGGGAAAAAGAAGAGCAGCCAAAATGGACAAAGAGGAACACAGTGAAGCTGAAAAACGCCCTTGGGAAAGGTAGACGAGGCAGAAGCCTCACGGTAGGGAACCTCTTCCGAAGCTTTGAGGTATTACGGACAACTGTAGACCCCAACCTGAACTGAAAATGCAATAGAGCGATGCCAATCTGTGGGTCGCATAACAGCATAGAGAGAGAGAACACACTGATCCACAGAAGAATCTCTGTGAGACAGACTCCACAGAAGCTTACCAAGCCTTCCTCGTAGAAGGACAGCTACACAATAGCTAGCAAATACTCCACATAGGGTAAGTCTTACCCCGGTAAGGGGGCTCCTCTTGAGACAAGCTCACAGTCAGAGTACTGAAAGGAAGGCAGAACCAGCTGTACTGAAAAAAGGCAAACATGGTGGAGTCGCCACCTAGGCCATCTGGGTATTACGTCATGAACCCAGGGACCAAAACAAACAAGGCAACGCTGCCTATGTCACAAGAAAAAGATAGTTAAAATCAAAACGAGAGAGAGGAACATAAAAGCCAGCTCACTTCCCCTGATAAAAAATGAGTAATCAACAAGAACTAGCCTATGGGTAAAAGGGGTATGGGTGTTTCTCAGTTAGAGGAAACATCTGTTTCTTGTGAAAGCCCTCACCCACCATCTAGTTGGTGGCATGCTTCATCATCGGGCCAACTCTGGTGGTACTTAGTGTATCCCGGGGTGTGCTACGATGCCTATTTACAGCGGAGCGGGTATTGATAAGTGGGTGTACAGTGATAGTGTGTGCGTGTAAGTAAAAAAACTGTCCTTGGGTCCCCCTACCCAAAGGGTTTATTTTATTGATGAGCCTTTGACAGTATTAAAAACAGAGCGGCATATGTTCATGGAGAGTACTATGGTCTCCCTCATCCACTGTGGTCAACATGTTTCAGCCAGGCCGCATATTTATCTGGCCTTCTTCAGGACCTTAATTGTGAGAAAGTGAAAGTGAATAGAACGTGGTCAATAGTGTTTAAATGATCAGATATGTGTCACTCACTAAGGTGCGCTATGGGAGAGAGGAGGATTTCCTCTGGTGGTTTAAACTTGTAAAGAAAAGGAAAACACAGATACAACACAGACAGACATACATATAAAAAGTTAGCCTTCAATAAATGCACATATAAATCACGTAAATCTGTACCCGAGTGGTGGTGCTGTAGCCGGGTAAATGTGGCGGTGACATACGATTTATGACAGTACTATGGTGTACAAATCGGTATTTGCCAGTAAAATGCGCTATTGTGCCAGATAGTTCAATAGCCGAAAAATAGCATGCATCGTGTGTAAATAAAAAAAACGGCTTAATCGCTGAGTAGAAATCTTACTCTGTTGTTAGAAATAAGCCTCATGATTTTCCGGCAGGGGTCCGGCTGGTAGTCACACTCTGGTACGTAGGTAAAAGAGCACCAAGGTTAGGAAGTTGCCCCGGCAAGTACATGCTTTGGATCCTGTTAAACCCAACTTACTTCGTCAAAGCTCGTGACCCTCACTGAGACCTACTTGGCTTTTGTGGAAACTCCGTCGACGTCCGTTCAGGACCTGTTTAAATGCCTAAATGTGCATCACAGGTGGATGCACTCTCCTTAATGACGCGAGTAGCATCTGCGGGGGAGTAGACACTGAAAACAAACAATGCTATGTTTATGGAGGGTATGCGGATGGCTGTGAGCACGTCCATTATTAGAAAACAGACTCCTACAAGTGTTTATGGACCGCGGGCGGTCCCGAAAAAAAAGCACAAAGTATATTATAAATGCTATACAAAATGAGTAATTCAATCCCACAAGAGCGATTTATAAAAAAAAGCACAAAGTGTATTATAAATGCTATAAAAAATTAGTAATTCAATCCCACAAGGGCGATTTATAAAAAAATGATCCTCTCACTAGGGAGTTAGTGGTGGGACTGAGATAGAGAGAGCGTTAAATGTGTGGCTGTGCCAAGGGTTGTACAAAGGTACTCATTGTTTAAAAAGGTTACTTAGGTGACTGGAAATGATCTAAAGTGGCTGATATAACCGGTCCGTTTATATAAATGGAATTTTAAGGGATGATGCCCAACCGTTGATGGTCGTGAAGGGAGAGCAAGAATTTGGTGGATTGTTGCCAAAGAGCAGACCCCTAATGTCATTCATAATTGAGGGCGAGAGCAGCAGATCAGGAGTTTAGGCTATGCCAAGGGATATTATCGTTTAGCCCATGTTGGTGGGTTGAAAGGCGATCTATCCAGCACTAATCTCTAGTTAGTAGGAATTTGTCAGTGTTGTTGTTGCTACATTCAATGTGTTCTATAACTGTCCATGACAGGTCATTGGGTGTGTGTCCATTTTGTATGTAATGATCTGTTAGTTTGCTAATATTCTTTTTGCACCGAATGGTGCTACGGTGTTCCACGATCTGGTCCTGACTTTGCGTGTCGTCAGCGAAGTCTGCAGGGGCACTCAATTAGGTAGACTACACTAGTAGAGTGACAGTTGATTTGTGTGAGTTGACGCCATATCTTTCCGGGTTCTTGGTCTAGTAGTTTGGTCGGCCGTGTTAAGTGGCAAACACTACAATCACTGCACGGGTAATGTCCGACCACTTTGGGCAGGCCTCAGGCATTGGTGATGATGTTGGTGGTGTTGCTCTTAAATGTCTTCGGTCGGGTTGACACCAGTTGGTCTTTTTTAGACTACTAGCTTTTTTTTAATGCAAACAAATGCCAGTTTCTTGGGCCCGAGTTCAGGATGCGCCAATTTTGCCGTATTATCGTAGCCACACAGTTGGAGGCCTCGTTGTACCTCGTAACGCATGTGAGAGGAGTAGTGATTTCCCTATGTGTGTTGTCCTCCAGTAGGGCATTCCTGTTTTGATTACAGGCATGTTTTTGGGTGAATTGTACAATTTTTCTGGGGTATCCTCGCGCTTGTAATTTCACAGCCAAATCGACCGATTGTCTGTGATAGACAGAGGTCTGGCTACAATTTCTTCGTATACGGAGAAATTGGCCGAATGGGAGATTTTCCCTGAGAGGGTGGGGATGAAAACTGGCAAATTGTAACAATGAGTTTTTGGCCATCGGTTTGTAATATGTGGTAGTTTTGAGAGTACCTGCCTCTGCTTCAATGGCCAGATCAAGGAAAGGTAGGTTGGTTGGTTGCACTGGCAGTGCTGGTAAACCGCAGGTAGGGGTCACACCCATTGAGCCATGCTAGGAAGGCCGCTAGGGAATCCTGCGGACCAGCCCAGATCATGAAGATATCGTCTATGTACCAACGCCCTAGTTTGATGTTATTAGTGTAAGGGTTTGTGTCCGAGAGTATGTATATTTTTTCAAAATGGTAAACATAAAGTCCGGGAGGAGGAGCCACGCTAGCAACCAAGATGGCCGCATAAGCTCCCGGCTCCGCCGACCTCCGCCAGTTGCTCACACATCCTGACGATTATCCTGATTTCTCACCGGACTCCCGTGCAGCGGAGGTGTTCCTGACTCTAAAGGTGCAATCCCGGAATTTCTAGCTGCTTGAATAATGAAGATACGCCGTGTTCCATTCTCGGTCTAACCCAGAGTTGAAGCCGGGGCCTTGATTTCTAACCCAGTCGGGTTGGAGTTGAATAACATCGGCCGCCTGACGTGAGTGGCGTCCGGTCTCCCGAAGTGGAGTATTACTTGTCCGTTTCGGATGGTGGATCGGTGGCAGTTTTATCTCGCAGCTGAGGCGGCGTGACGCATCGGTTGCTGTGGTCGGGGATCCGCTGCCCGGAGGCCCCGTTGGGCTCCCTGGGTCGACGGGCTTGGTTCCTCACTGGCGGCGACGGTGTTGAGATCGCGCTTTTGAGAGTGCCCACAGTTGTCATCGGATTTGCCTGTGCCTGGTGCCCCGGAGTAGTCGACCTCCCTGGTTCAGAGACCTGCTTGGTAGCTTCGCGAGGGGCGATGGAGCGGGTGGAATGTATACCGTCGCTGCATACTGTAATGGCCGCCATTGGGGAGCTCCATTCACAGGTCACCGCCATCATCCAGAGGATGGTCGTAGCGGCTGATATCGTCTGCCGGAGACCGGACTCCGACCCTTTGTTGGTTCTGGAACACGCTGTTTTACCCGCGGAGCAGTAAGCGTCTGAGACGGAGGGCCCCGCGCTGAAGCCAGACTTTGTATCTTTTGTCGACCCCCGAACGACGGCTAGCAAGCCCCGGACTATCGAATCCACATCATGCCCTATGCCGATGCCGCCCCAGATGGACATGGATGATCTTATACTTCAGAATGAGTTCTCCAGTGACTGTAGGGTTGTTACCTCACCCTTTTTCTCCTGGATGGTTCAATTACGCTCTAGCGATTTATCTCTGGTGGACAGCGGACATCGTTTGACTCTTACACTCTGTGTACTATTATCCTGGCCTCAATCCTTCCGTACTGACTTTGAACTTTCTCAACATTTTGATACTCTCATTGGGATGGCGGATCGAGCGGACAGGGCTTGCATGAAAAATCGCAGTGGCCAGGGTTGACTTTGACTGGATGGGTTTGCACAATGACTTCATTTGATACGGGATTTGTAACCTATACTAGCGCGGGAGTCGGGTGGTTCTTACAAGCTCCCCCCGTCTGACTTTTATCGCAGCATTGTATTATTCTGGATACGTGTAGGGGTGGGTTGCTACTGGCGGGGAGTAAGGGAGACCGGGGGCCTGTTTGCCATTTCCTCCTCCACTCTTTCTTTTTCCTTCTTTTAGGTCTAGTTCCGGGGCGACAGGCACACTGTTAGTGGGGATGGGCCGTAGCCATTGCAGGGGTGCAGGGTGGGGGGATCGGGGAGGGGTTTGTTATTTTGCCTTAGTTTAGTTCTATGGCCTTTTTTTCTTTCCTTTTTTCTTTTACGAGAGACGGGTTGTTTATCCTGTATTGATTTCCTATGTATCGGGGTGTCTGACTTGATCTTCATTATCCTGAACTATGGGTGGGTGAGCCCTGCTGGCTGCTACTTTGCTAGATTGTTGATCGTACTTCTCCTTATTGATGTACCAAACTTGGTTGACATTGCATACTCCTCTGAATTGAATTTTCCACATTGATTTCTTCGCTCACCTATCGCAAAATTGTATTCTATGTATGACACCCGATATATGTAAATTTCTCTTGTTTTCTTCAATAAAACCCTTAAAAAAAAACAACAACAAAAAACATAAAGTCCGGGCCACACTGGGGGTAGAAATGCTGTCCATAGATGTGCCGTTGGTCTGGAGGTAGAATTCCCATTCAAACTTGAAATAGTTCTCCTGGAGAGCTAGGGTAGCACATTGAAGGATAAAGTCTCTGGAGGTGGTGTATTCCCAGGGGCTCTCCATGAGTATGTTGTTGAGAATTTGTAAGGTAGCATCTTGAGGTAAGCTTGTGTACAGGCTCTCAATGTCCAACCCCACTAGGAGTTGAGTGGTAGGGTCAAACCTAAGGTCTTTAATGATATTCAGTAGATGCTTTGTGTCTCTGATGTATGAGGAAGCCTTCTGTGCTAGAGGGTTCAGGAAAAAGTCACATAACCAGGAAAGAGGTTCTAATAATGACTTGATACCCCAGACGATTGGTCGTCCTGTGGGTGGTCTGGCCTCTTTGTGTATCTATGGTACTGTGTAAAAATAGGGGACTTTTGCATTATCATTACATAGAAAGTCCGCCTCCTGTTTGGTGAAGTGATGGTTTTCTTCTGCATTTTTTGACCAAAGTTTTTATTGTGGCTTGTAGTGTCATGGTAGGGTCTTCCTTCAGGCGTCTATAGTTCCGCCTATCGCTGAATAGTCTGCGGCATTCAGGTGTGTAGTCTATTTTATTCAGAATGACAATGCCACCCCCTTTGTCCACCGGTTTGATGGTTATGTTGGTGTTCTCTTGAAGTTTACTCACTGCATCCCTGTCTTCTCTAGAGAAGTTGTTGTAAGTTTTGGGTTGATCCATGGTTTCGACCTTGTTGTATACTGCTTGCTCAAAGGTTGTGATTTCCACGGGGATGCCTGATGGAGGTGGTATGAAAGTAGATTTTAATTTTAGGCCAGTCTCATTGGCCATAGTAATCTCTTCTGTGGGTGTTTTCTTCTCGAAGAAGGCTTTTAGCTTCAATTTGCGAAAGAATTCCGCCAATTCTGTGTGGAGTTGGAATTTATCCAGCCGTGTCGTGGGTACAAAGGAAAGCCCTTTGTTGAGTACTTCCTCCTCCTTTTGGGTAAGAGGGGTAGAAGAGAGGTCGAAAACCAAGGAGGTTGGTTGTGGTTCCCGGGTTGTTATCGATGTCCACTTTGCCCTGGTTGGGGTTCTCTCGTCTTGTTGCTGGTGTGGGCACTCACGGGTCCCTCTTCTTCTGCCCTTGTGGTTGGTTCTGTCTCCGTCCTCGTGATCTTTGGCCTTGTCCTAAAAAAGGTGATTTTTGGTTATGTTGAAAGTAGGCTTGTGGTCCTGGTGGTATATAGGAGGCCATCCGAGATAAGGAAACTGGGGTGGGTGGGCAAATGGTGGGGGCCATAGTTCTGGCCTTGGTGTGAAAATGTGCCCCAGGGTTGTTGCCATCGTGGTGGACGTCCCCTGCCTTTTGATCTATTGGAGCCTGTACTTGAGTCACTGGACACTGAGCTGTTGTCCCCGGATGTATCAGATAGTTAGTCCTGTTTTTGTGGAGCTGTATAATTGTCTTCTGTGTAGGGGTAAGCTTTTGTATATGAAATTTTTTTAGGTCCTTTTGGAACTTGCCGATCTTAGATTGGGTGAGATACTCCCTATACGCAACTATTTCCTTGTTTGATTCTTCTAGCCTTTTTTTGAAGGACGTGATAGTGGTCTTAAATTGGCTTTCTGTGCCCTGGATCTCTATAATTATGGCGTCCGATAGACACTTGGCAGTTTTGATTATGAGGACCAGCCAATCCCTGGTGCAGTGCCAGTCGATCTGGGCCCAGTCCTTCCTGAAAGAAGCATCCTCCAGGAAGATATTTGGGTGCTGTGTTTGTGCAGAGGTATTCAGTGAGAATAACACTGTGTAAAATTGTTCTAATCCGGTAGCGCTTTTTCTCTGTTAATGTATCCCAGTCTGTGGTTTGGGCTATTGTCTGTGATATGTTAATGTCTGTCGAGAAAGAGGGATCGGCGAGAATTTCGCTGACTTCATCCTCAGTGAAGGTTAAGCCTGCGTTTTTATCCATGTTTTCACCCATGTTTGGGCGACAAGAGGTTGTGTGTTCTCTCACAGCTGTGCACTGCCTAAATTTTTAATATCAAAGGGAGAGAGAGGAACATGAAAGCCAGTTCACTTCCCCTGGTATAAATGAGGAATCAACAAGAACTAACCTATGGGTAAAAGGGGTATAGGTGTTTCTCAGGTAGAGGAAACATCTGTTTCTTATGAAAGCCCTCACCCACCAACCTAGTTGGGGCATGCTTCATCATCGGGCCCCACCCGGTGGTACCAAGTATACCCCTGGTGTGCTATGATGCCTGTTTACAGTGGAGCGGGTATTGATAAGTGAGTGTGCAGTGATAGTGTGTGCGTGTAAGTTAAAAAACTGTCCTTGGGTCTCACTACCCAAAGGCTTTATTTTATTGCTGGGCCCTTGGTAGTATTAAAAACAGAGCGGCGGATGTACGTGCAGAGTACTATGGTCTCCCTCATCCACTATGGTTAACATGTTTCAGCCAGGCCGCATATTGATCTGGCTTTCTTCAGAACCTTAATTGTGAGAAAGTGAAGGTGAATAGAACGTGGTCAATAGTGTTTAAAAAAACAGGTATATGCCACACTCACTAATGTGCGCTATGGGAGAGAGGAGGGTTTCCTCTGGTGGTTTATACCTTTAAAGGAAAACACAGATACAACACAGACAGACATACATATAAAAAGTTAGCCTTCAATAAATGCACATATAAATCACGTGAATCTGTAACGTAGTGGTGGTGCTGTAGCTGGGTAAATGCGGCAGTGACATACGATTTGTGACAGTGCTATGGTGTAAAGATCGGTATTTGCCAGTAAAATGCGCTATTGTGCCAGAAAGTTCAATAACGGAAAAATAGTGTGCATTGTGTGTAAAAAAACGGCTTAATCACAGAGTAGAAATCTTACTCTGATGTTGTCAGAGATAAGCCTTATGAGTTTCCGGCAGGGGGTCCGGCTTGTAGTCACACTCTGGTACGTAGGTAAAAGAGCACCGAGGTTAGGCGGTTGCCCCGGCATGTACATGCTTTGGATCCCTTTAAAACCCAACTTACTTCGTCAAAGCTCGTGACCCACGCTGAGACCTACTTGGCTGGCGTGGAAACTCCGTCGATGTCGGCGTCCGTTCAGGATGTGTTTAAATGCCTAAACGTGCATCACAGGTGGAAGCACTCTCCTTAATGACGCGAGTAGCGTCTGCGGGGGAGTAGACACTGAAAAACGACAACACTATGTTTATGGAGGGTATGCGTATGGCTGTGAGCGCGTCCATTATTAGAAAACAGACTGCCACAAGTGTTTATAGACAACGGGCAGTCTAGATTGAAAAGCACAGAGTGTATTATACATGCTATACAAAATGAGTAATGATTGGTTTTGGTTATTTCCAAACCATCTGCTATAAACCTGGACAATTGAGAATGCACGTTTATCAAACACAGTACTTAGGCCAGAAAACAAGAGATGTCTGCAGATAGGCCAATGGAAATATCTTTCCTACGTTTAAGAGTAGATTTGTAATTACGTGCTGAGAAAAATGTTTCACATTCCCCAAAGGGAAGTGCTAATGATAATGCCACATGTTCTCCTGAGCTGGACGGAAGGCATAGTTTCTTCCATGTCTTCTGCACTGTAGTATCAAACTTCTGTACTGATCCTGACTTACCCCAGATACAAGTAGATCATACTGCCAAGAGGAAATACTGCAGGAAGACCCAAATCATAGTCTTACTCTTAGAGCATACACTGGATTTTGCGGTAGCCGCAGTAGTATTTCAGTCACCCTACTACCGATTTACCTATATTTACTCAAGTGCAATTAGGCAGGGCTTGATCCGTAATGCCATTAGGATTAGAAAAACAGCAAGGTTGCCAAATGGACAGAGTGCAATACGCTACTAATTACCACTGCCAGTTTGAGGTGAGCCATGACTCATGAGAGGCAAATCCTTGAGTGAGTCATGATGCCCTTCCCTCCCTTAACAGTGGTAATAAAAGCACTCTCTGCATATGGTTTGTGGCAAGATATTTTGTTCATGAATATTTCTTTTACTAAACAGTACCAAACCAGGCAAAAAATGGTTACATTTGTGCAGTGCAGTAAAATCACTTTCAAGAGACCTTGTGACCATTAGGGGAGTTATTTCCCTCTGTAAAGTAATTGTTGAACGAGTTACTTACCTTCAGTAACGATGTATCTGGTAGAGACACAGTCTAGCCACAGATTCCTTAACTAAGAATATTGAATTGGAGTTAATCTCTGTCGTTGCTACCTCCCACTAGGGAATCTCAGTGGCTAGAGACATGTGGTCGCAACATTTTTGCCTCAGCCAGTGAGGGCATCTGTGCCTTGAACACGTCTTGCGTGTTCGCACGTGCTTCCTTTGCCCTTTGGGACTTGGTTGAGCTTCTTTCTTCTCTCCCAGAAGGGCCTCGGACTGACTTGCATCACCTTCTTCTTGATGGCTGGGGAATGGCACAATTTTCCCTTCACTCAGCCCTGGACTCTACTGACTCAGTGGGTAGGGCACTGGCCCGGTTGGTTGCCTTGCGCCACCATGCATGACTGTGCGACAGTCGTTTTCTGGACTATGTTCGGGAAGCTCTTCAACATCTGCCATTCAATGGTGTGGACCTTTTTGACTGTCACGCTGATTCAGCGGTCTCCCGCCTCGTGTCTGGTCTCCTGTGATGTTCTGGCCCTTGCGGCCTGGCTTTCTGCTTTGTGGCTATCTTTTTCGTGTCAGTAATCAACAAGAACTAGCCTATGTTTGGGCGACAAGAGGTTGTGTGTTCTCTCACAGCTGTGCGCTGCCTAAATTAATAATATCAAAGGGAGAGAGAGGAACATAAAAGCCAGTTCACTTCCCCTGGTATAAATGAGTAATCAACAAGAACTAGCCTATGAGTAAAAGGGGTATAGGTGTTTCTCAGGTAGAGGAAACATCTGATTCTTATGAAAGCCCTCACCCACCAACCTCAGAAAATAATCAGAAAAAGACAAAAACCCAATTTCTGCAACATTATATTAGGTCAAATGTTATTAAATAGCAAATGTGGCCAGTAGTTAAAACTGCTTGTCATTAAAGCCCCTGTTTACTATGTATTGCCAAACTATTCCATGATGCAAGTTGAAAATCTATCATTGAGGCAGCCAAGGTTATAGGAGAGCAACAGAATGAAATCAGTCACTCAGTGGAGCCACATTCTATTTCGGAGGATGTGATGGAAGACTTTTCAAGGCATTAGCTGTAGGATTTTCTGAAAGTGTCCTCGTGAGAATAATAAAAGAATGCTATGAGTACCAATTTTCACGTTCATTTGCTTAAAGGTGAGATGGAAAATTGTTGTTTCCCTAGAGCTTTTTTTAGTGGCTTTGCCATTTCCACCTTGCCCTAAGGCCCTGCATTGTGTTTCAAATCATACCTTGGGGACAATCAGTGGTTTGCTTATTAGATTAATCATCAGATTGTTGTTTTTAGGTGCATTTTGAGGAAAGGGGCTACTCCTCCCACGCTTCATTACTTCTAGAGAAGGGAGCTGAGAAGATGGAAGAGTGCACTCAGGGCACTCATAGCGCACAATGCAGGATGCCTGACTGTACTCTTTGTGCTTAGGAGGGAGAGATGAAGATAGACAGAGCCTGGGAAAGGCTGAGCTACACATTTGGTTTCATTATTTTTTCTTCTTATTGTTACATTGTGAGTAAAAGAAAGTCCCCTTTAATTCCTGTGGAGAGCTCAAATACAAAGAAACATCATATCTTCTTTTCCTAGATTCTTTTCTAGTTCAGCCATGGGCATGATTAATAAACTCATTGCTTAGACTAAAAAATATTGTGTTTACACCCAGTGGCATCAAAACGTGTCCACTGAAGCAAACTACTGCAGATGTACCCCAGGTACCAATTTTGTTACCAAACTGGTGTCTTGGTTGAATTCTTGTGTGGCTGAAAACCACAAACTCTTCAAGTTCTAGTCAGGGTGATTATAGTCTATCCAAGAATCTTTCATGTCCTAAATTGTTCATCTATGAGTTTTGTGCCCCCCAATCATCTATGGCAACCAGAGTCAGTACTTCTTCTGTTCTTCAGTCTTTTTGCCCCTAATATTTCAATGACCCTGATTGCTTGAAATATCCCCAGCGGAGCGGTTACATCTAGTGACTGTGCCATTAACAACACCACATTAGAAGAAATGTTAGGATTGATGATTCAGAGTTATCAATGCTGAACTTATAATCCTGGTGTCACACTATATGTTTTGATTCTCACTCATTTTCCCTTCTTGGGAAAAGGGAAAACCGAGTGATTAACTGAATTCAAGAACAAGGCTGTTCATTTGCTGCATTATCAAGCACATTGTTTTCCCTGCCTGTATAATCAGAATGCCTTTGTTAGGCAGACCCCACCCAGATTTGTCTTTCAAACAAGGCCCAGGGGACTGTATCGACTTAAAAAACAAACGTTTGTTTTCCTGTTTCTTAATTTCTCCTAAATCCTGTTGCTTCTAGGTACTAGGATTAGGGCTGTCCTCTTCCTCTAGGTTCTTTTTATAAACCTCTCGTAGCATTGATGCCTATGACTTGTTATCCCAAACAATCAGCTACAGTTAATACTCATAGCCATCCACAAATCTATATTCACACAATTATTACCCCTTTGAATTCGCTGAAAAACAATGGTTCACTTCCTTGACAAGTTACTTTCAGTGATCCAGTTCCTGTATCTTCTCTGCCCATAACCCCCTGTATATGTGTCACTCTGTACAACTGGACAAAGTCTGAACATCATTCTCCAAGGAGGATTTAAACATTCTCGGTTGGATCTTATTAAACTTTTTGACGTCCTCTAACTACAGGAGGCTCGGTCTATAGAAGTTTACCACCTAGATGGGTTTGCCTTATTTGTTGTTCCTGCTATACCTTGCCCTAGAGGGAGATTACATTTTTGTTGTTAATGATCTAGCTAGTCGCATCTTATCTTTTCCCATGCATTCAATGAGCTACAGCAACCATAACTCTGTTAGATTATTTTTCCTTTGCTCAGTCAGTGGACAAATCTCTTAATGCGACCAACGGAATCTAGTTGTAAAGGATAGTGCACTCGGAGTAAAATGGGCACATGTTTATCCTGAAAATGCTTTAAAGCAACTTCTGAATGTTCATTTATTTGAAATCTGTAACTGCTTTAAAAGTGTTGCTCTACCAATTGTATTGATTCTGAGCTCTTAAGAACATGTGTTTCTCTTAATAAATCATTGACGGTTAATCATTGTTATGTTGTTCCAAACTACATAGATGTTTTGACCACTCATGCTCTTAATCTAACCGTATTCTAAGGCAGGCCATGAATAAGCAAACTAGAGATGAATCAGATATAGTGAGGTGTTGGCTCCTTTATAAGGAAGTGCTAACTAAAAGGAAACCTGGAACAAAGCCTGGAACGACATTGAGGCTGGCCATAAGAAAGCGATCGGCCCTTTCTGGAATATTAGTAACTCCTCCATTTTTAATTATCAGACACGCTGCTCCCCTGGTCTACAATTCTTCCTGCCAGGTGGGTTAACCACTTTTTTGCTGTCTGCAAGGACTCTTCTACAATACATCCTGAGCATTACAGTTTTGGGTTCTCTTGTCGACCTATCCCTCATGCTCTTTTCTTTTCTTATTCCGAAGTTAGTCTTGCTATTTCCGAGAGTCTGTCAACCAAAACCCCTGATCCCAAGGATCTCTTTAAGAGCAACATTGATTTATGGGCCCGCACATTCACTAGAGTACATAATTCTGCAAGTAGTTCCAGCATCCCGGTCTCTTGGTCCCATTCTATCAGCCCTGCTTTCCAAAAGGGTATAAAGGATGACCCTTGGTACTAATGCAGCTTCCCTCCAATCAATTCAGAGGTTAAGGTGGCAGACGTGTCACCCTTGAAAGACTAATAGCCTGGGCAGAGAATAAAAACATTTTTTGAGATACAATATGGTTTTAGGGCCAGTATAGGGGCAATGTAACAATGTCTGAATCTCCACTTCCTTATTGTTAAGTATGGGGCAATTAAAAAAAGGTTCCATCCATCTGACATTTGTAGAAGTAAAATTTGCTATAACTAGAGTTAACGTACTTAAACCTTGGTCATAACTTTAGGACATAGTGGTTGGCACAGTCATTTTGACCTTTTTTCCAGCACTTACAGTGTGACATATCTGCCAGAGTACATTAAGGCATCAGGGGCAAGTACAGTGAGTCTTTTAGACTAGCGAGACACATCCGGCAAGGTTGTGTGTTGGCCCCAATTCTGTTTGTTTGATACATGAATGATCTTGAACCCGCTTTATTGGAAATGAACCAGGACATACCCCAAGTAGGTTCTAAACATTTTCCCTCTTTTATTCTTAGATGATGCAATTTTGATGGCCCATCCTGCTAATGGCCTGACAAACGTAATAAAGGTTTTTAATCCTGTATGGATGGGCAAGACTTTAGCACAAAGTTTTCAAAATCTTATGCCATGTTGTTGGGGTCCACGTTTATGAGAACCTGCACTGTTTCTATTAACAATCATGATTTTGGGATGGTCCAGGTCTTCCCATACTTAGGGTTCATTTTTTTACAACAGTACCCGCTGGTCCCATCAACTGTTGTCAAGAAGTTCTTTTGTACCTCTACAGGCTGATGTTTTTAACTTTGCCTCTAGATTAGTGTTGGGACCGAAAAGTCCCTTGCATTGTGACAGACGTATGCCCCCGCCCAGAGTGCCTAAGCTGCACTGGTATCTATATCCCTGATGCTAATTTTTGCTGTCATTGGTGAATACAGATCATGTGTGTGCGCCATGGCATTGTCCTGTCGCACAGATTGCCGTCTTGCTTGAATGGCGCCCAAGAGTTAAGCAGCACAAACGCAGTGGTGTTAGCATATTGTGTAGTGATCATCAGATGAGAATTTATCTTTTTACCTGTGGAACTGGAGTGAGAATTATAGCCTCACTCATGTAAAGTTCCACTGCTGTATGCTGAACTTGTCCTTTGCCTACATGAAGTTATCATGTAACTCTGTGCAAACGTGTGTTTTGTATGCATGTGCTGGGTGTATGAGTGCCCGTGAATGGTACAATACATGGAAGTCTCTGGGTTCCATTTTAGAAGTCTGGCTCTTCAGTAAACCTCGAAGAGTGTTCTTTGATTCAGGGAGAGGTCAATGGAAAGGGGCCTGGACACATCTCAGGAAGGAGAAGGGGCACATAAAAGAATCATAAAGAGTATGGCTGGGGCCCTGGAGCTAACCTTTGAGGCACATATCACTATGGCTGACATCCTGGTGTGAAACTCTAGCCACTACCATCAGAGGAACCCTCGCCTACAGACCTCTGGGCCCCCACCCCATCTACTGCAACACCATCTCCCAACTCATCACCACTTTGATAATCTACTCCAAGCACTACATCCTCCTTGGTGCGCCAACTTCCACCTTGACTATCCTAATGACACCTAGTCTAGCAACCTCCTGGAAAGCATGAGTAACATCAGACTCACACTCACTCACTCAGACTCACTGCGCAGGACACGTCCTGCACCCAATCTTTACAGTGAGCGACATAATCAGATTCAGCCACACCACCAAGCTTACCTGGGCAGACCACAGCATCGTCCACTTCACCATTGCAGGCTCACCATGATCCACCTCCACAACCCCCAACCTGGCTCACCGCAGATGGAACAAAATCACCGAAACCCAATGGACTGCAGCCCTCAACACCTTAGACCCTACGCCTTCAACAACCTTGAGCTAGCCGTCCAAACCCTCTCCACCTGCGCCGACACAATCACCTATGAAAACGGCCAAAACCAGTAAACAAGCCAGCTAGTTTGCCCACCAAACTCTGGAGAGACAATTGCACTCCAGCAAGAATCTGCCCCCTCATTAAGAAAACCTCAGTCGACTCCAGAGAGCTCTAGTGCTACTCTCACTGCTCCCCTAACCTGGCAAGGTCCTGGAAAAGCCATCATTTGCAAGCACCCAGATTACCTGGAAGGAAAATACCTACTCAACACCTCCCAATCCGGCTTCTGCTCCAACCACAGCACAGAGAGCGCTGTTATAGCCGCAACCAACGACATCAGATCGATCCTCGACCATGGTGAGACAGTAGCCCTGATCCTCCTAGACCTCTCACCATCCTTTGACACCGTATTCCACCACACGCTCATCACCAGAACCCGCCACATCAGGATCAGAGGAAACTCCCTCAAGTGGATCACCTCCTTACTCACAGGATGCACACAAAAAACCTGCCTACTGCCCTTTACCTCCGGACCCGAGAGCATTATCCATTGTCTGTGGAGCCCCTCAAGGATCCTCCCTCAGCCCCATCCTCTTAAGCACCTATATGACTCCATTGGCTGACATCTGCACGCACAGACTCAACAACCCCTCGTATGCTGACGACACCCAACTAATCCTCTCACAGAAGACACAACCAGATCAAACTTCCAGAATGCCATGACCTACGTTGCCGACTGGATGAGGTTCAACTTCCTGAAGCTGAACATGGACAAGACGGAAGTACTCATCTTTGGAAGAAACACCTCCCCATGGGACGATACATGGTGGCGGACTGCACTCGGACCCACAACTACTCCCACCAACCATGCCTGCAACCTCAGCATCATCCTGGACAGTGATCTCTTCATGAAGCGCCAGGTCAATGCAGCACCACACCTGGTTTTTTGGAGATGTCCAAGCATCACTTATGGGCATGGCCTTTGATGGCTCCCGCCTCTTCGGAGACAAGGCGTTTTCAGCGCTGGAGCGCTTTAAGGACAGCAGTGCTACAACCAGGACCTTTCGATGGCCTCTCTCCATCCCCAGTTGGCCTTTCGCACCCTTTATAGCCACAGAAGGGGTTGTCAGCTGCGTCTTTACCCACCCAGCCACCGTGATGCACAATGTTCCCAGCCTCTGTGTGGCCAAGGACGCGTTACCCACAGAACCCGTGGGTTGAGAAGCTAGAGGTTGGGCCAGTCCACCACCCGTGCAGCTTCAGCCTCCCACCTATATAGTCTGCCCTCTTACCATCATGGGCACTCAATGGGGGGGCAGGATCCGCTATCACCGCCTCCCCTGATGGTATATAACTTGGACCAGTGGGTTTTGCAGATTGTTTGAGGGGGCTACTCCCTCCCTTTGAGACTACCCATCCCTGCATCCCACCTACTTAGGACAGGCTGACCGAGAACCACCTGTCCCTTCCCTGCCAAGAATTGACTGCTGTTTTGGCCAAAGGAGCAATAAAGAAAATGTTGCTCCCAGAAGTGGGATGTGGTTGCTATTCCCGCTACCTTTTAGTGCCCAAAAAGAAGGAGGCCTTTGCCTTATCCTGGCCCTGCGCTCTTTCCATTTCTTCCTCAAAAAGGAGAATTCCAAATTGCTAACTCTTGCTCAGGTCCTTTCTGCCCTGGACCCGTGAGACTGGATGGTTGCATTTGACTTCTAGAACGTATTTTCACATCCCCTTCCTGCCTGCTCGCAGATAGTATCTGCGGTTTACGGTAGGTCGTGAGCACTTTCAATTCGCTGTGCTTCCCTTTGGCCTTACCAACATCTCTAGGGTGTTCACTAAGGTGGTGATGGTAGTTGCAGCTCATCTGCGGAGATCAGGAGTGTCTGTTTCCCCTATCTTGATGACTGGCTGT
The DNA here is from genome assembly GCF_964261635.1 of Lissotriton helveticus. NCBI lineage: Eukaryota > Metazoa > Chordata > Amphibia > Caudata > Salamandridae > Lissotriton > Lissotriton helveticus. Next base: position 1,135,545,480 of record NC_136063.1, read on the forward strand.
TGAAGGCAGGCTCACCCCAGGCTGTCGTCTTCCACCTCCAGACTACAGCGGACCCCCTGCATTTGCTGGGATACTCAATAAACGTGCCAAAGTCACATGTGACTCCCTCTCAGATGCTCCCTTTTATTGCGAGCAGTTCTGGACACGATGCAGTTTCAGGTCTATGCTCCCGAATGCCAAGTCTAGGATATTCAGTCTGATACCGATGTTTCAGTTTCTATACTGGATTTTGGTGAGACTGATTCTGAGGTTGCTGGGCATCATATTCTCCGGCATCATGCTGATGACACATGCCTGTTGGCCTATGTAGACTCTGTAGTGGGTCTTGAAGTTCCAGTGGGAAGACCATTAGTGTACTCTCTCCGACATGGTCCAGATCTTGGAGGGAACTGCATAAGATCTGCAGTGGCCGTTAACAAACCATTATTGGGTTAACAGCAGGCCCCTTTCCCTTCCCCATCCAGATCTGACTGTGGTGACAAGTGAGGCATACCTGGGATCGGGCGGTATTCTGGAAGAGATAGAGATCCGAGACCTCTGGTCTCAGGTAGAATCCAGACTCCACATCAACCTGTTGGATCTCCGGGCGATGTGGCTGGCATTAAGTCTTTCTACCCTCCATCAAGGGAAGTCTAGTGCAGGTGTTCTCAGACAACACCACCGCCATATGGTACTATAACAAAAAGGCCATGGTGCGGTCATAGACCTTTTGTCCAGAGGCCCTGCATCTCTGCAAAACACACAAGATGATGGACGGAATGTTGCACAATGGCAAAACATTTACCCCCACTCACAGATCTGGGTTTAATCCATCGTTATTGTGCTCACCAAGCAACCCCAGTTCAGACATGGCCATATGCAAATCAGTCTTGAACCTGTGCCTCATGGGAACAGTTCAGCCCGAACTGCCAAGCCATGTCTTCCCTGGACCGGAATCAAGCATCCTAGGACAAGGTGCATAGGCCAGTTCAAACCGGTGCTGGGGCCTTCCAGCCCCAGTCCTGGAGCGAAACTGGACAAAGGAAAGGGGGTGTAACCACCCCCCTTCCTGGTTCCACCCAGAGGAGGGACCTAGTAGGTGATCCGGCCCCCCAGATTAGAATAAGAGTGGGAGCTGTGTCCTGAGACTTCAGATCATCCTGAATCAACTTGAAACTAAGAAGACGACTGGACTTCGACATTCTGCTGCACAAAAGACTGAAGAGCATCTCCCTTGTGGCCTAGGAGTGGCCACCCTGTGAACACAGGCACCATCCAGCAACTCGACGTCTGCTTTGCCGCCGCCTCCCGCCGGAGCCCAGAGCCTGACAAGACCCAGACTCCCAGACTTCTCACAGCCCGATCCACAGTCCCTGCAAAGAAGGGACCCGTGGAGGCACCGTGGGACCGGACCTCTTGAAACACCCCCGAGAAGCTGACTGCGCAGTATCCGAGGCACCCTCGACACTGTGCTTTGGGGTTTGAGAAGCCCTAACCTCGAATCACTGCCTGCGTGGCTTGCTTTAGCCAAGGCCTGTTTGCTCCAATCAAGTTGCCGACACCGCCATCAGCGAGAGCCTACGTGGGACAGCTCGTGACCGACTCCTGGACGTCCTTGACCTCTTCGTGTCCACGTGGCTGCAGAGACAATCTTCACGACATCACCTGTTTGCACCCGACATCGCCTGGTTCCTTCCTGGTTCCACGGTAGTCACTGGCTAGTGACTTTGAACATTGTCCCCTCTGCTTTCAGGTCTTCACCTCTTCAGATCCACCCTTGGATCCACCGGAACTCTTCACATCGAGCCGCCTGCAGCATCTTCAGCTCCAAGCACCATCGACCTGCGTGACGAAACCCGACACTCTTCGACCCTGTGCACCCGCTTCCTGTGGGTGAGGTAACTCAGCAACGCCGGTGTTCCCACACTGGTATACACCTCTAGTGTCTGTGTCTAAAGTTTCATCCTTCTAGGTCACTCGGAAGGTTCCTTAATAACTAACTTTGTAACTTTTACGCACCATTGACATTGCATTGGTAAAGCGTGCACTTTCCGCACTGCACCCGAGTCCCGCGGGCCTTTCCCGACTTCTTCACTGCTAGTCCCGAACAGCTCCAGCGATTCCCCAGGCCCCAGACCTCTTCACATTCCCCATAGTGGTTCTTATACCACTATTTTAGTATATGGTTTAGGTGGCCCCTAGGGCTCATCCAAAATTGTGCAACTTTTGTATAAACTGTGTTTTGTTTTAACGCATTGGCTTCTGTGCTCATAAAGAGTATCAGGGTTACAGGAAATACATCTATATATATTTTCAATATATATCTGTGTGGTGTCCTTTCATTTGGTATTCAAGGGATTGTGTATGGTAAAACAGCTTGCTTCACATGCCTTTACAGAGTTTAGCCTAAGACTGCTTAGTCCATGCTACCCCTAGGATAGCTTGTCTATAAGGTTGACTTTACAACCTGCACCATAAGGGTTGCTTGGCATGGTACAAGGTGATCACTAGAACTAGTGAGCATCATATACCAGGCCAACTTCTCACAAAAGTGATTAGCAATATGAGGGCAGTGGAACCCCACCATTGTGCCGAATCAGTATATATATACTGGCGTGTAAGTACTGAGTATTGTGTACTCCTACTATGCACTCCCTAATCTACTTGCCTAAGGTGGGTGATTTGCCAAAATCCCCTACTAGATGATCTAAACCCCCATTACCTGAAAATGAGTGTACGTGGATCCTTGTCTTGGTCACAAGTAGGGCATCCCTCCTCGCATAGGGTGAACAGGAATCTGCTAGGCTGAGACTTCACCTAACAGCTATCTCGCAGTGACAGCAGAGTGCTCCTCTGCCTTAACACAGAAGTGCTCTTGTTTCTATAATATAACAGATCCATGCTACCGTGAAGAGACCGCAGCCAGGCTGTCACTGTTTATCCTCTTATGATATCCATGTCACCTTACAGATGATAAACAAACTACATTTGCACAGTGAACTTTATCCCTTGTACTGATTGTTCGAGGTGTCATGATAATCTTTAGATGAAGTAGAAATGTAAGCAAATGTGGTTTCTTAGAACCATAACCTGCACAGTCATGCAAGAAACTGTGTATCAAAAGTCAACTTGTAGAAAAGAAGGTAACGTAAGGAACGTGTATATGTAGGATGGCAGCATTTCTCCTCATGCCTATCCCAGCCACTTGACCAGTGCTTCCCACTAGAGCTTCCATTTTCTCAAAGGTAGTCACTCTTTCATGTGGGCCAATCCATCACTCTGCCTACTTTTTGCCCTCTGCTTCATCCCTCCAAGAAAGATGAGTGGCTTCACCATCTGGACCAAAAAAGACCATTGTCGTTCTACCTTGACCACACACAAGAGTTCCGGGAGGTGAACCAACTCTTCGTGGGGTATGTCGAACTGAAGAAAGAACAGGCCATACAGATGAGGACCATCTCACGCAGCAACCCCCTGAGTGTTTGCATGCTCATTCCACCAGAGCTAAAGCTGCAACCACTGCATTAGCACATGGAGTTCCGGTCCTGGACATCTGTCAGCCAACAATATGGGCTTCCCTGCACACGTTTACCAAGCACTACTGCCTGGACAGTCTGGTCCGTAGGGTTGGGAATTTTGCCCATTTTTTCCTGCAGGTCTTCCTCGTGTGTAATTGATTCACAGATCCACCTCCTGGGAGGTATTGCTTGGACATCTATTTTAAGGTAAGGAATCTGCAGATGAACAAGTTACTGGACCGAAGATAAGTAACTTGTTTATTAATGTTTGATAGAGACATATTCAGTTAAAATTGCCCTTTACTGAACATGGTCAGCACGACTTTTGTAATAGAAGGTTTCTTTAAGTCTTTCATTGTTCTGAATCCCAGACAAGTATTCTGCTGGATAGTTTTGTTTTAAATACATTGTTCTGCCTGTATTATGCTGGCTCAAAATAAGGCTTCTTTGCCTTGAATCAGCCAGTTTTTTGTTTCCCAAATGCTTTTCTCATCAATCTTTGTTTTACAGTACTCATTGAGTTGAATAATCAGATTTTGACTAAACTGATTTTATTAAATCAGCTTGTTGTTAGCAATTAGTTTTTTTGGGAAGCTGTTGTGGCTTCTGTGTGAAATAGAAGGCTGAAGAGTGGGATCTGGTAGCACTCTGCAAGTAAGGGAATTTCTTTAAAAAATTAGGATGGATCACAGGAGGCGTAGTCTCACAGTGATCCCATTGTGTTTAGTTGTATATTTTCCGAGGATAACTAGTCCTGTGTATGAACTAATATGAATAATGGTGATAGCAATACATTTTTTAATAATTTGCTGATTTTAAATAAGGATCTTCATTATTCAAGGTAGCATATGCCTGTAAATCGTATATCATTATTTTAAAGGTCTCAATGTCCTAATCATCTGAAATTGAACCGGGTATTAGAACATCATTCATTCAAACCTTTATCACAAAAGGCAATCATAACGTTTCAGTGGACTCCTTAATCTAATAGGGAACCCTTTCCCAGGCTATGCCCCCAGGCGCAAGATAAGCTGTAATATTCGCAGCAGAGATATCACTTTAGACTCTCAGGGATGAGAGTTATGATTGTAGTTCACGAACCACAGGTAAGGCAATTTTTCTTGCAGGGACATAGTCTCCATTCCGTAGCAGAAGAGCAATAAATATTGTTGGCAACCACATTATGAGGAGAAAAGTTCCCAAAATAATCCAGGCACAGGACCACAGTGTAATCCAGTATTTGTCATTAATTTTCATTATCGTTAGTCTCTTTAAAGGGTTCCAGTTCAAATGTTGTAGCATCAGGTGGAATTTCATAGTAAACCACAGAATGTCATGGGGCAGTAGCCACTGTGTTATCAGAAGCATCAATTGCGGTCACAAAACACTCGCAGTTTACCACCTACTTCAAGTAGGTGGTAAGCCACTCACAAAAGGGAACTCGTCCCCATGGGACCCCTTCCCCTTTGTGACTGCCATTGAAAATATTTTTTTAAGAACAGGCAGTGGTGCCGTGGACCACTGCCTGCTCTTAAAAAATTAAACTGACTTTTCATTTTTCTTTTTCTAAATGCATCCTGCTTCCCTTTAAGGAAAATGGACTGCATTTAAAAAAAACTGCTTTATTGAAAAAGCAGTCACAGACATGGTGGTCTGCTGACCCTAGCAGGCCACCGTCCCTGGGAGTGCTAGCCATTGCTTATGGGGTCTCAAATTGCATCTACCTCATGAATATTGTAAGCAATTTGCGAACCTATTACAAATCGCAAACAGTGTCTGAGACACTGTGGTAAATTACATTTTGCGAGTCGCAAAACGATGCAATTTGCGACTCCTAAATTTTAAGGGTCATACATCTGACCACAAGTTCAGTGCACCAGCGATGAATGTGAAAGACAAGTTATTTATTGTAGGCCCACAAGGCACAATTCACTGTCTAATTGAGATAGAAGGATTGCTTTTGGGCTAATAACAATCCCATAAAGGGACCAGGGGCACCGTGCAAACAGCTACAAACCTTATTTCATTATTCACAGTATCACACAAGCTGTACTAAGAAGATCATATACTTTTGAGTTCAAAGTATTTATTACTACAGGAACAATCTTTCTCTTACATCTAAAACAACCATGCAGAATATTATAAAAACTGCAAGAAGGCATGTTATAAACAACGAGAATGAAATGAAAATTTCTAGCATTGTTAGAATGTCATCTGAAACTTTAACAATTATTACTATGCGCTATACTAAGAGTATGGAAGGCAGAGTAACTTGCAGTCCAGAGTTTCTAAGGGAAAAGAGACACCGTGTTGATAGCAAAGGCTGTCTTTATCGATAGAGGCACAAAGGTAGTGTTCCCCATGAAGGACAAATACACGCTTCGGTAGTAGTCAGACAGCCTTCCTTCAGGACTCCGCGCTATTTGATTCAGGCTAGATGTAGCATCTGCGAAGTGTGTCGGAAGTAGCTCAGACCGTCTCTGGCAGAATTTTAGGCGCTAATCTGAGCAGAGGACCTCTCCTACAAGTGTTCAAGTATTCGTCCTTATATATTATAATGTTCGAGGCTTATGAGCTGCAGATTGCACACTGTGCATAGATCGCCACCTAGTGTTGGGCCCGGATGTTTGCAGTTTGTTGTTGTCCTGAAAAGTTCCTTGGAAGTCACGAGATAGGTGACTCCTCCTTAGGACCACATTGCGCATGGGCATCGGCTCCATCCCCAGATTGTTTTTTTCCGCCATCGGGCTCGGATGTGTCTGCTACGCTCCGGTTTGGAACAGAATTTCCTTTGGCGCGCAATCCTCACCCAGTTTGACGGTATTGTCTCGATTGCGATCCACAACGCGATTCTGTACCAACTTCGAAGTCTTCAATTCCAGTCGTCGAGAGAGGCCTTCGGGCCTACCTAGGCCTAACTTTCTGGCTCATGGAAAGGACGCCATTCAAGAACTGTTCTAAATGTGGGTCGAAGTTTCCCCACACCGACCTACATGAGGTGTGCAACCTGTGCCTTTCACCGGAGCACGAGGCCAAAGACTGCTCGGCGTGCGCCTCATTCCGCTCCAAGAAGACCTTTCGGGACCGATGAGCTCGAAGAACTATGGCTCGCTCGTCAGCTTCGATTCCTGACGACATCTTCGAAGAGGGCGTCGACGTGCCAGAACACCAGCACGCCGAGGAGAGTATCGGATCCTCAGATGCCGAAGACTCCGATGTCGAGGAAGTCGCGCCAGCTCAACGGGTTGTAAGTAAGACCGTCGACCCCACCCCTTCCTCAACACCATCAAAAAAGGCTTCGTCACACCCTCACCTTCGGGCTCTGGTGCACACCGGGAGACTGCTTCCAACGCCCCGCCTTCGGGCCCGGCAAAGAAGCCCATAAAGCCTTTAGGCAGCTTGGGCTCGAGCCAGCCTACTTCCGGTGCCGACCCAATACAGACACCGAAGAAAAAGCCATCTTCCTCTTCCACGTCGACCGTTGCTTCGACACCCAAGGACACAGCGCCGAAGACTGGCAGCGGTTCATCGATGCCGAAACCGCACTCGGAGCCGAGTAAAAAATCGACCAAAGCTCCAGATTCACATGCATCGGAGCCAAAAAAACTTTCAGAATCGAAAAAACAGGTTCCCGTAAAAGACACTTTGAAAGGGCACACTCCTAAGCCAACTGCCGACTCGGTGCCTAGAAAACCTACGGAGCCGAAAATTTCGATGCCAAAGGATCTACCTTGCTCACAAGAGCTCTTTACACCGGATCCACAACAAAAAACTCTTGTAAAGGATCCCAAAACTGGACAATTGACTCTCAGCTCCAAGAAGAGACCACTTGATGCGCCAGCACCTCTTCCCCCAGCAAAGAAGAGAGGCATTGCAACCTCTCCATTAAGGGTCCCTTCTCCTCCACCTTCCCATACTGTTCCTACTCATACACCACCTCCACCACAGCATTCACCTACACCATCTTCTAATCCAGACAATGATGTACATGCAGATTCTGATTATGAAGGTGGGGGTGCACATTACCCAGCACAGGCTAATAGTCCCCCTCAGTCACCTAATCCATGGGATGATTACAACACCCCTGATGTGCCTTACGCCCCACAAGATGATGTCTACCCTTCCAGACCTTCCCCACCAGAGGACACCATAGGTTTTAACCTGCTAGTCCAGAGGGCTGCACAATACCATGGGGTGGATTTACACACTGATGCAGTGGAGGAAGACTTTCTATTAGACACTTTTGACAACACACAAAGGTCTACTGCCATCTTACCAATGCTTAAGGGCGTCATCAAGCACGCAACAGAGGTTTTTAAAGACCCTGTTAGAGCTAGGGTCCTGAATCCCCGCATTGAGAAAAAATATAAAGCTGCCCCTGCAGACCCAGTTTATATTAAAGGCCCAGCACAATTAGATTCTTTAGTGGTATCCAATGCACGTAAACGTGCTAATTCCCAGACAACAGGTGAAGCCTCACCACCAGACAAAGAATTTAAACTCCTTGACGCCTCTGGCAAAAGAACTGCGGCACAAGCAGCTAAAATCTGGCACTGCCAACACCCAAGCTTTGCTGGCAAGATACGACAGGGCACATTATGACGAACTAGAGTCCCTAATGCAGCACCTACCAGACAAATACAAAAACAGTGCTAATGAACTTCTACAGGAAGGTATAAATATCACTAATACTTCCATCCGTTGTGCCCTAGACGCTGCAGATACTGCCTCAAGGGCAATCAATAATAGCACCTTACTACGTAGACATGCCTGGCTACGTATTTCAGGTTTTAAACCTGAGGTGCAAAACTCCATCCTTAATCAACCATTTGATGAGACACACTTATTTGGCCCAAATGTTGACGTGTCTTTAGAAAAAATGAAGAAAGACACCGACACTGCAAAATCTATGGGAGCCTTGCAGCAGCAAGCTCCCAGACGTTCTTTTCATCGCTCATCGTATAGAGGCAACACAAGAGGCAACTCCTCAGAAAGTCCCTCCTCTTCCTACTAAACCCCTGGCCAATTCACATTCACCAAGGGCTACCAGAGAGGGGGATACAGGGGTAACAACAACAAAGGCAGAGGCAAGAACAACACCTCCCGCTCTGCCTCCACCCCTACCCAATGACTTTCCTACCCTTCCCCCCAACATTCCACTCCTGTGGGGGGAAGACTCCAACAATTCCTGCCTGCGTGGATCAACATCACATCAGACAGGTGGGTGCAACAAATTATTCAATCAGGTTACTGTATAGAATTAACATCTACCCCCCCCCAACATACCACCCAAACAGCGTCCAATGTCACAAGAACATCTGTCACTGTAATAGCAAGAAGTAGTGTCTCTGCTAGAAAAAAGTGCACTAGAACTAGTTCCTCTGCACCAGCAAAGCAAGGGGATTTACTCTCTATACTTTCTAATCCCAAAGAAGGACGGCTCTCTAAGGCCTATTTTAGACCTCAGATCGCTAAACATATACATACAGTTGGATCATTTTCACATGGTCACACTCCAGCAAGTCCTTCCTCTCTTGTCACAAGATGACTTCCTGGCTACTCTAGACCTCAAGGACGCATACTTCCACATTCCCATTCACAAAGCTCATAGGAAGTATCTCAGATTTGTAATAGACGGGCAGCACTACCAATTCAAAGTACTCCCATTCGGAGTCACAACAGCACCAAGGGTGTTCACCAGGTGCTTGGCAGTGGTGGCTGTGCATCTACGAAGACAGCACATCCATGTCTTCCCGTACCTCGACGACTGGCTCATAAAAGCCAGTTCACACAATCAGTGTGTAAAACACACTCAAGCCACCATCCAGCTGCTCCACAACCTGGGGTTCACAGTAAACCACACCAAGTCTCATCTACAGCCATCCAAAGTACAACAGTACCTAGGTGCCACAAAAAACACCTCAAAGGCGCTAGCTTATCCCACCCCAGCAAGGATAGCTAGCAAGCAAAATCTTCTAACAAAGTTTCTGCTACAACACTCCCTTCCAGCACGAGTGTTCATGCAACTCATAGGAATGATGGCCCCTTGCATCTTTATAGTACCCCATGCAAGACTTCAAATGCGTCCGCTACAAGAGTGCTTATCACGTCAATGGAACTAGGCTCAGGGTCACTTAACAGACCTAGTGTTGGTAGACGGTCGAACTCATCGCTCTCTGCAGTGGTGGAACACCAGAAACCATTCCAAGGGACGACCGTTCCTAGAGTCAGTTCCTCAGATAATCTTAACTGCGGACGCATCGCTCTCCGGCTGGGGAGCTCACCTGCTGCAACACACCATGCAAGGCAGGTGGACACCGCAACAAAAATTACTCCACATCAATCATCTGGAGTTACTAGCAGTATTCCTAGCACTAAAAGCTTTTCAGAAGCAAGTAGCAAACAAAGCTGTGTTAGTCCGCACAGACAACATGACAGCAATGTATTACATACAGAAACAAGGAGCCACGCACTCCCTGCAACTATCTCAACTAGCACAGGACATATGGAGGTGGGCTATACCTCAAAACATATTCCTTCTAGCCCAACGTGTCCCAGGAGTACAGAATATGATAGCAGATCTGTTAAGTCGCCAAACTCAACAGACCCATGAGTGGGAACTTCATATGCAAGTTCTTCAGCCATTCTTTCAGATGTGGGGACAACCTCAGATAGACCTGTTTGCCACCCACGAAAGCGCAAAATGCCCAAGCTTCGCCGCCAGATATCCACACCCACTGTCCAAAGGCAATGCGATTTGGATGAATTGGTCAAACAAATTTGTGTACGCTTTTCCACCTCTACCACTCATGCCACTGGTAGTACACAAACTACAGCAGCATTCTCTGACCCTCATCCTAGTTGCTCCAACGTGGGCAAGACAACCATGGCCCACTATACCAGAAAGATAGGGGCTTCAATTGCATTTTTAGGGAACATTCCCCTAGATGACATCTGCAGAGCAGCTACATACATGGGCTACACCGCACACATTCACAAAACACTATTGTGTAGATGTGCAAACAAAACAACAAGCTAATGTGGGCCAGGCTGTTCTCAAAACATTATTCCAAACTACTGCAACAGATAGGGGTGGTCGCCGCTATGCGCGGGTACTGCTATATAATCTATGCACAGTGTACAATCTGTAGCTCATATGCCTCGAACGGAAAATGCTACTTACCAGTATGCATCTGTTCTTGGCATGTAGAGCTGCAGAGTTGCACAAGCCCACCCTCCTCCCCGGCTACCCTTGTCTGTTCCAGTATTATCTTAATTAGATACAAATTACATGGACATCCTTCCTTTTCTTGCAAAGCTCCATCATTTCCCTAATGGCGAAAAACAATCTGGGGATGGAGCTGATGCCCATGCGCATTGTGGTCCTAAGAAGGAGTCACCAATCTCGTGACTTCCAAAGAACTTTTCAGGACTCTGCAGCTCTAGATGCCATGAACAGATGCATACTGGTAAGTAACATTTTCCTTATCAGAAACAAGAATTTCTGATGTAAGCTGAAGAATGTCAGACATAGATTGTGCATCAAGGTATGCATTCTCAACATTTTATTATGAACATAGAAGGTAAAAGAATGTCAATTCTGACCTTGGCATGTTGGAAAGTAGATATTTTGACCCAGATAAATGTCACATTGATGGTCATATCTGTGTCATTAATGGAATGGTTTGACACGTTCACAGTTCTTAGAAAGATACGGCCAGGTGACCTCTACTTTGGCAAACATGGCAATGATTCTGCATTAATCCGGAAAGATGGCGACTCATTGTGTTAGAGAGTGACAATGGCAACACCATCTAGTCAAGATGGAGCAGGGCCTACATAAGATGGAGTTAAACCTTAACAACTTTACCTCCGGAAACCCCATGCCACCCCAAAGTGAATGTCTCCGAAATCTCTCCGTTAAGCCTCACTGCCACCATGGGCGCATTATAAAGAAGAGCTAACCATGCACAGATTCTGGGGCTGAATCTGAACTGCCTCAGGGTCCCAAGCAAGTATCACCAGTCTATACAATCAAATGCTTTTTCAGCAACGGAGACATTGCTCTGCGTTTTTAGTCACCCTTGCTGTCTAGCCATACTTGCAGCTGTCTGAGGTTTAATCAAATCACCTGTCTCAGCAAAAACCCCTTTTGTTCTGCATGGACCATGGAGAATATCACCCCAGCTATTCTGTTTGTCAGGATCTTGGAGGCAATCTTACTTTCTGTGTTTAACAGTGAGATAGGCCTGTATGAGAAACATATGTTACTTGGTTTACCCTTGTTGGGGATAACTACCATGAGTGTGTAGATAAGGCCCAGCGACAGGTCTCCCCAATTCTTGACTATGCAAAACTGATTCAGCAATTTGTGGGTTAAGGAGTCAGACCAGTCTTTTATACAGCTCAACTGGGGGACCATTGGCATCTGGTGTCTTCCCTGACTGCATGCTCATCAATATCTCCTCTATCTCTTTTAACAAAAAGTCTGTCTCTAGGGTGTCCTTGCCAGCGACACCTAAGACAGAGACTAGCACCTCTCCCAGGAACACCTCTATTTGTTGCTCTGTGCAGGACTTTGGGCCGCATAGTGTTCGGTAGTACTGAGCAAATGTTTGAATTATCTCCCTTTGGAAGTGGGCCACTTCCCTTGTCTCCACCAGCACCTTGGCCACTCAGCGTGCCTCTTCCTCACTCTTACCCAGCAACGCAAAGGGCAGCCAGCATTGTCTCCTGCATCATACAGCTTCTTCTGTTCCCCAAGGTAGTGTTGGCAAGCTGCTTGTAGTGTGTGGTTATGCTATTGTTCTATGGTCGCACCCAGGTATTATGTCGCTGGGTTCCCTGTATTCACCCAGGTCCTCTCCAACTGGAAGAGACTTTGCACCACCTGTTACATCTGCTCTTCCCCATTTTTCTTTTTGATGGATTTTATGTTTTGGGTTCTGTCTCTGATCACAGTCTTGTATGCCTCCCAGAGTGTGACTGGTGAGTATCCCGCCCCTGATTCTCCTCAAAATATGTCTGGGGGCTCCACAATATCCGCATCTTTTACGGCCTAAGCGTCTAGCTTCTAGGTGCGTATTCCGCAGTGTTTTTGGAAGCTCATCTTACTAAGAAGAGGCAAGTTTTCTGATATCTCTCGGAGCATATACTTTGCTTCCCTCACCCACGTGACCTTGTTCTCCGGGACAAACGGGTAGTTTAACCGTGACAGAGTCCTGTGGGCCCCCACTATGAAAGAGTATGTCTATCCCATGGTTGGAGGTACCTTCAGACATCAATGACACACATTACGTAAGAAATATGTGCGAACTCCGAGGGAGCTGTCAGGAGCATTGCATTGGGCGAATATCTATCCAGGTCTCGCTTCATGACCATCTTAAAGTACCCACTCAGTTTGTCCAATACTCCCATCTGGGATCTCAGTGGCATGTACACGTTAATGGTAAGTATATTCCGTTTACCGCCAAGTAGCAACTCTCGGGGTCCAGCCTTCGTTGCTCACACCTGAAAAAGGAGAGTTGTCTTGGCTAGAATTGCTACTCCTCTGGAGTCCTGTTTGAACACTGCATGAACCAGTACAGTGTATTTATCCCTTTGCAGGCATTTAGTTATTACCCGGCAAATGGGTTTCTTGCGGGAGGAATAGGTAGGGGAGTCTATCTGACTGTATTGTGTCACAACCCCTCTTTTTATCTTACAGCACAGTGCGTTGACGTTCCACAAGAGGACTGTCAACGATTCATGGCATTGTGTGTTCACATATGTTATGTTATACAATAGTGCTCTGGACTGTACCTTGTGCGCCAGGGCATCCCTCTACTGCCATTCCCAAATTATTACAACCTGACTGTTAATCCCAACTGTACCCCCACCCCACTTTTCCATGACATATATCTTTGACTACCCTTTTCCCCAACTTAGGAAAGGTCTGTCGTCCACCCCAAACTCCCCCCCCCCCACATTTAATCAACAACTGCCCTCACCCAGCTAAAATCACACTCTTCCACCCTCCTTCCCCTCATCAATCTCTCAACACAAATGCACCATATGGACCGCATTATGGTGTGTGCCGACTATTCATTCAAATCCTAGGCTTACTGATGGGCCTCTGTTCGTCTTTGTTTGGTGGGCTCATCACCCGTGTCGGTATGCGAGGAGCAATCTTCAATTGCAGCCCTGTGGGAGGCCAGGATTTCCTCCTGGCACATCAGCCTCCATCTCCTGCATCCGTCTCTGTGAACTTGGTGCCATCCCGACCTCCCTCTATCAGCATTGGGGTCATTATCGGGCAAGTCATCATCATCAATACACTTTATTTCGACATCTCGTGTCGTAGATTCATGTTTAAAAATTAATACATACAATACATTTGAAATATAGAATAATCTCTAAAAAGCAGACCCGTTCATCCTTGGACGATAGCAGAAACATTGCAGCATACAATCGTTTGAATGATTAACAGAATCCGTCACCCAGTTTTCCCATAGAATATTCCATGTCAACATTAAAACTGAAGATATTAGTGCCCACATCTGACCCGAGAAATTAGCAACTGAACTCGAGGATCTGATTTTAGGATTCTGAGTGCAACTGTGTTACTTGTGGTCTCCAACGTCTTGCTAAGAGGTTTGATCCATTTCGAGTGGTCACACACATATGCAGAGCAAGCAAATAAGACATGAGCAACGGTGTCTGCAAAACCATTACATTCTGGGCACAGCACACCTGCGCCTGAAGACCATTTGTTGGTAAAAGCTTTTAGGGTAAGGGTGCTGTTGGAAATTGCCCTTTTTTCAGGGTTATCCCCAAACGGTTTGCTTCTTCCTCCTTTGTTTTTCCTGACCTGTGGTGTTGGCTATAGGACTCTGGGCACTTTACCACTGCTGATCAGTGGTAAAGTGCATATGCTCTCTCTGTAAATTGTGATTGATTGGTTATCCATGATTGGCATATTTGTTTTACCAGTAGGTCCCTAGAAAAGTGCATTGAGTGTGCCAGGGCTGGTAATTCAAATGCTACTAGTGGGCTTGCAGCACTGATTGTGCCACCCACAGGAGTAGCGCTGAAAAGAAGACTCGGGCCTGCACCGCAGTGCCTGTGCGCAGTTTAACTGCCATGTTGACCTGGCCAGTGTACACACTTGCCAGGCCTTACTTAACCTTTGCTTTTCTTACACCTAGGACACCCCTATGGTAGGCCCCTGTGAAGGGTACAGTGTATGTAAAAGGTAGGACATGTATTAATGTGGGTAATATGTCCTGATAGTGAAATACTGCCAATTTCGTTTTTCACTGTTGAAAGTCTAACTTGTCCATAGGACTGAATGGGGAATGCTGTGTAACATGTTTACCTGCCTATCTTCCCATAGAAGCAAGATGCAAAATTGAAATCTGGTACCCCTGAACTCAGAATTTAATAATACATCTTTTAGGAAGGATGGTTTTTAAATTAAGTGTTTGAAAATAGCACTTTCAGAAAGTGGCTATTTTCTTGTTCAACCTTTCTGTGTGCCTCTGCCTGTTTGTGGATTGACTGTCTGGTTTGAGTGACCGGGATGGGGTGGTTCCACGAGTCTGGGTGAGTCAGCACTAGGCTGAATAGACCTATCTGCATTTGGAGTGGTGGGAGGAGTAGCACCTGGGCCTGAATAGGGCTGTGCCTGCCTTCCACAATGCTGGATCCACCTCCTGTGGTGCGTCTGATGACCCTGGCCCACAGTGACAGGGAAGAAATGGTGCACTGGAAGAGTGCACCCATTACTGCTTTGGATTGGGTCCAGGACCCCTCACACATACAGAACAAAGACTTTTGGGGTATAAATATGAGAGCTGAAACCCCTGAAAGTTAGACTACTTTTGGAATCGACTAGGAACTTTTGCTGAGGAGAAAAGCTTAAGAGCTGAAGGAGAAGTACTGCATTTGCTGTGTATCTGGGGTTGGCCTGCAGTTGCTGTTTCTGCCACAGGAAGGGGAAGGACTTTGCAGTGTCCCCTGCTTGAAGAAAGGACTGTGCTATGTGCTGTGTCTTAAAAAGAAAGTCTTCAAGGGCCTGAGAAGAGCTGGCCTCCTGTTGTGGCAACACAGGGATATAAAAGTTTCCAAGACTACTTTGTGATCAAGAGGAATCCCTGCCAAAGAAGATCAGCTGAAGAGACTAAGGAGAGGTACTGCCCTTGCTGTGTGTCTGGGATTGGCCAGCAGTTTACTGTTTCTACTAAGGAGAGAACTAAAGGACTTTGCTGTGTCCCCTGCTTGAAGAAGGACTTTGCTGTGTGCTGTGTCCCTCTGAAGAAAAGTCTCCAAGTGCCCTAGAAGAGCTGGCCTCCTGGTTCTGAAGTCCCAGGCACAAAAGGACTTAACCCCCAGCTTCCCTGAACTTCCTTGTTGGGAGTTCCAGTCTGCCAGGAGGGCCTGTAACTGTGTGTGAGGCCTTCTTGCTGAAGGGAGTGGAAAGTGCGAGGCAACGAGAGAAGCGTGACACCGCTGCAGCAGCTGCTGTTGCATTATCGAGAAAGTGTGTCGCCACTGCCGCTGTTCGCTGCCGCATCACAGGAGAAGCCTGCCGCTGCATAGAGGGTGCCATCGCATCCCCGGAAAAGCATGTCGCAGGGCCATCGCATCGCTAAGGAAGTGAGCAACTGCTGATTGCTATCGCATCCCCGGAGAAGCGTGTCGCAGGGCCGTCGCATTGCTGAGGAAGTGCGCTGCTGCTAATCGCCGCCACAACACTGGAGAAGCATGTCGCAGTCACCAAGGGTGTTGTCGCATCACCAGGGAAGCGTGTCGCAGGGCCTGTTGTGGCTCAGAGAGTCATTGAGTTTGCCGCACGGCCATTGGGCGTGCACGAATCGCCTCCAAGTTGTCGCATCGCAACAGGGACGCCATTTTCTCGCATCCCACCGCATCGACTCAAAGTATCAAGGCGCCATCTTGTCGCATCTGAACCGGGACACAAGAAGAATCGACGCGCCGCCTTCTCTGCGACTCGTTTGTTTGTTTTGCGTTACGCATCCTAGGTACTTTGTGAGTAAAGTGTCGCATTTCATCATCTATAAGTTTATTTTTGCAACAACCTTTCTAAAGACATTCTACTGAGTTTTTGTATGCTGGATTGTTGTTGTTTTGGTCTTGTTTAGTTTAGATAAAGATACTTTATTTTTCAAAACTGGTGTGGTGTCCATTTGTGGTGTTTTCACTGTGTTACTGTGAGCGTTGGTACAAATACTTTACACATTGCCTTTGGGATAAGCCTGTCTGCTCGTGCCGAGCTACCAAGGGGGTGAGCAGGGGTTATCTAAAGTGTGTATCCCCCTTACCCTGACTAGAAGCAAGGGTCCCTATTTGGACTAAGGTACCTACCTCTGCCAACTTGGGACCCCCATTTCTAACAGGTGCGACCATAAATTGAAAATAAAGCTTTCCATATAATGGCACCGTAATGGTATCCCAGTGGGGTTTAAAGCAGCTATGACATTTAAAATCTGGGAACCTACCCATCAAAGACAAGCTCTTTAGCTTGTATAGCTCTCATTGGAAAATCCAGAACCAATAAGGGTTCTTCACCACTTCTGATGATGGGGTAGGATTGCAGGTTGGGTTTTCCTAGAGCTCGCTCATGCTGAAGTCAATTAGTAACTTTTAGATATATTGTAGCCACTGTGTTTTGTGAAATCTGTCTGCTGCTATATTATCTTTTAGAGCCAGGGCATAGTGAACTTGTTTGGGTGTGTATGGGCCTTCTCCAGAATAGTAATGGACAGAATCTAGCTTTGGAAGCTAATGTTTTCCTGCAAAATCAAGTATTAGGGGTGTCAGCAAGGTACTGGAGGGGAGATGGGTCAAACTTCACAGAAACTTGGTCTCCAAAAGGGTTAAGGCAGAGACATGTTATGTTAAATGTTATGTTATGTTAAATTTGACTTGTAGAGCGCACGTACGCCCGTAGGCTTCATGGCGCTATAGGAAGTTTTCAGAAACACAACACACCAACAGGAGGACAGCCTGGAACAACTAAGGATAGGCTTCCCTAAAGAGCCGGGTCTTAAAGGCTTGTCTAAAGGCCAAAATATCCTCGTGTGACCTTAAAGAAGCTGGCAGGGAATTCCAGAGGGAGGCAGCAAGAAAGTGAAAGGAGCTGCCGCCCTGACGTTGTTTCCTAACAACAGGCACCATGAGCAGGCTTTTGTGACTGGAACGAAGGTTGCGAGAGGGGACATATCTGGCAAGCAAGTTGATGATAAATTTGGGGCCCTTGCCTTGTAGTGCCCTGAAGATAATGCAGCCGGTTTTAAAAGCCGCCCTCTGGGCTATCGGCAGCCAATGCAGATCTGCCAGGCCTGGCGGACTGCCATTTAGGAAGCCCACAGATCAGCCTGGCCGCCTGGTTTTGAACTAGCTGCAGCCTCTTGAGCTGCCCGGCTGGAAGACCCAAATATAAACTATTTGAGTAGTCCAGCCTAGACAGCACAAGGGCGATGGTCACCTGTATCAGGGCAGAATGGGTTAGGAGATGGGCAATCTTTCTAATCTTGCGCAGCTGAAAGAAGCATGCGGAGACTACTGTTCCTACCTGACTTTTCAAGGAGAGGTCTTCACTAAAGAAGACTCCAAGGCTCTTGACCGTGCGGGATTTGGAAGGGGGATTCCCCATTTCCGGAGGCCAAAATTGAGGTCCCCAGCTGAGTTCACTCTTCCCAGGCAAGATCAGTTCAGTCTTGCCTGGGTTGAGTTTTAGGTGGTTAAGGCCCATCCACCTCTGGATGTGAGCCATGACCTCCCTAAACTCAGTAATAGCGTCAGGCGAGCCTAGGGGGAAAATCAATTGCAGATCATCTGCGTAGTTAAAGATCCACACTTTGAATTTCCTCAAGGAGTACAAGAGGGGACGCAGGTATAAATTAAATAAAAGGGGGGACAGGGAAGAGCCCTGAGGGACACCGCAGTCGTTCTTAATTCTAGGGGCTGTGAAGGTGCCCAGTCTCACTGCTTGAGTCCGGTCAGACAAAAATGATTCCACCCAGCTGAGGGCAGCACCTCTGAGGCCTGCCTGCCCGACACGGCCGACCAAAATGGTGTGGTCGACCGTGTCGAATGCAGCAGACAGGTCAAGGAGTACCAGTGCCTGGTGGACGTTCCTGTCTGCATTACACCGAAGTGTGTTCTGGACTGCCAGGGTTACCGTCTCGGTCGAATGGCCTGGACGGAACCCAGCTTGATTGGGCTCTAGAAACCCAGTGGTTTCCACAAAGTTGGAAAGACAATTGGAGACGTGAGCCTCCAATATCTTGGATAAAAACGGCAACAGGGATATGGGACGGTAGTTTGATGAGTCCCGGGGGTCCAGACCTGGTTTTTTTATCAGAGGGATTAACAGGGCATGTTTGAAACCAATAGGTACCCTGCCCTGGGCCAATGATTTGTTTAATAGGGGTAGGATACCCTGAGGGATAGTCTGACCGATTTCAGAGAAGATGTGAGGGGGGCAGATGTCGTTTGGGGATCCGGACTTAACCCTCGCCAAAAGTGAAAGAAAAGTTTTACCATCGATGGCCGGGAAGGCATCTAGTACAGAGCGATTATAAAAGGCGTCATCCAAAGGAAGTGACGTTGGGGAGCTAGCAATGCTCGACTTAATAATAACAATTTTTTCTCTGAAAAAGTTATTCAGGGAGTCACATAGCTTCTGCGTGGGAGCTATTGAGGGGGCTGTCCTGTCGTTGTCACAGAGTTCATTGACTATATTAAAGATGTCTTTGGACTTATTAGATGAAGATAACATTTTTGTGGAAAAGTAGTTGAGTTTGTGTTGGCTTAAAATTTTTTGATATTTTTTCCTAGTGGCGCAGAAAACTTCCCTATCCTGTGGGGAATAAGTGGCTCTCCACTGTCTTTCTTTCTGTCGTACCCCTAATTTAAGTACTCTAAGTTCCTGGGTGAACCATTTGTGGGCATCATTACCTCTAATGTTAGACAAGTATACAGAGGGGGCGAACAGATCTGCTGCATGGAGGAGCCAGGAGGACAGTGCCCTCTCGTCAACCTCCAGGTTTTCGCCTGATAGGGGAAGGGTGTTGTTCAACATGTCCATGAACCCAGAGCGGTCCATGGATTTCCATTTACGGAACTCTTTTCCCATAGAAGGTTTGGCCTTAAGCTGCCCTTGAATTGCTAGCGGGAACTGGATGAAATAATGGTCTGACCAAATACAAGGACTTATAATGGGAGAGAATGGTGGTAGATTATGTGTCCAAATTTGGTCCAAGCTGTGGCCCTTCTGGTGAGTGGGTAAGTGGATGTGTTGGACCAAGTTTAGATCTGTAAGCAGATCCCTCAGTTCTCCAGCTTGAATGTCTGTGTCTGTTCTATTGAACCAATAATTTAAATCCCCCACTAGGACAGTTTTAGAGTACTTTATTACGTGAGAGGCCAGTTGTTCTGCCAGGAGTACTGGATAATTGGCCATGTATTGGGGAGGGCGGTATAGCAGAATTAGAGTAAGAGCCCCACTCGCTGAGTCTAGTGTGATTACCAAGTTTTCGGTGTTAGGGAGAGTGAGAGAAGGTAATTCCCGAAAATGAAAAGATTTCAAAATGATTGCTGCTACCCCACCTCCGGCCTTCCCTTGTGCACGGTTGGCAGTCAGAATATAGTAGTCTGAGGGAAATGATGCAAGAATGTCCGGCAGGGAATGAAGATTGGTCCACGTTTCGGTCAACAGCAGAAGATCTGGTTTTTCCTCCATCAGGAAAAGAAAGATGTTGACCTGGTTCTTTATTAGGGACCTTGTGTTGAGGTAATAGCATCGCAGGTTATGTATTAATGAAGGAGCCGATCGAGGTTCAGTCGTCAATGATGGAGTAGACTGAATATCGTTGGCCGGTAGGGGAAGGCGGGAGAGCCCAAGTTTTTGGATACGTGAGCAGATGTGCAAGGGGAGTGTAGGGAGGGCTATTCCAGAGGGGAAGCTAGGTTGCAATGATAGTAAATCAAAAGAGGAATACCTCAGAAGATGGTCTGGGGGGGAGACATTAGAAACCCCCCAAAGTTCTGAGCTGTAGAGTGCTGTGCCCAGTGCTTTGATGTCCTATACCTGTAGGGCTGGGCGAATTGGTTTAGAAAAAGGGCAACTATGTTCCTTCACTATTGTCCCAGTAATCTGCTTAAGTTTATGGACATGGCATTCACATGCGGCTTCCATGACATGTTCGAAGACAGGGTGATACTAAGATAATTAAAAACATCTTCCCTCTCTCTCTCTCTCTCTCTCTCTCTCTCTCTCTCTCTCTCTCTCTCTCTCTCTCTCTCTCTCTCTCTCTCTCTCTCTCTCTCTCTCCCTCTCTCCCTCTCTCTCTCTCTCTCGAGTGAATTGTCCCCCAACATTACTCTTCCCTTGTTGGACCTATGTTGCTTAAACAACATATATTTTGTTTTTTGTCTGCGTTTATCTCGAGACCTTGTGCTCTGCAGAAATCCTCAAAGAGGTATAGTGCACGCTACAGACCACTGTTTTTTTTTTTAATCAACAGGGTATCATCCGCAAACAATAATGTAGGTGTTTTGACACCAGCCAGAGTGAGGGCATCAGTTATAGAAGGTGACAGAAAGTATCTCTTAGTTGCTATTCACCTTCGATGCATAGCGCCAGGACACTCCCTGGAGTAACAGAGCGCTTTATAAATGGCTGTTACGTTACATTACAAAAATTTCTTTAAAGAACAGGGAAACTAAGGTAGGGGCCAAAACACATCCTTGGCGGACGCACTTTTCTATGTAAAAAACATTCAGTAAGTTCACCCTGTCCACCCCACCAGACCTTTGCAAGATTGTCTTGGAGTTTGAGCAGATGTACTACTATGGCCCTCAGTTCTGGCGGCAAGCCCATGTCCCAGGGGTCCTACATAGCTTCTTGTGGGTTAGTAAGTCGAAAGCCGACTTTGCTGCCATTTACGATTTCCACTGCCCTCCAGTATAACATCGAGAAGCGAAATACTGTAGTGTGTTTATCTAGGTACCTATATTGATACTCCTATTTCTGACCCTTGTCCGGTTATTAATTCACTAATGTCAATACACCGGCACAGAAACCCGTTTTCAGATTAGGTCATAGCGCATGCTGTCACATTAAGCAAGCACTATCCCTTCAGCCCCCTAGAAAGCACACCGAGTTCTCAAAACAAATCAAACCTCCAACAGACCTGGGAAATCCCCCGCAGCTATTGTTTTGATTTCGCTCGAGAACTCCTGCAAAGAATGTAAGAACGACCAGTCCTTATGACATTCTTGCTGACGTCTTATGTCCATCCTTACGTCAAACACGGCATCTTTCAGGTATAAATATACCGACGCTGCCCTAAGCTAAGACACGGTGGTGACGAGCTTGGAGCAGCGCTACTTGCCGGAGAGCCCAGCTGATGCAGAAAAGCCCACGGACGCTGCCCCTCCCTCTTGACACGCTGAGAGAGACGCTGCCTTTTCTCCTGCCGAAAAAATCCAGCCTCCGGCGTTCCCAGCCGCCCTCGCGGGTAACTGGGATATCGAGTCCTGAGACAGAGATACCAACCCTCCAGCCTTCTAAATCCCAGGTACTGAACTGACTAACCCCTTACAGAGAATTCTTGAGTCAGATTCTTGGCAAAACAAACTTAACTTAAACTGCTACTTACTTACTCCCTCCCAAGTATTAGGCTTAGGTCAGGTACACCGGGGTAGGCGTAGTTAGAAGCACCAGTTGAGTACGATTAGTCAATGTATATATGTATGTATATCTTTTATCCATTTTAAGTATCATATGGCTAAGAAACCATATAAATACTTTTACAGTATTATTTTATACTTCTGTTTTTACTGTATGCACTTTACTTAACTATAAGTATTGCAATAATAGCGATTCATTTCTCTTGTAAGAGAAAAGAGACTGATCAATAAATAACATCTTTTTATTGAAGCACGCCCATCTCTTATTTCTCTACAAACTGGTGAAACTAAGAATGCACGTACTGACTGAGTAAAATAGTTGTCTTTTGTTTTCACACGACTCTAGAGAAATACTCTTGATTAAGGGAGAGCAAAGTTGTCATGTTCTATGGTTGTCAGAAACTAAATCCCTTCTTGTCTATCCAGGGAGGTTAAACTCCTCCTTGCCTATTCGAGAAAGTTTCTAGTGAACTCTGAGCTAGCTGGCACACAACTTTAAGTCTAATATCGTCAGTAGAAGACCTAGTTAACCGCAGTCCTATGTCTATACTATTGAAGATATTATTCCAATGCGCAGAGCCTATTGGGATAATAGGAACTACACTACATGGCGCCCAACGGTTTGGATAGGCGATAAATCTAACGCAAGACATTAGAGTAACTCAGTCGTGCTTTTTCACACAGACCCTTTTTCCCATAAAACTCCAAAGACGTCTGGAGTGGGTGAAAGGTTAAATCCGTCAAACTTAGTAGGAGCAGACTCCTATGTATGGTTTTGGTTTATTCAACGTTGAAGGATACAGTGTTCCAAAATATTGTGCATCTAATCTTTGTTTCCTTGAAAACCTGATCTGCAACAAACAACCTTCTTGTCAGTAAAATGTCGAAACTGAGGAAGAAAGGGAGACAGCTAGAATAGCAGCTCAACTCCTAGCGGATGACACAAGTCTCCTGCAAACTGACCCGGGTGCAATACTCATCCCGGTCAGCATAAGAAAAACAATAAAACTAAAGAACCAAGGCAGCAGACCAGGTCAAGCACTACGGATCATTTAGTTCTCAATTTTGGATGGTGCAACTTCTTCCTACACCCGCTGCTTTTGGGTGTATAAATCAGTGAAATACAGAAAACAAAATGGAAGGTGCACACAAATGAAGTCAATGGCGATGATATTTTAAAGTGTCTTCTTCTTTATTCAAAAATATTCATGGAACATAGGCACAGCCAACGCGTTTCGTTCCTTTTGCCTTTTAGGAACTTCGTCAGGGCGAATTCTTTGTACAAGCAGAGCCGAAATTATAGAGGTCAAGTAAGTATTACTCAGTGGTGGTGGTAGGTCAGTGGATTAGAGCAAGGTGACCTTAAAACTTGTAAAGGTGAGGCCCACAAGGGGTGAGCCCAAGTAGGTCCAGTCGATGTTCTGTAGTTGTGTAGAGGTTTGAAACACTAGAATCAAAATCACGTCCAATGCGGTGTGGAAGATGTTAAAGTATCATCTTTCTTCAATGAGATTTTCTAATAATAGTCCTGTGAAGCATATAACAGTAATTCCTGCAAAATCGTTCCTCCCAAATAACGGAGTCGAACAGATCAAACTGCCACCAGTCTGGAAAGTATCTGAGTGTTTGTGGCAATAACCACGGAGCACCTGTAGTGTGGTACCGGTTTCCGACGTTTTAACACAGACGACCTACCGCCACCACTGAGTAATACTTACTTGACCTCTATAATTCCGGCTCTGCTTGTACAAACAATTCGCCCTGACGAAGTTCCTAAAAGGCAAAAGGAACGAAACGCGTTGGCTGTGCCTATGTTCCATGAATATTTTTGAATAAAGAAGAAGACACTTTAAAATATCATCGCCATTGACTTCATTTGTGTGCACCTTCCATTTTGTTTTCAGCATAAGAAAAACTATAACTTTAAAACTTATAGAAAATGGACTAACACCGAGAGGTGGTACAGTCATATTCGTAATTGAGGCACATGAATATCGGCAGACAGAGGTATTCTATTCATGGATACATTTTCCAGCAGCAAACGCTGTAACAAAGGAGTTCCATTATTACAAGATAGAGGAACCTCCGGATGAGTACACCCCTTTCGAGGAGGTGGAAATACCACTCAAATACCAAGAGCACCTGCTCTGGTTTAAAGGCGCCCTAAAACATAATGATCACATCACCAGGCTCGGTCCACTAGGTAGACCAGGAGCAACGTGGCCGGTTCTAGCCAGCTACACACCACATCCAGACATTGAAAAAATGTCAATACCAGAACTTTTATCACAGTTAAAACAACTGATTAAAATACACAAACAACTAGTCCAATATGTAATGCGGACTTCAACAGTCCAACCAGCTATTAAAATTCCACAGCTAACCCCTCATCAGGGGAACACAAATAAAATCACACCACAGAACATACAGTCCTGTCTAGGTAAAGTACCCATTAAACGGGAACAAATTTCATTCTGGTTAGCACAGAAAATCACTCAAATAGAGGCGGTATTTCCAGATACCACCCCTGTTAAGAAACACAGGATTCTGACTATCTGTCTTCCAATGGGGATCGCACCACATGTGGAGGACTGTGACACTTGGAGTACAGTCTTTGCTTCCATTTACACAAAAACACATGGTGTTCCGTCCATGGCGGTAATACCAGAGGTGCTAAAACAGATTCAAAATGAATACGGTCCAGAACCTGCTTTAACTCTGGGTATGAAATTACTGAAAGACTTCAAGCAGGTCTCGGCGATATTACTAGCAAACATAAAAGGGGAAGCAGCAAATGTGGCGATCCGCCAAAGATTGAAGGAAACAGATATAGCAGACCAACCATTTGAACTTGCCAGAATCATAGAAAAATCCTATGAAGAACTAGGAAGAGATAGTTTGGGTGGGAAACCAGTGAAACCCCAACTAATAGAAAATCCTGAAAAGGTATTTATTAAAAATAATCTAAACACTTCAAAAAAGAACTGGGATGGAAATAAAGAATCCACTCCCAAAGAAAAAAGATTCCAGTCCAGAGGAAGGTCTCCTCGGCGGAGAGAAAGATCTCCGGACCAAGGACACAAGTCTCCCCAGAGGGAGCCCTCTGAGAAAAAATACAACCTTAGAAATAGGGATAATTTGAAGAAACCTGATAGATATCAAGATATTGATACACGTCCCTCTCGATCTTTTCAGACTTCCTCGCAGAAATCGGAAAGAAGAGGACGGTCAGAACACAGGGAAGAGCACGTCAAGTCCAAAGACAAAGAACCTGCTCATCAAAGTAAAAAGTTACAATTTCCAAAGAAGAAGGTAGCCAGCATTAAAATAATCAAACATGCCGAGAATCCTGAGGACTCAACTGAAAAACGGAGAGTGGGCTCAGACAATGTTAGACAGCGCAGCAGAAGTGAGCATAGCTCGCAATATCCTGATGAATCATCTGGAGACAGTGGACACGAATGAGTACATTCAGGTGGAAACTGCAGATACCAGAGTTAGCAAACCTCATAAAATATATGAAATAACCTTACGTATAGAGGGAGATAAGACTAGGAAAATAAGGGGTCTATTTTGGGATAATCTCTCCAAGGGCTATGACATACTTCTAGCTGAAAAAGACTGGCCACCAGAGTTTGTCAGGGAGTGCCCTCATGGCGAAGAAATGATTATGCCTGCCTTCTCAAATCATATTACATATCATAAAAAATATACACTTGCAAGAAACTGGGCAGTAGCCAAGGCTCCTGCACTATATAAAAATCATGTGGGATGGGATGAGGACTCTCCTCCTCACAAAATCCAGTTAAAATCTCAACCGACTGCAGAGAGGCAGTACCCAATTAAGCAAGAAGCTAAACAACAGGTCAGGGAGATCTTAGATCAACTTGAATACCAGGGGGTGATTGAAACATGCACCTCACAAATGAACAATCCTTTGTTTCCTGTCTCCAAACCAGATGATTCATATCGTCTAGTTTTGGACTACAGACACCTTAACTCATGCTGCAAAACATTTGCAGTACAAAACTCACACAGTGCAGCACTAATGAATAGCATAGTGCGCAAAAAATACAAAACAACATTAGACATCTCTAATGGATTCTTTTGTCAAAATATAGCACCTGAAAGCAGATATTTGACCGCTTTCTCAATAAATGGCTCGCAGAAAAATTTGTCGTTTGCCCCAAGGGTTCAAGAACAGCCCAGGATTATTCTCAGCAAGAGTAACAGAGTTACTACAAATATATGATGATGAGGCATTATCTTATGTCGACGACATCTATCTAACAGACGATGACTTGGATACTCACTTGAAAAGAGTGAACACCATAATACTTGGGTTCGCAGCAGAGGGTTACAAATTCAACTTCAAGAAGTCAAGAATTGCCCATCTGACTGTCCTATTTTTAGGATATGAATTATCAAATGAAGGCAAAAGCCTGGCTAAAGATTTCCTAGAGAAATGTGCTGTAATCCAAGCACCTAGGACACTGAAAAACTTGCAATCAATTCTAGGTTTCCTGAATTTCAGAAGAACTTACATTATAAACTATGCAGAGAGGGTTAAACCTCTCTATGATCTAATAAAACCAGATTTTAAAAGAATCAATTGGACTCAAAAACACACAGAAATTTTGAGATCTTTACAAACAGACATGTTAGTTAAAACAAAACTACAAACACGTGACAACACACGCAACCTTGTGATTCGAGTCATCCCAGGAAGATGCGGATTCACATACCTAACCTCTAATGAGGGAGAAACGGTACCAATAGCATACAAATCACACTTGTACACAGAAGCTGAAAAAACATTCAGCATTAAGGAAAACATTGTTCACGCGGTTCAAACAGCTGTAGCAAGAGAAAGATACCAAGCTGACGGCAGACAGATTACAGTCAGAACAGCAGAATCAGCCTTTGAGGCATTAACAACCCCATGTAATTTACCTACTATGGCACTAAATCCAAGATGGATACAATGGGAAGATTCTCTTGCTACAGACAGAGTGAAATACTATTTTGATCCAGAAATGACAAAATTAAAAAATCTAGAATATGAAAGAGAATATCCTCTGCCAATCGACATTCTGCCCATACGACAGTACGCCTGTGTGATACATACAGACGGACATGCTCAGCCCTCAGTTTGGGGAGAACAAGCTTATAACGCCACATGCGAGATTACAAAAGACGTGTGGCGCGGAGGTAAATTAAAACCTCTGTTTTCAAAAACACACTCAGTGGAAAATAATTCAGAACAACAAACTGAAATAATAGCATTAAAAATGGCGCTAGATAATGCGGATCGCGAATTCCCGACACTTATAGTGTGCGATTCATATTACTGCGTCAAATCATACAATAACGACTTGCAGAAATGGGTTGAAAACGGGTACAAAGATGAGACAGGTGCCACAATAAAGCAAAAATTGCTTTGGGAACAAGTAGTTCTTTTGCAGAAAGAACTACCAAAGACTCACGTGATACATACACTGAGTCATCAGCGTGATGGCGTTCACGTTGCAGGGAATTCATTGGCTGAGACAGCCACAGCGGAAACAACTAAATCGGCTTCCGTAGCTACAAAAATGCGTTCAGTAAAATACATTGACGGGGAAACAATGCTGGCGGTAAAAACGTCATCAAAAGGCGACTGCTCAGCGCTACCCCTCATGTATCCACTCAATTATACATACATAATCGATGCAAACTCCGTTCCTTTTGCTCGAATCCCTGGAGTGGGGGATAGAGTGATTCCAAACATGGACAGGAGAGGCTTGTTAATAGCAGACGCACATATGGGTGAGGGTCTTAGACACCTTACACTTAAGGATTCTCTAGAAGAATTACAATCAACATACTGGTGGCCAGGAATGAGCCTGCAACATCACATATTTGCAAAAAAATGCCCAAACTGCAACAGAGATCGCAGTGGTGACCGAGACGGTGTATTGCCATGGCGTTTCGCTCAATAAAGGATTAGGCTATCGACATAAAATACCCAGTATGAATAATGCGTCATATTAACATATAGAGACTATTTTCACTTAAAATATAGACCCCAGCTCTCGGCTGACGTCTGAACTGTTATACAAAGATTTGCGAGTCTTTATCGGCACATACGCAATTGGCATGCTACATTCTGACCAGGGTCCTGCGTTTAGCTCTCGGGCTTACAAAGAGGCCATGAACAGCATGGGCATTGCATTGCGGTACTCTTGTCCCTTTCATCCTGAGGGAAACGGAATTGTGGAAAGAAAAAACCGTGACATAAAGCAATCTATAACAGCAAAGGTATTAGGTTCGGGAGCTGGGTGGGTCAAACATTTAATAAGTGTCCAACGTAGTCTTAATAATCTGCCAAGAAATTCTCTGAGAGGTCTCAGTCCGTACGAACTATTGTTTGGGACTAGAATGTTAATCCAGGACCTTGATAGTCAAACTTCAGTGGTTAAAGAAAAATGCTTTGATATCAAAGATCGTTTGGCTATTTTACAGGACTTAAACGAAACAAGAAAATACCTGAGCAACATAAAGTTGAAACAGCAGCCAATAACCACTGAAGAGAAACCACCTGTCCCAGCAAGGCCTGTCTGGATTCCAAAAATCGGGGATCTGGTCAGAGAAAAGATCGCGGTGAAGAAGGAATTTGGGCCTTCTTACAGAAAAGCAGTTCCTGTCTTGTCTGTCAACGGGACAAGATCAGTAGTACTACCGCCCCTTGCTGGTAAAAAGGAGAACCGAGTTGTATCAATCGACCTGGTTAAACCACATTCATGTGGCCGATAACAAGTAGTAGGCCAAGTGGACTCCCAAGAAGTAGCAGAACACCAAAGTTTGCTACAAACACAGAGGTTCAAACTGAAAGACTAATCACAATTGATAAACCTACAGTAAAACAACAAGGACTATGCAACAAAGCCATGGAACTTAAACCTCTTGAAACCCAAATTAAAATATTAAATCAAGAAACACCAGTCTATAATGATGTAACCACAGACTATGCTAATGAAACAAAGAAAATTCCAAAAACGAAAAGGAATCCAGAAGCAATTGAAACAATTGACAGAACAGCATCAGGCTACTTCATCAACTTCAATGATTTTTCTGAAGATCTGAGTGAACCAGAGGAACAGCGGACCACAAAGACTTTTAAAGATAAAGCAGAGGAACTCTTTCATCAACTTAAAGAAACCTATCTGATTTCTCCATGGATTGAACTTTGGGTGGCACTAGGAGTATTCATCCTCATACTTTGGCTCATCATGGTACTATGCTTGGGACATTTCATTGAGGGAAAATATGCTACAATGGACACAGCAAGTCAGAACATCAACTTGGTCCTGAAACCACACAAGTCTTCACACATAGAGAAAAGAGAACTTTCTTCAGTAAACTTCACAGCCAATCCTATACCCGGTGGGGTAGCATGGGACAAAACTGATTACGAAATCTATGGTCCGGTTGAGCTCCTGAAGTATCCTCATCAATTCAAGATTTCATTGAGTGACTTTGTAAAACCAAGCACATTTGCTGATGATTAGGACTTTGAAAGTATTAATGATATGATGTCTGATCTAGTAATGTCAGCTAAATTTACAGAACATGATTATTTGCAAGGTTCATCTAATTACGATCAAATGTTTTGTTACAACCATTATGGTAACCATTATCTGCATAAATCTACTCAACCTAGAAATGTTTTAAATTTTAACCAATGGGAACATTGTGCAACTCCACCAAAAGGCAGTTCAAAGACATATTTTGATAAATATTCATACTTTTCAGGGTTCAACACAAGTAATGCAGAATCATTTTATTTCAAATTGTTAAATAAGACAGTAGTGAAAACCATGCTTACAAACACAAAATTGATATATTCAGACTCATTTTTGGAAAAAATGAATACATTCGGTTTTGATTTCTGGAACAATAACATTGAAACGAAAACGATCTGGGGCACAAAAGATTGGCAAGTGCAAGGTATAGAATCATTATTTAGAGCCTGCATGATCCCAGAACAAATTATATTTTTGAATGATACAATTCAACAGACATCCTGTCTTGGCCTAGCCAAGATTAAAGACTTGAATAAACCGTCTATTCCAAAACCAACACCTAATAGTAATAGCACAACGGATGTTGAGATAGACGTATCTCATATTTTAAACCAAAACAGAACACATGCTGATTGGAAACAATGGTTGATCTGGCCCACAGACACAAATAACTGACAAGACAGATTCCTGAACAAAATACAGGGGTTCACATTGACCAGGCCAGACCCAAGATACTCCCAGAGACAACATCCAGGGATTGTAATTACTTATAGTGTGGGGAAACTCTGCCTTCAATGGCTACATACATCCACACTGTCAGAAATTAAGCAACACTTAACTTTACTTAAAGAAGGTGCTGACTTGCGTGATTTCATCATGGGACCACGCAAACAGCGTCTAAAACGTTTCATAGCGGCCTCTATATATGCAGCTTACAACGAAGCTTGGAAAATAACTCAAATTGAGACAGCAGAAAAAATACGGGAAATTGACCGTGGTAATTTGGAAAAATCACTTTCTGTTGTGGACAATGGGTTAATGACTCTGTCTTCCAGAATATATTCACTGGACAGTATTGTATCTTCTGCAATCGATATAATAGAACAAGACTTACTGATGTTGCAACACGGTCAGTCTCAATTACGTTCTATTGTACAGCTTGGCTGGACGTTACAAAATCTGCGTTCAGGCTATGTGCCTTGGCGTTTAATCAACACAACGTCACTATTTAATATCTTTAACCTTACTGATAAACAAATCAGTTTGGCACAAAAGGGTGCTGACTATACAATTCTGAGCATTGAAAAACTTGAGAGATTACCATTGACAATGTCAGAACGACCTGTCATTGAATGGATAATACATGGGATAATAAATATTCCGATAACTTTCCAGTTTCAATACTGCCAAAAATATATACAGGCAGGCCAGTATGAAAGGTTGGGTAAAGGATACATTAAGTCCACATGGAACTTGCCCTATACACACACATGTCAGTAATAACGGACAGAGTGTATTTCTTAGTGGTAATAATTGTGAAAAATCACTAAGGGGCATACTTCTGTATCAGGGTATTAGTTTGCATGGGGCCTTTGAAGGGACTTCAAATAACCTTTCATGTCACCAGTTAGGCACACCTGCAACACAAATAGAACCATTCTTTAGAAGACTTTCGAACAGGAGTTACATTCTAATTGTAGATCACAGATGTTGTGGCTTGCTGCCAGGATAACCTTATCTTGTAAGCGTGACTTCCAGGGTCATGTGCTGTGAAAGAGTATTGTACCCGAATGATGCTCCAGACAGGGAGGGAAGGTTATGGCCCATTTTAAAAATCTCTTCTATTCGAATTGATACTTTAAGCAGAATGAAGACTGTGCTCCTACAGACGCCAACTCAGTTGACGTCATCAAAAGAAACGTATGATCTCCAAGTTGCAAGGACAACGGCAGAGATTCATTCAATGTTATCAACAAATTGCCCCCTACACTTCGCCGAAATGCTGAACGAAATCTTAAATATTTCTGATACAAGTGGTATCGCAAGTGTATTTAAGACAGTTTTTTCAGGCGCTTTAACCCCATTCAAAGCGATCCTGGGTATCTTTCCAAATTTCGTCCATTCCATCTTTGGCGGACTTCCACTCCTGTTGGGACTCGTAGCAGGCGTTTTATTCTTGCTACTATTGCTTCGTTATGGCAAGCCATGTCACAGACAAGACTCCAGTAACAATGGAAGAAACGATCCTAGCTATCCGCTACCGGGACCGCATAACTAAAGTCCTTGGCTTAGCCCGGCTACGAGATCTGAATATGACCTGGTTTCTTTCATTCAGACCCATCTGGCAGAATTGTGTTATGCCTGTATTAAGATGCATGCTATGCGGCGAAGAATGCGTGTTGGACACCTGTCTTACACTACAATCAGAAGTACCATTGGATGCAGATACTTTGTTGGGTCCAGTAAAGGCTCATGCATTGTGCTGTCCCCAGCGGCTACCTATCCTGATGACGGCATTCGTGGAGACTTCACCACTACGATTGAAGGGTAGTGAAGTACAAGATGAAAGCAGCATCAACCAGGTACGACCTTCTATAAGCAGTTCTGATCAAACCATCATTGAAAGCAATCATGCGCATGACTGCATGGTAGCGACATTTTCCAACCTGGTCGAACTTTCACCAGAAGCTGTAGACTGTTTTTTCGAGAATCTGTCTGAAATGATGTTTTCACCGGAACAGAGAGAATGATTTTAAACAAACTTGCAGACGGCGTTCCCTGAACTCTGAATTTGGCCTTCAGTCTTTTGAAAACAAAGTGACTGTGAACTATTTTTTCTCTTCTCCCCTGAATAGCGAAAACTTTTTTCCAATTCCAAAATATTTACCTTTATGGCACTTATCTTCTGCTTAAAGTAAAACTATTCTTAGAGAACAGAACTTCTATTCTTAGGAATACTAGAGACATTACGTTACCTCAAACCTCTAGTTTATATGCAATTAATTGTGTTTATATGTGATGAGATGGTCTCGCAATTTTTTTCTGTATCAAGAGCCATTTCATATGTAATTTCGCAAATCATTCATGCTGATATAAAATATGCATCTCCTTTTTGAATGATTATACTGCTTGAATGCATACAGTACCTATACTAATTTCGTGCATTTCGCATACACCATTTTTCAAATACAAAAAAATGTTTTTGGGGTGGTTCGGTATACACATGCACTGTTAGTTATGTTTACTATTGCTTAGGTTGGTAAATATGTACATAAAATCGTGGAGTGGGTGTAGTGTGTTTATCTAGGTACCTATATTGATACTCCTATTTCTGACCCTTGTCCGGTTATTAATTCACTAATGTCCATACACCGGCACAGAAACCCATTTTCAGATTAGGTCATAGCGCATGCTGTCACATTAAGCAAGCACTATCCCTTCAGCCCCCTAGAAAGCACACCGAGTTCTCAAAACAAATCAAACCTCCAACAGACCTGGGAAATCCCCCGCAGCTATTGTTTTGATTTCGCTCGAGAACTCCTGCAAAGAATGTAAGAACGACCAGTCCTTATGACATTCTTGCTGACGTCTTATGTCCATCCTTACATCAAACACGGCACCTTTCAGGTATAAATATACCGACGCTGCCCTAAGCTAAGACACGGTGGTGACGAGCTTGGAGCAGCGCTACTTGCCGGAGAGCCCAGCTGATGCAGAAAAGCCCACGGACGCTGCCCCTCCCTTTTGACGCGCTGAGAGAGACGCTGCCTTTTCTCCTGCCGAGAAATCCAGCCTCCGGCGTTCCCAGCCGCCCTCGCGGGTAACTGGGATATCGAGTCCTGAGACAGAGATACCAACCCTCCAGCCTTCTAAATCCCAGGTACTGAACTGACTAACCCCTTACAGAGAATTCTTGAGTCAGATTCTTGGCAAAACAAACTTAACTTAAACTGCTACTTACTTACTCCCTCCCAAGTATTAGGCTTAGGTTAGGTACACCGGGGTAGGCGTAGTTAGAAGCACCAGTTGAGTACGATTAGTCAATGTATATATGTATGTATATCTTTTATCCATTTTAAGTATCATATGGCTAAGAAACCATATAAATACTTTTACAGTATTATTTTATACTTCTGTTTTTACTGTATGCACTTTACTTAACTATAAGTATTGCAATAATAGCGATTAAT
Source organism: Lissotriton helveticus (assembly GCF_964261635.1). Lineage (NCBI taxonomy): Eukaryota > Metazoa > Chordata > Amphibia > Caudata > Salamandridae > Lissotriton > Lissotriton helveticus. Next base: position 1,135,579,431 of record NC_136063.1, read on the forward strand.
TTCTCTTGTATGAGAAAAGAGACTGATCAATAAATAACATCTTTTTATTGAAGCACGCCCATCTCTTATTTCTCTACAAACTGGTGAAACTAAGAATGCACGTACTGACTGAGTAAAATAGTTGTCTTTTGTTTTCACACGACTCTAGAGAAATACTCTTGATTAGGGGAGAGCAAAGTTGTCATGTTCTATGGTTGTCAGAAACTAAATCCCTTCTTGTCTATCCAGGGAGGTTAAACTCCTCCTTGCCTATTCAAGAAAGTTTCTAGTGAACTCTGAGCTAGCTGGCACACATAACTTTAAGTCTAATATCGTCAGTAGAAGACCTAGTTAACCGCAGTCCTATGTCTATACTATTGAAGATATTATTCCAATGCGCAGAGCCTATTGGGATAATAGGAACTACACTACAATACCTGGTCTGTAGTACTAAGTTTATTGTGAAAGCCTCCTTGTAAGGGTGAGAGGATACTATTATCGGTTTTCCAATCTTGGATTTTAGCCAGGACTAGATGGGAAGAGTCAATTAGGCTGATTTGTCTTTAATACCCTGGCAGAAATTGATCTACTTTTTTGTATATGGGGATTACTTCAGCGCCCGTCCAGGAGTCCAGAGTAGGGGCATAACTGATGATAGCATTTACAAAAACTAATATATACCTAGACCAGTTAAATCTGTACTGTGGGAATATATCGTCAGGATTGCCATCCGATCCTGGCACTCTACCGCTCGTAACAGAGGGTAGCCAGATTGCTTGCCTCGTCACCCTCAGCATTTAATGGGAGTCTGTCTGAGTATAGATGCGCTAAATGATCAACCCAAGCCGGAGGCTGTACTTATTTATGAGAGGGGGGTGCTTGCCCATCGCTACCCCACTTTATTAAGAACCAGAATCTAACGGAGTCCTCAGCAGAACAAGCAGCTTTGACATACTGCCATCTCCTCTCATCCCACTCTCTTTTGGCAAGAACCCGTGTTAGCTTGTAAAGCTTCCTTGCTGTGCGATCCTACAGCATGTTCTTGTCTTTTATTGCCTTGAGCAGCAGGTAGTGCTTTCATCTACATTCCTTATTAAATCAACTTTTAGGTAGAGGAGTGGATGTACTTGAAGATGATGTAGCGGTGAGAAAATATGCTAAGATTTTATTGAAAAGTTTGTTGTGAAATTCGATGACAACCCTTTGGTCCCCTTCACAAGAAGACCAAATAGCCAACTCAGTCAGAATAGATGACACATCCTCACTAATGGCAGAAAAAATGTCTGGGGAACCCACTGCCTGGGAACTCCATCCGCATCTCAACCAGCTCAGACGTCAACCTCGCGAGCGCCGAGCACCTCCACTTCCAGATCCACACCGACCCCAAGACCACACTCAGAGGCACCCTCCTCTACAGGCCACCAGGACCCCGTGCTCAATTCAGTGAAGACATCACTGACTTCATCACCCCACACGCCTTCCCCTCCGAGGATTACATTCTATTGGGAGACCTCAATTTTCACCTGGAAAAAAGCAACGACAGCAACACCACCACCCTGCTGGACAATCTCGCCAACCTCGGACTCAAACAACTTGTTAATACCCCCACTCACCACGCAGGTCACACACTCGACCCCATCTTCACCTCCAGCAAACATATCTCCTTCAGTCACACCACAGCTCTCCATTGGACAGACCACAGCTGCGTTCACTTTATCTACAAAAAGACCACAACCCACAACCATCCTCAACCTACTCTGCGAAGAAACTGGAACAAAATCACCATCGACCAGATCTCCTCATCGCTTCTTCAAAACCCCCCTGCCCACTCTTCGAACCCCAACCAAGCAGCCATTAACTTCACTCAATGGCTAACCAACAGCGCCGACGGCCTAGCACCCCTGAAAAAACGTCAAATCAAACCAGGCAGCAAAAACGCCCCCTGGTTCAACGATGATCTTAAGAAATCCAAGAAACTCTGTCGCTCCCTTGAGAAGGCATGGAAAAAAGACCCAAACGCCAGCACCAGGGACGCCTTCAAAAACGCCATCCACATACACCACCAACTGATCGGGACCGCCAAGAAAGCCGCTTTCAAAGACCGACTTGACAACAACGCCCACAACAGCAAGGAATTATTCAACATCGTCAAAGACTTTACCAACCCCACTGCCAACTCCAACGACATCACTCCCTCTGAAGCCCTTTGCGACTCCCTAGCTTCATTCTTCCACGACAAAATAGCAGACATCCACAACAGCTTTGACAACCAACCCGGAGACCATCCAACCCTACCTTCTGCCGTACCCTCACCCCCCTTGAACATCCTTAATGACTGGGACCCAATCTCCACTGAGGACACCATCCGCCTGATGAACTCCATCCACTCAGGATCCCCCACAGACCCATGCCCTCACCACATCTTCAACAAAGCTGACTCCGTCATCGCACCCCACCTCCGAGATGTCATCAACTGCTCCCTTAACTCCGCCACCTTCCCGGAAAGCTGGAAACACGCCGAACTCAGCGCCCTTCTGAAAAAACCCACAGCTGACCCCACCGAACTCAAAAACTACCGCCCCATCTCGCTCCTTCCATTCCCGGCCAAAGTTATCGAGAAAGCTATCAACAACCAGCTCGCCGCCTTCCTCGAAACCAACAAATCCCTAGACTCCTCACAGTCTGGCTTCCGAGCCAAACACAGCACGGAGACCGCACTCATCGCAGCAACAGACGACATTCGAACTCTACTGGACAATGGAGACACAGTCGCCCTCATCCTCCTCGACCTCTCCGCAGCCTTCGACACAGTCTGTCATAGCACCCTGTTACAACGCCTCAGAAACATAGGAATCCAAGGAAAAGCACTGGAATGGATCACCTCGTTCCTTGCCGGAAGAACCCAGAGAGTCCGCCTCCCACCATTCAAGTCAGAGGCCACTGAAGTCATCTGCGGCGTGCCACAAGGATCTTCACTCAGCCCCACCCTCTTCAACGTATACATGAGTCCTCTCGCGGCCATCGCACGCCAACACAACCTCAACATCATCTCCTACGCTGACGACACTCAACTGATCCTCTCACTCACCAAAGACCCTAACACCGCCAAAACAAACTTACATAAAGGAATGAGAGAAGTAGCCGAGTGGATGAAGCACAGCCGTCTGAAACTCAATTCCGACAAGACGGAGGTCCTTATCCTAGGTACCTCCCCCTCCGCCTGGGACGACTCATGGTGGCCAGAGTCCCTTGGAAAAGCACCCATCCCGACGGACCACTCACGGAACCTGGGCGTCATCCTGGACTCCTCACTCTCGATGACCAGACAGGTCAACGCCGTTTCATCATCTTGCTTCAACATCCTTCGCATGCTCAAAAAAACATTTCGCTGGATCCCCACCGAAACTAGAAAAACGGTCACCCACGCACTGGTTACAAGCCGCTTGGACTACGGAAACACCCTATACGCCGGTACCACCGCAAAACTTCAGAAAAAACTCCAACGCATCCAGAACGCATCAGCCAGACTCATACTAGACATTCCGCGTAAAGACCACATTTCTGGTCACCTGAAAAACCTCCACTGGCTCCCCGTCAATAAGAGGATAACATTCCGCCTCCTGACCCACGCACACAAAGCACTTTACGAACTTGGACCCGAATGCCTCAACACACGACTTTCCTTCTATACCCCCTCCCGCCAGCTACGCTCCTCCCACCAAGCCCTTGCTGCTGTACCTCGCATCAACAAAACCACCATGGGAGGAAGATCCTTCTCCTACCTGGCAGCCAAGACCTGGAACTCACTTCCCATTCACCTTCGCCTCACTCAGAACCACCTAGCATTCAGAAAGCAACTTAAAACCTGGATATTCGACAAGTAATTCCCCACCCTTCTCCAAGCGCCTTGAGATCCTCTGGGTATGTAGCGCGCTATATAAATTAATTGAATTGAATTGAATTGAACATTTGATGCTATTATCAGATAAGGACAGCAATTAAGTCCACCCCTGACTCCTCAAGCATAGACATTATATATGCCAATGCTGATGGTATTGTCACCCGCAAGGCGGATACCCAAAAATGTCCAGGTTGACTCTGTGTATGTTCTGTGGTTTACAAGCTGAACCTGATCTGAGCCACATGGTCAACCCTCCTGAGGGGCAACCTGCTCAATCATGTATTGAAGGGTGAAAAGGTTTAGATAACTAGGATTGAAAAGTGGTTCCAAACACCAGGTTTCTTGGAACAAACAAATATCAAATGCATCAATAAAGATGTTCCTATGCGAGAGTATGACCTTTGAGCCAAGCACGACACATTCCAGGAGAGGATGGACACTGGGGATCTTGGCTGGGGATATTTGAAGGGAGTGAGTTGCAGCACTCAGCACAATCCGGGGAGTTAGAGGGTCAACTAGACTGAGGTAAAGATGGTTGTCAGTCGATATCTCGTTAGTGGGATCTATTGCATGCGTGGGCAAGGGGGACAAGGGGCTCTTCTTGACATCAATGCTCTGGTCGCCTGTATTTAAATCGTATTTTTGTGTCGCGCAGATGCGATGTTCGAGCATCATAATCCACTAAGTTTTCAGCTAGGTCACTCTTACCAAGATTTAACTCAATGACATTATATATCATACCGCATTGAGGATACATTTTTGCTCAAAGGATGTCGTCCCGTATAAGTGAGCGGCAACCCCTCACTTTCCAAATCCAATGGGTGGTTTTGTTTATTGATGTCTCCTCGCCTTCTCTATACCTGCGCTGCGTACGTTTGGGAACGTTGATCAGGAAGATAGAGGAGCTAGAATTGGAGGCAAAGGGGTTTCAAGTGGTGGATGGAATCTTGAATTGGAACTAGAGAATGCCTGTGCGATTGTAGCTCCTTAGACAGCTGTTTATTAGTATGCTTTGAGGGCTGGCCTGCGCTCGCTAGTATGATTGAATCCCTTCGGTGTTCTACGTGGTCCTGGGGGAAAAGCCTTGTAAGTAGAGGTTTGGGATGCAGCCTGATCCCATGCTCGGTAAGATTTGATTTTCCGAGCGATGGGTGACTATCCCGGCCATGTGAAATACTTTTATTGAGATCAGTAGAGTCTCTCTGTTAGTTGTTTTAAGTGTGCTTGAAAGCTGTGACACCAGTGCTTTAAGGTCCCCCACTTCTCTTCTGAGCTCTTTAATATACTGAAGAAGGTGAGAAGCGTCTTCTGAGATAACAGATAAATCCCAGGCCCCCTTGCCCATCTCTAGAGAGGCACGGTACTAGTCTGCTCAGTGAGAGGTAAAAACCTATTACTACAGGCGATAAGGGGGGTGATAATCGTCTGGGTAGGCTTGTTATTTTTGGACAGTACAGCAGGAGTAAGTATCTGGACTGGATTGTATGCCATGACTGTAATGGTTTTTTGCTTGTCCTCTGAAATAGGTAGAGATAGTAGGGATCTTTTTTTGTGCTGATTTGCAGGCCCTGCTTTACCACAGGCTTCCGGGCGATCTTTTCTGGGGAATAACATTCGGATTAGCCCATGGCTTGATGGTCAGATTTTCAGTACCTCTGCCCCTAGGTTCTATTTGGGAGGGAGAGTCCGAACTGATGAGTGATTCGACCTCCTCTATTAAAAGTTCTTTCTCTTTGAGGGTGCGTTCATCTGACTTTGACCAGTTTTTTGCATGTTTCGCAGTCGCTCTGCGCTAAATCCACTGCCTCCTTGCACTTGCCCATTGTTCAAGTGGGGAAATGGCAAACCTTGTTAAGGCCACACTGAGCTGCAAATGAAGTGCTGAACACCGATAGATTGTAATTCCAACACTCAGTTAACACCTGTTGCCATTTAATGAGGCCCTTACCGACGTCCTTTTGGGCACCTGGTCCAGGCCCAACACGGGGGCTTCAGTGGATAGGATGACACCACCGCCCGACTCCGGCGACCCAACTTTCCTCTTCCAACACCCCACCCCTGAGAGCTTAGTGGTCCAAGCCTCCACTTCAAAGAGCGCATTCCCTACAGCTTCACCTTTCTTTGGCCCAGCAGGGCTCTGCTCTGGGCACTATCAAGGGCTATCTCTCTGCCTTCCTTTGGCTTCCGGGTCAGCCTTCTCTTTTCAAGTCCCCGGTTGTTAATCGTTTTTTGAAAGGCATAACTATCTCTTTCCTCCTATTCCCTTTGTTATGCCTCAGTGGGAATGGTATCTAGTTTTAACCTATTTAATGTGCGCTCCCTTTGAGCCGTTTCCCACTGTCCTGTGAGGCTTCTGACGCTTAAAACTGCATTCCTGGTAGCCATCACATATGCCAAAAGAATGAGTGAGCTCCAGGCTCTTTCATCCAAGCCTCTTTCCTGTCTGTCCATCCAGACAAGGGAGTTCTCAGAACTCGTCCATCCTTCCTGACCAAGGTTGTCACTGCTTTGCACAATGGGCAGACCATCACTTTTCCCACCTTCTTCCCGCCTCCGCATCCTTCGAAAGAGGAAGAGAGGCTCCACCGTCTGGACCCAAAACATGCACTTTCCTTTTATCTTGATCGCACCAAACAGTTCCGGGTGGATGACCAGCTCTTTGTTGGCTACGTGGGCGCCAAGAAAGGTTGGATGTACACAAGCGGATTATCTCCCGATGGGTCGTTTTGTGTATCAAAGCCTGCTATTCTTTGGCAAAGAAGAAGCCTCCAGTGGGGCTGTGCACCCAGTCCACCAGGGCACGGGAGCAACTACTGCTTTGGGAAGAGGCGTTCCTCTAAATGACATCTATCAGGCAGCTACGAGGGCTTCGTTGCACACATTTACGAAACACTAGTGCCTTGACTGTCCAGTCCCGGAAAGATGGCTTTTTTGACTGTTCTGTTCTCCAGGACTTTCTGTGTGATCTTGGTTCGCAGACCCACCTCCGGGGTTGGTATTGCTGGGGTATCTGTTCTAGGGTATGGAATCTATAACTAAAATGTTTCTTTAAGATGAACAAGTTACTTACATTCGGAAACAATATATCTGTAAGAAACATAGGTTAGTTATAGATTTCTTACCGCCCCACCCATCTTCCCCGTTCTGCAAACTAATTTCTAGGGTTAAGGACATCCTTGCAAGGCCCTAGTTGTATACATCAGTCATCAGTGTCTTGCATGGCTCGGCGTTTCTGGCACAGAAAGTTGTGTACAGAACTGACGTCAGCGCGTGAGGGCGGCGTCTAGATAGCAACATCATCCTGGCGCCGACCGATGCCACCTTTCGATGCCAGAGGTACTGCTGCTGAAAAACTTCCCGGATCCATTCTGACGCCTGGGGTAATTCTAATATTTACAACAAGGGGTGGTGAGGGACAGAGTCTCTGAATTAAGCAGAATACTCTCACCCAGTCAAGAGATCAGGGCTAGATCCAACACCGTTTTTTAGCTCACTGCACCATCCCAGTTTCAGAACCTGGCTGTATGCAAATTAGTCTGTTCCTGTCCCAGTGCATGATGGGAACAGGGCAAACCAAACTACAAAAGCCAATTCTTACACTGGGAAGGAAACAAGCTTCCGGGGACCGGTTTCTGGCATTACAGCCGTCTTCGGCCCGGCTTGCTTGAATCCTGATGGTGCAATGAGCAAGGGACTCATATCTGAGTATACCCTTCCACGCTTAGGGTGGACAAAAATATTTACAACAAGGGGTGGTGAGGGACAGAGTCTCTGAATTAAGCAGAATACTCTCACCCAGTCAAGAGATCAGGGCTAGATCCAACACCGTTTTTTAGCTCACTGCACCATCCCAGTTTCAGAACCTGGCTGTATGCAAATTAGTCTGTTCCTGTCCCAGTGCATGATGGGAACAGGGCAAACCAAACTACAAAAGCCAATTCTTACACTGGGAAGGAAACAAGCTTCCGGGGACCGGTTTCTGGCATTACAGCCGTCTTCGGCCCGGCTTGCTTGAATCCTGATGGTGCAATGAGCAAGGGACTCATGTCTGAGTATACCCTTCCACGCTTAGGGTGGACAAAAATATTTACTACAAGGGGTGGTGAGGGACAGAGTCTCTGAATTAAGCAGAATACTCTCACCCAGTCAAGAGATCAGGGCTAGATCCAACACCGTTTTTTAGCTCACTGCACCATCCCAGTTTCAGGACCTGGCTGTATGCAAATTAGTCTGTTCCTGTCCCAGTGCATGATGGGAACAGGGCAAACCAAACTACAAAAGCCAATTCTTACACTGGGAAGGAAACAAGCTTCCGGGGACCGGTTTCTGGCATTACAGCCGTCTTCGGCCCGGCTTGCTTGAATCCTGATGGTGCAATGAGCAAGGGACTCATATCTGAGTATACCCTTCCACGCTTAGGGTGGACAAAAATATTTACAACAAGGGGTGGTGAGGGACAGAGTCTCTGAATTAAGTAGAATACTCTCACCCAGTCAAGAGATCAGGGCTAGATCAAACACCGTTTTTTAGCTCACTGCACCATCCCAGTTTCAGAACCTGGCTGTATGCAAATTAGTCTGTTCCTGTCCCAGTGCATGATGGGAACAGGGCAAACCAAACTACAAAAGCCAATTCTTACACTGGGAAGGAAACAAGCTTCCGGGGACCGGTTTCTGGCATTACAGCCGTCTTCGGCCCGGCTTGCTTGAATCCTGATGGTGCAATGAGCAAGGGACTCATGTCTGAGTATACCCTTCCACGCTTAGGGTGGACAAAAATATTTACAACAAGGGGTGGTGAGGGACAGAGTCTCTGAATTCTAAGGTAAGGAATCTATAACCAATCTATGTTTCTTACAGATATTTCCTTACCGAAGGTAAGTAACTTGTTTGTCTTCACCTATTCCTGGGATAAACCTTGCTTGGTCAAATAGATTACTTATGTTTGACATTCTTTGCATGATCAAATATGGCACAGTACCATATTGTTATGGACCGTGGTGTTAGGACTCTGTAACATACTGGTTTCTTGTTATATTGTTCTTGCAAATTATTGTTGCTTTATTGTAAAGCTCTAACTTTTTCTGGTTTTGATGGAGCTTGACCCGTCATTTTCTGCCCCTCCCCAGAATATGTTTAGGTTAACTAGAAGTTGTGTTTTGATGGTCCTAGCAAGAGTTCCTTCTCCACACAAGGGGCCAACCGGTTTAGCTGTAAAAGGCCCTAAAACCCCGGTGTGTTCCTTTCTAGGGTACTAAGTTTTAAATACTGTAATCAAGATCTCAGCCAGGGCAACTGCGATAAGGAAATAATGATTGTGACTCAGGGTCATAAGGTCACTGGTTAGTAATATGACCGTTATTGTCTAGCTCTGGTGTACTCTCTCTTGATATCATGTACTTTTCTCAACCTCTCTCAAGATATCAATGCCAAAGGTGTACTGAAAGCACAGCGGAATTGTTGCAATTTTGTGTTTTTAATATACCCTATGTCGAGTATACCCTTGTTACATGCACCTTATAACTTCCCGAGACCCTGTTAAGTTTTGCCCAGGCAGAGAAATATCCCAGCACCTTTGTTTAGCTGTGTGATTTCTTTAGAAGTTGACAAAATGTTTATCATAAGGCCTTTACGGTATATCTGTAGTCTCATTCTACTAAAGGCTTATTTCTTGCTATTCATTCATAAATGTAAATGATATACCTTGGAAATGATGTTGAACTTTTTAAGGCTAGCATTATTAATCAGCTGATGCAACTAGATAACCATGAACCTAAAATATTGGAATCCTCTACTCGACACCACTATATTATCTTTTGTACGTTGCAGGTGTATATAGTCACAGACAAACTTGCTCTGATATTTACTAAACCCATAGCCTCAACTGAATTTTTGCACTCACTCATTAATCTAATATTCCCATTTTCTCACAGGATCAAGCAGACTTGTTTTTTCCAGGCACCGTGACAATTTAATTTCATCTGCATAGTTTGTATACAACTAACAATTTACACTCATCCTCTTGATTTAATCTGGGCTGGTCTGTACTTGTGAAAACCACAAATAAACTCCCCCCATCTACTCTCCATTGGCTGTTTTTGTGGGTTACGTTTTTGTACCAAAACACTTTTCTCCCAATGCCAACATTTGCTTTAGAAAATGTACTTTTGATCCAGATATGTCCCTGCAGTGTTACTTGTTTGAGGAATCCATTAGGCTATTGAGCTGGATTTTGGTTTTGGTATGGACCGTAGCGAATTTTACTGTGTCCTGAAACTTACTGTGCCTCTGTCCAGTGTACAAACACTGGAGCACATGCTGCAGGGGGTGAGCAAGAGCTTCTAACTTTCCATGATAGTTTGGCGTTTCACACCAAGGGGGATAAACAATCTGCGAGGTTCTAAACCAATGCCTTCAGGTTGCAGCAGCTCTTTGATGTGGGCCCATAAATCCTTGAGCTATAGTTCAGAGATTGTAACTCGTGACCTGCAGGCAAAACAAATGTAAGATGTTTGCTGCTAAAACATTAACTCACTGAGCTACCCTACATGGAATACAAATCTTTGACCTACTTTATCCTCTGAAACAGGCCTATTAACTATGCTTTTCATCTGTGACCCACAAATGTACACACATTATCTGAAAGAAACAGGTTAGTATTAGATTCCTTACCTTAGAATATCCCCAGGCGTCAGTCTGGATCCGGAAACTTTTGCGTAGCAGTACCCCTGCGCGTCGGTAGGCGTCGTCTGCAGGCGTCCCCTGCGGCTCCGCGTCCGTCGTCGGCGTCGTGCGCCGTGATGACGTCGCTGGAGTATATAGACGCCGCCTCCGCGCGCTGACGTCAGTTCTTCTTTTTTCCGCGCCAGTTAGCGCAGATCCGAAGAGCAGTACTCCGGTCTTTTGACCAAGTTTTTGATTAATTCCTAATTCTTCTACGGTGCCGGTAGGATGCCCGGTTTCAAGAGTTGCGACGGGTGCGACCGCCTGATGTCGGTCACCGACCACCATCGACTCTGCCTCCGGTGCTTGGGCGCGGACCACGACGTGGAGTCTTGCGTCGACTGCCGGGCCTTGACTAGCAAAGCTAGACGGGAGCGGTCCCGCAAGCTGCTCGAGCTCCGAGTGTCGGCCCCGCGTCGAGAGCGGTCCCGGTCCGGTCGGAGGTCGAGGGAGCGGTCGAGGGAGCGATCGTGGAGCCGCCATGAGCGCTCCGGGAGTCGCTGCCATTCCTCCGGTTCGTCAGGTAAGCGTCACAAGAAGTCGGGGCGTCGTCATCATACCCCCGACTCCCCCCGACGCCCGCGTGATGCGGCCGGGGGTTCGGGTGGCCCCACCCCCGCGGCCCCGCGTGGGTCGCCGACGGCCCCATACCCGTCGGTCCCTGGGGAAGGCGCGGCGCGTCGCGCGAGGAGATTGAGGAGTTCCTCATGGCTATGAGGGCGATATCTCCTCCGGCGGGGCCTACGGCGCCTGCGGGCCAGTCGGTCCCGTCTGGGGGCCCGAGCGGTTCGGGTGCTCCTGCCTCGACGCCGCCGACGGCTCCGGCCTCGGCGCCGCTGGGTCCCTCAGGTTCGTCGCCGGCTGGTCTACCGGCCTCTCCGGCGCCGATTGCATTGGGCCAACCCGTGGTGCCGCCTCCGCGCGACGCCGTGGCTCCGCCGTCGGTTCCGGCCGGCGTCGGGTCCCCGGCGCCGGCGCCGCGCGGCGCCACCCCCATTCCCTCTCTGACTCCTGACGCGGAGTCGGACCGGCATCGTCCGACGCCGAGTCCGGCGCCGTTGGGGCCCATTGGCTCCGAGGAGCCAGTCTATATCGTCGACCCAGACTACGGCGATGAGGACGAGTATGGAGAGGGTTGGGAGGGGTCTGAAGACCCTTTATCCCGTGCCTGCCAGTATGACGTGGACTGGGTAGGTGACTTGGGTGATGCCAGTGGTCTGGACGAGTCGCCCAACCCTGGGTTTGTCTCGCCTTCCCCTGTGGCGTCAGAGGCGGGAGCTGCCTATTCGGTGGTCCTGATGAGGGCTGCCAAGGCCTTGCGCCTTGAGCTCCCCGTCGCTAAGGTCAAGCCTAACATTCTGACCGAAGTGTTTAAACCGCAGTCATGCCCTCAGGAGCCTCTGCTGCCGTTTAATGAGGCCCTGACGGATTTCCTTTTGGGCACCTGGTCCAGGCCCGCTTCCGGTGCACCGGTTGACCGGAACGTTGCCAGGCGTCACCGTCCGTGCTCGGACGATCCTGCCTTCCTCTCCACCCATCCCTCCCCGGAGAGTCTGGTGATCCAGGCCTCCACTTCACAGTCCGCATTTCCATCGGCCCCGCCCGATCGGGAGTCAAAGCGGTATGACCAATTTGGCAAAAAGGTCTTTTCCTCTTTGAGCGCTGGACTGCGGTCTTGTAATACCGCGTGCCTTTTGGGCCGCTACACCCACTCCCTGTGGGATACGGTCGCGGAGTGTTTGCCGCAATGCCCGCAGGAAGTGCGGGACAAGCTCAACCAGGCTTTGGTTGAAGGCCGGGACGCGGCGAGGTACTCGATCAGGTGTGGTCTTGACACGACCGACTCGCTGGGACGGGCTATGTCCACGACGGTGGCGATTCGTCGCCATGCGTGGCTGAGATCTGCCAACTTCTCGCCGGATGTCCAGAATGCCCTCATGGACATGCCATTTGATGGCAGTCGCCTGTTCGGTGACAAGGCGGACAACGCGCTGGAGCGCTTCAAGGACTCCAGGGTCACGGCCAAGTCCTTGGGTCTTTCGACCCAGCGCCAGCAGACGGGTTCGTTTCGCCCCTTTCGTGGCCAAGGAAGGGGCGGTCCCACGCGTGCTGCCAGCCACGCGCCGCAGAACGCTCCCCAGCGCGGTGGCGGCCGGGGATTCCGCCGTGGTGGCGGTAGAGGGCAGCGGCGAGGTCAGTCTACCCCTCCCCCCGCTGCAGCCTCCAAATCTTCCTAGTCCGAGCTTTCGGGCTCACGTGACGCCAGTGGGTGGCAGGGTTCGCCTTCACCACTCCCGCTGGCGCGCGATTACATCGGACAGGTGGGTGCTGCAGCTCGTCCGAAGGGGTTACTCCCTCCCCTTCGAGTCCACTCCTCCAGCCATGCCACCGCAGAACCACCGTGTGTCGGGGGACCACTTGACACTTCTGCAGGAGGAAGTTACGGCCCTCTTGGCCAAGGGGGCCATCGAGCGCGTTCCTGGGCCAGAAGTAGGGTGTGGTTGCTACTCCCACTACTTTCTGGTGCCCAAGAAGGACAAAGGAGGCCTCCGTCCTATCTTGGACCTCAGGGATGTCAACGGCTTCCTCCGGAAGGAGAAGTTCAAGATGTTGACTTTGGCTCAGGTCTTGGCTGCTCTAGACCCACAAGACTGGATGGTAGCGTTGGACTTGCAGGATGCGTATTTTCACATCCCCGTCCTGCCGGCCCACCGGCGTTACCTGCGGTTCACGGTAGGCCAGGAGCACTTTCAGTTTATCGTGCTCCCGTTCGGCCTTACCAGCGCCCCACGGGTGTTCACGAAAGTGATGGCGGTGGTCGCAGCTCATCTGCGCCGGTTAGGGGTTTCAGTCTTCCCCTACCTCGACGACTGGTTGTTGAAGGCGGGCTCGCCCCAAACAGTCGTCCACCACCTTCAGATGACGGCAGACCTCCTGCACGAGCTGGGGTTTTCCATCAATGTGCCGAAATCACACCTGTGTCCCTCTCGAAAGCTCCTTTTCATCGGAGCGGTTCTCGACTCGGCGCAGTTTCGGGTTTATCCTCCGGAACGGCGGGTTCGGGATATTCAGGCTCTGATTCCCATCTTTCAGCCGTTATCCCGGGTTTCGGTCAGGTTGACGCTACGGCTTCTGGGGCTGATGGCCTCCTGCATCCTACTGGTGCATCACGCCAGGTGGCGGATGCGGGCTCTGCAGTGGGACCTGAAGTTTCAGTGGGCCCAGCATCAGGGCAACCTATCCGACCATGTCCTGATCTCGGAGGGCACTGCGAGACAGTTGCAGTGGTGGCTTACGGACCGCGATTGGGTCAGAGGCAGATCCCTCTCCCTTCCCCAACCGGAGCACGTGGTTGTGACGGACGCGTCCCTCCAGGGCTGGGGTGGCCACTTGGGAGAGGCGGAGATCAGAGGCATCTGGTCTCCGGCGGAGTCCCGGCTCCATATCAACCTGTTGGAGCTGCGGGCGATTCGCCTAGCACTGAAGGCATTCCTCCCCTTTGTCAACGGGAGTGTAGTGCAGGTGTTCACGGACAACACCACCGCCATGTGGTACTGCAACAAACAAGGCGGAGTGGGGTCGTGGATCCTTTGCCAGGAGGCTCTGCGCCTCTGGCAATGGCTGGAACGTCAGGGTGTGACTCTGACGGTTCAACACCTGGCAGGTTCTCTGAACGCCAGGGCGGACGAACTCAGCCGTCGGTGCTCGGTGGATCACGAATGGCGTCTGAACTCGGACGTGGCGAACGGCCTCTTTCAGCAATGGGGAGAGCCGTGGTTAGATCTATTCGCCACAGAAGAGAACGCGCAATGTCATCAGTTCTGCGCGTTGGAGTTTCCAAGACGGCACTCGCTCGGCGACGCCTTTCGGCGCGAGTGGAGCTGCGGTCTGTTGTATGCCTTTCCGCCTATACCACTTCTACCCAGAGTGCTGAAGAAGATCAGGCGCGACCGGGCCCAAGTTATCCTTGTGGCCCTGGACTGGGCTCGAAGATACTGGTATCCCGAGCTACTCAGCATGTCAGTCGGTCCCTCGATCCGCCTGCCCCTTCAGGAGGACCTTCTGTCGCAGCAGCAGGGGACGGTCCTCCACCCGAACCTGTCCAGCCTCCACCTCCATGCGTGGAGATTGAGCGGCGACAGTTGAGGCCGTTCGACTTGCCTCCTGAAGTCTGTGATGTGATTCTGGCAGCCAGGCGTCCCTCCACAAAGTCGGTATACGCCTGCCGGTGGAACAGATTTGTGGCATGGTGCACAGCAAAGGCTGTGGATCCCCTTTCTGCCCCTCTTTCCGAGGTTCTCCTCTTCCTTCTTTCTCTTGCCCAGCAGGGCTCTGCTCTGGGCACTATCAAGGGCTACCTTTCTGCCCTTTCCGCCTTCTTACGGCTACCTGATCAGCCATCTTTATTCAAGTCCCCTATTGTACTGAGGTTCTTGAAAGGCATCACGCACATGTACCCACCTGTTCCGTTCGTGATGCCTCAGTGGGACTTGAATCTGGTTCTGACATTCTTAATGTGTGCTCCCTTTGAGCCGCTTCATTCCTGTCCTCTCCGTCTTCTCACCTTAAAGACGGCCTTCCTGGTTGCCATCACCTCTGCCAGGAGAGTGAGTGAGCTCCAGGCTCTTTCTGTTAAACCTCCTTTCTTGTCCGTCCATCCTGACAAGGTGGTTCTTAGGACTAGGCCTTCTTTCCTGCCCAAAGTAGTTTCTGCTTTTCACATCGGGCAGTCCATCACCTTACCCTCCTTCTTCCCGCCTCCGCATCCTTCAAAGGATGAAGAGCGGCTCCATCGTCTGGACCCAAAACGTGCGCTTTCATTTTATATGGATCGCACACGCCAGTTCCGGGTGGATGACCAACTGTTTGTTGGCTACGTGGGTGAGAAGAAGGGAAGGGCGGTACAGAAACGAACCATCTCTCGGTGGGTCGTCCTGTGCATCAAAGCATGCTACTCTTTGGCTCGGAAGGAGCCTCCTGTTGGGCTGCGGGCCCATTCCACTCGGGCCACGGCGGCTACTACTGCCCTGGGCCGGGGAGTCCCTTTGCAGGACATTTGCCAGGCGGCTACGTGGGCCTCGCTGCACACCTTTGCGAGGCACTACTGCCTGGACAGTCAAGTCCGGAGGGATGGCTTCTTTGGCCGTTCGGTCCTCCAGGACTTTCTGGTATAGGTTTGTATTGGTTCGCAGACCCACCACCGGGGTTGGTATTGCTGGGGTATCTATTCTAAGGTAAGGAATCTAATACTAACCTGTTTCTTTCAGATGAACAAGTTACTTACCTTCGGTAACGATATATCTGTAAGAAACAGTAGTTAGTATTAGATTCCTTACCGCCCCACCCATCCTCCCCGTTCTGCGAACTGATACCTAGGGTTAAGGACATCCCTTTCAGGGCCCTAGTTTCAAATGGCACCAGTGTTAGTCCTCACATGGCTCTGCGTGTTCTGGCGCGGAAAAGCTGTGTGCAAAGAACTGACGTCAGCGCGCGGAGGCGGCGTCTATATATACTCCAGCGACGTCATCACGGCGCACGACGCCGACGACGGACGCGGAGCCGCAGGGGACGCCTGCAGACGACGCCTACCGACGCGCAGGGGTACTGCTACGCAAAAGTTTCCGGATCCAGACTGACGCCTGGGGATATTCTAAGGTAAGGAATCTAATACTAACTACTGTTTCTTACAGATATATCGTTACCGAAGGTAAGTAACTTGTTCTTTCCAGCAAGTATATTAACTACCGTAGCAAATATGCTACTGGTATACCTTGATGGCTGTCTGCAGCAGGTGCCTTATCCCCAGGGCTTTCAGTTGGTTGGTCCTGTTGATGTTCAGCACCCTCAAAGAAAATAAGGTGTTGAAAAGAGTTACTACTAGGGGTCATTTTCTGTCCTTCATGGCTTTCACTCCAAGCCTAAAAATCTGAACACTGCTTAAAAACCCCCCTAAGTGCCTGGCCTGGAGAAAGGGCAGGAGGTGGAAGACCACACGCAGGAGAACCTGAACCATCGGGGATAACTGCATGATCAGGGGCAGTGGGGGGAGAGCAGAAGAACCAGTAACAGCTGGATTTGGAGAACTCTAAACCAAGCAGGCTAGAGGGAAGGAATATGCACCAGGAGGGCCAAGGGGGCTGTACCAGTAACCTGAACAAGGAGGACCAGGTCAAGGTAGATCAGGAAGAAAACCAGAAGCACTGGGGCTAGCACCTGGAGGGGAAAGACCAGAACGACCAGGAGGATCACTATCAGGAAGACTGAGGCCAATCAGGCCAATTTAGGAATAAGGGAAGGAAGTTCGGGGAGGGGGTCATAGAATCAGACCAAAAGAGGAGGTGTAAGAGGTGTACCAGAAAGAGTAGTAGGACCAAAGTGCAGACCCCAGGATGAGGGGGTCAACCTGGACTAGGCGGACGATAATCAGGTAGTAGTATGACTAAGTCCTGATTAACTAGAAGGATTAGCAGGACCAAGAGGGCCCAGAGAAGGACCTGAAATATATGGTTGCCCAGGAGCAAAGACAAGAAGAGGAATAGGACCAGGGTTAGAAGAAGAGGACGAAGGGTATCAGTAACAGTAGAAGGAGGACCAGAAGGCGATGACGATAAGGGGGAATTCAGGAGGAGAACAGTGAGGAGGAACACCAGGTTTAGGAGAAGAATGATGACCAGCACAAGTGGTAGGTGGAGCCATGTATATGAATATGCCATTAGTTACACTCTTATAATCAAATCGTAGTTACTTTTCTTAGTCTGTAGCCGATAGAGCTACCCACTTTTTCAGCCCACCTAAAACACTGTCTAACCCTCTCTGCTATTTCAAAGTAAAGCAGGTTGTGACCAATCAAGCAAAACGGAGCAGCTTTACTAGTACATTTCTTCTTGGTTGCCAATTTCTTTGTGGCCTTAGTTTGGCAAAAAATAATGTATAAGGTGCCAATGGATTTGTACCTCCTGGCTCAGCTTCTTTCTGTTATATCCACAATAGGGGATTCCCAAAGTAAATTGTTTCAATATCTAGCACAGAATGCAGACACCCTGCCTCTCCATCGGAGTTTGCACTGAAAATGAATCGGAGGGCACTGGTGAAAGGGTAGCAGAGCTGATGGCTATTGGAGGTGGTTAGGTCTGGTGAAATAATGAAAGGAATTTTTTACAGAAAAAAGGATTGTCTTTTCCTGATACTGGAGAATTATTCTATATAGAATATGAATCCATTTAAGACACTAACTCTGGAGTAATACCAAATGCATGTACAATCAGATAATATCTCAGATTTGATTATTTCACCAGAATTGACTTTATTTAAAGTGAGAGTAAAGGAGGCGTGGGAGGATACACAGGAATCGCATACATTTTTGGATTCAAACATTTCAAGGTTGTATAATTGGTTTTCATCCTGCTCATGTGTGTATCATTGATTTTCACCCTGTGTTACCAGGGGACAGCATTGTCACTGTCTGGAAACAGGATTCAGCCCATGGACGTATACAAATAAGAATTATTGTGTTAAAATTTTTTTGTTTGCTTAGTTAGGAATCATAAAATGTCATTATTTGACTACCCCAAAATTGTATAGCTGCATTGTCTGCCTTGTGCGATTAAGTTTGCCTGTCTTTGGGTGATTATTTTTAACATCATTGGTGACTAATAATGAATTAGATCAGTTATTGCTGTTTTGGTCATTAAGTTAATTGTGTTCATGTTTCAGATTTTATTCACACTTGTGAAAACCTGTGCCATGAAGGTGAATGTGGTAATTGCTCTCGAACATCCAATATTTCCTGCAGATGCGGTTTCAAATCTAAGGTATGTTTTTTTGGCAATATCAAGTTTTGTTTTTCGGTCTCGCCAACAAAAAAAATACTCTGTATATTTCAAGACATTTTGTTAGCTTACAATGAGCTTAGAGCCCGCACATTGCTTAAGATTGGTTGGCTGTTTTGTCACTCTAATTTCCTTATTTTCTAATTAGTTTGCTTCTGTGGGCTTTACTTCCTCTAGCTGTATTTGCCCTTCCCCTGTGGCATGGACAAAGTATTTGAGACGTTCCACTGCTTGCGTTTTGGGAGCCACTTTTTTCTTTTTGTTAGAGTACTCCACGAGAGTGCATGTGCTTTCCAGTTGTCTCCCTCAGGTACTTCTGCCCCCACGCTATGTATCTGAAAGAGACACGTTAGTGATGGATTCCTTACCTTAGAAAATCCCCAGGCATCAGACTGGATCCAGAAAGTTTTTTAGTCAGCCGTACCCCTGCGCATGGGTAGGTGGCGTCGTGCAGCTCCTCGTCCGTCGCTGTCGTCATAAGCACCGAGATGACATCACGGAGACTACTTAGGCGCCACCCATGCACACTGATGTCAGTTCTTTCTTTTTCCTCGCCAGTAAGCGCAGATCGGGTTACAGCACGTACCCTAGTCATTTTTTTACTATCTTTTGAGACTTTTTGTCTCCTGTAAGTCTACTCTGGTGCACGTAGGAATGCTTGGTTTCAAGTCTTGTGGGGCCTGCCATCGCAATATATCTGTGGCGGACCCCCACGATGTCTGTCGATACTACCTGGAGCGTGACCACGACTCCCGGTCCTGTTTGGACTGTCGGGCCATGGGCCCGAAGGCCTTGAGGAAGCGGCCCCGGAAGTTGCTTGAGGTTCGGCACTCGTCCCAGTGCCGTTCACAGTCCAGGGGCCATTCTAGAGAACGCTGGGAGTCCCGCAGCCTACCCACCTTACCCGGGTCCGTCTGCGACTCCCGTACAGGTGCAAGAATTTCTTGCTCTCATGGACCGCCTGTTTAGACCTCGGGCTCCCGCCGGTGCGCCCTTGGGCCCGGCAGTCCCGTGTCCGGATCCTGTCGGCGTTGCCAGCGGCTCTGGCCCCGGCGCCACCCTCGGCTCCACAGTGGATACCATTGGTTCCGCCCCTGCCCCGGTTCCAGGACAGTTTTGTCCCTACCTGGGATCCGAATTGGAATATGGCGCCGGTTCAGCCCCGTCCGGCACTGTTCCGGACGCCGTTTGTTCCTGCCCCGCTGCCGGGGTCTGCACCTCATGCGGCGGAGGTAGAGGATGACTGGGAGGGGTCTGAGAACCCTCTTGCTCGTCAGTGTGACTGAGCAGCATTGGGCAGAAGACTTAGAGGAGGCCAGCAGCCTTGATGTCTCTTCTGATCCAGGGTTTGCCTCTCCTCTGCCTACCATGGAGGAGGGCGCTTCTTACACGGTGGTGCTCCGTCGGGCAGGTGAGGTCCTGAACCTTGATCTCCCTACGATGGCTCTAAAAACGAATCTCCTCCCTGAGGTGCTCCAGTCGGCGTCCACTTCGTCGGAGTCCCCTTCTGCCATTTAATGATGCCCTCACTGATGTCTTGCTGGACACTTGGTCGCGGCCAGCCACAGGGGCCCCTGTGGATAAGAACGTCGCCAGACGTCATCGCCCGCCGCCGGGTGACCCTGCCTTTTTGACCACTCATTTTACGCCAGAGAGCCGAGTCAACCAAGCTTCGACTTCCCAAAGTCCCTTTCCCACTGCTCCGCCGGATAAGGACTCTAAAAAGCTGGAGCACTTTGGCAAAGGGGTTGCTCTCTTCGGCCAGCTTGGGGCTGCGGTCGGTGAACACCGCATGTCTATTGGGCCGCTATTCCCACACGGTGTGGGTACAGTGGCACAGGTGTTGCCCCAGTGTCCTGAAGAGGTCCAGCCTGTGCTGCCCCAGGCTGTGGCCGAGGGTAACGATGCGGCTAAATTCGCCATTAGGTGTGGACACCGCGGACTTCCTAGGTAGGGCGATTTCTACGACTGTGGCACTTCGTCGCCACGCCTAGTTGAGATCTACTGGATTCTCGCCAGATGTCCAGAGCTCGCTCATGGGCATGCCCTTTGATGGCACTCGCCTGTTTGGTGATAAAGCCGACAGTGCGCTGGAGCGCTTTAAGGACTCTTGGGCTACGTCCAAGTCCTTGGGTCTCTCCGCCACGCGCCCGGCCGCGTCTACTTTTCATTCCTTTCGTGGCCACGGTAGGGGCACCCCTGCCCGCTTGTTCAGTCAGAAGCCTGCACAGAACCAAACTCAACGCGGCAGTCGGCGTGGAGGCCGCCATGGCGGGACAGGGGGCCAGTGTGCAGGTCAGTCCACCTCAGCTCCCACAGCATCCGCCTCAAAGCCTTCCTAGTCTGAGCTTTGGGGCACACCCCACGCCAGTGGGCGGCTGGATTCGTCATCACCTTCCCCACTGGCGTTCTGTCACTTCCGACAAGTGGGTGCTACAACTCGTCCGGAGGGATTACTCCCTCCCCTTCGAGTCTGTCCCCCAGCCATGCCACCTCAGTTCAACCACATGTCGGGGGATCACTTTGCGCTTCTCCAACAGGAAGTTTGGCCCTCTTGGCCAAGGGAGCTATCAAGCGAGTTCCTGGGCCAGAAGTAGGACGTGGTTGTTATTCCCACTACTTTCTGGTCCACAAGAAGGACAAAGGGGGCTTGCGCCCCATCTCGGACCTCAGGAACGTCAATCGCTTCCTCCGGAAGGAGAAGTTCAAGATGTTGACTCTGGCTCAGGTCTTGGCTGCCCTCGACCCTGGAGACTGGATGGTAGCGTTGGACCTGTAGGACGCATATTTGTTCACATCCCCGTCCTGCCGGCCCACCGGCGTTACCTGCGGTTCACTGTAGGCCAGGAGCATTTTCAGTTTGGTGTGCTCCCCTTCGGTCTTACCAGCGCCCCTCGGGTGTTCACGGAAATGATGGCGGTGGTTGCAGCTCACCTGCGCAGGTCAGGGGTGTCAGTCTTCCCCTACCTCGACGACTGGTTGTTGAAAGCAGGCTCGCCCCAAGCAGTTGTCACCCACCTTCAGACTACGGCCGTCCTGCATTTGCTGGAGTTCTCCATCAACGTGCCAAAGTCACACCTGAGCCCCTCTCAGGAGCTCCTCTTCATTGGAGCGGTTCTGGATTCGACGCGGTTTCGGGTTTATCCTCTCGAGCAGCGAGTCCGGGATATTCAGGCTATGACTGCGATCTTTCAGCCTCTATCCCAGGTTTCGGCCAGGATGACCCTCCGGCTCCTGGGCCTGATGGCCTCCTGCATCCTGCTAGTGCAACACGCCAGATGGCATATGCGGATCTGCAGTGGGACCTGAAGTTCCAGTGGGCACAGCATCAGGACAACCTGTTAGATCATGTCCAGATTTCGGAGGGCACTCCACGACAATTACAGTGGTGGCTCACGAATTGTGATTGGATCAACGGCAGATCCCTCTCCCTTCCCCAACCGGAGCACACAGTGGTGACGGATGCGTCTCTCCTGGGATAGGGAGGCCACTTGGGAGAGGCGGAGATCAGAGGCATCTGGTCTCTGGCGGAGTCCCGGCTCCATATCAACCTTTTGGAGCTTCAGGTGATCCTACTTCCACTGAAAGCATTCCTTCCCTCTGTTCGTGGACGTGTGGTGCAGGTGTTCACAGACGACACCACCACCATGTGGTATTGCAACAAACAGGGCAGGGTGGGGTCCTGGAGGCTCTGCGCCTCTGGACATGGCTGGAACATCAAGGCATTTCCTTGGTGGTTCAACACCTGGCAGGTTCTCTGAATGCCAGGGCGGACGAACTCAGCCGCCGGTGTATGATGGATCACGAATGGCGTCTGCACTTGGAAGCGGCACAAGGTCTCTTTCGGCAGTGGGGAGAGCCTTGGTTAGATCTGTTCGCCACCAAAGAGAACACGCAATGTTATCAGTTCTGCACGTTGGAATTTTCAAGGTGTCACTCGCTCGGCGACGCTTTTCATCACGAGTGGAGCTGCGGTTTATTGTACGCCTTTCCACTTATACCACTTCTGCCCAGAGTGCTGAAGAAGATTCGGCGCGATCGGGCCCAAGTCATTCTTGTGGCTCCGGATTGGGCACGAAGATACTGGTATCCCGAGCTGCTCAGCATGGCGATCGATCCCACAATCCGACTACCTCTTCAGGAGGATCTTCTGTCGCCGCAGCAGGGGATGGTCCTCCACCCGATCCTGTCCAGCCTCCACATCCATGCGTGGAGATTGAGCAGAGACAGTTGACGGCTTTCGATCTTCCTCCTGGAATCTGTGATGTCATTCTGGCAGCCAGGCGTCCCTCCACTAAAATGGTATATGCCTGCAGGTGGAACAAGTTTGTGGCATGGTACACGGCAAATTCGGTGGATCCCCTTCCTGCCCCTCTTTCCGAAGTCCTTCTGTTCCTTCTTTCTTTGGCCCAGCAGGGTTCTGCTCTGGGCACAGTCAAAGGTTATCTTTCAGCCATCTCTGCCTTTCTATGGCTTCCAGATTAGCCTTCTTTTTTTAAGTCCCCGGATGTTAACCGTTTTCTGAAAGGCATTACTCACACATTTCCTCCCGTGCCGTTCATCATGCATCAATGGGACTTAAACCTTCTCTTGACATATCTGATGTGTGCTCCCTTCGAGGCCCTTCATAACTGTCCTTTGAGTCTTCTTACTCTCAAGACGGCTTTTCTGGTAGCTATCACCCGTGCCAGAAGAGTGAGTGAGCTCCAGGCTCTTTCTTCCAAACCTCCTTTTCTTTCTGTTCATCCGGACAAGGTGGTTTTAAGGACCCGTCCTTCTTTCTTGCCAAAGGTTGTCACGCCCTTCCACATCACGCAGTCGATCACTTTGCCCACCTTCTTTCCACCTCTGCATCTTTCGAAAGAGAAAGAGAGGCTCCACCGTCTGGACCCAAACGTGCGCTCTCGTTCTATCTGAAGCGTACACAACAGTTCCGGGCAGACGACCTGCTCTTTGTTGGCTACGGGGGCGCCAAAAAAGGTTGGGCCGTGCACAAACGGGCCATCTCTCGGTGGGTTGTTCTCTGCATCAAAGCCTTTTACTTATTGGCTAAGAAGGAGCCTCCTGTGGGGCTGCGTGCCCATTCTACCAGGGCAACAGCTTCCACTACTGCCTTGGGACGCGGCGTTCCCCTGCAGAACATTTGTCAGGCAGCTACGTGGGCCTCACTGTACACATTTACCAAGCATTACTGCCTTGACAGTCAAGTCTGGAGAGACGGCTTCTTTGGCCGTTCTGTTCTCTGTGACTTTGTGGTGTAATCTTATTCGCAGACCCACCACCGGGGTTGGTATTGCTGGGGTATCTATTCTAAGGTAAGGAATCTATCACTAACGTGTCTCTTTCAGATACACAAATTACTACTTGTGTAATGATATATCTGTAAGAGACATTAGTTAGTGATAGATCCCTTACCGCCCCACCCATCCTCCCCGTTCTGCAAACTGATTTCTAGGGTTATGGTCACCCCTTTCAGGGCCCTAGTTTCATGGCACCAGTGGTCAGTTTCTTGCATGGCTCTGCGTTCCTGGCGCGGAAAGTCATGTACAGAACTGACGTCAGCACGCATGGGTGGTGCCTAAGTAGTCTCCATGACGTCATTTCAGCTCTTACGACGCCAGCGACGGACGTGGAGCTGCACAACGCCACCTACCGACGCGCAGGGGTACTGCTGATGAAAAAAACTTTCCGGATCCAGTCTGACGCCTGTGGATATTCTAAGGTAAGGAACCTATCACTAACTAATGTCTCTTACAGCTATATCGTTACACAAGTAGTAACTTGTGCATTGCGCTCTCTTACCTTTGTGCTTCTGTCCCCCTCCCAACTCATGTGACTTCTCTCACCTGTGAGTTTCTTTGGCCACCCCACCCCCGGGTCGCTTTCTATCACCTCTGTGCTGCTGTCCTCCACCCGCTTTCATGTCGACCCCTCTGGCCCGTGTGCTTCTGCCCTCCGCCCCCAATTGCTGTTGTTTGTCTGCCTATTTCTGTGCCACCCACCAATGTGGCTCACAATTGTTAGTATTCTTCGTCCCCTGGCTCTTCTCCATGTTGCTATCCGCTCTCTTTCCTACTTGTAATTTGCCACATGCTCCACATTGCTGTCCCTCGCCTATTCCCTTCTCTCCCTCCACCTTCTGCAACCCCCAAAGGCATTAACATTTTTTTTTATACTCAATAACATGGCCGCTGGGTGACTGCGTCATTTTGTAGTCTTACGCATGTGTGTTTAACGCATAGGTGTGCCTACTAAATGACATTGACCAGGACCTCATCCTTGTGCTTATTTTTTTGTTCTTTTTAAAAATATTTCCTTTATGTTCTAAAGCATCTGCTTTGTTGCTATACAGCATGAAGATAAGACTAAGTCGCAACCTATTGGCTTTGCCAGTGCTTGTTTTTAATACACCTGCGTTATTTAGTGATAATAGTTGCAGTGTAGAATTCTAAGAAACAATTGCTCAGAATGAATAAACGTTTTTTGTTGTCTGACGTGCTGTCATCATTGGCAAACCTTTTTTGTTCATCTTTTGTAAAACATCATTTTATTTGCATACTTTGCTTTGGAACCATTAGACCAGAAATGCTTGTCTTTCTAGCACGTCATAGTTCCTTATACCATGGATGACTACTTGATAGTCCATGGCTGTGTCTTGTAAAGTATGCAAACAAACATTGTTTTTACTTTTACTTTATTATTCACAACTGGCATATTTACCATCAAAGACTGCAATAGTGATCTGCTAGGCTTACTAGCAGCACTAACTTTAGAAGCAGCACTCTGTGTATTATTAATTTTCCTGATTTTATTGATCACATGTATCAAATGCATAAGAATTCTAAGGGAAGAGCTGGACAGGAGATGATAATCATGGGACCAAGAGAACATCATAATTTAACCATCACATATCCAACATTATAGTAACAAAAGATGCATCATTTAAAAATATTTCTGAATTGTTTCCTGGTGAAACATTCCCAAAAGGGGCTGAGAAGAAGACCGTTTCTTACAGCTGGGCAGGGGCAAACACTTGCCTTTATTCATTTTAAAGTCTCGCCCAAGCAGCACATACGCTGTCTCTTTGAGACATGCTGTCTTGAGTCTATGGGCTTATTCCGTGCCTCTAATTTTTATATCCTACCTCCAACTTTTGATTGGCTTTTGTCAGTGACCTTTACAAAACTTTACTTCTAATAGATAATGGTTTCTGCTTTTCCCACCTTATTTAGAATGAGCACTTCTGTAGGCGGACACTGAAAGTTGAGCATGCCTTCTTCTCAGTGGCAGCCCCGCACTAGCCATCGGATCAAAGTGTGGTGTGTAATCACTCGGCTGCCCCCCCCTTCCCTTGCGAGAGGTGGGTTGTTCCATTCTTGATCAGCGTGTCACTCCCACCCAAGCCGTCCCGATCTCCAGCGGACTGTTGTGCGGTGCTGCAGCGGTGTGTGTATGCTTTTAGCTAATCAGTTTGGACCTGAGTGGTCCCATAATCAGTGCACAGCACACTTCTTCATTGGGGAGGCATATATTGGCTTGGTGTGTACCTGAGCAGCTGCTTGGTAGTATCAAGCCGTAGCAGTGACTTCAACTAATTAACTTTGGCCATAACGGTCACGGAGGGCACATTACTCTCACCATACAATAGATTGTTGGCCTGATGGTCCTGATCTCCCCATGCCACGCTCCTCGTGGCAGAGTCCTATCAGTTGCAAATTAACTTAACAGCTCGAAAACTGGCCTAACTGACAGTGGTCCCTAGACAAGGGCTAATGTGAGTAAACAATAAATGCAGACCCAATCAGTACTATATTTTACAGTTGTCCAGCCGGACAGGGTTTTTTTAATATGCAGTTGCTTAAATATATACAAAATAAAGCAAGAAACAATTAAAGTGGGACACAAGTCTGTATCCAACTTATTGGGAAGGATATAAAACATGAAAACCGAAAGGTTCAGGCAGAGTAAATTGTTTATATGGGGCACATTTTGATATAACAAACAAATTATAGTGGAGACACCATTACACAAAATAAGAATTAAATAAAGAAGTGTATATGGCGTACAACAAGTTGACGGCGTTTCGATCATTACAAAATATATAGGATCATCATCAGGACATTATCAGTGGTATGTCTGTGTACATTTTGCCTTTAATAACTAGAGCAGAACCATAGGAGGGAAGTAAAGGATGAAAAAAAGACAATACAATGTTAACACAGGCGGAAAACCGTTTTAAAACAACTTGGGTGCTGGTGAGGGCAGTCTCTATGTCAAACCGGTGTGAAGGGATCGCTCGTGAGTAAAACTGTACCAGTGAAGTGAACTGGACGCATAAAAATTGTTAACCAAGGCTCAGCAGGACCAAGAGTCCTGTTAGTGAGTGCGAGAATAACGCAATTAAGAGTAACTAATGCTAGAAGTGTGCGTGTGGTGGTGAAACTCGAAACGGTACAGAACTCGGTAAGTGATGTTAAACCCGCAAAACTAGCAGAAAGTTGGTAGGCCACTGGTGTCAAAAGCAGAAAATAATTTAGATAAAAGAAAAGTGGCAAACGCATGTAAGGGTGAAGCGCTTGTGAAAAACAGTGAGATCGCAAGTTGCAAGTAGGTAGGATGCTTGAGGGCAGAGAGGGAAAGATAGCCATAATAATACCTAGGTCCAGGTGAGAGTGACTTGGAGGAGTTTCGTTCCAGGCGAAGACCGATTAGAAGTCCGGGTCGAGTGAGAAAGATGCGGAGAGCCGCAGGTGCAGTCTGTACAAGTAGATGCTGGGTCAGTCGACCTGCGTGAAAGAGAACCGAGTGATGTTGAAACGGAGAAAAAGGTCATAGAGTATGGCAGGACACCGAAAGAGGGCTGGAGCTTACTTAATTAGAAGGGCTGGTACAGCTTAATTAAGCTACCAGACGGCGTCCGGTGTATTTCGGAGGCAGAGAGGTTATTGCTGCATGGCGGTCTAGAATTCAGGGTCCAGGAAGGTCTAATGAAAAATAGTGGCCTATTAGGAAAGGTGGCGCCACGGTGGACAGGGTAGAGACGATTGCAGTCGCAACAAGGCTTACCTATTTCAGATGGCTGCAGTATATCTGGGACGGTAACCCAGTGAGCCGCGAGCCGCCTCTGCGGTCTCAGGTATCGGGGGAATCTAAACAATGAGTTGGTGGAGATTTAGTATCAAGGTGGTGAAGAATTGAAAAATGGTGGATGGGGGTGCAGGGCGTGCTTACCTGTTATTAGCCGCTGTCACAGCATGTCTTGCCTGTCGGAATTGTGGAGAGACGTGTACTGAAATCCAAGTACTACGTCTACATTCAGGACTTTAAAAGCGGTATAAATAATTTATTGACTGGATTCTTCACGCTTTTAGACCTAGTACCGTCTTGACCCAATTAGACCTACACTTAACGGGTTAACAAAACAACGCTTTGTGTTCAAAGAAACCTACACCCCATTAGCACGTTTCGCGCTGCAGCATGTTTCCTGTCCTCCACCTCACACAGTTTCCCTTTACCCCGACCTTCAGTTTCCCTTCAAAGCTAACAGACGTAGTGATGCCTTCATCACATAGACATTACTTGCAGTAATATTTCATGAATTCTGTTGATGATTTTGAAGTCACAGAAGCCATATTCTGTGAACAGTTGGATTGTTAAGAAATAGAAGAAAGATGCAAATGCTCTCTGGGCACCGCTTGGAGGACAAGTGAGGAACTGCCTTGCATGATTGTGTTAAGCAGTGACTTTTTTCTTCCAACAACAGATTTTATTGATTCATTTTGCGAAACATTGGGCGACAGCCCCACAGTGACACCTTGAATCATTTGGACAATATGTACATCAATAACCATTTCCATGCAAATAAACAAACCCTGCTGAACATGCAGGTAAAATAATAATCTAAAAAATAAGCACACAGTGGTCAAATTTCGAGGTACAGCACATGATTCAGCAGATTCAAAATATACATCCCAGTAAGAAAATAACACACTAAAGCAATAAGAACTTGGGGGACATCTGGCAGGGAGAGGAGGATACCGCTCATGAGTCCTCCTCAGGTAGGGGGGCCAAGTCGATTCCACGATATGTCGCCCACCGCGCCCATATCTTGCGATGTTTCCCTCGGACTGGCAATCGCTTCAGCCCAATCGTCATCTGTCAATTCGGGAATATCTGCCTGCCAGGCCAGTTGGGTCTTGTCAAGAGTGGTAGGAGTGTGTGTCGTTAAAGTTTAGTATATTTGCCTAATTTTGTGTAGTCCAAGGTCCCCCATCAACAGGCGACCCTCCAAGGGTTGGAACTCAGGGAGAGCCTCCATATTTCGGATCTGGGGGGAGAGTGCGTGTTGGAGCTGTAAAAATGTATAAAATTGCGACTTATGGAGGCCGAAATCAGTCTGCAATTGCTGAAATGATTTTAAAGTGGGGCCCCTCAAAACATCTCCAGGGGTCGAAATCCCCACAAAGTCCCATCCCCGAAACCCGCTCAGTAAGCAGTGACTTTTTAATGAAGATAATATAGTGTGAATAATAACTTCAAGTATAAAGGTGTGTGCACACACTCATATCTGCTCCTGGTATAATCGGACTTGGCAGTACTCTTTTGCAGCTTCCAAAAGGCATGCAGCATGCCGACTTCACTCATAATTCTGCCGTAGCAAGAGTGAGCTGTCTCACTGTAGGTGCATAGTGTGCAAAGTGATTGGTTTACTTAGGCGGTCGGGGTGTCGAACCTAATGTAGCCACACCATTTTTCAGGCAAGAGGTATATTTACATGTGTATTAGACATGAATTTAGCTTTTACAATCCCGCTTTCTTCTGTCTTTTATGTATTGCAGTTTCTCAAGAAGAATTGTATTAGTTTTATTCATTAGGGCTGCCATGGCACCTTTGCCTTTATCGCTACTCCATCCTGCCCTTAAATATGATGCCGAGGAGCTCCATAAAGGCTCTAGTAATGTTTTTTAAATCTATTTTTTATTTAAGGCAACGATCTGGAGCTTAACTCCTACTGTAGGAAAGTGCCCATTTTTGCATGTTTGCCCCCCACATTTTGCCTGATGTTTATGCTCTTTGACTAAGTGTCGCCTGGGTTCCTGCTAACCAGGTACACAGGGCCTATGTTCTTTCCTTAAAACTGTACCTTTGTAAACTCAATTGGCAGTCTCTGGCCACATGTAAGTCCCTTGTAAAAGGTACCATGGGTAACAAGGGCACTGTGACCAGGGAAGGCACCTAAGGACTGCAGCACATATTGTGCCACCCTTAGGGGCCCTGTGCCTTAACACACATACTCTACCCTTGCAGGCTTCATGTTTTCATGCAGAGAAAAGTGAAGGGTCAACATGGCACACATACCTGTGTGCCATGCCTACAACCCACTGCCTATGGTGTTGGTAAGACACCCCTCTAGCTGGGTGCACTATACCACTGGAGAGGGTGCGGCTGCGTGAGCACTCTACCCCTACAGTGTCTAAGTCCATTCTTAGACATTGTAAGTGCAGTAAAGCCATAAAGAGTAGATGGTCTGGGAGGTTGTCATTACGAACTCCACAGCACCATAATGGCCTTACTGAATTCTGAGAAGTTTGGTTTCAAACTTCTCTGCACATTAAACCCACACTGATGCCAGTGTGAGATTGAATGCCAAATGCACTCAGAGGGCATCTTAGAGATGCCCCCCGAAAAACCACCTAACTCTAGTGTCCTGGCTGACTGGCTGCTCATCAGCTGCCACCCCCAGACATATTTCTGGACCCCTGGGTCGAGAGCCTCCCGCTCTCAGGGTCCTTAAACAAAGCACATCCTGGTAGAGGTGCCAAGCCTCCTCCCCAAGGGTTGGCCCGGTCCACGAAGGGGAAACTTCAAAGGCTTGCTGCCTTTGTGAGCTGACCCAGCCATTTGCTGCTCCCAGCAACTGGCCCACACCAGTGCTAACCCCCACTTTGGGAGGGAGAATCAACGGGAAAACCAAGATAAGAGGAGCGGTGTGCCCCTTTGCCAAACCCACACCTCGGGTAGGGGAGGCGAAGCACAACTCTCAGTCCCTGCCATCTTGAAGATGGGAGGACCCAGCCAAACAGAGACTTATGCCTCCCATTGGTCCATACCTACACCTACCTGAACCGAGGAACCGGGCTGAAGGAAGAAGATGAGGACACCAGCTGCCTTGGCCCTGACTTCGACCTGCTCCATCAGAATCCTGGCGTGTTGTGCATCCAGCAGCCCTCCAGAACCTGGCAGACCTCTCATGCCTTCCCTACAAAGTCTTTGTCTCCCATGAGCACCAGACATGCTCAAGAACCATACTCTGGCTCTGGCTGAATCTCCACCACTCTACACCCGATACCCGAGTTCGAGTGGCCCAACACCACAAGGCACCCCCCCCCCAGCGATCCTGACCTGGGCCCTGGTGATTCCTGTCCTACCTCAAGCCTCCCAACGATGCCTGCAGCCTCTATTTGAAGGGTCCCCGACTGCGACCGGAGCTGGTAAGGAAACCCAACGGCTCAAGACACCCCTGAACCCAACGCCCCAGGGCCTTGGGTGGCCCAAACGACTATGTCCAGGCAACCCCTTGCATCCCAACATACCTCTCCAACCTGTGGTCGTCTCCAGGAAGCCTCCTTGCCCAAACCTGCAGTGTTTGTTCTGACCAGAGATCTCTCATTTAAAACAACAGGGCACAGACACCAATCCAGCACCCTGTACCTGGCCGCTCTTGTGCCGCTGTTGGTGCACCTTGTGTGCTACCTTGGGTACCTTTTTGCCCTGAGCTTAACCCTAGGTGCTTTGCTCCCTCAGCCCTGTGGCTTGCCCGAGATCAGCCACCAACCGATGGCCCCCTAGCCCCATGGGTTAACATTGTGCCTCAGCACTCTGAACCTGGCCGCCCTAGTGCCACCGAGGGTGCTTTTTGAGTGCATCCTTGACCCCAGAAACTCGTCCCTCAAGACCGTTTACTTATCTACAGACAACCTAATTTTTCTCGATAGGATTGCATTGACTATTTTCCTCTGAAAACATCTAAGTGTTGAGGGTGTTTGTATGGAAACCTGAGTAACTGTGTTTTATTGCAAAAGAGTTTTACTTACCTTATACCTAGGAAATGTCCCAGTGTGATATCTAGGCACATCACACTGAGTAGCAAAAGTAATCCAAAAAGTACTCTAAAAAGTAATCGCAAAAAAAATTAAAATCCATATTTATTTTATTTATAAAGTTTTATATAGCGCAAACTTGACCCAAGAGGGTATCGAAGCACTTTACATTTAGGATTGTTGCGTTTAAAGTTACATCAGTTACAAGAGCGTAGTGAGGTACAAAACAATGTTGCAAGAATTCATAGGAGGGAGGGGAGGAAGGAGTAATAGTGGGGAGACGAAGAGGAACTGTGCCCAATGTCCGGCTGGGTAGGTGACGGTCAAGGGGGAAACCAGGGCCAATCTCCTCATTAGCTGTCTACCAGCTCCACCGGGCATCAGCCATATTGCTCAGGTCTCAGCGTTCAGGAAAACCAGTTTTGAGTTTATTTGCTTTTGAGAAGTTTACACTGGCTAGACCTGGAGGTATCAGAGCGCCTAACCAGAGGATCGTTGCATTACAAGGTACATCTAAAAAGGTTTATATAGCATACAGCGCTCGCTAGACCCAGAGGTATCAGAGCGCTATACCAGAGGAACATTGCGTTACAAGTTGCATCTGTTAAAATAGCCTAGTAAGGTACAGGAAACAAACATCAAGGTTGAGAGAATTTGTAGGAAAGGACAGGAGGAAGGAGCCATGGCAGGGAGACGAGGAAGAACTGTGACTAATGTCCTGCTGGGTATGCGACAGTCGAAGGGTAAACCAGGGCTAATCTCCTCATTAGCTGTCTTGCAACTCCACCGGGCATCAGCCATGTTGCTCAGGTCTCAGTGTTCAGGAAAAAACGTTTTGAATAGATACATAGGCTACAGTAATAGAGTCGGGTAGTGGAAGAGCATGTCCCCACTAGAGGATAGAGGTAAAAAAAGGAGGTGGGGGGAGGGAGTAATGACTCATTGTTTTGAAATATGTTACTAACCTGTAACAAGTCATTTTTATCCAGCTTGCTTGTTCATCAATCTGTCTTGAAAAGTACAATTATATTTACCTGTACCAAATACAGCTTGGCTCTAAAAATACAACTAAAGAGCCAGCTTCCTACACCTACCTATTTTCTTTTTTTTGTCATCAAAAAGGCAAAGCTATCCGCACAGTTCCACACAACACTATTCAACTCTACACATTTCCAATCTACACCACGTAATTAACAACAAACCTCATAATTCAACTCAACAACATTACACAACACACTACATACATCTAATCCACACCACAAAATTGCACATCATGCCACAAAATTCAACAGCACACCACATAATTAAACTCAATCCCACTCCATATAATTCCAGTACACTCAATACCATGACTAACGGCAAACATTTTTCAAAACATTACAGTTGATATTTTTTTTATCCATTGAAGTGCTGCATGTGAAAGGAAGTGGTCCTAAGTGTAGCAGAATGGGTTTCAACATGCAATCAGCTTTGGATGATGCAGTTCCTTTTGTTTGTCCTTCTTTAGCACAGTTAGAGTGTGTTGCATTGCATACCTCAAGGTGACTTCCCTTATGGGTCACCATAATTCTTGGAATTTTAGAATGCATGCCTGTGGTCCAGTTTCCACAACTTCATAATTCACTGATTCAATAATACCATCAGCAAGAAGGAAAAAAACACGTAGAATGTGTCTAAATCAGCTGACATTCACTAGCGTTCCCTCGTGAGATTATTTTTGTCAGTTAAACAAGCAAAAAGAAAACAGATTAGTAGAACAACCTTCAATGTGAATTTTAATGTATGGATAGCATACATTTGTTATCATCGCACAAACAGTATCAATAATTCAGATACAATCAACTCGAAGCAGCGACATGACAAAGCATATGTGCTAGATTCAGAGGCATGCAGCATGGAGCAATAGTGTATTTGGCCGTAGTCATTTTATTTGCATAGTTAATTAAAACCATTGCATACAAATAAAACCATTTCACATACATTCAGAAAATAAAGGCACTCTAACAACTTTAAAAACCTTTTACATTTTTGACATTAAACAGTGCATTCCGAAATTGTGCAAAATATCCTGCAATTTAAATAATATTATGAAAAATGCTATTAAATTAGTAAACAAGTAAGCAATTCTAATACTATGATAAATAAAACATGTAATTAAATGAGTAAGAAAGACTGCTAATAATTTGTTAAGCCCCGTGTGCCAACTATGCTTACTCAATTTAAAGTAAAAGTGCAAGTGCCTTGAGTAGACTTATGGTCTAGCCATCGTCAGTCCTCACAGGTTCAATTTCCCCCTGACAGCAGGACAATAATACAGGTCCTTTAGTCGATTTGCAAGTTAATGCGTCTGTGCCTTGTATGACCTGAATACTTGGATCATCTGTGAGGTAAGAGTCCGGCAGCATAGTTCATGACCAGAGAAAGATGACCTTATACAGTTGAATACTGTTAGAAATGGGATTTCCGGTTGGCTAAGGCTTGTGCCAAAGTCAGGCAGAAACCACCACTCTAGTCAGGGCAAGGGAGTTACAATCCAAAGATAACCCCTGCTCACCCTCTAGGTAACGTGACGCGAGCAGTAAGGCTTATCCCGGAGGCAATGTAGGTTAAGTGTTTGCGCACGCACCCAGCAACAACACCCAAGGCCCACCACAAAGGTTATATATAAAATTAGCCTTTGTATTATACCAAACACATTAGATAAAAACACACACTTTACAATGTGCCAACAGGTACGGGTAGAATTTACAGGGAATGTATGTACAGGACAGGGCCACATGGACCACTTTCAGGAATAAGCACTTTTAGAACTAGAATACTTGTTAGAAATAGCACTTTGTAGAACATAGAACAATAATAACTGTAGCACAAAATAGAAAATAGAGTACACAACCAGTAATCACTGGTAAAAGGTAAGTACCACCTACACAACCCTAACCACCTTAGGAAAATATCACGCAGGGAACCATGAACTCACTAGTATAACTATACTAGGAAAAACAACCACCTAAGCATAAAAATACATTCAGAGGTATAGGCAAAAAGACATTATACATGATGCAGAAATCACACTAGGCAGGTCATTACAAATTGCGCAAGGATCACATAGGGCCAAAAACATGTACCCCACGCAAGGGCACAACAACAGAACTGTCCCCAGGCCAATTGGCCTCTCAGGGGCTGAAACGCCCGGTGTCCAGTAATGTCAGGGCAGGCTGCGCAGGCAGCCAAAGAAGGATTGCGCAAAGCCTAAACGGAGCAGCTGCCCACTAAGTGCTGGCAAGCTGTACAACCAATGGGACCAAACACACGTGGGAGCCTCGTGGGCTCGAAACAAACAATGGGGCAAGAACCAACGTGGGAGCCTCCTGGGCTCGGGCAACAGACTTGGCCCCCCTTAGAGCCTCGTGGGCTCTAAACAACGATGACCCCCTTCGTTGGAGTCCCTCCTCTGGGAACTCGGGAAATAATGGCCCTTTCGTTGGGGTCCCTCTCGGGGGACTCGAAAGATAGAAATGCCCCCGGAGCCCTTGTGGGCTCTGAATAAGATGGCCCCTTCGTCTGAGTCCCTCTCGGGGGACTCGAAAGATACTAATGCCCCCGGAGCCCTCGTGGGCTCTGAACAAGATGGCCCCTTCGTCTGAGTCCCTCTCGGGGGACTCGAAAGATACAAATGGCCCCCGGGACAAAAGATCACGCTACTGGGGGGGGGGGGGGCGGATACCGGTAATGTGCCCCGACGCCCCCCTCTCCTTACAGGGACAACCCGCACTCACCGAGGACACTTCCACGAGGATCTACCGCTGGCCACAGGACTGCTCAACCCGCAGTCTCCTCCGCCGGCGCTGCTCCTCGGGCGTGGGCGGCTCGGTCTCCTCGGCGGCTTCCATTACGCTGGACCAATCCCTGCGGTCGAGCCCCCGACCACGTGGGCTTCTCTCTCCTCCGTCGTGCCTCCAATGGCTGGGCACCTCTTCCTCCCGCTGGGCCAATCCCCACGCGGCAGGAACGATTAGGCAGGCGGACTCCAGGTCCGCGGCGGTGATTTCCCTCACAATCCGGTGTAGGCTCCCAGGATAATTTATTAATAAAAACGGCTAAAAACAATATCCGCCGTCCCTGGCGGGGTGGGCACCCGCTGAGGACTTCACGAATTGGCAGATATGCGGGGTGGGCACCCGCTCGGTGTACGAGGGGGGGAATCCCTACGCTCGGGATTCCCTCTCAAAGATAAGGCAGCTCAGCACTGTAAGGGAGAACAGCAGCGCTGCTTCTCTCAGGCTGCCAAGTAAGCGCTTCCAGGCGCTACAGGAACAAAGACTCAAGTCCAGGGCAAAGCATAGCAAGAAGTCCTTCAGGAGGTGGGGGGTGCAAAGGCTGGGCCCAGGGGCCAGCTCACAGGGCCCTGCAGGCAAGGAGGCAGTCCCCAGTGGCGGTCCTCCTGGCCCCCAGCAGCAGCAGGCCCCCCTCAGGATAGGATCAGGAAGAAGAACCTTTACATGGGGTCACAGACCCTCTTTTATTCACCAAATCCCTTTGTTTAGGCTGCAGGGTGAAGGGAAAAACCAGTCGCAGCTGGTTTTGGAGCACTCTGTTGTGCTCAGCCACTCTTCCCATTCACTAGTCAGGCTAGGGTCGTCAGTCGCACCACAGGGGGCGGAGCCAGCATTGTGTGGGGAAAGCCCAGCCCTATTCAGGTCCCAGGTGCACCCCTCCCTCACATTAACATGCAGATCTTCCATTCACCACCGGGGCAGACCCACCCTGACCCATGGAGCCTGGCACACCAGCCAGCTCCAGCCAATCATAAGCCAGACAGCCAATTCACATAATTTACACTTGAAATGCCAACTTCTAGAAGTGGCACTTCCACACTATACACAATAACGCCGCACACATCATCGTGCAGCATTTAATCACACGAGTCCGCACATACCAAACTCGCATCTGCGCTCCCCACGCATTAGGAACTACCAGGGACACATGCATTCCCCATGCATTCCTATGGGAGGGCAGGCCAACCTTACTACACGCACGCACTTTACCCTGGGGCACAGTGGTAAAGTGCGCAGAAACCAAAAATTACTATTACCAGGTCACAATTAAAACGCAAAAAGTTTAGGGGTGAACCTGCCAGAAGGGCCAAGTCCAACAAATACTTTTAGATGTGGCCGTCCTTATTGCTTTGATTGCACCATAGCAGCAAAAAAACGCATTTTGAGACAGGTGGTTGTCTAAGCGGTTTGCTGGTCAGACGACTCTACAGGCGTGCTCAAACACAGGCAAACTGTTTGTGATTTTTGTACAAACCATGGTCTTAAAGGGAGCCAACCTAAAAGATTTCAGGGTTCGTGACGATGCCTGGCTGTAAAATGTTGTCGGTGGAGAGTACTCCTGTCTTCTTTTTGGACACTTCTTTAAAGAGCAGCTGTAAAATCTTTACCCCCTTGCAGGCAAGGGGCCTTTTAACCAATGAATTACCGCTTCTCTGGAGGAGCGAATTTCAGGTTTCTAAGAATTGGTTTCAAGTGGTTTTTTTCTTTGTTCCAAAGACACCGGACTCGCACAGAAAACAAGTAGTCGTGACTCTGCCTTATCCCCGCAGAGTTGACTGGTTAGATTTTCGACTGATATTTTCAGGAGTGGATATGATCGTTAGTCTCCTTGTACCAATATGAAATAACATAAACTGGTGTTTTAAAACATGAGAGAAGTGAGCCGACAGATATTCTTGAGGTTGAAGGTTGTTAAATGAGTTTATCAAGGTCCAGGCGTGTCGTCTTTGTACAAGGGCATTTTTGTCTGTTATGCAACAAGATCAGAGTTGAAGCGTTGATTGCATAATTAAATGTAGATTTTCCCATGCATGCCTAGATCCTTAATGGCCTGGTTTAGATGGTTTCCCCAGGAGCCTTTTAAGTTGCTGAGTTGTTCCTCCTCTATTTGCAGCCAGCATAAGTTGTTAATGGAGCCTCTTTTAGAAGCAGTCTTCAGCACAGTTTGATGTAAGCACTCTTGCGCTGAAATACATGATTTTTCAACCCAAACTCTAGGCGTACTTAGGTTGGTGAGGCTGATTTTGGAACGTGAAACACAGATTTATAAACTTTTGTTTGGATTTTGTTAAGAGTAACTGTTTTGCATCATTTCTGCGTTGTAAGACATTGTTGGCATCAACTGTGCTGACATTATGAAGATCAGATGGCTATATGGTGGACAACGCAGTTTGTGCTTTAATATTTTGAAACAGTAGGTTTGTGACTGTGCTTTTGCCTGAATAGCGACTAGATGGTGTGTGTTATGTGTGTGGTATGTCGGGGGTTATCTCCACCTTTTTTCATTCTAAAAGCCGGAAGTATGACTTGAATTCAGTCAACCAGCCGAACCACTTTTGTTTTATTCAGGTTTAACTCTAGCCCTTGCATGTGTATGTAGCTTTATAGGTCATCCATGCTGCGTTGCAAACCTATTAGTGTTTGATTCAATAGGACGATATTGTCTGCATGTTGTAGGCATCCTAATTTTTTAGCAACCAGAATTATATTCGTATTAGTCTCTGGAGAATTCATTACTTCCTGAAACTTAATACAGTATAATACCAATCATTTGATTTCAACTGTTGTTTGTAACTAATCTATAATAGTCTGCTATACTGAAACTTTACACAAATTGATATCTCATTTAGTTACTACCATTTTCATTTTGCAGGCCATGAAGCATTATACAGTCACTTCACATACCTAGACAGGTCTTTATTTTTTAAGTTGACTCTTGAAGCTTAAATATGTGCCATAATCGAAATCTTGAATAGTTTCTTTCAAAAACAGAAAAAGCAATACTCTACAAATCTGAGTGTGAGGGTCCAAATAGACTGCTACTATCCTAATATTGTTTCTCCTGGGATAAATCTCAAATCGCTTCATACCGTACAATATATTATTTGTTGTGACCTCAACATCATGAGTTTGTAATGCAGTTTGCAGGTCCTTAATCTGGATTTTGATTTGTTCTGTTGAGATCTTGATGTCAGCCATTCTCAACTCTTGGCATTGATTTCTGGTGCTCATTACCGTGAGTTGTTTAAAAAAAAAAAAAGTATTTCTTGATCTTTATATTGCCCAGAGATGTATTTTGGATGAGATTTAAAGTTTGCATCATCTGAATTAAAGTTAGCTTTTTATATCTATCACTGTGACTGATATTGATCTCTTCTAGTCATTACTGTTCTGCGTCAATTTCAGGGCAACATATATCACCTGATTTGCTCTTTGTCTTCTCAATACTCTTAGTGTAAGCCTCAAGCTCTTGAGTAGTTTCCTCATTGCTCATGATATTTAACTGTGCTTCTGAGCAAGGGATGGTAAACTTTATTTTGGGCAAGTGTGAGTCATTAGATCCCATTGAATGTGGAGTGGGATTTAAACTTTTTAGAAGACCTTGTTCGAGGTCTTTCTGTTTTAGAATCTCTTATTGACAATCTATTTATTGCTAAACTTGAGGAAGTAGATTCACATTCCTTTCATTCTGCAATGCCCTTACAAGTGCTATCTGACCTTAGTACCTGTTCATCTGTAGTGCACAAGGGGTCTTGTAACCAGATGGTCTCATTGTGGGCTTTCATTGGCTCCTTGGTGGGCTCAGTGGTGCTTGTTGTTTGGACAGGATGCTTCTATGTCAGAATCCTAGTAAGGCTTTAGGGGCTTGTTGTATGGTTTTGTCTATTGTTCTCATGTGTTTTTTTTCCTGGTGAGATGCGCATGGCTACAGACTTCTGTTGTGTGACTGGTG
The DNA here is from genome assembly GCF_964261635.1 of Lissotriton helveticus. Lineage (NCBI taxonomy): Eukaryota > Metazoa > Chordata > Amphibia > Caudata > Salamandridae > Lissotriton > Lissotriton helveticus. Next base: position 1,135,618,750 of record NC_136063.1, read on the forward strand.
TAGATCGACCGGATCAGCCGGCCGGGGCAGGGTGAAAGGGATCTAGGGGCCATTACCAGGAATGGCTGCTCAGATTAAATTGATCATATGGAAGGTGCTGGGCCTCTCCACTCCCTCAAAACGCTATCGCGTGTTGGCTTACTTGAAGCGTAGAGGAATACAGATTGTGTTTTTGCAGGAAACTCACCTTACGGAACCTAAGAGCTGGGCTCTGTAGGCGTTGGAGGGGACAGTTATGCAATACTACTTACTTCGTTTTTGCACAGGCGCTCTCATTTGGATCAGTCCTAGGGTGCCCAGTTATTCAAGTCCGTTATTGACCCAGATTGTCGTTAGGTGTTGGTGCTGGGTCGATTGAATGGTAGCAATGTTTCCCTGCTGGAAATTTACGCCCCAAATCTGACTTTCTATCTAGATTGGCACCTCTCCTTGTGCTAATGATTCCCTATTTGAGAATAGTGGGAGGTGAATTTAATTGCGTAGCAGGCCTGGGCTGTGATAGACCACACCGACCCTTGTGGGCAGCACCAGCATATAGATTAGAGGAAGCAACTAGCGCTTGGTTGCACAGTGGGGCCTTATGGATTGCTGGAGCGCTCAGAACTTGGAGACCCGATGTATTCCTACTGCTCTGGCTTACACCCACTGAAGGTATGGCTTGATTGAATTTATAGCTGCAAGGCGACGTATGGTAAAGCGCTCAACATAGAATATTTGGTCAGAACATTTTCCGATCACTTCCTAGTGATGTGCTCTTTTAGGTGGTCCTCATCTAGGTGGAGCAACCCCACTTGACGTTTAGACCCCATGTTGCTGGAGGATCCAGTTTTTTGGGCTTCTCTGGGAGAACAGATTGTTGACTACTGGTTGGATAACACTGGCTCGGCCTTGTCTGTGGGTGTGAAATGGAAGGCTATGAAGGTGGTCATTCAGGGGTATTGCATCCCTAACAAGATTGGGGTGCACGCTCATTGGCACTTCGATATTTAGTGGCAGGAGGTGGTACTGGAGGGTCTTCCCTCTGTGCTGGAAAGAACCCCGGAGGGTAAGGAGCGCACCCTAGATGAGAGAGAGAAACGTTTGCCGTGGTGGAATCTAAGTGCCCAGGGCCCACTCTGAGAGGAACAAGTCCCGCAGAGTGTTTGCCTGGCTCTTGCAGACTGAGGGTCGGAGGCATGCTATTCTTCAGGTGCAGGATACTTCCGTTGAGATGTATTTACTCAAGAGGGGATTAATACAGCAGCGTTCCTCCATTATTACAGAGATCTATACTCCGCAAGGACTGGGGCAGTGAGGGAGTTATGTTGAACTACATTGGGGACGCCCTAGCGCAGAGACGCATTCAGAAACTCACAGCGGCACTTTGAAATCTACAGCGGCATTTTAAAGGACTCAGCCTACCTCTCGCCGCACCCGCTCCGCGGGTGCCGCATCGTTTGTTTGGTCACCGGGGCATAGCTGAGGGTCAGCAGCAGCTTCACCGGGTGAGTGCGGTCAGCGGGGCTGCGAGCGTGCAGGGGACTCCATTGCCCAGGAGTCCCTGCTAGACCATTTGCCAACTTCCGGTCCGCTCTCCCCGCTGCCGCCCCCCGCCTCCCTGCTGTACTTAAGACCCTTCCACTCCTCCACCTGCGGGACGCCCTAGCGCAGAGACGCATTCAGAAACTCACAGCGGCACTTTGAAATCTACAGCGGCATTTTAAAGGACTCAGCCTACCTCTCGCCGCACCCGCTCCGCGGGTGCCGCATCGTTTGTTTGGTCACCGGGGCATAGCTGAGGGTCAGCAGCAGCTTCACCGGGTGAGTGCGGTCAGCGGGGCTGCGAGCGTGCAGGGGACTCCATTGCCCAGGAGTCCCTGCTAGACCATTTGCCAACTTCCGGTCCGCTCTCCCCGCTGCCGCCCCCCGCCTCCCTGCTGTACTTAAGACCCTTCCACTCCTCCACCTGCGGGACGCCCTAGCGCAGAGACGCATTCAGAAACTCACAGCGGCACTTTGAAATCTACAGCGGCATTTTAAAGGACTCAGCCTACCTCTCGCCGCACCCGCTCCGCGGGTGCCGCATCGTTTGTTTGGTTACCGGGGCATAGCTGAGGGTCAGCAGCAGCTTCACCGGGTGAGTGCGGTCAGCGGGGCTGCGAGCGTGCAGGGGACTCCATTGCCCAGGAGTCCCTGCTAGACCATTTGCCAACTTCCGGTCCGCTCTCCCCGCTGCCGCCCCCCGCCTCCCTGCTGTACTTAAGACCCTTCCACTCCTCCACCTGCGGGACGCCCTAGCGCAGAGACGCATTCAGAAACTCACAGCGGCACTTTGAAATCTACAGCGGCATTTTAAAGGACTCAGCCTACCTCTCGCCGCACCCGCTCCGCGGGTGCCGCATCGTTTGTTTGGTCACCGGGGCATAGCTGAGGGTCAGCAGCAGCTTCACCGGGTGAGTGCGGTCAGCGGGGCTGCGAGCGTGCAGGGGACTCCATTGCCCAGGAGTCCCTGCTAGACCATTTGCCAACTTCCGGTCCGCTCTCCCCGCTGCCGCCCCCCGCCTCCCTGCTGTACTTAAGACCCTTCCACTCCTCCACCTGCGGGACGCCCTAGCGCAGAGACGCATTCAGAAACTCACAGCGGCACTTTGAAATCTACAGCGGCATTTTAAAGGACTCAGCCTACCTCTCGCCACACCCGCTCCGCGGGTGCCGCATCGTTTGTTTGGTCACCGGGGCATAGCTGAGGGTCAGCAGCAGCTTCACCGGGTGAGTGCGGTCAGCGGGGCTGCGAGCGTGCAGGGGACTCCATTGCCCAGGAGTCCCTGCTAGACCATTTGCCAACTTCCGGTCCGCTCTCCCCGCTGCCCCGCCCCCCTATTCTACTTGGCCTCTTATTTATTGCCCCAACACTCCCGCAGCGCGGGACGTAGCCCGGGCGAAGACAGGGCAAAGACTGGGCCGTTTGAGGCCGTTCGAGGTCTAAGAGGGCTGGGCTGGGCCACCTCTCTTTGGTTTTTAACTTAATTTTATATTTTCTAATAGGGTGGCACATATTACAGTCTTATTGTTGTGTGTATATTCATTTATTTATTGATCTGTACTCTGTAATATGTGTTCACGGGGTAGCCGGAGCAAAACCCTTATGGCTGCTAGTAATTCTAACAGGTCCATAGACGATTTCCTAGTCAAAACCAATTTGGCTATAGATGAGGAAATCAGTAAAATGCAGCATAAGGTCTCTCTAGAACTGGATGCTGCACGCAGGCTGTCCGCGCATATTGCCAATTCTAAAAAATCTTCTTTGGGGAATATTGCATCTGCCCGTACCCCCGATCGTCCTGCCAACCCACAACCACTGCTAACATCGGTTGTAGTACACCCCGTCCCCCCCATTATCCCTTTGCACTCCCCTCTAACTTCTCAACATAACTCAGCACAACAAAATAGTGGATCCGTCTCTCTGTTTAGTATTGCTGGCCCCTTTTCACCTCCTAAAGCAAAACAGGCTCCTAGCCTTTGTAGTGCTAGAAAAGCGGCAGCACACAAAAAGAAATGCCTTGCGAGAACCTTACTTGCTAGGAAAAAAGCTAGAATAGCAAGGCTAAAGTTTTTTAACAGTAGGCGGGCCATGGGGTCTTTAGTGGTGAAAGATGTTAATCCCAAACCAACTCAAAATGTTACTTCTGAAATAGTTAGTATGGTGGAAGACGATATACTTATTATTTCTCCTAGCCAGAATAACATGAATACCTTGGAGGGTCGGGCTTGCGGTCCCGAGCAGGTCAAGGAGGGTGACAGCGAATTTCTCCAACTAGTTTGGGGAACGCTAAAGCAGTTGCTTTCCCCCCTAGAACTAAGGCTCTCTCGTATAGAGAATAATCTCCTTGATATGGATAAGACCATAGTTACTTTGGCTAGTTTGAGTCTTAAGGAAATGGATGCTAGGCATTCATGTATGACCGCACCCACACCACAGGCCTTAGAAATAGAACCTGTCCACCCACCCCCACAACCAGCCCCAACCATTCCTGACACTCTACCTATATTTAAACCTATCCCAAAACCCCGTACCACCACTGCAAAAACCACTGTACCTACCCCTAGCCCAGCGGTACCTAAACTCATCCATCCACAGAAGGCACAATGTAGGCTGAATACCGATACCAGGGCATCAACCAACCATACCCCTAGGCTGCCCTTGACGCGTAATCCAACACGTCAGGTTAGTCGTCATAACTTTCGCGGAGGGTTTATTGACCTTCCGCCAGAAGCAGGGTCGTATGTTATTATACTAGCCGGTGTTCCAGAGTTGGGCCGAGAATCCCAGGAGAATGACTTTTCCTTAAAAAACAAAGTCATTCACTGGCTGAATTCCAATAAACAGCTCCCCGATCATCTAAGAAGTAGTGTACTTATGGTCCGGAGAGTTCCTTGGATTGGCCGCACCCATAAGTCGATAGCTGGTGACTGTGTTGTAGTTTCATTTTCTGATCCCCACACTGCCCAGTATCTTTGTGCATGGCCATCTTTTGAGGCCAATTCCTCAATAGTAGTGAGGCCTCTTACCTTTTTCTACCCTCCTAGGCAACAACTAGCGAGTGAGGGGCCATGGACCACTATTAGGAATGTTAGACGCCCGACCCATAGTTTTGTTGGCCAGAATCAATCTAATTGGTGGCAAGGGTTTCCAACCTCCAATAGGTTTGGATGTTTGGAGGAGGTGGATTGACTTGCGAGGTCTGGACATACACCGCCTCCTAGGTTTACTCCCCACCAACGGAGACCTCCATCTCCAAACCCATCCATTGTTGGGTCATCGTTATCTAATAGCCCGGGTGAAATTTTAGACCCGTTATCCATTCCTGCTTTGGCCAATTATGAAGTTAAGGGAGTATCACTGCTACCTTGTGCACAGACCAGGGATTGTCCATTAAGAATAATTTCCTGGAATATCGCAGGACTACGGGGTCGCCTGGAGAATGACGATTGGGTCAATTTTATTGACTCCTATGATATTGTCATCCTCCAGGAAACCTGGTCTATTATCCCATTGTATAGGTTGGGTTACCTGAACTTCTCTAAACCAGCAATTAAGAGCCCCAAGGGTAGGGCCTCTGGTGGACTTACTATCTGGATAAAAAATAACTTGGGCTTTCATGGTAGGGAAACACTGGTGGCATGTGTGGACCTTCTATGTATTAGACTGACCAAACCTAATACCACTGATATTCTTTTAGTCGATGTCTATGCTCGTGGTCATCAGGGTGGGAAAAAACAAGTTGTCTTGGACGATCTGGATCTTTTATTTAAGAATTTTGGGACTGACCAGATCGTAATAGTAGCAGGAGACCTGAACACCCCCATTGAGCCCATCTCCACTTTGGCAGAGGATGTGGGCTCTGAGGAAGACATTGTTTGGGCAATTCCCCCACTTACTATTGTAAAGGCTGTCAGGGGCACTGAGGCGGCCTTACATTGGCTGGGCTTTTGCTTAGAATGGGGCCTTAGGGCCACCAATGGGCGTACACGCTCCGATCGTCTTGGGTCCAGTACTTTCGACAACGGTTTGTCTTCAAGCCGTATCGATTATATACTAATTAACATGCAGTATTGGTCCATTGTACAAGACATGGTGATAGAGTCTCGCCCAGAGAGCGACCACAATCCCCTTTCACTTGAGGTTTTGGTCCAAGGCATGGGGGTACCTGTTAGGAGCACTAATAGCTTAACATCCGATGTTATTTTGTGCGATAACAGGCGCCGTGTGAAATGGCATAGGGTGTTGGAGGATCCTATACTTATCCCATTGATCGAGGAAGAGGTACGGGATGTGTGGAATAGAATGCTTCTGCTATCTTCTGCTGGTAACCCAGACTCCGCTATCACCTATCTTCATGAGGAGTGTTTCTTGACCCTTAGGAACCTTCTCACGAAACCATCTAGGTCTGCTAACACCAGAGTACATAAAAAATGGTACAATAAGAAATGTAGAGCTGCCCACAGTAACTTACTAGCTGCTGTAAAGGCCAGGAACCTTGATGCCATAAGGATAGCAAGGCAATGCTATAAGCGTACCATCCAGGCTGCAAAGCGAGAGTGGGATGATTCCTTTTGGCTTGACCTTCTTGGTGCATGTGATTCCCCTAACCCAACTGATTTCTGGTTGATTATAAGGAGGGGAAAAGATCCTGCTGCCCAGATTCCGGTAAACCATGTTTCTGCTCAATCGTGGGTTGACTTTTATTCTGCTCAATTTAATGACCCAAACGTTGCGGAGGTATTGACGACTAAACCCGCTCTACCACCACAACTGTCACTAACAGGAGATAGACTCTTGTTTTCGGAAACTGACACCGCACTCGCTCTCGAGTCAGTCCAGTCGGGCAAAGCTCCTGGTATTGACACGATCCCCGCTGATCTTTTTAAACTCAAACCTGACCTATGGATCCCTTATATCACCCTACTGGCAAATAACATAGCCTCAGGGGCCGAGATCCCTCATTCATGGAAGGGGGCCGAAATTCTGCCAGTACATAAGAAGGGTGACCGCTCCCTTCCCAATAACTATCGGCCCATTAGTTTGATCGACTCAGTTCAGAAAATCGTGTCGAGAATGATCTTGGCAAGAATTCTGGACTGGATCGATTCAAATAATGTACTTTCCCCCATGCAGGCGGGTTTTAGGTTTGGGACTAGCACTGTGGACCAAGTTTTCCGGTTTACACTACTCTTTTGGAAGGTGGTCCTGTTGGGCGGAGGTATGTTATTTGCTGCATTCGTCGATCTTAAGTCGGCCTTTGACTTAGTGCCAAGGAAAAAGCTGTGGGAGGCTCTTAGCCGCATGGGTTTTCCGTCCGAGCTTTTGATTTTAGTCCAGAGACTCCATGAGGACAACTACGCCCAGGTTAGGTGGGGTAGCCAGGGGCAGGTGACCAAACAATTTCCAGTACAACGAGGGGTGCGTCAAGGCTGTGTCCTTGCCCCCACGCTGTTTCTTTTATTTATTAATCAGGTCACGCATTTTTTCCTAAACACCCAGTCGGATGCTCCCAAGTTGGGTGGCCGTAAGTACCCCATGCTGATTTTTGCAGACGACACCCTTCTGCTCTCTAAAACCAGAGCCGGGCTTCAGGTAGCCCTGAACAGATTTTCTGAGTTCTGCACTTTGAACGACTTGCAAATAAACACAGACAAAACCAAATTTATGGTTTTTTGCAAGAAAAATCCCCCAAAGTGCACTGTTTCCCTAAATGGAGTCCCCATTGAGCAGGTTAGGACCATGACTTATCTTGGAGTGACCCTAGATCACCGTCTCACTTGGAACCCCCAAGTGGAAACGTCCCAACTTAAATTTAATAGGTTGGCTGGCAGTTTGATTCTTGAACAGAGGAATTCGTTAACCAGGTGCGTTACCCCTGTTCTAAAAATGTATGATGCGAAAGTAGTCTCTGCCACCCTTTATGGAGCCGAAGTCTGGGGTCATAAGAATCTTTCCAGTCTGGTAACCGCCCAGAACAGGTTTTTACGGAACCTGGTTAGCCTCCCCCAGTCTACCCCCACCAAACCCCTACTGCTGGACCTTGGCTGCAGACCAATCGACGAGATGGCCCAGTACCGTCTGGTGGCCTTTTGGCGCCGTCTCTGGTCCACTCCCGAGCTTGGTCTGTTTACCCAAGAGTTGGAGGAAGTTAAACTCATGTGGGGGGCACATAAATTACAATGGTTTGGGGTAGTGAAAAATACATTGAACCTGATGGGCCTTCCGGACCTCTGGACTAATCCAGGGGGGTCCAGATTTCCGTCTAAACTTGAGTTTAAGGCGCTTTTCTGGGCCTGGAGAAAATCTGTTCTTGTTAATCAATCATGTGATGTTAATTTAACTGGCTCTTTTTTAGTGCACAAGGCTGTCCCTTCGTTAGAACAGTACTGGGACCTAATTACAAGTGTATTGGATCGAAAATTATACCATCAGTTTCGTATTGGTACTTTGCCCATTAACACTTTTAGAGCTAAATGGGACAAGTCTGTAGGTAACAATTGCCCATGGTGCCTTGACCAGGAAGAAAGTGTTGGACACTTCTTCTTTGGTTGTCCTATCTATGTAGCACCAAGAAGTAAGTGGTTAAGACCGATTTGCTTGACCCTTAACAGTGGTGGCTATCAAGATGCACTTCTGAAACTTCGTACTATCAGATCTGAAACCGTAGTGGTATGTGTTGCCAAATTTTTGAAATGGGCTTGGCTGATCCGATCCAAAAAATTGGGTATTCCCGTATGTTGAAAGTTCTCAATCAGTTACACGTAGTATCCTGTATGTTCTTTTAGCGCTATCTATCTATGTGCATTTAATTTGCGTCCCATCTGTCTTATTATACACAGTTGTGAAGTATTTTTTATTGTTCCTAGGAATGAAATGTGTATATCATTATCTTACTGTAAAATGTTTTTTAATATGTATGTATGATTGTACACTGTCTTTTATGAATCTTTTATTCGAAATAAAGACTTATCGAATCGAATCGAACTACATTGTGAAGTCCTCTTGCAATAGCGACTCAACTGGGTGTATATGTATATCACTGAGCAGGAGGTGCGGGGTGTGGTTAAAGATATGGAGAGAGAGAAAGTCCCTGGATTGGATGGCCTGTCCATAGAACTCTATGCTATATATGCTGGAGACCTCATCCCTAAGCTTGTGACCCTATTTAATCGCTCTCGGGTGCATGGGGTGCTCCCTCCATCTTTGCGTGAGCCTTCCTTTGTGTTCCTACCTAACAAGGATACGGACCCCCTTCTTCAATCCTATCGCCCCCTCTCAATGCTTAATATTGGCTATAAGAAATTGAGCAAGGTTTTGGCAAACTGGTAACTTTCCCACATATGCTCCCTGGTCCACTCTTACCAAACCGGTTTTATTCCTACTCTTAGTACCATACCCAACATTTGTCAGCTGCTTTTTGCTCTGGACTAGCAGCAGTGGCTCCGTCTCACTTAACATCCGGCCGCATGAGCTCATCAGTCATCATCTTGCAAAACATTACTGGCATCTGCATCTGAAGGTAGCACAGGATATGTTTCACGGCGGGACATGCCCTCCGTAATTGTTTTTGCTACCTTCGAAAATGCATGCAATATTTATCCTTCATTCTGAACCAACAACTGTGGAAACTGTGGCCATGCCTAGATGTCATTTCTCTGAGAAAAGAAGGTCAGACGACGAGAACCTGTCTGGTAATAATTTAATTATGAGAATCAATAGAGTTGGAGACGTAGCTGAACTTCTTAAGCACACTAGGTTGAGACCAATTGAATCCCACCATTATCTTAACAAAAGCTCCATCATTTTCAGAGACCATTCGGACAGGGAAGGTGCTTATATTGCATGAAGAGGAAACCCAGAGATGAAGCATGCAACCATTGATGGTTGTTTGTTTCCTGTCCTAAATAAGGAACAGCCTAAAGTGGATTACTACACTCTGTAGAGTTGGTTTAGGCTTGCTTTACAGTGTTTTGTGTTCAAGATATTCCAGAGAGGGTGTATTGCGAACCTTTAATCCTCCTACTCCACCTATTTTGTTGGTTGGAGTGCGAGTGGGTGATCACTACAAGTACATATAGAAGATGTAGCCTCACTGCTTTGGTTAGAGTGCGGGCTTGCTCCAGGCAGCTTAAGTACAGGGTTCTCAGTTTTGCCCACACTATCAAATAAAGTGTCTTTGGGCATCTGAAGATTCTGAATTATTCAACATCTTCTGCTCGATCTCTCTAGTATCGTTAGGATCATCTGGCTGGACATCTGTTCCTAAAAACAGTTCCTGCCAGTGCGATATTCTGCTTGTATTCACATATATGAGAACAAGACGATCTCTCATTTATGCCTATGTGAACCCTTCTCTTCCCCATGGACCTCACAAGTTTCCTTGCACCCTCTGGATCCTAATATGTGTACCATTTACAATAAATACTAGCGAGTGTTCTGCTGGAATAAGAATCTGTGAAGAAGTACAAGAAGGCAGGATGGTTCTTGAGATGAACTTCTTTACTTAGGCTTGAGGTACAGCAACATCCTACCCCAGGGCACCCCATAGCAACTGACTCTAAGTACTTAGCAGCAGAGATCAAACCCAGTCTACATTCTATAGCTAGATGAAGAGGATGTTCCACATGGAATGAAGGACTAGGACACAGCAGCAGCACATGGGGCAACTACCACACACCTTCCCACCAAACCTAACGTAAAGGAAACAACATAGAGAAGTAATGGAACATAGGTAAGCTATCAAAGAACATAACATTGTGAGTTGGGAGAACAAGGATGCATAATTAATTCAAAACATAGTTATGTACGTTCCCTGGAGCTTTAAGAGTGCTCCTGCGCAGAGGAGAAACAACTTCCGAAGGAACAAGTTGGTCATCGATCTAATGGAACAAAGGAACGTAAGGGAGCAATCCTACCCAAATTCCAAATACGCCCATTGTCGAGTTTCACACCATTGTGAAACAGCTTGGTCATCTTAAAGGGAGGAGAGAGCTTTGCACCAGCGGACATCTTGGACAAAACATACTCTCACATGGTCACCCACATGAACCATCGTGCGAGAGACCGCATGGCTGGTATCATAGTTGACCTTTCTCTTGGCTGACTTGATATCCTTTAGTGCCTCCCATTGAGCATCCTCACGAACCTCAAAGTCAGTACCTTTCCCTCTCATCCAAGTTTGAAACATGTAAGTGTTAGGAGTACGGCCCCTAAACAACTCAAAGGGAACCTTCTCAGTGGTGGAGTAGGGAGTCAAGCGGTAACCATAACTCTCTTCAAGTATCACAGACCTCCAGTCTCTGCCTTATTCTTGCACCAGTTGGATTGACTCCTTCAGAACACGGTTGAACCCCTCTACCATTCCGTTGCATTGAGGGTGATATAGAGAACAACGTTTGTGTTCAATCCCTTTCCTGGCCAGAAACTCTTCCATCTCTCTTGACACGAGCTGAACCCCGTTGTCAGTTAGAAGGGATTCTGGAAGTCCTTCTCTGCAGAAAATGTCCTCCAAAAATGTTGTAACATCTCTGGTCTCTATACTCTGTGTTACCTTAACCTAAGGCCATCTTGAGTACATGTCAATCAGAACAAGAACATAGGATTGGCCCGCCTTGGTGGAGATAGACCCCAAGAGGTCCAAGGCCACATGTTGCCAACACCGTGTGGGAACTTCTTGTATTATCAAGGGCTGAACCCTAGTTTTGCAAACTCTATCACAGGCATTACACTCTGTGGAGTCTCTCACCATGCGCTCCACAAGAATTTCGATGCCTGGCCACCAGAAGTGCAGACGAACCCTCTCCTTTGTTTTGGAAATGCCTTGGTGTCCTTGGTGAGCCAAGTGAACAATTTTCTCTCTAAGAGATGATGGCGGAAAGAGTCGAGGGCCCCTCCAAAGTTAGTCTCTGCTCATCGAAAGTTCATTCCGCACATTCCAGAACTTTCAGACACCTTCACTCAAGGCCTTGATCCCTGTCCGATCTTCTGACACCAATCTGCAGACTTCAAGCATGTCAACATCATTCTTCATGGCGTCTCTCCACTCAGAAACAACACCTTCAACAATCTTACATACTTTGAAGTCATCGATTTCCCAAGAATCTTCGGGTCAAGTGGGGCTTCCCCAGACTGTTTAGGCACTAAGCAAGAGAGACAGTCTACCCCAGGGATGTACTTTACAACAAAGTCAAAATCTTGCAGGGCGATCACCTATTTGCATGTTGTAGAGGCGACGGCGTCTAGAGCCTTTTTACAGATGACGTCCTTTAGGGGGTTTATGGTCAGAATGGACAACAAAAGAACTACCCCAGAGAATTTTTTAAAGCTTATTGATGTCCCAGAAGATTCACAGTGCTTCCTTTTCGATCACAGAATATTGGAGTCCTGGACCTACAAGACCTCTTGTGAGAAACATGATGGTCTTTTCCTTGCCGTCTCTTGCTAGCTTAAGGACAGCGCCCAAACCCGTAGAACTTGCATCAGTGATCAAAATACAGCTTGAAAAAGTGTTGAAGCTCTGTAGGGAGTGAGCTGAACTAGAAGCCTTCTTAACGCCCTCAAATTCCAACTGGCACTGGAGAGACCAATAGAACTTCACGCCCTTTTTTAAGAGGAATTTCAATGTCAAGGTACGGGAAGCGAACCTTGGAACAAATGTATTATAGTACTCCGCCACACCTAAGAAGGTGACTAATTTGTCTCTGGATTGCGGGATGGGAAGTTCTTCAATGATCTTCCCCAGGCGATCCCTAGGCCTAGCTCCACCCCCAGTCAAGCAGTGACCCAGGTAGTCCATTTCAGGGAGGTTGAACCTGCATTTGTTCTCACGCAAAGTCAAACCTCTCGCATTGAATCGCTCGAGAACAGCCCTCAGCCTCACATCATGTTCTAGTTGGGACGAGCCATGAATTAATACGTCGTCTTGGTATATCTTGACTCCTTCCAACCCGTTCAACACATCCTCCATGGCTCTCTGGAAGACGCAGGCTGCGGAGACAAAGCCAAAGGGAATGTGGGTGAATGTATAAGTTCCAAAAGGGGTTATAAAGACAGTCAAGTCCATGGATTCATCATCAATTTTAATCTAATGGTAGGCCGCCCTGAGATCTAGAGAGGAGAAGATGATTGCGTCCCTCAGTTGGGCCAACATTTCAGTGATTTTTGGAAGAGGGTACCTGTCAGCGATCAAAGAGCGGTTGCAAGAACTACTGGGGCAAACCACTCACTAGCCTCCGTCTCAACAATGATACCCTCTTTCTTCAATTTCTCGAGTTCAGCGCGCATAGACTCTCTCATGGCCAAAGGTACGCTGCACACCTTACATGCCACGGGAGCGGCATCAGGCTTCAGTGTGATCTTGTGCAAGAGACAACCCAACTTCTCATTGAAGACTTCCTGAAATTCGGTGCGTAAAGCACAGCTTGGGTCAACCACACGAGAAACAACATTAGACATATTCTCACACGAAACAACATTCAAAGGGACTGAGTGTGGAGAGATGTCTCTGAGGACAATAAAGGGATCGCCACCAGGAACCAACGACACACCTAGATCAGCCTGGTGAAACCAGCTAATTATGCTGTCGCCTCTGCATGAGACATATCTTTTCCCTGCAGTTAGTCTCCCTATGTATTCAATATTGCCTATGAAGTAGTCAAACAATTTTATGGGTTGGCCACCATAAGCCAGGGGCTTAATGTTGGGTTTGTATACTTTTCCTCTCCCATGCAGTTTCAAGTCAAAGAAGTCTTTGGGAATAAGAGAGATCTTTGCTCCCAAGTCAAAGAGCATTCGGATGTTGCAATCATTCACCAGTACTTCATTCACAGGCCCTTTACTCTTATTTTGACCATTCAGTGTTATAAACTTTCCACAGTGTAACTCATAGTCAGAGTCGCTTCCTCTCTCAAGGAAAACCTCCTTAACTCGTCTGCCCACCTTATTATTTTTAGCTCTACAAGCTTTAGCTAAGTGACCAACTTTTCCACAATTATGACACTTAGAGGAGTGAGCAGGGCACGACTTTTCGTTGGCAAGATGACTGAACATGTCACGTCTGTAACATTTCATCTTGGTGTTTCCCTTGAGTTTGGAGTTAGTAGAGGAATGGGTAGGATCACGTTGTTTCCAAATAGGCTTTGTAGAATTTTTAGTAACCGCGTGACCCTTTTCCTCTAAGACACCATTTTCTTTTTTTGATGACCTCAACACAAGCAAGGGAGTGCTCCATCCTCTTGGCTATTGACACAATCTAATCGAGATTTGGGTCATCCTTTTAACAAAGTTCATCCTTAATTTTCTCAACACTGCATCTGAGCATAAACTGATCACGGATACGTTCTTCCAAGGACCCCAAGGCATTTCCAAAACAAAGGAGAGGGTTCTTCTGCACTTCTGGTGGTCAGGCACTGATATTCTTGTGGAGCTCATGGTGAGCCAATGTGCACGGAGTGTAATGCCTGTGATAAAATTTGCCAGTGTGAAGAAGTACAAAGAGGCAGGATGGTTCTTGAGAGAAACTTATTTATTCAGGTTTGAGGTACAGCAACGTCCTACCCACAGGGCACCCCACAGCAACTGCCTCCAAGTACTTAGCAACAGGGACCAAACACACTCTACATTCTAGACCTAGATGAAGAGGATGTTCCACATGGAATCAATGACTAGGACACAGCAGAAGCACATGGGGCAACTACCACACAATCCTTTCAGGGGCCACTTCACTGTAAAATCTCTTCACATTGGTTCAAGTTTCCCTACCTCTACACAACAGGCAGTGGGAATTAAGTTTATTGCGCTGTTTCCCAGTAGAATTTTACCCTTCTGTTTCTCCACGTCCAATATCATGTTTCTCAGATCTTCATCCTGCAAAACTGGCATGGCATTGATGCCTAATGTTGCTGTGGGTAGAGATGGTTTTTATGAATTAAGCCAGAAACACTGCCATATTCCCCCAATAAGTACCTCATTAGTGATGCCTAAGGTAGAAAACATCAATGATGTTATGAAGGTCTTTGGGTTGTTACTCCCCGTTCATTTGGGATGCCAGAATCCTAATGTTTCTACTTTTGTGGTAGTTTTTCATCTGCTCCTGTCTTCTCTCCATGCTCCCTCTATGATTTAAAATTAACTACTCCATCATACACTTTGCTTATGTCTTTGTGTAACTTCTCGATTTGATCTTGCAAAGCCACTTCATTTAGCTCAGTATTTTTTCCAGCGTTACTACCTTCTACTGCAAGTGGGTCAGACTTAGCATCTAACTGTGAGGTATTGTCGTTGGTGTGTTAAAGCATTTCCATTGTGCCCAAATCATGTAAGGAAAAATCAGATGTAACCGAGTCAGAGGAGTGTGCCTTCATTTCTTCATGTCTAAAAAAGTCAGTTTTCTTTGTGTCTGATGCTTTTTAAGAGGTCTGACAACGATGCTAACATTGTCGCTCAAGAGACTTGAAACATAGCAGGTAATGCTGTCTTTAAAAGACTTCACAATGGCACTCTAAAATGTGGTATCTTTTTATATCACCCAATTCTTTCCTCGAGCCACTGACCTACATGACAGAAATGGGGCCCCATGCCTGCTATCTTCAATCCTCTCGTTTTACAATAGTGTGGTAAAGTGGCTGACTAGACTTCCTCTGAATGCCACAGCTCAGCTAGACAGTCCACTGGCACCTCTAACTGGGTTAGATTGCAGGCCACCTTTGGCTTTCCCTGCCACAGCCTCCACTTCTGCTGCAGTATACCAGCCCATCCTGTTGTTCTGCCAGCTACTGCCGTGGTACTGCCATCTACCTCACTAGCCTAATCCGCTCCCTCAATATTGCATGCTGGCTCTTTGCCATTGTGTCCTCACACTGCAAATATGATAACATTGCGAGGAAGTGCGAGATTACTTTCTACTTTCTTTAATGACAGCAAGTTGCTGTGTACATTTTTTACCTCCCATTTCATATAAACAAAGCATAATATTTTACCAAGATGTGGAATGAGAAAACATATTAATGGGTTTTCACACAAGATGATGTTTCCTGTGTTAAAGAATGTGTGTTATTTCACTTAATTTGTTGACATGTAATGGGATTTAACAATTAGTTATGGATTTCATGAATGAGAAAATGTAGTTTCACTTATTTTTTATTATGTTTTCAATATGTTTCAGCTGCTGTTTTCTAATCAATTCACCTTTGATTCCTAGGAAGTTCCTTGTGCAGTCATCAGAAATGAAGGTAAATAATACATATTTGTTTCAAAGATATATATATATAAAAACACTGGAACTATCAATAAATTGTCCTGTTTTTGTCATGTGTAAAGAAATGTGGAATATAGCCCTGCGGGGAAGGATTGTGTACTTCATTCCATATTTTGTTTTTCACTATACTTAGATACTTATAGGTATAGTAAAAAGCTTAGCATCCACTTTATGCAATGTAGCAGACAATGATCTTTCATAATTGGAAATAGTGCTGCTGCAGTCCTATCCCACACATGAACGTTACAGCATGGAAATGTTCTTTAGAGCACCACAACTGTAAGCAGGTGTACCCTTCTTTCTCAACTTGATAAGAAAGAAGTAGGGATGCGCGTCCCCTGTAGGGTTTAAAAAGTGTTGTCTGGGCAATTTTGCCCTAAGTTTAATGGAGCAACGAAAATACCAAATCACCACAAGCGGTAACCCCAAGCCTAAATTCAAGAATCACTGAATATGCAAATCTCGTTACATATATAGCGCCGGCCCGACGAGGAGCAGGCTCAAATGATGAAGCATGACACCTAGCTTGCTGGATGTGTGAGAGTCCCAGTTCCGAAAGGAGGAATTCCCCTCCTTGACCGCCTGTAATTTATTGTCAGACTTTACTAGCAATGACACTCTACGGGTGATTACTACATCACCAAGGAACTCCGTACTCCTTTCTTTGTTAATTTAATCAATTAAAGGAACAAGTTTTAAAATGCTTAACTTTTTGTACCCATTCAGTGAATTTTATTTGTAACACCCACTGAATAATAGATTTGTAAATCAGAAGCCCTTTCTTTTTTTTGCTAATGTAAAATATTTTAGCTTAATTCGCGGTTGCTTATGATCCCAAATAAACTCTGATATTATGTGATCTGATTTAATCAAAAAGCTTTTGTCAAGAAACAGGTGCTGTGATGGACACAAAGTAAAATAGCAGCAACATTGACATCTTAACCAAGGGTACCCGTCAAGTTATAGACAGCATTAATTTTTCCCATCACTGCTATTGATTTTCCACTTTAGCAATCAGACATTTGAAATTTGAGTCCTATAGGGCATCCGTATATTCAGAAAAATTGATCCCTAAATAGCACTACTGCCTACTATTATTTTTAATTTAAAGGCTAGGAGGTAGGACTTCTTGTGTTGCATTAAATAATAGCACTTCTGGTTTTGACTCGTTAATATTGTATCTGCCTAACTTTTAATAAATATTTGGCCTCTCGCTGCATGTGCAATAATGCTAAATTCGACCTTTAGATAAAGTGCAATATCATCAGCATACAGTTTTATTTTTGAGATGTTAATTACAGGAGGCTGTAAATCAGAAAGCCCTTCAATGTGAGCTGCCATGGGTTTAATATATAGACCAAAAAGCACCAGCAACATAGGGACATAGTGTTGCTTGCCCCTGTTAGGAATTACCAAATCTGCTTACTGGTTATCACCATTATTTTGGCTAAGGGTAATTTCTACAGGAATGCTGTGAACCTGGTCACCTGAGGGGTAAACTTAAATGTATCTAAGGTGTTGAACAAACATTCCCAGCTGACCAGGTCGAACAACTTCTCTGCATCTGGTAAAATACTGCAGTTGTTATCTTAGTTTTTTTTTAAAGAACTCCAGGTTTAAGAAATGAGCACTGTTGCAATTTTCCTTGGTTTTAAAAAGCTGATTACTACTCCTTCAACAGAAGAACTGGGAATCTGGCCATCCTGTACTGCTGATTATAATTGAGCTGATAAGATGGTTATAAGTTAATCAATAAATAGTTTATAGAATTCAGAGTTTAAGCCATCTTTCCCCACAGCTTTCCCATTAGCTAAATGTTTAATTTTGGTTTCACTTGTTGTGATGACTTTTGATATCTGGGGATTGACTTCTGATGAGATTGAAGGGTCACTTGATTTAATCTTTCTTGTTGATTGTTGAACCTTCTTCATAAATTGCTTTATAATGATTCAAAACTGGAGCCAGGAGTCTTTTTACATCCTCTGTAACATGGTTTGATTTTGAATCTTCTATTGGCTGCACTCTATTGCAGTTAGATCTTTCCTTTATAACCATGACCAGAAATGGCCCATAGTTTCTATCTCTTCATATAATTGGGTTTCATAATTTCTTTCATATTCTTCTTCCCTTTGCCAGTAGTATTCTTCATGGTCTAAACGTAAGATGTAATTTAGGCCTCATAGATTACCTTGGCAGAGGTAAACATTTTCTACATGCGATCGATCTAACTTCATTTTTTCAGTTTATTTCTTCTTGAATTAATCTGGTAGGCTTTTATGGAGATAAATGCCCCTGTTGTCTTTTCATAGGCATCCCTGATGGTTGTCAAATCTTCTGTTTTTGAATAAAAAAATATTTTTGGTTTCTTAATAGATTTTGTACATGTTGTCATCTGATTATAGAAAGAATTTATCGAGCCTTCATTGATACTTCTTAACATAACCTGATCTTTAGACCTGATATTCAAGTATCAGGTAAATAATCAGAAAAGTATGCAGGTAAATAAGTTTTACTTTTTGAAGGATATTTGAGACTAAAACTACTCGTACCAAACACTGAGATATACATGCCTGAAATGCTTGTCAATATTTGCCCATATGGATTTGCTCAAAACAACAAATCAGTAACATCTAGGGTGTGACAGATATAATTGAACACTTTATTGGTGTGTTTTTCTTTGATACTAAACTCCTTTATGTAGGTGACTGATTTGAAGTTGCGTCCTATAATGTAAAGCTCCCTATGCTAAGGTAGATGCCAGCCCACAGTTTGTAGAGACATTGATACATAAATACCTGATCTTTTATGGAACTACTACCCAGTGTCCATGATTGTTTGAGATTAGTGGGTCCAGATTACTTAAGTTAGGGTTTTTGTTAATTATTACTGCTACGCCTCTTATTGTAGTAGAAGATGATGAATAAAATCACTCTTTTAACCAGTCATTCTTAAGCTTATGCTCCTCCCTTCCCTGTAGCTAATGAGTTTCTTGAAGCAGCACTTGTTGAGGGATCTTTTGTTTTTGATGAATTAAGCACTGCGTGGCACTTAGGTCCATTATTTAGGCCCTTGATATTAAGACTTACAATTATAATTTGTTCCTCATTGACCTATCTTACCTCTATTTAGGCTTTTAATGTGGTTAGCTTAACTATTGTATTTCTTACTGGTTCTCCCATTTGCACCCTTTGTGACTGTCTCTTGCACCCTGTAACCCAGTGTACCAATGCATCCGACCCCCTACGGAACTTTCTACCATCTCTGATAATGGAGCTCATTTGCTCCCAACTGTGGGTCTTAGAGCGCCGTCTTATAATTCTCTCACTTAGAATGCCTGTGTTCCACCCACCTCTCTAACGTTTGACTTTTAGGAAGTGTGTACTTATGGTATTTCTTTGATTACTCTCTATTATCTGAAATATCATGTCACCTTACTTGATGTGTGGATCGCTGAATTACGTGAATCTCATTCATAAATGACTGAACAGATTGGGCATCATAGAGCAGGTGCGAATGCCCTGCCCAAGAACTATTAACTTTGCTGGTAGATTTATATGTGTCTGAGCCAGCAATTGTTTGAATTGAATCACATGTTGTCTCAGTTACCATATCCATCTGGAGGCCTCATAGCTCACATCAGGCTATGTCATAAAACTAAACTAGTTTTCAAATTTGATTGACTTGAGCTGTATTGCCTTAGTCAAAAGGTGGTCCTAGATCTTCTAGTCTAAGAAATTGGTTAACATTGTTTGCAGCATGCACCCTGCCTCAGGGTATCAAAAGAACACATTGTGTAATCAGTAAATTATCTGGTGCAGTAGGCAAAAGATTATATGTTATTAGCCATGTAGCAATTTCAGCAGTGTTCCAACGTTCCTCTTTCTTTTCAGGAATGCCTTTAGTCTCAAGTTCAAGCTCCATTAGAGTTGCACTACCATTTCTTGTTTTGATTTAAGTAACCCTGTGCCTGCAGGCCTTCAGCCCAATCTTCACACAGCCGCTATGTTAGGTATACCAGGAAGCCTGTGACACCGGTATGCTGCCCCCATCTATGCCAAAGGGGTGTATTTCTATGGTTTTGAAGCCAGACGCTAACACCTCAGGTCCACCTGCCTATCTTCCGCTCATGATGAGAAACATGAACTGAAAGGTCCTTTGTAAAGCTCTGGCCCTTAGGCTGTGCCCTGTGATTCCTCAAATGATCAATGAGGATCAGTGTGGCTTTATTCCTGGACGTAATACTACCATGAACCTGAGACGACTGATGCATGTCCTACATGAGGTGGAGGGTAGGGAGGAGGAATTCGCGGTTGTCTCCATTGATATTGCTACGGCATTTAACACAGTAGACTTGTACTACTTATGAGAGTTTTGGAGGAAAAGGGGTTTGGTATGTATTTTCGGGCATGGGTGTGTCTGCTATGTATGGAACCAACTACCAGGATGAAGGTTGGTAGATTATGTTCCGACACATAGGTAGTGGGTGAGGGTACCTGCAGGGCTGCCCTTTGTGCCCCCTTCTCTTCGCCATAGCACTGGAATTTCTGGCAATACAAATTCGACAGACCATGCCTGACTGGGGGATGCAAGTGCGGGATGTTCAATTTCTCCTGCAACGCCTGGATGCTTTTGTGGAACTCACAGGTCTTAACATTAACCATGGCAAATCATTAGTGTTACTGTTGAGTACTTTGCCTGCTCAGGAACCATCCTCTTTGCCTGCTCTGCCCCTGCATTGGGAGACTGATCAGTTCTGTTTTTTGTGGATTATGGTGGCAAACACTTCACAAAATTGTTAGCAGTTTTAATCTAAACAGAATCACAGAGGGACTATGTGTGTTGGTCCTATTTTGGAATACCCACCCCCTGTTCCTGATTGGCCGCGTGGCTGTAGCCAAGAAGGTGTTTTTACCATGGTGCATGTATACTATGTTCGTTTGACACTCTTCCCCGGGCGGTCTTTCGGAGACTACACTCTTTCCTCACTACTGATATGGGCAGGTGGCAGAAGTAGGATAGCACAAGACCTTTTGCTTTCCCCATGCTGGAAGAGGGCTGACGCTCTCCATCCTGGACCTGGACTATTAGGCCTCACAGCTCCAGCTCGGCTTGCATTGGCTGTCTGACAAGAGGATCTGGGAGAAATCGCTAATAGCCGACGGGACACACTATTCCTCTCTCCCGCGATTACTGGTGTTGGGGGGTGGGGGCGGAGCAGGATGTGGTTTTGGTATTGTATCTCTATAGATGTACAGCTTTCCTCTAGGAAGGACTGTTAGGTTGGTGTTGGGTATGCCTCCTTTGCTTTAGAGTTTAACTTATGGGATCTACCAATGTTCCTTATGTTTGCTGAATCAGTAGATGTAAATGTTTGAATATGCAGCAAGTGTGAGACCCTGGGAGACCTATACCCCAATGATAAGTTTATTACCTTTGAAGCTGTGCAAGAGACCTTTGGACGAGGATATGGGCAATTCTTAACACACAATAGCATAGAAGCCATAGTCCGGGAAATACGGCCACATACCCGGCTGCCCCGTCAACATCCCTCATGCTTTGGGGGTTGTTAGAGCAATGGGGGAATGTCACTTGGTTTCTCATCTCTATAAATCCATGACAGCTGATCAAGCCTGATCGAGGATGTGCAATGGAGAGGTCCTGTGCACTGCTCCTGGCAGTCTCCTGTAATGCCAGGTTTAAGTTAATATATTTCAACTTCTTGCATGGTGCATATGTTTCACCAGTGCTGCTCAGTAGATGGATCCCAGTAAAATCAGTGGTTGTCGCAGATGTCAGGGTCCTGTCGCAACGTTCTTGCACCTAGTGTGGGACTGCCCACTGGTGTACTCCTTCTGGACGTCTGTTCATGGCACAAGTGTCTACTGTAGTGAGAATTCCGATAGCGGTGGACCCGATTGTTCGCTTGCTGGGACATATTTGACAGCATAACAGCAAAAATATGGAGTTAAAGTTCCTGCATCGGCTGCTGTTGCTGGCTAAGAGAAGAGTTGCAGTTACATGGATGGGGCTTGTTTGCCCCAGCCTGGAAGGATGGGTGTGGGATATGAATGGATGTACTGTTGCAGAAGAGGAATGCCTCAAAAATGGTCGGTATGATGATAATGTGAAAGAGTACCTTCAAGTTTGGGGGGCATTGTTGACTAAGTTCATAGATCCTGGGGGTTCGCAGGTAAATACATCGGATGACGATGTGAACTCCTGCGACTCAGATACTTGATGGCACCTGCGGCGCTTTGAGAGAAGCTTAGATTGGGTATAATGCTTCTGCAATATTATAAGACGTGAACTATGATGACCTGCTACTCTGTCAACTGGTTGGAGATGGCTGATGTTTTTCTTTCTGTGTTCTATTGTTTGTTTAATAAAAACAATAAAAGAGATCTTTAAAAATAAAAAGTAAATTAATGCTTTTGACAATTGATTGAATCTGTGACTGAAACTGCAACTGAGAATCCCGTACCTCATGTTCAATTACACAATATCATGGTAAACAATATAATTGTCAGAAATGTTATGTCAAAAATATTGTTAACCATATTTTTGTGTTCCCATAATTATAACGGAAATGACACAAATATCTAAAAAATATATATAATGGACAGGAATAGAATTTAAAAACATACACAAATATTGTTTTTGTAATATATATAAAGTTTAAATTAGTTAATGTTAAAAACAAAATATAAAATAATGTAAAGTAAATAAATTACACTCATTTAATACTATATATAAATATATATTTCCTCTTAGCCCGCACCCCGAAAGGACTACAAATATTAATGGACGCCTTTTATAGATTTATGCTATCACGAGATCTACACATAAACAACACCAAATCCTATGTGTTGCAGGTGGGAAAGGCAGCTAGAAAACAGCATCCATTCAGGGTAAATGGTACCAGGGTCCCCTCATGCACCACATTTTCTTACCTGGGAGTACTTTTAGACCAACAGTTGAACTGGGTTGCACAGCTGAATAGGAAAAGGGGAGAAGTGGCTAGGGCCAACGGTGCGCTTTTCGATTTCGCAGCCAGAATGGGCAATAGACCGGTGGCGGCTATGCTAAAGGTCTATCGCTCCAAGAGTATTGCAATAGCCACCTATGGGAGCGAACTATGGGGATACAGTAATCACGAGGGTCTCCAAGTCACTGAAAATAAATTTTTAAAACAACTTCTGTCCGTCCCTCAGGGAACCGCTAATACATCAGTGCATGAAGAAACTGGTATGCCCTTCATCAGTGACACTTTGTCACTGAGTCCCCTTATGTTTTGGATGCAATGTTGGCTCAACAAACATCTTGGGCTAACACATAGCCTGCTAAAAGAAACCCTGAGCCTTGAACATATGTCCAAAATACCTTGGCTGAGATATCTCAGAGATAGTTTCGGCAAAGAGGGGCGACCGGACCTATTTGTAAACCCGTCAGGAATATCGAGGACAGATCTTGCATTTATAAAACAGTCATTTATTACACGCAAGAAACTGGACAGAGAGGAAAGAGATTTGTTGAAGCCCAGTGTGTGCCTCCATTTGATGTTGATAACCTCGCCCATTGAGGAGCAGTACCTACTCTGGCCATTAGGCGCCGGGAAACCCTTTTTGGGTAGCTGTAGCGCCATACAAATGTAAAAAATAAATAAATAAACATTACCAGCATATGAGCGATTTCTTTTAATTAGGTTCAGGTTTAACTTTTCATCTTTTATTGGCAGTCCTTAGGGGGTGTCATAAGGGGATGGTGTTAGCACCCTCTGTTTGCGGCAACCTGTCTCCACAGGATTTGCTTCACTTCATGTTTTATTGTAAATACTATGAATTCCCCAGGGCTTTTTAGCTTAAACCGATTTTAAAAAGGATAAATTATGTACAAGCCCCTCCTGCGTTATTTTATCTATAAATGTTGAACCCAGAAAGTATACCTCATGTGGCTAGTTTTTTAAAATGTACTATGAAATATAGGAAAAGTTTGGATATGTAAGACTGTCAAGAACAAAACCCCGTGTCTTCTGCCCCCCCTTTTTTTTGATTATCCAACAGCTGAATATTTTACGAATAGCTGGTTTTTAAAAAGAATTGTAATTTGTCTCGTGTATTTTTACCTGAAAGTTTGGATTGCTAATTTTAATGTCATGTAAACATTTATGGTTTTTATACAAAAAAAACGAATAAAGTACTTTTGAATTTGAATTTGAAACCGAACCAGATTATTTACATAGTATGACATAAATGAAAAATATAAATTTTAATGTTTTATATGGCTTCAATTTATTGCTATAAAAAGCATATATAGAGCATATTAATATATACACACACATGTACACATAATTTATAAAACATTTACAAAATAAAAAATATAAACAATAAATAGCAAAATATATTAATTTCACCAATGTGTAAAGTAAAACTCCAGAAAACGTTTACTAAAAATAAAATAAACATTAAAAAAGAAAGACTATAAAAAAATAATTTTAAAAATAAAAAAATAAACCAATAATAGTATAAATTTCTCTTCGCCAATATTAGGAAAAGTGTTATACTCTGGAAACATTAGATATAGAATTCACACTGCAGTTTAAGCATCAATAGGGAAAGTGTTTTAGTTTGGAGGAGTTAGATTTACTATTCGAGCTCCAAACTCAACAACTGTAGGGACAGTTGTTGGACCTTGCAGGGGTCAGAATTATTATTCCTGTTCAAGTCTAATCAACAGTAGGGAAAGTGTTGGACTTCGGAGGGGTTACGTTTACTATTCTCACTCCAGTGTAAGCAACTGTAAGGTAAGCATGGGATTTCGAAGGGTTGAGATTTACTATCCCCATTCCAGTCTAAAATCAGTACACATAGGGGCTGATTCCAATCTTGCTCGGAAGGGCACCGAACGCGACCCGGCCGGAAAAAATATGAGCCGTACGCTTGTTTTACGCCCGACTCGTACAGCTGTACGAGCGAGCAAGTACGATGCGAGCACCGTGAAATTCACCGACCGAGTCGTTTCGGGTCTGAACCGCTCCGTATGTCTCATCCGTAAGTAAACCGTGGCGTGCAATGGATGTGATTTACCACCGAGCCAGTACGATGCACGCGTCGGACAGCCGGTGCAAGCCGAAGTGTCAGGCTCGCAAAACGTCCGGGTCCGTGTCCGACCCCCTGTCACCCGCAACCTTACGACTCAGACACAAGGGGAGACCCAAGAGTCTCCCCAACACAGGTATGTACGGTGCGGATGGCACCGACGCGTACCCACTGTAGGGGGTGCCCTTTCGCGAGACGTACAAATTCAGTCAATGGGAGCCCATGTACGCGTCGTACGACCGACTCCCATTGACTTCTATGAGAGTCCGACCAAACCGAGTCCGGCAGCATGCGGCCGCACCCTACTCGCCTGGTCGGACTGCAGAACTCTGGCTCAGTCGGAAAACACTCCGGATCCGGCTCGGTCGGAGAACTTTCCGACCCAGATCGGAATCGGCCCCATAGTGTTGTGCCTCAGAGGGGTTACATTTGCTGTTCCCACTCCAGTCTTCCCAACAGCAGAGATAGTGTTGGACTCAGATTTATCCCCCTACAGTCTAAGCAACTGAAGAGAACATCTTTGACTTCAAAAGGATTACATATATGAATACACAGCCTATTAATTTAGCAAAAATATTTGACACATATACACACACACACAAACTTCAATAAAAAAATTGAATAAAAAAAGAAACATAAAGTTACATATAAAATCAACTACTCTAACCACTGGAAGAACATGAATTTTGAGCTCATTACACAAACACCAATAAATAATTTAAACAATTAAAAAAATATGAAAAATATACATAGTTAATTACCAGTTATTAAATTACTTATTAATATAATTTAATAGAAAATTATTACTATATTTATTTTCTTCCCAACCTACTCACCTAAAAATAACCCTGTATTAAAAAATGTATGTGTAATAAACATGCAAAAACTAAAAACATATTAAAAGAAATAAAACAGTAAACTTACAGTCAAAACAAAATTAAGTATTTTACATAATAAATAAATAAATATTATTTATATTGAAAAAGCATTACACTAAAATACATTTAATTTTATTTAACTTCACTCCCTATAACCCAACGAACCCAGCAAACCGCAACTAAAATGTAACTAGGATAAATCCGTATTAAACTTGAACATAATTAACAATCAATTAAATAATTAACAATGTAAAACGATTTGACGATAATTTTTAATTATTTATAGCTTACCTTCCCACCTTATACCCCTACAAACCCGGCAACTCTGTACTGAAATATAATTTATTAATACTAATGTTAAACTAAAATAAAAATTGAAATTTCAAGTTTAAATTCAAAATATAACCACTTAACAATTTACCTTATGTATAAT
The DNA here is from genome assembly GCF_964261635.1 of Lissotriton helveticus. Lineage (NCBI taxonomy): Eukaryota > Metazoa > Chordata > Amphibia > Caudata > Salamandridae > Lissotriton > Lissotriton helveticus. Next base: position 1,135,644,932 of record NC_136063.1, read on the forward strand.
CAATGAACAAATAATGAAAAAATAAACATATTTCTTATTTCGATATTCCATTACAACATTATTACTGAAAATGATATTAAAAACAGCTATGGTAATGAAAATTATATTATTTACTACAAAATATACTTAACAACGATATTCTATGCCACAATATTTTTTAATCACAATTTGTTTCCAATATTTGTTTCCCAATATTTTAAACTCATTATTTTGTCCATAATCCTCTGCCTCAGTAACAGAGGTTTCCATTTTTTCATTAGTATATTCAATTTTCCTTTCGCTTATTATAGCTGTGGCTGCCTGTGAAGATTTTATTTCTTTAATTTCCAGGAGTTGTTGCTGAAACAAAAGAAACACTTGTGGAGAGCTAGCTTTTACGATTGATGGGCTTATATCCCTTTTGATTTGCTCTAATATTGTTAACCGAACCCAGTGGTGTGCTCTCTTGATGTTGACTTCATTTTCTCTTATAGTTGTTAAACCTGATTCACACACCTCCCCTTTGTTTAAGCTGTTTTGCCTTGCTCTCTATGGTGACATTCCTATAGGCAGTGCTCTTTGGCTTGCCTCTAACTTCCAGGATTACATCTGGAGCTGTAGGGTTCACAAACAAAGGACAAGCTATACTATGCTCCTTATGCTGTGTTGACATTGGTTGTGAATGGATTTAGCTTTCATTATTGGAATTAGATCTTTTGTAGTCTAATCTAGCTGAGCATACTCATTTGAGAGTACATCTGTAGCAATCATGCCAGAAGCAGTTGAAAACTAAGGATCGTTTTTCCTCCCACCACCTCCCATGACATATTTACTGTTTGTGTTTCATCTAAAGTCTGAGCTTCTGATATCGATTTTTTTTTTAAATCTCATGGAGTGTGCTGTTATCTAGACTTATGCTAGCTTCTTGGCCATGTTCTTCTTTTTCTGGATGCCAGTTGTTAGCAAGGTCTTGATGATTTTGCTTTTATTAATACTACACAAGAGAGAGTTGCAGTTCCACTATAAGAGATATTTTACTTGCTCTTTTTGGCTCAGCTTAATGCTTCTTTTAATCCTCTTGCACAGTTCTTCAAATGTTGGAAGATATTCCATATTGGACCCTTGTGAGGGTTGTAGTTTTCCTAGCCTGGTTTCTAGTCACCCGTGGCCTCATTTGAGAGAAATTTTTAGTGCATTATTTCCATCAAAGCAGATAAGCGCAATATAACCATGTGGGAACATAGATATTGTCTTCCTCCTTCCCACCATGGAGGTTCCACCATATGCCTTCACCAAAGCTCATTTAGATCCACTCCTCTCTGTCCCTGATCACCTGTCTAGAGTCGTCAATTCCCTGGCACCATTTCAGATAAGGAAGAGCTGCTCTTCAAGTGGTGTAAGATCTGGTGGTCTAATAACACAGGCTACCCATAGAACTCCCACTAGACCAGAGGCATGAGCGCAGACATGCCAACAGTGTTGAGCTTTCTCAGGTTCTGTGTTTGAAGGCTTATTTTTCTTAAAGAATAATCAGTAGTGCCCAGTAGTGCTTTAGTGGTTACATCGCAGGGGACTAAAATAACGCAGCCCAAAAATGACAAACATTCTGTAAGTACTTGTTAGCAGTTCAAGGAGGTGCCCTTCAGTTACAGTCTTTCCTTGTTTGCTACCCATTTTCAATTGAAGAATGTGCTCAGCAGTGTCTTGGAAATTTCAAAAAACACAGTCTGCTCATTGTAGCGAAAGTAAATGACCAATGCAACCAGCAACAACTTGCCACTTTCCTCAGCATTTCGTCATGGCCCACATTTAACCCAGATGCTCCATTAATGCTTTATTCGTGTTGACAGTGTGTCATCGCAGCCTGCGTTCGACCAAGCCTTTCCATTAGTATTTCGCTTTCTCTGAGCAGGATGCTCAGAGCTTGCTTTCCATCTTGGCCAACGCTACAGTGTTTCCAAGTAGTAGCTTTTTCACACACCATAAAGCTGCTTATCTGCACCCACTATAATGTCGTCATGTCCCTCTCTCCGCCGGCTGATGGAAGATTGTTCCACCTTTGTATCTGTGGCTGAAAATGACTCTTTTTTTGATGGATACTTGTCACCACGGATTCTTCAGCTCAGAATATCCCCCAGTCTCCAGACTGAAACAAGAAACGTTTGTAGCAGTGGTCTCACACGTCTCTAGGTGGCATTGTGTGGATTAGATTTGGCTGCATACCGCCCAAGAAGTGACTAAGTGGAGTTGCATGAAAGTGCCACCCCTGTGTGCTGGTGTCAGTCCTTTATTTCTGGACTTTGTGATGCTCTGGAGCTCTACTCCCAACTTCTTCATTTTCATGACTATTTCTAAAAACATTATTTACATTGTGCAAGGCGACAAGGTCTCCAATGAAAACAACAAGACTGCAGATAGCAGATGTCAGTCAGAGACCTGCACTAGGTTTGCCTCTGGTGCCTGGGCTCCGAACATGATTTGAAGTCATGTGACAGGTGCATCTTAATGCACATTAAGGCAATTATGGACCAGGAGGTGAAGGTGTATGTCACCTAAACACAAGAAATTACAACTTCTGTGCAGCTCACACTTCTGTTCCATGTCACAGGACTGATCTCAGTCCAAGTCAGTGAGCTACTCTGTGACCACCCATTTCCGAGACCGCTCCACTTCCTGCTTGAAGTCCAAGCACATGCAGAAGAAAGAAAAGCAAGACTCTACTCTACCCCTCCACTTTGACTCTGAAGTGAGGACAGGAAGGTGTTAAAATGTAATTCACACTCCATTGAGGTCACTGGCCACGGAACTGATTCCTTGTTAGTCCCAATGCACCCAGAGCGTCATGGGCCAAAGTTTACTCCAAAGCAGAATGAGGTCTTTAAAGAGGTCCTGCTGCAGTTTCTGTGTGATTCCGGCTCTCTCGTGGGCCTTTGGGCCCTTGGATTGCGTGGTCCTTCACTTGGGTTCCCAGCAGAAGGTCTTTCTCTGAGACCGTTTAGCCACTGGGGACCAGTTACCAGGCCTGTGCTGTCTTAAATGCTGACCTCTCCTTCCCGTCATCCTGACACCACAGGCACCAGGGGATGATCCAGTGCAGATGCCCATTGCAAATCCCCAACCAGCATAGGCTCGAGCTTGACCAAAGTCATGCTATGAGATTACAAAGGCCCAACCTGCTGTCATGCACCCTGATTCTGACGGATACTTCGAACTGTTGATTCCTCACCTTAGGGCATTCCCCAGACGTCAAACTGGATCTGGAAACTTCAACAATGTGCTGCCCTGGAAATGATGGAGTGCAGGGGCATATTAGCATTACCCTTGCACTCTGACATCTGTTCCCGTCTTTCCATGTTTTTCACCTCACATCTGGTACTCCACTCCTGCTTTCATCCTTTCTCTGTTGATTTTTAAAAACAAGAAACTAGTGCACTATGGAACTATGTCACCTTCAAAACCGACAGGCTTTAAGCCATGCTGTGAATGCTGCAAACGGATGATAGTCACAGACTTGCACGAAGTGTGAGTCTGGATTCGGGCCACAACTTGAATGCACCTTAGGGCAATCCGGGACCAGGAGGCAAAGCTGTACATTTTAGAGTATGTGAAGAAGTCGAAACCTTCGCATAGATCCCAGTCTAGATCGTCGGTGTGGCCCAAGTCTCACTTACATGGCCATTCTAACAAGAGGTCCACCTTGCGATCAAAGTCCTCCAGTAAGTCAAAAAGAAAACACAAAAAAGCAAAGCAGGACACCTCCCAATCCCACTCCATGTCCAAGGAGAAGGCGCAATGGGGTCATGTTGCTAGTTGGTCTCCTTAAGGGGTTCCTCAGGATGGAACCCATCCCCCAGCTGATTCCGATGCACATCGAGTTTCTCGGACCATCATTGATGCCGCAGCAAATCAAGGTCTTCAAAGAGGCCATGCTGCAGATTGTCTGCGCTATTCTGGCTTCCTCTGGCATTCCTACGGCCCCAAGAATCTGCAAGAGCCTCTGGTCGGGCTACTACCAGCTTTGCTTTACCCAGTGCTGACTGTCCCCATTTTGGAGTCAGTAATGACTTCGGTACAGATGCCTACTCTGACTCCTACATCTGTGCCGGAATGCTACTTCTTGATGACAGAGCAAGGAGACCTGATTCTGGTCTCATTGTCCGACTTCAAACCAAATTAAGCCCAATCTCAACCCATGTCTCGTTATGAAAGTACATACAGCCTGATTTTGTACTGATGTCTCTGTCAGGGTGGGCACACCAACAGAGGCTCCATGATCTTTTTGACTCTGCTTCTGAACAGGATACACCACCAGAGGAAGGTGGTGGGGGCTGAGGATGGTGATGCTGCTCCTCATTATAATGATGACATCTTTTATACAGACTTAGAAGAGACCAATGGGCTTAATGTACCTCCTCTGATGCAGGCTTCAGCCACGTGGTAAAGAGAGTGCCTCATATGCTTTTATGGTCTTAAGGGCCAACGAGGTTCTGAATTTTCAGCCGCCCTCCGTCAAAACCAAGTCTTATGTTATTACAGAAATTCTACACCCAGAACCTGCCCCGTCTGAGTCCAAGCTTCCCTTCAACCTGGTCCTCAGGTGTCACAGGTCGGCACCTGGCGATTACTAAACACCCTACTCCGAAGAGCTTCTGGTGCAGGCATCTACCAGTAAGATTCTTTCCCTACGGCTACGCCTGATAGGGAGTCTAAGCTAATTGAGGCTTTTGGGAAAATAATTATTCTCTTCAACCAGCCTAGTTCTGTCATGCCGTTTGTTTACAAGGCTACTATAGGCATGCCCTTTGGAACATAGCTAGCAAGATCATGCCGGCAGTTCCAAAAGACCGTAGGGTCTCTCTGGCCTAAACAGTAGATGATGGACAAGACACCAGCACATACGTGATTGCTGCTGGCCTAAATACAACTGACTGGAGAGGGTGGTTGGCGGCAGTATTTTGCTGTGCCACCATGCATGGATGATTTACCCAGAATGTTTGAGAGGTGTGCACACTTCTCTCATTGATATGCCCTTTGATGGCTCGCATCTTTTTGTTGAAAAAACGGATTCTGACGTTGAGCATTTTAAGGACAACAGAGCTACGGCACGCTCTCCAGGACTGTTGACTGCTGTCAAGTAGTTCCCTTCTCAATTTCCGAAATTTACGTTGTATCCAAGAGGCTGGGGTACAGACAGCACCTGTCACCTCACCCCTAACCAGTCACCTCAGTCCTTTCAAAACAAGTGACGGGGATCTGGCAGACATTGGCAGGCCTGCAGGGGCACCAGTCCTACGAATCCCCTTCACTTGCGGCTGCCACTTCTAAGCCACTTTAGTTTGCCATTAGCAGCACACACCCATCCTGTGGGGGACAGGATTCACTTTTTTCTCCCAGGAACACGATCCATCACATCCAAAAGATGAGACATTCAAATTGTTCAGCACTGTTATGCCCTAACCTTTACGTTTACTCTTCCACATCTTTGCCCCCCACCTCTGATCACTTCTCACCTCTCCATTCTTCTGCAGGAGGTGCAAGTGTTGCTGTCCAAAGGTGCAACCGAGAGTTTCCTGGACTCCTGACAGAGGAGAGTGCTGTTGCTCTCATTATTACCTATTGCCAAGAAAAGTTAGAGGCTTCCCATCTATATTGGACCTCTAAATTGCTTCCTGCTGGAGGTAAAATTCAAAATACTCACGTTGGCCTGTATTTTTTCCACACTGGGCATAGAGGACTGGATGGTGTCCTAGCACCTGCATGATGCATATTTTAATATACCCATTTTGCAGTCCAACACTGATTACTTACTGTTGGCCAGGAGCATTTCCAATTTGCTGTGCTCCCCTTTAGCTTCACCAGTGCCCCACAGGTGTTCACGTAAGTGATGGCTTTGACACAACTTCGTAGGTTATGGATAGCAGTCTTCCCGCTACCTTGATGGGCTGTTTAAGGTGGGCTTACCACAGTCTGTAGTAGACCATCCACAGGCGATGGTGATCCACTTGACGTAGATGTGTTCATAATCAACCAACCAAAGTCTAAACATGACTTCTTCCTTGAGGTAACCATTTATTGTTACTTTCTTTGACATAGTGCGCTACAGGGCCATCCCTCCTTCGCAGCGAGTCCAGGACATTTGAGCTGTGACATCTATTTCAGACTCTGCACCGGATCTTGGTGAGACAAGCTCTGCTGCTTCTTTAACTCTTAGCCTCCTGCATTTTCCTGGTCAACTATGGTAGGTGGCATATGTGGGCTCTGCAAAGGAATCTGAAGTCTTAGTGTACCCAGCTTTGTGGAAATGCGATGGAATTCATTCAGATTTTGGAAGGTCCTTAATATGCAGTGATGGCTAATCAAGTAGATTGGTCCTTTGGCAGGCCCCTCTCCCTTCCCCACCGAGAGGTAAAGTCAGTGAAGGTGCATCACTACTGGTTTGGGGAAGTCATCTGGGAGAGATTGGAGGACTGTGGTCTCTGGAACAAACCAGACTGCTTATCAGAGTATTGGAGCTATGGACCAATCTATCAGAGCTATAGAATGCCCATATCGGGGAGTGGTCTGAAATTCCACACAACATTTGTTGGACGTCACGGAAGCGTGACACATTGCTGGCCTGCTTAAATAGAAAGTCTTTTCAAGACAGGCTGCCTTGGGCGAATGAGAGGAAAGTATAACCCAGTGTCCCAGGATTTTGTGTTCTCTAGACATCTGCAAGTCCAAGGGCAGAGGTAAAGTCAGTTAGGCAGTTTGAGTAGATGTCGCCTGTCTGGGGGGGCGACGTTCCTTCTTGTCACAAAGGATCATTTTAAAGTCCCCTCCCATAAATATATCCTCAACGGGAAGTTTCAGAACGACTGCACCCAGGTCTGGGAAAGTGACTGTAGTGTAGTTCCTATTATCCCAATAGGCTCTGCGCATTGGAATAATACCTCCAATAGTATAGACCTAGACCAGACGTTAACTAGGTCTTCTACTGTCGATATTAGACTTAAAGTTTTGTGTTTGCCAGCTAGCTCAGAGTTCACTAGAAACTTTCTCGAATAGACAAGGAGGAGTTGAACCTCCCTGGATAGACAAGAAGGGATTTAGTTTCTGACAACCATAGAACATGACAACTTTGCTCTCCCCTAATCAAGAGTGAATCTCTAGAGTCGTGTGAAAACAAAAGACAACTTATTTTACTCAGTCAGTACGTGCATTCTTAGTTTCACCAGATTGTAGAGAAAAGGAAGAGACGGGCGTGTTCAATAAAAGATGTTATTTATTGATCAGTCTCTTTTCTCGTACAAGAGAAATGGATCGATATTATTGCAATACTTATGGTTAAGTAAAGTGCATACAATAAAAGCAGAATTATAAAATAATACTGTAAAAACATCGATATGGTTTCTAAGCCATACGTTATTTAAAATGGACAGAATAGATACATACATATAAACATTTGACTAATCGTACTCAACTGGTGCTTCTAACTACGCCTACCCCAGTGTACCTGACCTAAGCCTAATACGTGGGCGGGGATAGAAAGTAGCAGTTTAAGTTAAGTTTGTTTTGCCAAGTGACTGACTCAAGAATTCTCTGCAAGGGGTTATTCAGCTCCGTACCTGAGGTCTAGGATGGTTGAGGGATAATATCTCTCGTCTGAGGTCTCGATATTCCAAGCTGCCTGCGAGGGCTGCTCGGAAGCGCCGGAGCTGGATTTCTTGGCAGGAGAAAGCAGCGTCTCGTTCTCAGCGCGTCAGGAAGGCGGGGCAGCTAGGGGCTTCGCTCTCTGCTGGGCTTCGGCAAGTCTCGCTGCTCCGATCTCGTCACCACCGCGTGTGTTTGCTTAAGGCAATGTCGGTAATATTTATACCTGTAAGGTGCCGAGATTGACGTAAGGATGGACATAGATAAGTCAATAAGGATGTCATACGAGCTGGTCGTTAGCACATTCTTTTACTGAAGTTCTCGGTGAAATCAAAACAATGGCCGTAGGGTTTTTCCCAGGTTGTTATAGGTTTGATTTGTTTTGAGGACTCCGTATGCCTTATCAGGGGCTGGAGGAATATTGCTTTGCCTAATTAGATGGCAAGCGTTATGACCTAATCAGATAACGCGCTCCTGTGCCGTGGTCTGGCGTAATCAGATAACGGTTTCTGCATCATGGGATGGCTGCTAGTTAACTCGTTAACCAGAATAGGGTCAGGAATAGGGGGATCGATACAGAACCTATAGGAATACATCACACCCACTCCACGCTAACTATGGCCATATTTACGAATCTAGGCATAGTAAAACATACTGTAGAGTATCGTGTATACCTTACCACCCCAAAATACATATAATGCATTTAGAAATTATGTAATGTACGGGAAAAATAAAATAGCCATATGTACTATATGCACTTAAGCAGTAGACTAATGCTAAATTAATCACGCATGTATACATTATTAGTAATCGAATATGAGAATTACACATGAAATGGCTCTTAATACAGAAGAAAAGTTCGAGACCACTTCATCACAGTTCAAGAGAAAAAAAAATATTTATGAACATACCAGCGGGCAGCTAATGTCTATGAAGTTTCAAAAAACAGAAATTAGTTCTCTAAGAATAGTTCTTACTTTAAGCAGAAGAAAAGTGTCCCGTAAAATGTAAAAAATTTTGGGGCTGCTAAAAAAAATTGCTGTCCGTGGACTGGAGGAAAAGTTGATCTTGCTACTTTATTATTATTAAAGTTGAAGGCCAAATTCAAGGTGTCGGGAACGCCGTGTGCTAGCTTGTTCAAGAGTCATTATTTCTGCTCTGGTGAGAACATCATATCATTGAGACTGCTGAAAAAGCTGTCAACAACTTCCTGTGAGAGTTTCACTAATTCGGAAAAGGATGTAACCATGCATTCATGTGCATGATTGTCTCCATTGACGTTTTGAGTAGTATTGCTGACAGAAGGTTGTACCTGATCGATGCTGCTTTCATCTTGATCTTCACTACCCCTTAATCGTAGTGGTGAAGTTTCCACGAATGCCGTCATCAGGATTGGCAGCCGTTGAGGGCAGCACAATGCATGAGCCTTTACCGGACCCAACAGTGTTTCTGCATCCATTGGCGCATCCGATTGTAGCGTCAGACAGGTGTCCAACACGCATTCTTCTCCGCACAGCATGCACCTTAATACAGGTATAACACATCTTTGCCATATCGGTCGAAATGAAAGAAACCAAGTCATGTTCAGGTCTCTAAGCCGGGTTAGTCCCAGGATTTTTGATATCCGGTCCCGGTATCCAATGGCTCGGATTGTTTCTTCCCTTGTCGCAGGTGTTTTGTCTGTGACATGGTTTGCCATAACGAAATATAAGGACTAAGAATAGGATTCCTGCAATTAGTCCCAAAATGAGGGGAACTCCTCCAAAAATCGAATGGACGAAGTCTGGAAAAATACCCAGTATGGCTTTGAATGGTGTTAATGCCATCGAAAATACTGTCTTAAATACATTTGAGACTCCACTGGTATCAGAAATATTTAAGATTTCATTCAGGATTTCTGCGAAATGTATGGGGGAATTAGTTGATAACAATGAGTGAATCTCTGCAGTCGTCCTTGCGACTAGGAGATCATACGTTTCTTTTGATGACGTGAGCCTGGTCGGCGTCTGAAGAAGCACTGTTTTCATTCTGCTTAAAGTATCAACTCGAATAGAAGTAATTTTCAAGTTAGGCCATGCCCTTGCCTCCCTGTCTGGAAAGGAGCTGGGGAACAATAAGCGTCCACAGCACATGACCTTCGCAGTCGTACTAACGAGATAAGGAACCCCGGGCAGTAGACTACAACATCTGCGATCCACAATTAGAATGTAACTCCCGTTATAGAGTCTTTTAAAGAATGGTTCTATCTCTGTTGCAGGTGCGCCTAGCTGGTGACATGAAAGGTTATTTGAGTTCCCTTCACAGGCTCCATGCAAACTAATTCCATTACACAGAAGTGTACCGCTTAGTGACATTGCACAATTATTGCCACTAAGAAACACTTTCTGTCCTTTATTACTGACACATGCATGTGAATAGGGCAAGTTCCATGTTGTCTTAATGTACCCTTTTCCCAATTTTTCGTACATGCCAGCCTGTATATATTTTTGGCAGTATTGAAACCAGATATCGGAATATTAATTATCCCATGTATTATCCATTCAATGACAGGTCGTTCTGACATTGTCAATGGTAATCTCTCGAGTTTCTCAATGCTCAGGATTGTATAATCAGCACCCTTCTGTGCCATACTGATCTGTTTATCAGTAAGGTTAAAGATATTGAATAGTGACGTTGTGTTGATTAAACGCCAAGGCACATAGCCTGAACGCAGGTTTTGTAACGTCCAGCCAAGCTGTACAATAGAACGCAATTGAGACTGACCGTGTTGTAACAACAGTAAGTCTTGCGATATTATGTTGATTGCTGATGACTCAATGCTGTCCAATGAAAAGATTCTGGAGGACAGAGTCATTAACCCATTGTCCACTACAGAAAGCGATTTTTCCAAATTAATACGGTCAATTTCCCGTATACTTTCTGCTGTCTCAATTTGAGTTATCTTCCAGGCCTCGTTGTAAGCTGCATATATGGAGGCTGCTATGAAGCGTTTTTGACGCTGTTTGCGCGGTCCCATAATGAAATCACGCAAGTCAGCACCATCAGTAAGTAAAGTTAGGTGTTGCTTAATTTCTGTCAGTGTGGAAGTTTTTAGCCATTGAAGGCAGAGTTTGCCCACACTGTAGGTGGTGATTATCCCTGGGTGTTGTCTTTGGGAATATCTAGGGTCTGGCCTGGTCAATGTGAACCCCTGTGTTTTGTTCAGGAATCTGTCTTGACAGTTATTAGTATCTGTGGGCCAGATCAACCATTGTTTCCAATCAGGATTTGTTCTGTTTTGGTTTAATACATAGTTTACGTCTATCTCTTCATCTGCAGAGTTATTGCTGTTCATTGTTGGTTTTGGAATAGACGGTTTATTTAAGTCTTTGATTTTGGCTAATCCAAGACAGGTAGTTTGTTGAATACTTTCATTCAAGAATATAATTTGTTCTGGGATCATGCAGGCTCTAAACAATCATTCTATACCTTGTACTTGCCATTCTTTTGTACCCCAAACACTTTTTACTTCAACATTTTTGTCCCAATAATCAAAACCAAATGTATTCATTTGTTCAAAAAATGAGTCCGAATATATCAATTTCGTGTTTGTAAGCATGGTTTTTGTTCCTGTCTTATTTGACAATTTGAAATAAAATGTTTCAGCATTACTTGTGTTGAACCCTGAAAAGTATGAATATTTGTCATAAAAGGTTCTTGAGCTTCCTTTTGGAGGGGTTGCACAATGTTCCCATTGATTATAATTTAAAACGTTTCTAGGTTGTGCTGATTTATGTAAAAAATGGTTACCATAGTGGTTGTAGCAGTACATACTATCATAATTAGATGAACCCTGCAAATAATCATGTTTGGTAAATTTAGCAGACATCACTAGATCAGACATCATGTTATTAATACTTTCAAAGTCCCAATCATCAGCAAATGAGTTTGGTTTTACAAAGTCACTCAACGAGATCTTGATTTGGTGTGGATATTTGAGGATCTCAACCGGACCATAGATTTCATAGTCAGTATTGTCCCATGCTACCCCACCCGGTATAGGATTGGCTGTGAAATTGACTGAAGAAAGTTCTCTTTTCTTGACGTGTGAAGACGTGTGTGGCTTGAGGATCAAGTTGATTTTATGGCTTGCTGTGTCCATTTTAGCATATTTTCCCTCAATGAAGCGTCCCAAACATAGTATCATGATGAGCCAAAGTATCAGGATAAATACACCAAAGGACACCCAAAATTCAATCCACGGAGAAATCAGATCGGTTTCTTTCAGCTGTTTCAAAAGTTCCTTAGCTTTATCTTTAAAAGTTTTTGTTGATGGCTGTGTCTTTGATTCACTTAGATCTTCAGAAGAATCATCAAAGTTGATGAAGTAGCCGGATGCCGTTCTGTCTATTGTTCCAATTGCTTCAGGATTACTGTTTCTTGCAGCTTCAGCATATTCATTTGTTACTTCATTGTAGGTTGGTGTGTCTCTACTAAATGTTTTTATTTGGGTTTTCAGAGGTGTGAGTTCCATTGCATTGTTGCATAGTCCTTGTTGTTGTTCTGTAGGCGTTTCGAATGTGATTAGCCTTTTAGTTAGCACCTCTGTACTTGTAGCAAACCTTGGTGTTCTACTACTTATCGGGAGTCCACTTGGCCTACTGTTTGTTATCGGCCACATGATTGTGGTTTTACCAGGTCGATGGATACAACTCGGTTCTCCTTTTTACCAGCAAGTGGCGGTAATACAACTGATCTTGTCCCGTTGATGGACAAGACAGGAACTGCTTTTCTGTAAGAAGGCCCAAATTCCTTCTTTACCGCGATCTTTTCTCTGACTAGATCCCCGATTTTTGGAATCCAGACAGGTCTTGCTGGGACAGGTGGTGGTTCTTCAGTGGTTGTTGGCTGCTGTTTCAACTTTATGTTGCTCAGGTCTTTTCTTGTTTCGTTTAAGTCCTGTAAAATAGCCAAACGATCTTTGATATCAAAGCTTTTTTCTTTCACCACTGAAGTCTGACTGTCAAGATCTAAGACTAGCATCCTAGTCCCAAACAGTAATTCGTACGGACTGAATCCCTTCAGAGAATTTCTTGGCAGGTTATTTAGACTACGTTGGACACTTATTAGATGTTTGACCCACCCAGCTCCCGAACCTAATACCTTTGCTGTTATAGATTGCTTTATGTCACGGTTTTTTCTTTCAACAATTCCGTTTCCCTCGGGATGAAATGGACAAGAATACCGCAATGCAACGCCCATGCTGGCCATGGCCTCCTTATAAGCTCTAGAGCTAAAAGCAGGACCCTGGTCCGAATGCAGCATGCCAATTGCGTATGTGCCGATAAAGACTCGCAAATCTTTTATAACAATTCTGGCGTCAGCCGTTCGCTGGGGCCACATCCATATGAATCTCGTGCATGAATCCACTGCGACCAAGATATATTTATAGTTACCATCCCTTTGTAATGGACCACAGTGGTCCAGGTAAACACAGGCTAATGGTTTATCCGAGATTAGAAGGGGCGTCTGTGCTGGTCGTCTCACTGTTGATACTTTCATTTTTTGACATATTTCACATTCTAGAACATAGTTCCTGGTTTGTCTTCTCATTTGTGGCCACCAGTATCTCTGTTTTAATAACGATACTGTGGCTGAGACGCCAGCATGTACAGAAGCAAGTCCTTCGTGTGCCGCTATGATGAGTCCTAACCTATGTTCCATGTTTGGAATTACTCTATCCCCCACTCCAGGGATTCGAGCAAATGGAACATTATTTGCATCAGTTATGTATGAGTACTTTACTGGAAAGCCTTTCGGGAGTGTTTCTATCGCATCTTTTACTGTAGCGCTGACAGCTTGTAAGATATCGCTGTCTATTTTTGTTTTTGACCGAGTGATGGCAGCTACGGAAGCCGTTTGCACAGCTGCCTTTGCGGCCTCATCAGCCAATGAATTCCCTGCAACGTGAACGCCATCACGTTGATGACTCAGCGTATGTATCACGTGAGTCTTTGGTAGTTCCTTTTGTAAAAGAACTACTTGTTCCCAAAGCATTTTATGCTTGATTGTGCCTCCTTTTGCATCCTTAAATCCATTCTGAAGCCAGATCTGTAAGTATTCATTGTAAGACTGAACGCAATAATACGAATCACACACTATGAGTGTGGGGAATTCTCGATCGGTATTTTCAAGCGCCATCTTGAATGCTAGTAGTTCTGCTCGCTGAGCTGTACAATCTCCTAGAGATTGTGTTTTAGTGACCGCTGGTTTGAATTTCCCATCGTGCCAGCGACCTTTTACAATCGCACACGCAGCACTGTAAGCTTGTTTACCTCCTACTGCGGGTTGTGCTGATCCGTCTGTATATATTATACAGCCGTAATGTTCTAGAGGCAGAATTTCGGTCGGCGGCGGACATTCGAATTCGTATTGGAGAAACTCTTGTGTTTTTAAGTTAGGATCAAATTCGTATGCCACGTCTGTTGCAGCAAGAGAATTAGCCCATTGTATCCATCTCGGATGAAGCGCTTTAGCATTCGGTATGCTTGCTTTTGTTACAGCCTCTAGGGCTGGTATCGGTGTAACGATTATTATTCGTTTACCTTGTGAAAGGGCTCGTTCTTTTGCTATAGCTGTCTGTGTTGCAGTAAGAATTTTTTCCGTTGGGCTAAATTTCATTTCAGCTTTAGTGTACAAGTGTGATTTGAATGCAATTGGTACCTTTTCTCCCTCATTAGAGGTCAGGTATGTGAATCCGCATCTTCCTGGGATGACTCGAATCACAAGGTTGCGTGTGTTATCACGTGTTTCTAATTTTGTTTTAATTAACATATCTGTTTGTAAGGATCTCAGAATTTCTGTGTGTTTTTGAGTCCAATTGGTTTTTTTAAAATCTGGTTTTATTAGATCATAAAGGGGTTTGACCCTTTCTGCGTAATTTGCAATGTATGTTCTTCCGAAATTTAGGAAGCCTAGAATTGACTGTAGGTTTTTTAGTGTTCTAGGTGCTTGGAGTACGGCACATTTCTCTAGGAAATTGTCAGCCAGGCTTTTGCCTTCACTTGATAATTCATATCCTAAGAACAGGACTGTTAGATGGGCAATTCTAGATTTTTTAAAGTTGAATTTGTAACCCTCTGCCGCGAACCCAAGTATTATGGTGTTCACTCTCTTCAAGTGAGTATCCAAGTCATCGTCTGTTAGGTATATGTCGTCGACATACGATAATGCTTCGTCATCATATGTTTGTAGTAACTCTGTTACCCTTGCTGAGAATACTCCTGGGCTGTTCTTGTACCCCTGGGGTAACCGACAGAATTCTTTTTGAGCGCCATTTATTGAGAACGCTGATAAGTATCTGCTCTCTGGTGCTATATTTTGACAAAAGAATCCATTAGAGATGTCTAAAGTTGTTTTGTATTTTTTGCGCACTATGTTATTCATTAGTGCAGCACTATGCGAGTTTTGTACTGCAAAAGTTTTGCAACATGAGTTAAGGTGTCTGTAATCCAAAACTAGACGATATGAATTGTCTGGTTTGGAGACAGGAAACAAAGGGTTGTTCATTTGTGAGGTGCAAGTTTCAATCACCCCCTGGTATACTAGTTGATCTAGAATTTCTTTTACCTGTTTTTTAGCTTCTTCCTTGATTGGATACTGCCTTTGTGCAGTAGGTTGTGATTTTAACTGGATTTTGTGAGGAGGAGAGTCCTCATCCCATCCTACATGATTTTTATATAAAGCAGGAGCCTGAGCTACTGCCCACTTTCTTGCAAGTGTATATTTTTTATGAATTGGAATATGATTTGAGAAGGCAGGCATAATTATTTCTTCGCCATGTGGGCACTCCCTGACGAACACTGGTGGCCAATCTTTTTCAGCTAGAAGGATGTCATAGCCCTTGGAGAGATTATCCCAAAAAAGGCCCCTTATTTTTCTAGTCTTATCCCCTTCTATACGTAAAGTTATTTCATATATTTTGTGAGGTTTGCTAACTCTGGTGTCTGCAGTTTCCACTTGAATGTATTCATTCGTGTCCACTGTCTCCAGATGATTCATAAGGACTTTGCGTGCTATACTCACTTCTGCTGCGCTGTCTAGCATTGTCTGAGCCCACTCTCCGTTTTTCAGCTGTGTCCTCAGTATTCTCGGCATTGTTGAATACTTTAATACTGGCTACCTTCTTTTTTGGAAACTGTAATTTTTTATTTGGATGAACAGGTTCCTTGTCTTTGGACTTGACGTGCCCTTCCCTGGGTTCCGATCGTCCTCTTCTTTCCGATTTCTGCGAGGAAGTCTGAAAAGATTGAGAGGGACGTGTATCAAAATCTTGATATCTATCCGGTTTCTTTATGTTATCCCTATTTCTAAGGTTGTATTTTTTCACAGAGGGCTCCCTTTGGGGAGACTTGGGTCCTTGGTCCGGAGATCTTTCTCTCCGCCGAGGAGACCTTCCTCTGGACTGGAATCTCTTTTCTTTTGGATTGGATTGTTTGTTTCCATCCCAGTTCTTCTTTTGACTGTTTAGATTATTTTTAATAAATATTTTTTCAGGACTTTCAATTAGTTGGGGCTTTACTGGTATTCCACCCAAACTATCTCTACCTAGTTCTTCATAGGATTTTTCTATAATTCTGGCAATTTCAGCTGGTTGGTCTGCTATATCTGTCTCTTTTAACCTCTGGCGGATCGCCACATTCGCTGCTTCTCCTTTTATGTTGGCTAGTAATATTGCCGAGACCTGCTTGAAGTCTTTCAGTAATTTCATACCAAGAGTTAAAGCGGGTTCTGGACCGTATTCGTCTTGAATTTGTTTTAGCACATCTGGTATTACCGACATGGATGGTACACCATGTGTTTTTGTGTAAATGGAAGAAAAGACTGTACCCCAAGTGTCGCAGTCCTCCACGTGTGGTGCGATTCCCATTGGAAGACAGATATTCAGAATCCTGTGTTTATCCACAGGGGTGGTGTCTGGAAACACCGCCTCTATTTGGGAGATTTTTTGTGCTATCCAGAATGATATTTGTTCCCGTTTAGCTGGTACTCTACCTAGGCAGGACTGTATGTTCTGTGGTGTAATTTTATTCGTGTTCCCCTGATGTGGGGTCAGCTGTGGAATTTTAACTACAGGTTGGATGGTTGAAGTCCGCATTACATATTGGACTAGTTGTCTATATATTTTAATTAATTGTTTTAGTTGTACTAAAACATCTGCTGCAGACATCCTTTCGATGTCTGGATGTGGTGTGTATCCGGCTAGGACCGGCCACGTTGCTCCTGGTCTACCTAGTGGACCGAGCCTGGTGATGTGATTATTATGTTTTAGGGCGCCATTAAACAAGAGCAGGTGCTCTTGGAATTTGAGTGGTACTTCCACTTCCTCGAAAGGAGTGTAGGTATCCAGTGGTTCCTCTATTTTATAATAGTGGAACTCCTTTGTTACAGCATTTGCTGCTGGAAAGTGTATCCATGAATAGAATACCTCTGTCTGCCGATATTCGTGTGCCTCAATTACGAATATGACTGTACCACCTCTTGGTGTCAGTCCATTGTCTATAAGTTTTAACGTTATAGATCTTCTTATGTTGACCGGGAGGAGTTTTATATCCGGGTCTGCTCCTTGCATAGTATTATTAGCTTCTATTATTTCAGCTGCTAATCTAGCTCTCTCTCTTTCATCATCACTTTCTGGCATTTTACTGTCAGGAAGGTTATTCTGTTTGTTTGCAGATCAGGTTTCTTACGGAAACAAAGATTAGATGCACAATATTCTGGAACAGTGTATCCTTCAACGTTGATTGAACCAAGAACCATACATAGGAGTTCCCTCCTGCGAGGTTTGGCGGATTTTACCTCTCACCCACTCCAGACGTCTTTGGAGTATTATGGGAAAAAGGGGTCTGAGTGAAAAAGCACGACTGAGTTACTCTAAAGTCTTGCGTTAGTTTTATCGCCTATCCAAACACGTTGGGCGCCATGTAGTGTAGTTCCTATTATCCCAATAGGCTCTGCGCATTGGAATAATACCTCCAATAGTATAGACCTAGACCAGACGTTAACTAGGTCTTCTACTGTCGATATTAGACTTAAAGTTTTGGGTTTGCCAGCTAGCTCAGAGTTCACTAGAAACTTTCTCGAATAGACAAGGAGGAGTTGAACCTCCCTGGATAGACAAGAAGGGATTTAGTTTCTGACAACCATAGAACATGACAACTTTGCTCTCCCCTAATCAAGAGTGTATCTCTAGAGTCGTGTGAAAACAAAAGACAACTTATTTTACTCAGTCAGTACGTGCATTCTTAGTTTCACCAGATTGTAGAGAAAAGGAAGAGACAGGCGTGTTCAATAAAAGCTGTTATTTATTGATCAGTCTCTTTTCTCGTACAAGAGAAATGGATCGATATTATTGCAATACTTATGGTTAAGTAAAGTGCATACAAAAAAAGCAGAATTATAAAATAATACTGTAAAAACATCGATATGGTTTCTAAGCCATACGTTATTTAAAATGGACAGAATAGATACATACATATAAACATTTGACTAATCGTACTCAACTGGTGCTTCTAACTACGCCTACCCCAGTGTACCTGACCTAAGCCTAATACGTGGGCGGGGATAGAAAGTAGCAGTTTAAGTTAAGTTTGTTTTGCCAAGTGACTGACTCAAGAATTCTCTGCAAGGGGTTATTCAGCTCCGTACCTGAGGTCTAGGATGGTTGAGGGATAGTATCTCTCGTCTGAGGTCTCGATATTCCAAGCTGCCTGCGAGGGCTGCTCGGAAGCGCCGGAGCTGGATTTCTCGGCAGGAGAAAGCAGCGTCTCGTTCTCAGCGCGTCAGGAAGGCGGGGCAGCTAGTGGGCTTCGCTCTCTGCTGGGTTTCGGCAAGTCTCGCTGCTCCGATCTCGTCACCACCGCATGTGTTTGCTTAAGGCAATGTCGGTAATATTTATACCTGTAAGGTGCCGAGATTGACGTAAGGATGGACATAGATACGTCAATAAGGATGTCATATGAGCTGGTCGTTAGCACATTCTTTTACTGAAGTTCTCGGTGAAATCAAAACAATGGCCGCAGGGTTTTTCCCAGGTTGTCATAGGTTTGATTTGTTTTGAGGACTCCGTATGCCTTATCAGGGGCTGGAGGAATATTGCTTTGCCTAATTAGATGGCAAGCGTTATGACCTAATCGGATAACGCGCTCCTGTGCCGTGGTCTGGCGTAATCAGATAACGGTTCCTGCATCATGGGATGGCTGCTAGTTAACTCGTTAACCAGAATAGGGTCAGGAATAGGGGGATCGATACAGAACCTATAGGAATACATCACATGACATTGTGCATCCCGGGAGGGACGTATGTGGAGAAGAGATTATTAATTTCACCCTCCCACATCCCAGAAAGGTACGCATACCTGCCCAAGTGGTCTGACCAAGTGCGGTTAACTATGATAGGAAATTACTTCCGGAGAAGTATCCCCGTTCCTCTAGAGCTAGAAGTAAACCCAGCATATATGCCACTATCTTGCATCCCCATCGATCCATTGCCCTGCAAGCAGTGCCCTTGAGGTGTGTTCTTTTAAGATACCCGAGGACCACTCCCCCTTGAATTTATTCCCCAATCCATTGTCATTCCAAGACCAGCATCTAACCTCTGTACTAGGCATTGCATATTGAGTCAAGGCACTGGATCAAATAGCATGCTAATGCAAGTTCAATAACACGATTGGGAGTGTCAAATAGGAATGTATCAGCTTCTTCTGTTCCTGCAGGTCAATTGTTCCGGTGTTTGCTAAGAAGTGATGTCAATAATGTAAAGAAAGGAAAAGAATAAAACTCTTTAAACGTACCCTCAGCCCCCATCTACACACATCCAGAGCATGAACACAAATCCCCCCCCCCCCCGTCTCCCTGCATGACTGTCCCGGAACTACCCATCCCCCCAACTCTGCAGAGCGCCTGTCGCCGCACCTCAACTATAACATTACCTTTTGGGAGAGCTTGATTCACTAGGGATGGCTCCCGCTGCACCCCCACATAATGGGATAGTGTTACCTATGGCCTATTCTGTGTAAGGGGCAGTACCTGAGAAAGCAATATTACACATTAATTGCAAGTCATAATGTTAACCCCATGCCTAAGTAATTTGTCTAAAGGAACAAGACTCCATTATTCAAAAGGATATAGTATAGCTGAAGTGTGAGTACCATGTTGTCCCTCCCATCTAAGTTTGTTAGTTCTCGGGGCAGTAGTCATTGTGAATGAGTGGACTTGCACCGGCATTCAAGGCGCTTTTTGCCGTGGTGATTTGTGTCCATTTTTACCCTGTTCCTTAGCAGCTGCACCATTGCGGGCCTTGGTATGTTGTCTGTGCCACTTTTGTCGATTCCTTGCTCCATTCCCGGCGACCATTCACCACCCCTCATTCCAGTCCCATGCTTCTTCGGGGTTAAGAAAAACCAGGCCCGTCCCTCCGACTCCACCTGCAGGTTAGCCAGAAACATTATGGAATATTTAATGTTCGAGGCATGTGGGCTGCTGAATTCATATCTTAGCATAGATCGCCGTCTAGTGTTGGGTCCGGATGTTTGCACCTTGTTGTCTTGGAAGAGTCTTCAAAGTATCACAAGATAGGTGACTCCTCCCCTGGACTACAGTGCGCATGGGCATCTTCTCCATCTTCAGATTGTTTTTTTCCGCCATTGGGTTCGCATGCACTTCGACAACTCCAACTTCGGGACCGAAGTTTTTCAACTTTCAAGGGCCAAAAAACGTATACTTGCGACGGTATTGTTTCCGCTCGGTATCCCTTGACTCGACAACTCTTTCCATCTATCTCTGGTAGTCGACGCGGGCCGTTGGGTCATTTCGACGCCACGTGGGCCTCCTGCAGATGGAAAGGACCCCGTTCAAAAGATGCCCACAATGTCGATCCAAGTTTCCACATAGCGATAAGCATACAGTATGCAACAGGTGCCTATCTCCAGAGCACAACGAAGAAAATTGTCCAGCTCGTGCTCCGTTCCGGTCGAAGAAAACTATCCGGAACCGAAGAGCTCCTCGACAAGCGATGCAGCGACAGGCACCAGAACCGGAGAACATTTTTGACAACGAACATGAATTTCCAGAGGCAGCGGACTCCGACCTAGAGCTAGTCACAGTAGAAGACCAGTCGGACTCCGATCAAGACATCCCCCCCCCCCCCCTCCCACGGCGAGGATTAACAATTTTTAGAAGCCTCAGGGAAAAGAGTGGCCTCTCAGGCAGCAAATACACAAGCTCTCCTAGCACACTACGACAGGGCCCTCTATGATGAACTGGAGGGATTATTACAACACCCACCAGAACCCTATAAGGCAAAAGCAAATAACCTAATACAGGAAGGGAAATTCATCACTAACGCATCCATAAAATGCGCCCTTGATGCAGCTGATACAGCCGCTAGGTCTGTCAACACTAGTGTGTTGCTACGCCGGCATGCCTGGCTCCGCATCTCTGGTTTTAAGAACGAAGTGCAATCTACGATTCTCAATCAGCCCATTAACCAAAATTTCTTGTTTGGACCTGCAGTTGATACCATCTTAGAAAAGATGAAAAAGGATACTGACACTGCTAAGTCCATGGGTGCACTTCAATTTCAACAATCTAGGAGCTCCTTTCGTCGCTCCTCTTTTCGAGGCTCAGGCAGAGGCAACACGTCCCAAACCTCTTCATCATTTAAGAGTACTACACAAGGCACCTTTAATAAAGGTTCCAATAGAGGAGGTTATAGAGGAAACAATAACAAAGGCAGAGGACTTGGTGGTAACACCAGAGCCTCCACCGCCAACAAACAGTGACTTCACCACGCTCCCTCCAGACCACCTAACACCAGCCGGAGGCAGAATAACACAATTCCTACCAGTCTGGAACGTCATTACAACAGACAGGTGGGTGAGACAAATTATCCAGTATGGTTACTGCCAGGAACTCACTTCTACTCCACCCATCATACCACCCAAACACCTTCCAATGTCCAAAGAACACATCACGCTGTTACAACAAGAGGTGCTATCCATGCTAGAAAAGGGTGCCATAGAGCCAGTCCCTCTTCAACATCAAGGGACAGAAGTATACTCTCTATACTTCTTCATCCCCAAAAAAGACGGGTCCCTCAGGCCAATATTAGACCTCTGAACCAATACATACTCTCAGAGCATTTCCATATGATCACTCTACAACAAGTACTCCCACTACTCCAGCAGGGGGACTTCCTTGCTACATTAAACCTCAAAAGATGCATACATTCACATCCCTATACATCCAGCTCACAGGAAATACCTCAGGTTCACAATAGAAGGTCACCAGTATCAATTCAAAGTTCTCCCCTTCGGGGTAACTACGGCACCTAGGGTTTTTACAAAATGCCTAGCAGTAGTAGCAGCACACCTCCGAAGGCAACACATCCACGTGTTCCCCTACTTCGACGATTGGCTCATAAAAGCCAAGTTGTACGCACAATGTGCCAGCCATACCTCACAGACAATCCAGCTGCTACACAGTCTGGGATTTTCAATAAATTACCCGAAATCACATCTGAAACCCTTCCACATACAACAATATCTGGGAGCAACTATAGATACCTCAGTGGCGAAAGCATATCCAAATCCTGCCAGGATAGCCAACATACAATCTCTCACTCAAAGATTTCTGCCACAACGCTCCCTGACAGCTCGAGTGTTCATGCAGCTCATAGGCATGATGGCCTCCTGCATATTCATCTTCCCTCATGCTCGGCTTCAAATGCGTCCCTTACAGGAATGCCTAGCACGGAAGTGGAACCAAGCTCAAGGACAACTAAAAGACCTAGTGTTGGTAAACAGTCGCACTTACAACTCTCTGCAGTAGTGGAACCCACAAAAACTTTCCAAGGGGCGACTGTTCCAAGAGCCAGTTCCACAAGTAGTATTAACAGCGGACACATCACTGACAGGTTGGAGAGCCCATCTCCTTCATTACACAGTACAAGGTCTCTGGACAGCCAAACAAAAGACACTATATATAAACCACTTAGAGTTACTCGCAGTATTTCTAGCAATGAAAGCCTTTCAGAAATACTTGCGCAACAAAGCTGTGTTAATCCGGACGGACAACATGACAGCCATGTACTACATCCAAAAGCAAGGAGGGACACACTCTCTGCAACTATCTCTCCTAGCCCAGAGCATATGGAAGTGGGCAATTCCACAAAACATTTACCTCCTGGCAGAACACCTCCCAGGAATAGACAATCAGATAGCAGATCTACTAAGCCGACACAGTCAACAGATACACGAATGGGAGATTCACCCTCGAGTTCTCCAACCATTCTTCCAAGAGTGGGAACATCCATAAATAGATCTGTTTGCCACAAACGAAAACTCAAAATGCCCGTCCTTTGCCTCCAGGTTCCCACACCGTTTGCCACAAGGCAATGCGATATGGATGAACTGGTCAGGCAGATTTGCCTACGCTTTTCCACCAACCCCACTGATTCCATTAGTGGCACGCAAACTAAGGCAACAGTCACTCACAATGATCCTGGTTGCTCCCACATGGGCAAGACAGCCAAGGTACACGACGCTCCTAGAACTCTGTTGTTCCTCACCAAAGACTGCACCTTTTGCCACAATTTTTAACACAGAACCATGGAGAAATCAGGCACCCAGATCCGAATCAGATGAACCTAGCGATCTGGCTCCTGAGGTCTTAGAGTTCGGATATCTTAACTTGCCTCCAGACTGCATGAACATTATCAAGGAAGCAAGGCGTCCCACTACCAGAGCATGCTACGCAGCTAAATGGAAAAGATGTTTAATTTATTGTAATAATAACCAAATCAATCCATTAGATGCCTCTATCCAAAACTTAATCTGTTACCTGCTACATCTTCAAAGATGTAACCTAGCATACTCATCCATAATGCTACACCTGGCTGCTATAGCAGCATATTTGCAAAACAGACAACATGTGTCCCTATTCAGAATACCACCTATTAAAGCTTTTATGGAAGGACTTAAAAGAATTATCCCTCCAAGGCATCCACCTTCTCCAGTCTGGAACTTAAATGTAGTACTTACCTGACTCATGGGACCTCCCTTCGAACCACTTCATTCATGTGAACTACAGTTCTTAACATGGAAGGTGGCATTTGTAATTGCCATTACCTCCCTCAGGCGAGTGAGTGAGCTACAGGCACTAACCATTCAGGAACCTTTCTTGCAAATGTGGAGTGGAGTGGTGTGGCTCACTGGTTAGAGGCGGCAGACCCGGAAGCAGAGGACGGCCCGAGACCAGGGTTCTATCCCCGACGCGGCAGGGTCGTGGACCAGGG
This sequence comes from Lissotriton helveticus, assembly GCF_964261635.1. Classification (NCBI taxonomy): domain Eukaryota; kingdom Metazoa; phylum Chordata; class Amphibia; order Caudata; family Salamandridae; genus Lissotriton; species Lissotriton helveticus. The sequence continues at coordinate 1,135,668,875 of NC_136063.1, forward strand.
TCAGCGGACTCGATAATTCTCGCCTCGGTGCCTACTCTAACCAGGGATCACACTCGGCAACTCTGGGCATTAGCTTGCCTCATCTCCACAACGGCCCCCCACATACGCCAGGGATGCCTGGTTTCACCTTGGAGATACCCAGTAGGGACCATCTCACAGTGAAAGCCAGGACGGGTTCCCCAGCGGTCTACAGCGCAGAGATACTCCTTCGGGAGTCGATTCTAGCGCTTTAGAAACCCACAATTAATTAATTAATTAAATACACCACAATAAAGTAGTGCTTCGTACAAACCCTAAATTTATGCCAAAAGGTATCTCTACTTTCCACATCAATCAGTCCAGAGAATTGCCAGTTTTCTTTCAAAACCCGCAATCCGTGGCTGAAAGAGCTTTACACACACTAAACGTTAAAAGAGCTCTGCTATATTACCTTGACAGAACAAAATCATTCAGAAAGACAAGGCAACTATTTGTTGCTTTTTCACCACAACATAAGGGCAATCCCATTTCCAAGACAGGAATAGCCAGATGGATAGTTAAATGCATTCAAATATGCTATCAAAAAGCAAAGCGTACTTTAACAGTTCCCCCAAGAGCCCACTCAACGCACAAAATGGGGGCATCCATGGCTTTCCTAGGAAATATTCTCGTAGAAGACATATGTAGGGCAGCTACATGGTCTACCATACACACTTTCACTAAACACTACTGTGTTGACGTGCAAGCTAAGCAACAAGCTGCTGTAGGCCAGGCTGTCCTTAAAACTCTTTTTCAAACCACTGCAGCTGGTACAGGTAGCCACCGCTAGAGGAGAAACTGCTATACAGTCTATGCTAAGATATGAATTCAGCAGCCCACATGCCTCGAACGGAAAATGCTACTTACTAGTATGCATCTGTTCTTGGCATGTAGGGCTGCTGACTTTCATATCGCCCACCCTCCTCCCCGGTGCCTGTCACAGCTGCAGGGTTATCTTTTTACATACATTTACATGGTCATCTCTTACTTTCCTATACTCCATCTTTGCCATAATGGTGAAAAACAATCTGAAGATGGAGAAGATGCCCATGCGCACTGTAGTCCAGGGGAGGAGTCACCTATCTCGTGATACTTCGAAGACTCTTCCAAGACAAAAATGTGCAAACATCCGGACCCAACACTAGGCGGCGATCTATGCTAAGATACGAATGTCAGCAGCCCTACATACCAAGAACAGATGCATACTGGTAAGTAGCATTTTCCTTCCTTGTCCTTAATGGCCTTTTGACCTCCAAGAAACTGCAGCGTTTCGTCTGGACCTGCAGTGTGAAGTTAGGGAAAAAAGGTTACCGTTGCATTTTTGTATGTTACCGACTGGGTGCTAGGGGCTGTTTGAAGTGTAACTTCTCGGTCTCGAAAGTTAAATATATGGGTGATGATGGAGCGGAGGGAGACCCTAGCTTTGGGAGTCTGAACGGAATCCGATGATCTTGTTTGCCTAAAAAATACTTGGAGAGACCACGAGGTTGCAGTTCCTTAAGAATGAGATCTTCGACAAACAAGTCCACTGCAGATCCCTCGGCACGCTCAAGAATTCCTAGTTATACACACATTGTTGCGGCGTGATGATCTACCTTTGTAGTCCTCTAGACAAGCTTCCATTATTTTATTGGCAGTTAACAACTCACTTGCTTGGGTCTTAAGAGCTGTAGAATCATGGTGCTAGGTGGTTGTGGAGTCGTCCACTTCTTTAAATCGTGTACTTATGTTCCGAAGATCTGCCGATAGCATAGAGACATCTGCCTTGATGGAATCAATGAGCTTTTCCAGGGCTATGTGGACTCCATGGATTGCTGCCATGAGCGCATGTAGTATGGGCGGTGGTTCTTCAGTCTGTGATTAGGAGGCAATTAGAGGAGGACTTTAAGAATCGTTTGGTGTATCTATATCCCCCCCACCCCACTGCAGTGCAGTAGATCTGGAGGGTCTCAGTGAGTGCTCCTGCAATATTGTAGACCATATGTTAGGATTCTATCCGCACAGGCAGCCACTAACAAGGGGTATCCTCTGGAGCCTGGTGGTCAAGATGTACAGGATAAGTGAGGTCTCCTAATCACCAAACATGTCCACCACTACTATCATGCACACAGGTGGGATGCCAGTCTTATTCGCAAATCAGGGCTGGGAACAGATACTCCGGTAATTTCCAGCACAGCCAAATCCGACAACACCTTGCCGAGCTGAACGATGCCAACTACTGGCACACAGGGGTGCTGCTCACCAAAAAGTTCTTGATCAAGTCTAACACCTGGGGATAATTCTAGGGTAAGGAGTCTGCAGCTAGATATTATTTTATTTATTTATTTATTTTATTTATGCGATTTTATATAGCGCGAACTTTACCCGAAGGTGTCAGAGCGCTTTACATAAGGACCAGTTGAAAAACATAAGGACTTAGGATTACATGTGTTACATAGAGGATACAAACAGAAAAAAATTGCAAATGTACAAGAAGTAGAGTCACACAAGGAGATACAAATGGATATACTCTAAGAGTCACATAGGAATGGTAGATAGCACAAAGGTCTACTGCATAAACTAGTGATTAAAGTTCTCTATATACATAGGGAAGGGATATGACTGGATATACTCTAAGAGTCACATAGGAATGGTAGATGGTACAAAGGTCTACTGCATATACTAGTGATTAGAGTTATCTCTATATACATAGGGAAGGGATACAAATGGATATACTCTAAGGGTCACATGGGAATGGTAGAGAGCACAGCGGTCTACTGCATATACTAGTGATTAGAGTTATCTCTATATACATAGGGAAGGGATACAAATGGATATACTCTAAGGGTCACATAGGAATGGTAGATGGTACAAAGGTCTACTGCATATACTAGTGATTAGAGTTATCTCTATATACAGAAAAGCAGAGTTCCATAAGTGTGGATGCAGTCACAGCACAAAGGGAGGGTGGGAGGGATGCAAGGGTATGGAGAAAAGGCAAAGCAGAAAAGGGAAGAAACATTTGAGGATCATCAACGGGGAAAAGGGTTAAAGGACGAGGGAATGGATGGAGGGTCAGAGTCCAGAGAAAACTGTCCGAAATCAGCAGCAAAATGGCGGCCAGGACAAAACAAAAAGTTAAGAAGTCCAGGAGAGAAGGTGGTGGTGTGGTACGGCTGCCCGTCACCCACCAGCAGCATGTTGCCCAGGTGGGAGATGAAGCTGGAGGCCAGCCGCTGGCGCGTCTCCATCTTGGAGAGCTTGCGGTCGGCGGGCTCGGTGGGGATGAGGGTGTGCAAGGTGGTGAAGGCCGTGTTGACGCTGTTGGTGCGGTCGTGCGTTGGCCGTGTGGCGCTGGCACGGCAGCTGGTGGGTTGTGTGTGGATTCATCCACCCTGGAAGTTGTGTGGGAATCGGCGGCGGGCCGGCAGGGGGGCAAGCAGTGTGGACTCCGGGAGCAATGCAGCCTTGCTATGCAGATTCACAACACTGGTGCCATGCGGGGGGAGGGGTGAGTGATCCGGAGACCAGGCCCGTGCTGCAGGACCGCAGGGCATTCCGGTAATGGCAGTGGCCCCAAACCGGCAGCAGGTCAGGAGGCAGGCCAGAAAATCCGAGAGAAGGCCGCAGGATTAACAGGAGGCCGGAGAGAGGTTAGGGCAAGCCAGTGGAAGCGGCGATCGCCATCTTAAAGTCAGGCAGGCGCTGGGAGGATTCCCTCGGTGGGGGTCGCCGCCAAAGTGAAGCTGGATATTATGTCCCGTCAGCTGCGAAAATCCGCGAAAGTCTCGGCAGGCCGGGAGAGCGCAGGTCGCAAACCTACCTCCCAGAGGCGGCCACAGTCGGTGGAGTCCACGGCGAGGTGCCGCTCGCCATTTTGAGCGCCGCCGCCCTCTCTTCACCACCTCATGGAAATCGAACGTGTCCCCAAACTCAGGAGCGATCACTGTTGCTCCGCAAATGCCCCACTCGCACCGCTTCAGGTGGGGAACATGAGCGATAAAAAAGAAGGGCTGTAGCCGCCTAAAGCCGGGTTAGAGCAGCGCGTGGACCGGGAGCCGAGACAATCTACGTCCGCTCAGCTCCCGGCTCCTCCTCCTTTGAGTCTCTACCAAATAAGGCTTGTTGAAGGTAAGTAACTTGGTCACCAGGGCTGAAAAAACTGATGGTGAAGTTAAAATCTGATTACCTAGTACCCTTATGTAATTATTGTAGTAGGAGTCCTATTCTCCCTGAGTTTCCCTGAAATGCTATCCAAGATGTATACACATGAATGTTTTGGATCGCACATCTGTGAACCTTTTTGTTGCCTCTGCCTACCATCTTATGCTGCAGAGGCAGAGGCAAAAAATTACCAATATGAGAGTTAAAGTCCCTGGGGGGTGGTGCTAAGAAGTTCATGCATTTGAAATGACCTCTAAAGCACCTTTCCCATTCATAGATGTTCCTCAAGACTCAGTGGAACGAAATACTCAGGAAGCCTAGATCAAGTGCTAGGCATGGGTCATTTCCTTCAAAATTAAGAGAATTGTGGTTTATGGGCATACGTAGAGTTTGGAGACATGAGTGAGTTCCACGAAGTTAAGGCCAATTTACCGTTTTGATTTTTCAGTAAATGAAACTCTGTGATAATTTAGTATCCGCAAAGGAGGTCCCTGGAAAGGAGGTGCATCACTTTACTTGAAAAACTGGTAACTGACAGCCTGGTAAATTGTATTAGGATGTTGCAAGGCCTCAACGCTGATATCTGATTACTTTACACTTTAAATAGCCTCCTCAGCCAGTTCGAAAGAGAGACACTTGCTGGTGCTGGAGAAGAAAAGAAAGATTTGCTGATGCTCCTCAGAGGAGTTCCTGACTGCCTAACTTAGTTATGTGGAGCGTTATCTCCAGCTCAGTCTTCTTGAACCCATGCCACTAGCCCTCTTTTGCAGTACTCATACTGCCAGTTGTCTAGTCTTGGGTTCACAAGGCCTTCCATTATGTCCAAAGATTCCATTTAAGAAATCGTAAATTGCAACAAATAACGAGTCGCATATGTGATTCCTTAACTGGAATATACAAAATGGGTTTGTTAAAAGTGGTCACAATTTGCGCACCGACTTCTAAGAAATCCGTAGGTATTTCGAGAATTGACCGATGTATTAATAGGTTGCTTCTCAAAATACTGATTTGTACGGTTTTAATTTGACTTACCTCATTAATATGCTTGAGGTATGTTATATATTGAGACCCATTGCGATTGGCTGAAATAACAAGCAGGGTGGCATGCTGGGGTCAGCAAACAACTGTGCCGGTGATTAATTTTAAATAAAGCATTTTCTTAAAAATGCAGCCCCTTTTCCTTAAGGGAAAACAGGATGCATGTGAAGGAATTTGTGCAAACCTTTTCTATGAGCTGGCATTGGTCTCATGGAACGTTTTTGTTAAAATTCACAAAGGGGAAGGTGTCTAGTGAGGAACCCTTCCAATTTGGCAATTATTTATCGTCTCTTTGAGGCAGTGGTAAAATAATGTTTTGCAACTGGATTTCGGTCTCAAAACATCAATACATCCCTAAAGGAATCTCTATTTAGAAGGGATGGCTTTAACATTCCCTTTCCAACTACATATTTGGTTTCTATTCCCCAACTCAAAACAAATCAAACTCCATTAGTGACTCTGTAGCTTTTGTTAACATATTACTGAATTGCTAACTGTGTTTGGTAAATTTTGAAATGCCATTTTGCGATCGATAAGGCTCTTATTTTTTACGAATTAGTACAGACTGTAAAATGGCTTGATACATGAGGGCCATGATATCCTTGTGTGTGAAGCTTGGATCCAGAGTAGCTGAGAAATGCCTGCTAAGTTGTTGTCCTTCCTGGGAAGAACATTCCTGGAAAAGCCTGACTTTGGAGGAGGCTGAGAAGTGCCTCTTCCCAAGGGGAGCTATGCGGGAACTCATGTTGGTAACTTAATGCAGTTGAGCTAGCCCAGGCGATACTCAGTTTGTACTGATAATGTCATTGCTTAACTTGAAGGATTGCATTAATTAAGTCTGGTTACCCTCCATGTCAAGTCGTTGGACGGGACAAGACCAGACCACTGAATCTGCATCAAACTGCATGAGGTACGTGCACCCTGAAAGAGATCCTGTGTACTGCGTTACCTGAAACCCTGTCAATTGACACACTTTCACCCAGGATTCACCTCACGTCAACTAGCTGGCTTGCTTAAGATTTAAAACTGTCAAGTCATCTCCAGTCTGGGACAGCACCTCTGATCACCATCTTTGTCTTCCTGATTCCCGCTAGTAGACTACTCTTTAAAAACAGCTCTTCAACTTCAAGGCAAAGCTCCAGCAGAGTGCCCTACATCTATGATCCAGCTCGCTATACATTTAACAAGACTTTACCAAGTGAGACAGCCTAGTGATAATCACAGTTACAGCATCACAGATACTGAGAAATGGAAATTGGTGTTCCTTAAATAAACTCCTATCCTCCTTCCTAAACATGAATAGATTCTAAAGTCATCTAACCTAAGTTCTGATTCTAAGACACAAATGAGTCATTGGGAAAAGTCTCAGAGGAATTCAGATTTGCCGTAAGGTGTTAGCAAATAAGTGTGTAGCATAAAGCTGCACACTTGCAAGAAAGCAGAGACCCCCTCAGAGTCGAAAAGGAAAGGATCTGAATCTGAAATCTAACTGTGTGAGACTAATCAAAAACAAGAAGTTTTAAGAGCAATCATATCTTTCTTCACTTCACCAGAAACCCATTTATTTCTCCTCCCCACAGAAGGTATCGGCAACATTCTTCGGATTTCTCATCCCATAAACTTGGACAGTCACTGCAATCTTGAGCATCTCCTTATTCCTGATATGCGATAAGTAGTAGGCTTCTTCAGCTCGTTAGTTCTTCACGTCCTTGCCTTCTCAGGCCTCACTATCAATAATACAACAATACCCCTTTCTCTGACTATGAAATCATGAGAACGCACCTGCAAAAGAAAGAACACGCAAGGCAAGCAAAAATACATTTAAAAATTAAGGCCTTTTGTCAGGCTAACTTTGGTTAAATATTTCAAAGTGCATTTTGAATATGTGATTATATATGCCCATGGAGCTCCAGAATAAATGGGTTCATGATTACATATGCAATGCGCTTTAATAAATGCAGTATAACTTGAAACACAAGTGTTAAGGCGAACGAGAATTACATGTCTGCACAGTTAACCAAAAAATTGCCTACACACGTTTGAGTCTCTAGTTTCTACAGTGAATGCATATCAGTAATGCATTAAATGCTCCATTCCATGTCATTAAAGTTGAGGTACACAACGTATAAAGTGTCAGGTGTATGTGAACATTGCACTTCTGTGACTTGTAAGGATGGAGCCTCATTTGCACTTCTCCAAAACTCTTTCCTCTGTGAGCCAAACTGTGCCTTCAACATGTCACCTCCAGATAAGGGTTTCTTTCCTGTAAATCAGAACTCAAGTTTACTACTCATGCTGTGCCACTTGCATTGTTCTTAAATGGAAGCCCGGTGACCCATTTTCACCTTCTCTAATAATCTCCCATAGTTCTGCCCGTGGTGGCCCAGAGCTGGCCAACTCTGTCCTAAAGGTACAAGCTGAAAATCCTTTTCTCATTCCAAATTGTATTCATTAAAATACCCCTTTGTTTATAAAAAATATATATTTGGGTAGGGTTATAGGATAAAAAGATCTCTAGCTTGAGGAATATTGCACATATTTAGCATATCTGAGTGAGTATGCGCTCTTCCCATGGGGCTTTCTTTTATCGCACTAGACCTACCTGATTAATAGTTCTTCGTGCCTCCTCCAACTGCACCATGAAACCCGATTGTTATTGAGTTTGTGATCAAGAGGCATTTTACTCTCTTGATGAAATGTATGATTCATAGTAACTTTTATTGTTGGGGATTGCATTGTTCCATTTAATTGGGCAGCTTGCATACAAGATGGAGCACAATAGATCTTTTGATCCGTAGCGCTCTTAAATGTTTTCCAATTGTTAGGATTAACAGTTGACATTTATTACACTATGAGTCTGATTCTGTAGAATGTTATTAATGGTGATTTACAGAATGATTAATGATAACGTGTTGATTAGCATTGAGTAAGACTTCACAAAACTATAGTTTATTTTGTGCAGGAGGATAGCATCCATTCAGGGCTTCTTTGTTGCTTTCCCATTTTTTTTGTTTTTCCTAAACATCATTTATTGAAGAGTATGGAAACAAGAATCATTCAGGGAGGTCACAATTCATAATTATAATGGTTTCTTTCCCTTAAACGTGCAAAAGCATGTACTGTAAATCAAAGAAAATTAATCACATCCAAGCTTCATTGAAATAACTCTTTTCCATCGCAACTTAGTAAAATATGATGTATTACCTTAAACTCTGTAGAGGTGTGATCAATGAAAGCTTGGCCCAATCAGAACATGTTGTGTTTTGTACAAAATAGGTCAAACGTCCCCCCACAATGTGATGAAAATGTTGACAATTTATTTGGGGTACATCTTAACCAATACTACCAGTACTACACCGTGGGTTACAGTAAGTAACCTGCAAGATCATGTGGAGCTAGCCCTTTCCAATAATAGAAAATACTATTGGGCATCCCAGTTAGTAGCAAATAATCAACAGTAAATATTTGTTGGGCCAATGCAATGATAGAAGACTGGCAGGTCGATGAAGCATGCAGTCAGACTGAAGAATTGTGTTGGCTCTCGCTCACTGTAAATTGCAAGATGTGATTTGTTTTGGGAGGAGGGATACATTGCTGAATGTTACCTTGGAAGTATATGGAAAGTGACATTTAAACAGTGCTCTCCATCCTCTTTGCCCTGGTGAGGGGAAACTGCTTTGGGAGGTAAATGTATAGCAAGGTTTTATAGTTTGTAAAACAAAGCTCTCGGGCCGTACTGGTGATATGGGCTGTCATTGTTCTCAGTTCAGTCTTAGAAATAGATGAGGACTTTGTTCTACCACATCTGGATGTTTTAAGGCATTTACAGGCTAGATTAGCCTCAATTCCTTTGATTGACAAGTTAACAATTGTGCCACATTATTCTCAAATAATAGTTTGGTTTATTAGGGGTTGCATAGAGGACAATCTTGTGCCTTCGTTACAGCGTTAACGTAGTCTTCAGGATATTTTTGCAGACCTTAAGTAGAAGTGAGGTTGATACCGGTCCTCAAGATGCAATTGGTGAAATAGTACTTGGTGGAGAACACTCACTTGTGGGATTTAATTACCTAGAGAGAATTCGGAAACTTCCTCACCAGAGTACATCAGGTGCTGAACTGTGAAGTAGCTATTGGTCCTCCAGATGCAGAGTACAGGGGGGGGGGGGGGTGGTGGCTTTCAGGTCCCTAAGAGAAATAGTCATTGGTGCAGAGCACTCGGTGGATTTTTAATAGCTAGAGAGGATTCAGACACTGCCTCCCTGGAGTGCATCAGGTGCTGCAATCAAGCTGGTAGCATTTTGTATATGGAACTAGGCTGCTTAAGAAATCGGTCCATTTATGTTGAGGTCAGCATAGTGGTCAAGGAGTTAGTGGACAATAAACAATGGCACTCTCCTTTGTTCTGACTACTACAAATCATTACAGATGAGCAACTTATCACTGACACTTCATTGTGTTTAGCACAGTTGGTAGGTAGGACAACCAATTCCCACCAAAGGATACAACGTCACCCACTCTGAAAAGATTTGATTAGAGAGCTATATTATCTCATGTAAAAGTTAGAATGAGAGTAAGGTGATGGGCCACTTAAACTCACCAAGGTATTTAAACCATATACTCTCCACATTCATTTGCATGTTTGCCACTCTGATCTCTGTCATATGGGATATAGATTGATTAGAAAATCAGGGTGTATGTGTAATCTCCTCAGGGACCCACCAGTCAGCAATTTTTTTTTGCTGTAATGGGAAACACATTAAACACCGTGCTGCAGCACCACCTTGGCTTTTAACATATTTGTTCTACATAGTGAGACCTTCACAACAGCTTTTGCTCATCCTTATGTGCTGTCCATTAGCTATGCCATCTATTTGTCATTTCATATCCGAAGTTTGTCTGTCATGTTTCTACTGCAAATCCCTTTTTCCTTCTTTGCAGTTTCCAATACATGAGAGTTTTAAGGTGGTCAAGCTAAGTGAGAAAGCATTACTTATAGTAACACCTGCCCTGATGGTCAAAAGCCTTTTTTTACCTCTGACTTCCTCTGGAGCCATTATATTCACCTTGATTTCTCATATTGCTAAAAACTGAAGGAGACGCAGGTATAGTGTGCATGTAGAGCACCTACATATTTGTGGAGGCAAGCAGTTGTTTCTTATCTTCTTATTTACCTCCAAGTGCCCAACATTCAATGTTAATGTGGTGCCTTCTAGACTATAGTCATGGAGTTACTATGATTTGTATACTTTATATTTTCAGGATGTGCTGTTCATATGTCTATCTTTGTTACTTCTTCTATAATTCTATATGGAAAAACATTTTGCCTTAAACCTTTTCTTTTTTTCCTATCAGCGGATCTCACCTTTCTTTGTGATAAACGTTGCAACAAGAAACGTCAGTGTGGCAGACACAAATGTAATGAGATTTGCTGCGTGGTAAGTACAGTGCATCACTTGTGCCTGTAATGAGTTGAAACTGCTCCATTTCATTGCTCTTCCAGCTGCATTCTGTCCACTAGCAATTGTAGCAAATGGATTCCCTGCGTGAACAGTGCAGAGTTAAAATTTATAAAGCATTATTTGAGGACAAGCATATATTTTCCTGTACCTTAAATCATTATTAGATTCAATATTAGATTAACAGATGCTTGTTAGAAGATTGAGGAATATTCTTGGCTAATAGAATTAGTACATGACGGGATGAACCTCTATCCCACATTACGCTGTCTTCTTCGCTATGCCTGGCAGATAGGGCCAGGAAGGTGATTGGGCAGCTGAGAAGTATTGCTTAAAAATACTTTTGTAGTAGTCACTGTAGGATGCAGTTGGCACATACAGCACTTTATTATTCTTTAAATAAGTAATTATGCTTGATCTATGTATAGATAAAAGTGAGTAATGTATGGATGGTATTAATAAAATAGAACCCGGCACTACCCTAGACATCTGTCTGCAACCACAGACTAGCAGCAGAAAATGTGCAGCAAAAAAATGCTTCATATGTTGTGCATGCAGCCCAGTTCCAAACATGCAGCTTGGACACTGACCTTCGTTCAGCGTAAAAGGTGGATGTTTAACAAATGGAAACATAAAGGCCCACAAAACAGAAAACAAAGTAATGTTTCAAGGTGGTTCGTTATTTGCGCCTACCCAGCAAGCTTCTCTTGACCGGGTACAAATACCAGACTGAGCATAATATATAGCCTTCTTAGATCCATGCAAATAATGGTACCCTAAATGACATCCTCATAAAGTGCACCTGAGATTACCCTTACCTTATATCCTTTGAATAGGACTTGCAGTGGGATGGTTGGCAATATTTTGGGAAAACTAGTCAATAGGAGCAGGCGATGGGTTTAGTGTTCAGCAGCTTTTAGGCACATGCAGTCCCTACAGACTATTTTTATTGACTAAAAGGAACACAAGCTTGTGGTCATGTTCAGTGTCTAAGTGAGATGTGGTGAGCATAATGAATCTTATACCATTCAGACCGAACTGATCAATAATTAGTTTTGGTGCCTTGTTTCTCATCTAGTTGCCTCTTCTCCTCCAGTAGCATTGGAGGAATTTACACATCATATCTTTTCAGTATTGATCTCCATGTAAACCCTACCTTAAAAAATGTACCAGCCCCATTGACAATGTTATGTAGCTGTAACAGACGTTCTTCGGTATAAGTATTTTTTATTAAATCCTATGCAACACACTGATCAACTCAAAGAAAGACTATTCCTTATTACTAAGCACCTTTAGTTTTTTACTGGATTGAGATCCTCTTCTTACAAAGGGGAATCTATGGAAAGGCTCATGCTGAAAAAGAGTATTATTGACCAGTAGCTGATGTTCTTTGGCTTGCATCCCTTCCTTATATCCTTAAGTGACAAATGTATCCTTCTCTTTTGTGAAGGTGTTTTTCAAATACATTCCCAATCTCAAACATATTCATTTTGTAGCAATTTTATTTGCGTTATGTTATTTTTTTAACATTACAATCTACTTTATATACTGCTTAAGTAATAGGAAAGGTCGTTTTTACATTTGTAAAGTATGGTTACATTTTTGTATGAGAACAGGTTTAACTGTGGTATTTGCTTCAGATGGCAACTTAAAGTATTAAGATACATGGCCTATTGTCCTTTATATATAGCCTCTACATTCCGAAAAGAGATCGCTCTCATTTCGACCAATATTAGCAATCTGATAGAGACTTCAAGCTGCAGAGCCCTATCCTTTGAATTTCCCAGGCGTCAGGCTGGATCCGGAAACTTTTGCTGAGCAATAACCCTTGCACGCGCCGTCGAATGGTTCTATTCGGCTCCGCGTGATGTTGTCGGTTATGACGTTGCAGTACCTATTTATGCGCCACCCGGCGTGCGGACATCAGTTCTTTTCATGCCAGTTAAGTGCCGATCCTGGAAGTGCTACCCCTCTGTCGCTTTGCTCTGTCGCTTTTTGACAGGCTTTTTCCTCGACTTTTGTTGACCTCCTATGATATTTTAGGGATTTGAAGGCAAGGTGTCAGGTGTAAATAAAAGGTCTTTATTGTTCCACAAACTATAAAGGCACTTTTGCTTCCCACATTTTGGGTCAAGAGGTAGGGGAATCTTTTTAACTCTTATCCTCCACAAAAGGAAAGGGCGTTCCGTCGAAGAAACAAAATAGAAAAAAGGCTATTTAGGACAACCGGTCCTGAGAAGATCCTAATTAGGGAATTGGGAGTGAGGGGCGAGCTAAACACCCGGTTTCTCCACCACCAGTGTCACGTTTTTTCTTTAATGTTCCTGCCTTGACACGCTCCCAGGCCCACAGCTATTTTTCCGCCAAGCACGCTCAACCCCCCTCCCTTGTCCTTTAGCAACGTCTGAGGTGCCCTTAACAAACCACCCCTGAGGCGGCCACGTACCTCAATGAGCTATGCTCCTCCAGGAACGTGGCTGGCAGTCTCGTGTTGCCGGATAGGGTCCGGCTCCCTCCTTGCACTTCTCTCCTGGTTCTTCAGTTCCAGGTCCAGTACGGGAGCCTTCCTTGTGCAGTCGTCGATACTTCCGACCCTTTTGTCCTGGGTTTCGGGGTCCCTTGTATGTTGGGTCTCGGTGCTGCTGTCGTCCGTCCTTGACTCCTCCTGCTCACTTGGGATGACGCTCTTCTTCCTCAGGACACCAGATATGTAGTCGTTGTTCTAGACTTCGAGGGTTCTGATTGGATTATGTGACAAACTCAAGTGGGTCGGCTTGGCTTCCAGGAAATTGAACCTGTTAAAGGAATCGGCAATTTCACCCTCAGCCGGATCTATAGGAGACTGCAAATAGAGTAGAGGAGAGACATAAGGGAGGGAATACATCCTCACTCTCTTCCTCATCCCGGCCCTAACCAGGCAAGTCGTGACACCTCCAGATTTCTTTTTCCATCATGTGTGAGGATTTCTTCAAGGAAGATAGCGTTTAAGCCGTGCGGGGCCTGTACCCGCACAATGTCGGTCACTGATCCCAACCTCGTCTGCCTCTGGTGTCTCGAGCACGACTACGATCTGAAGTCATGCTCGAACTGTTGGGCCATGACTCCTAAGACCTTATGGGAGTGGGCTTTGAGGCTTCTGGCAGCCGACACCGTCAATCGAGACTCAATGGAGGTCCTGATCAAGGCAGAGGATGTCGCAGGACTGCTCTCAGATCCCAAAGTCTTCTTCGTCCCACTCCAGGTGGTCAGACACTCTGGGAAGAGGCACAAGAAGTCCAAGCTGAATTAATCTTCACCTCGACTGTCGTCCATCAACGAATGAGGTAAGGAGAACTGACGCTCTAGGCACGGTACTACGGTGCAGGAGTCAGGGTCGACTTTGCATCTCCCTCCTTTTCCAGGAGCAGGAGCGAACCTCACTCAGATTAAATAGTTCTAAAAGTGCATGTGCTGTGTATTTTAGCGGGCCGACCCCTCTGATGAGCCTTCAGGCCACGCGTGGTTGGAATGGGCCCATCTGATTTGACGTCGTTGGCTCTGGCCACTGTGCTGGTGGGGCCTCAGAGATCTGATCTCGGATCTGGGTCGACGCTGGTCATGCCACCATGACCTCCCCAGCATCAGAGCCAAAGTTGGTGCCTTCAGCACCTCTGGTGCGTGTCTGCAGTGCCAGCTCATCCTTATCCCTGATGCCATGGAGTCGAAATGACATCACTCGTGGCTGATTTCGATGTCAATTGAACCCAGGGATTCGGTGTTGTTGCCTCAACACTTTGTGGATGTATGAGGCTCGGGAGAGGAATGGGAGGGGTCTATGAACCCTCTGGAACACCAGGATGACTCTGCAGAGCAGTTGGACTGTTATGAGGGACTTGGGGAAACCAGTGGACTAGTTACTTCTCCAGATATCGGCATGCTCCCTCCACCAACTGTTGCTACGGACGAGGGGGCATATTATGCCATGTTGGTCAAGAGGGCAGCCGAGGTCCTCGGACTGGAGCTCAGTGAAGTTCAGGACTAAGCTCCGGACTGAAGTGCTTCAGCTTTGTGCTTCCTCCTCAAAACCCCCTTTGCCTTTTAATGAACCACTTACTGATGTCCTTCGAGGCATGTGGTCCAAGCCTAGCACAGGGGCTGCTGTGAATAGGGCAAATGCACGCCGCCAACACTCAACCCCAGAAAGTTTGATGGAGGCTGGATTAATTTTAGAAGAAAATGTTTTCTTCCTCCAGCCTGGCATTGCCTTAGGTGAATACAGCTGGCATATTGGACCGTTTCTCCCACTCCCTTTGGGAGACGGTTGCACAAGTGCTGCCACAAGTCCCAGAGGAGGCCTAGGCTGTGCTCTCTCAGGCAGTTAAGGACTGGGAGGGATGCAAAAAAAATTACTATAAGGTGTTGCCTTGATGCGACGTATTCGCTGGACAGATAGATTTCCACGACAGTGGATTTGAGGTGTCATGTCTGTCTTAGGACAACTGGCTTCCTGGGTGATATCCAGGCAAATCTGATAGACATGCCCTTTGATGAAACCCGTCTTTTTGGCGAAAAGGCCGTTTCTGCCCTAGTGAGGTTCAAGGACTCTAATGCTACGGCCAGATCCTTGGGCCTCTCTTCTACTCCTCTAGCCCAGTCTACCTTTTGTCCTTTTCGTGACAGCGGAATGGGTTTCCAGCCGCATCAGCCCTATCCCAGCCACCATCCTGTGCAGGCTTCCCAAGCTGTGTGGGGACGTGGACGCGGTTCATTCTGACCTTGAAATGGAAGCCAGAAGTTGTCGGCCACCCTGACCTCAGCAGCTGCAGCCTCCAAGCACTCCTACTCTGACTCTACAAGACCACACCATTCCAGTTGGAGAGTTCATCATCATCTCCCCCACAGCCGGTCCATAACATCGAACAAGTAGGCCTTGCAGATCATTCTCTTCCTTTCTTTTCTTTTCCTCCTCCCATTCCGCCAAATCAGGAACGGCTGACAGAGGATCATTTAATATTGCTCCAGGAGGAAGTTACAGTTCCATTGGCCAAGGGAGCTATATAAAGGGTCCTGGGTTCAGAAGTAGGCAGTGGCTGTTATTCTCACTACTTTCTGATTCTGAAGAAGAACAAAGGGTTGCGACTCATTTTAGATCTTCAGGCTGTCAATCTCTTCCTAAAGAATGAGAAATTCAAGATGCTCACTTTAGCTCAGATCTTGTCTGCCCTAGACCAAGAAGACTTGATGGTAGCGTTGGATTTGCAGGATGCATGTTTTTACATCCCATCCTGCCGGACCCCAAGCATTAGCTATTGCTCAAGGTAGGCCGCAAACACTTTCAGTTTACGGTGCTCCCCTTTAGCCTTACCAGTGTCCCTCGGATGTTCACCATTCGCAGGGGTTCACTATAAACATGCCAAAGTCACACCCGACTCCTTCTCAGACGCTCGCTTTCATCTGAGCTTTTATGGACACAGTGTTTCGGGTCTATCTTCCCGAACATCGAGTCCAGGATATTCAGGTTATGATTTCGATGTTTCGGCCTCTATCTTGGATTTCGGTGAGACTGACTCTGAGGCTGTTGGGCCTCAGCCTCCTGCATCCTGTTAGTAAAGCATGCCAGGTGGTGTATGCGGGCTCTGCAGTGGGACTTGAAGTTCCAGTGGGCACAGCATCAGGGAAATCTCATTGATGTGGTTCAGATCTCAGAAGGAACTGCAAAAGATTGGCAGTGGTGGTTGAAGAACTGTGATTGGGTCAGCAGCAGGCCGCTCTCCCTTCACCAACCAGGTCTCACAGTTGTGACAGATGCATCCCTTCTGGGGTGGGGTGGCCATCTGGGAGAGGTGGAGATCAAGGGACACTTGTCTCCGGTGGAGTCTGGGTTCCACCTAAATTTGTTGGAGCTCCGAGCAATTCGATTGGCATTAAAACCATGTCTTCCCTCTGTCAAGGGGAAGTTAGTGCAGGTGTTCATGGACAACATCACTGCCATGTGGTACTGAAAAGAGCAGGGCGGAGTGGGGTCGTGGACCCTTTGTCAGGAGGCCCTGCGTCTCTGGACATGGCTGGAACAGCAGGGCATCACCCTGGAAGGCTCTCTGAGCGCCTGGGCAGACAGTCAGCCGGCATTGGGGGAGCAAACTCAGCCTCCGATCAGGCTCCCCCTTCGAGAGGATCTTCTGTCGCAACAGCAGGGGAGGGTTCTACACCTGAACCTGTCAACTCTGCGCCCCATGCGTGGAGATTGAGCGGCAGCCGTTGATGGGTGTTGACCTTCCTCCCGAAGTATGTAACGTTATTGTGGCAGGCAGGTGGCCCTCCACTACGACGGTATACGCTTGCCATTGGCAGAAATTTGTATTATACTGTACAGAAAGGTCTATTGAACCTCTTTCTGCTCCTCTTTCCACTGTTCTTTCATTCATTCTGACCCTTTCAAAGGTTACTTTTCTGCTCTGTCTGCTTTTTTTGCAGCAGCCAGACCATCCCTCACTCTATGGTCACCAATTGTTTGTTTTCTAAATGCGCTGGCTCACTTGTTTCCACCAACGCCATTTGTTATGCCACTAAATTTGGTCCTCACCTACCTAATGTGTTCTCCCTTTGAGCCTTTACATAACTGTCACCTCTGGCTTTTGACCTTCAAAACAGCCTTTTCAGTGGCGATTATATCTGCCTGGAGGGTGAGGGAGTTGCAGGAGTTATCCTGCACTCCTCCCTATCGGATGTCTTTTCCAGACAAAGTGGTGCTTCACACTTGGGCTTATTTTATTACCAAAGGTCCTGACCCCATTCCATCTGGGTGAATCCATCACGTTGCCCACCATTTTTGCTATCCCCCCCCCCATCCCTCTAAAAAAGAGGAGCGACCCCACCGTCTGGACCCAAAAAGAGCATTGTCTTACCTTGACCGCACAAAAGAGTTTCTGATGAACGACCAACTCTTTGTGGGATATTTGGGAGCGAAGAAGGGAAGGGCAGTGCAGAAAAGGATCATCTATCGCTGCGTCGTTCTCTGCATTAAGCTCTGCTATGCCCTGGCTAAGAAGCAGCTCCCTGAGGGATTAAGAGCCCATTCCACCTGGGGGTAAGGCTGTGACTACAGCCTTGGCTTCGGGTGTCCCAGGTTTGGACATCTGTCAGGCAGCGATGTGGGCATATTTGCATACGTTTGCCAAACATTGCTGCCTAGACAGTCAGGTCTGCAGGGAGGGGCATATTGCCCGTTCGGTCCTGCAGAACTTCCTACTTTGAGTTATTGATTCGCAGCCCGCTGCTAGGATGGTATGGCTTGGGTATCTAATTCAAAGGTAAGGAATCTGCAGCTAGAAGTCTATCCGACTAGCAAGTTACTTACCTTCGGTAAAGCATTATCTGGTAGAGACTCTGTCTATCTGCAGATTCCTGAAAGCTCCACCCATGCCTCCCTGCTTTGTGGACTATTGTTATAGAGCTAGGGTTACTCCCCTTTTCAGGGCTCTGTTTGCTCTTGGCTACGTTTGTTACTTCGTGGCTCTGCGCTTCTGGTGTGGGAAAAAACGGAAAGTACTGACATCTGTGCGCCTGGTTGGTGCCTATATAGTTACCACAACGTCATAACTGACGCTAACGGCGCAGTCACGCGGAACCAAATGGATCCACCCGAGGGTGCATGCAAGGGCTGTTGCTCAGCTAAAGTTTCCGGATCCAGCCTGACGTCTGGGAAATTCAAAGGTGAGGAATCTGCAGCTAGATAGTCTCTACCAGGCAATGCTTAACTGAAGGTAAGTAACTTGTTCTTTTAGATATGAAAATATATACAAAATAGGGATGTGGGATAGATTAAGGGCCTGTGTAGACCAAGTAGAATCCTGAGTAGTGGGGTAACAGAATAATGTGTGGCGAGGGGCTGTTAATGAGGGTATTGTGAAGAGTAAATGGAGGTAATGTCTAAAATCTTGGGTGTTGCTCATCATAGTATTCACAGAGCACTTGCGATATATATATTACTATCATGTTCTAAGACTAGCGAATCAGTCATTGTCATGTTCATTAGCTCAAGGAACATGTCCCGTTGTGCTGCAAGGATTGTCTTACAGAGCCCTCTGGCCTACCAACACAACGCTGAACTTTCACTAGCAGCTCATTTAAGGAGCCCCTGAGAACAGGTCGCTACGGAGGGGTGGAGTGTTCGACTTCCATTAGGAAGGAATTGTTTCTTGTGATAAGAGCCAGGTTAACTAACCTTGTGGCTGCACGGTCCTTCTTGGATGTTTTATATATTCATAATGCTATTGGGGGCAAATCTTGTGGGACAGGCTTGTGTGAAATAATGATTTTCAAATTTGTAATGCAGGCCAAGAACGGCCTAAGGAGGGGATAGGACCAGAGCCTGTGTGTAAAGTCACCTACTTGGGCTTAACAGCGGGGCATGTAGCTTCAGCTTGTGGGAAACATTTATTTAATAGTGGCTGGGGAGAAGGAACATCTGTGCAGTACAACGTACTGTATGAGTTTGAATTTCACATTGCAGGATATCAGATGGGGGTAACTCAAGTACTAGCGCCCATTCCTACTTGCCTGGAAGGCTTTACTTGCCTGTCCCTCAGCTGAGTTAGTGTTGAGGAGGCATATGGAATTAGGGACCTATAGAACCAGGAAATTCTCCTCCAGCCATGAATTATGGAGCTTGGATAAAAGGCTGAGGCTCTGAGGTGAGCTCGAGAAGGGCCAGAGTCTATGCAGTGCGTGTTGGATAGTTTTATTGAGTAGGAAGTGGCCCCTGTGGAGAACCAGTTTATTCCTCAAATGAGAAAAAATGGCAGGCATCAAAGAGATCACCAACAGTCATTAAATTTGGCTCTCACCAGTGATTACAATTCCTTGGGCCAATGGGCCGAGCAGGATTAGGAAAGCCTGGCAAAAGAATTTCTGGGGTTTAGGAGTTTAACTTCCTTGTGAGATTTGTGGGTCGTGAATAACATTACAGCACCACATGGAGGAGTTTGGGATGCGGTTGGAAGTGGTGGGCATTCATAACCAGAAGGGTGCTCAGGTCATCCACCCATAACGGCAACTACTGCCTGACCAAAAGCTGTGTGCTCCACCATTGAAGTTGGGCTGCGAAAATGTGTAGTTCGAAATGAGGGGCCCCTAGACAGCTTGCATCATCAGGAGTTAGAGAATGGCAAGTGCCAAATGAGTATCCCTATTATCTTTTCTAGATCTCGAAAAATGTTGTAGGTAAGGCTCACAGAAAGGTCAAAAAATAGAAAAGACAACCATTTTGAAAGTGCCATGCGTTCAATCGGGGCCAGAGAAAGGGATTTTCAAAACGATATTAGAAAGGAAAGGGCTGTCACTGCCCTGGACAGATTTCTATCCTTAAGATCTTTGTCTAAATGATATATTCTAGTACTGAGGTAGCTAAACGTTGTGCGCTCCAAACTTAAAGGACCTCTGCCCAAGTTGAGCTGGGCCCCAGGAATATTAGGAGTCAGTGGAAAGATGCGCAACTATAGCCAATTTGTACGAAAAGCTGTGAAGTTTGTGGAGATGTTGTCCTATTTCAGGTCCTAGTTCTTGAGATAAAGGAGAAGATAATCTTCATTTAGTTTGAGTGGAGGGACGCAGGACGAGATTTCGGGCCCTGGAAGTGATTTACAACTTCCGGGCCCATCCGCTAATCAGACACGCCTAGTTGTCAGCCCCACACACTACAAGTTAGATGCCTTGCACGTCGCGCAGCGGACGCGCGTAGCGGGCACGCCGCTGGCACGCCAAAGGCGCGCCAAAGGCAAGCCTGTCTGCGCCCGTCTGCGCCCGTCTGCGCCCGTCTGCGCACGACCGGGGCCAGGGGCCACGAACCCTGGTAGTCCGACGAGAGGTGTCCCCACTTACAGCGCACAGACACTGCGGAGCTTGGCAGGTCCCATGAACCCCAACTAATGGCATTCAATAGACACTGCAAGCAGCCCCCTTGGCTGCTCCCACTGTAATTTCAAACTACAACCAGGAAATATACCCCCCCCCCTTTGCCCTCCCTTAAAACTGTTTCTGCTAAACTGTCGCTCCCTGCCCCAACATTCAATCGAACTCTGTCTATTAATAGAAGACCTTAACCCTGATGCTATATTCCTCATTGAGACCTGTCTACAAGACAAAGCCGAACTAGCAGTCACCCAAACCCTACCACCCGGTTACCTGATCCATAGAGCGGATCGCAAAACCGGTAGAGGGGGAGGATTAGCGATCATCTTTAAGGATCACTTTCAGTGTCGGTCCTCTATAGAGGAGCTGCCAGACTGTGAAAAACATGAATTTCTCTTTGGAATTTTCACCCACCATCACGCTCTCTGGCCTATTGCTCTACCGCCCCCCTGGACCCCCAGGTCAATTTCTCAGTACACTCCCGGCCACAATCACCAATTTAGCTATCTCCCCATCTAATTACACGATTCTCGGGGATCTCAACATCCACCTTGCTGATCACACCAATATCATGGCCAAGGAGCTCGTATCTAGCCTTTTAGCCCTACAAATCACCCAGAAAGGCTTCGCACCAACCCACATAAAAGGCAACCTTCAGGACCCCGTGTTCAGCAACTCTCTGAACCTCCAGATCGACACTCCTATCCCCCTCCCATGGACCGACCATTCATTGGTCCCTTTTCACTGGAAAATTCCACACAGCATCCCCCTGAAGAGGACCACTCAGACACAGGACAGGAAATGGGCAAACCTTTCCACCAGCCAATGGTCCAATCTCCTAGAGAACTCACTACCTAACCCTAGCTCAGACCCAGAGAGAGCGAACAATAACTATAACCTCTGGATCCAAGGCTCTCTAGACACGTTAGCCCCCAAAAGATCAATCCAAAAAAGGTCTACCCGTAAAACTGCACCCTGGTTCTCCACAAAACTGAGAGAACTTAAACAAACCTGTAGGAAATTAGAAATCCAACAGAAGAAGGAAAATCAATATACCGGAAGGCAATAAGGAACTATAAGTCCGAAATAAAAACTGCTCAATCCTCCTTCTATGAGGAGAAAATTAGTACAGCTGCAAACTCCCCCAAGGAGATCTTTCGCATCGCAAAAATCCTGATCTCTATACCCCAGAAAGAACCCAATCCCGATGAGGCACAAGATCGATGCAACAAGCTCGCAGAATTCTTTTACCAAAAAATTGAGCTAATCGCCAACTCCTTCCCTTTGCCCCTGAACGACGCCTCCAAGGTCGACACCAGGAGTCCTCCTCCCACCCCCTTTGGCCCCCTTCAAGAATTCCCCCCTTTAGACGAAGATTCTCTAAAAGCAATTATGCCTAAAGTGACCTCGGGGTCTCCTCTGGACCCTGCTCCTCCCCGATACCTTCCCTCAGTCGCTAATATCATATGCCCAGTCATCTTGGCTATCATAAATGCCTCCATCCTAACAGGTATGGTCCCCCAAGCCTGGAAATGCGCTCAGGCCAAGGCCCTCCTGAAAAAACCCTCCCTGGACCCCTCTAACCTCGCCAACTACAGACCCATATCCCTCCTCCCTTGGCTAAGTAAGCTAACTGAGAGATACATAAACTCCATCCTAGTACAGCACCTAGAAACCAACAAACTACTCCACCCATCACAAACAGGTTTCCGCCCCCTTTTAGGGACAGAGACGGCCCTTCTGGCCGTAACAGAAGAGGCTCGAAGACTCATGGACCAGGGCGGCTCAGCAGCTATCATCCTGCTAGACCTCAGTGCCGCCTTCGACACTGTAGATCACGAGATCCTGCTGAGCCGACTAACTGGTCTAGGAGTGACTCATTCAGCTCTCTCCTGGCTGAAATCCTTCCTTGAGGACCAGGTCTTTCAGGTCTTTGAAGGGAATGCCTCATCAGACCCCTGGCCGCTCAGCTGTGGGGGTCCCACAGGGCTCCTCCCTGAGCCCCACACTTTTTAACTCTTATATGGCACCCCTAGCCGAAGTAGTTCTCCCATTCGGCATACATATCATAACATACGCTGACGACACCCAGCTGGTGGTATCACTGAACCACCCGGAAGGATCATCTTGCTCCCTCAGCTGCTGCCTAGAGGCAGTAGCCAACTGGATGAAACTCTCCCTCCTCAAACTAAATGGCGACAAGACTGAGCTCATGTTCCTGGGCAAACTGCCATCCCCCTTGTCTGCACATTTATGGCCCTCTTGCCTCAACCCAATGCCTCCTCCGAAGCAGCAGATTAAGAGCCTCGGCGTATGGCTCGACAGCTCGCTGTGCTTTGGCCACCAGGCCACTAAGCTAGCTGCCACCTGCTACGGCATACTAAGGATGCTTAGGAAAGTTATCCCCCTGCTTCCCTTCAAAGCCAGAAGGATCATGGTACAGGCTCTAATCCTTTCACACCTTGATTACGGGAATGCACTGTACCTGGGTGCCCCACAGGCAACCCTACAGACACTCCAGGTGATCCAGAACAGCGCAGCCCGCCTTTTGCTCCAAATTACCTGGAGACAATCGGCCTAACCCGCCCTAAGGATGCTGCACTGGCTCCCTATTAGGGCCAGAGTCCAATTCAAATCCTTGTGCCTGGCTCATAGAGCCATGTGGAACACTGGTCCGGCCATCATACACTCCCTGATCACGCCCTATCAACCCTCAAGAAACCTCCGGTCCAGCACAGCCTTCCTCGCCACCACCAGGAAAGTCCGCCGCGCTAAATGGGGTGGCCGCTCTTTCTCCCTGAACGCCTCCAAATTATGGAACTCCCTCTCCCCCTCTCTCCGCAGTGAACCAAACATACTAGCCTTCCGCAAGCTCCTCAAAACCCACCTGTTCCATAATGTGTCCTAATCGATCCTTCGTCCCTCAGCAGTCCACAAGCGCTACGACGCCTCAGGGTAGAAACGCGCTATACAAATATAATTTCATTCATTCATTCCATTCATAAATGGAGACTGCATGAACCCCATCTGCGAGTGGGATTGCTCTGCTCATCCCATCCCTATCGAGGCAATTTGCCAGCGGCTCCATGGCCAGGACACAGAGGAGAAGGGATAGAGGGCAACCCTGTAGCTTTCCCCTACCCATCTTGAAGGAGAGAGAGATTTTCTGACTCAAACTTTTGCAGATGGACATAAGTAAAGTAATTTGTATGAGTTGGATATTAAGGATGTCAAAACCAAATCGCCAGAGGACTCAAGAGATATTCCCATGAAACTGTGTCAAATGCTTTTTTGAGATTAAAGCCAAGGACCACTGATCTCAGCCAGGTTAGCGAGTGGCTTCTGGGATTCTGTAAAGGCGTTGGAGATTCAATGAGGTGGTCCTACAATGAATTAACCCATTTTGATCTGGTTGAATTAGTCTGGGAAGGAGCAGGAGGTTTGAGAGTCCACATTTATTCAGTATTTTATTATCCTAATTTAGAATGGCTATGGGCCTGTAATAGGATGAGTAGCTTGGAGGACGGTATGACTTTAGCAAGGGGACCAAACAGGGCCTCTCTCTGGAGCAAAGGGAGATTGCCCTCTTCTAAATACGCACTAAAGAGTTATGCTAATTTGGAGGCAAGAAGTCAGGAGTTGGTGAGGTAAAAGTCCATAGTGAGGCTGTCTGTCCCTGGCATCTTGCTCGTGTCTTAATTTTCTTTGAGAAGATTGGTGTGTCTAAGTCCTGAGGAGAGACTCCAGGAAGTGGAAGGTCAGTGAGAAAAGCTCCTTTATGTGGAGACGGCTCATCTGGGGGCTCACTATAAAGGCGCTTGTAGTTGTTGTGAAAAACATTTCAGGGATCTTGGTCGCTGGGTAATCTCAGACCGGTGTCTTGGAGATTGGTGTGTCTAAGTCCTTGCAGTCCTGACGAGCGACTCGAGGAAATGGAAGGTCAGTGAGAAATGCAGGTATATGTGGAGATGGGTTATCTGGGGCAAAGTATAAAGGCAGTTCTATTAGTCACAAAAACCAAGTAGGATTTCCTGTTGAGTATGAACTAGAGTCCTTGTTTGGAGCATGAGCTGAGTGATGGGGGTCTGAGCGGTATCGCACATGATGAGCAAAGTGAGGATTCTTCCCACATTGTCCCTTCAGAGTGCACAAATGTAGCTTATTGTACATAATCGAATAGTCAAAGCTCCTTTCATTGGGAGGCCGTGATGGTCCTGGTAGCCCTGAGGGCATTTGCACAAGATGGGTCAGTGACAAGCTGGAGCTAGAGAGGTTTGGCGCTAAAGTTTGGTTTGGCTTTGGGGAGGTCTTTCTCAATCTACCTGCCGGGAAGCAGAGGCCTCTTCAATGTTGTGACTGCGTATGATCAATTTGAGAGCATCCCACTTGATGGAACAGGATGAGGTAGAGCCTCTGTTGATTCTGAAATAGTCGCTAATACCGTATTGCCAGGGAATTCCTAAAAAGGAGGGCCCTCTAGGACTACATCATGAAGGCTCCAAGTAAGAATGGGCGGGGGGGGATGTTATCTGCCCCCGTTGAAGAGTAGTTCACATTGGATAGTGGTAGGATATATGTTGACCCCTTATAGTCAAAGTGAGTAAACCTTGAGCAAAGTTGCGTCAAGGACATTATTTGATCGAGATGTAAATAAAGGTCGTGGGGGAAGAGTAGGAGGAGTATGGATGGAGTTCTGGGTTGTGATGTCTCCATACATCCGATAGGGCCCAGTGTCCCAACCAATCTACTTAGAATCAAGAGTTAATAATTGTAGGTACCTGTTTAAGCGGAGGATGGGACCTATCCAGACTAGGATCTAGAACAGCTTTGAAGTCTCCTAGAATCTAGAGGAGGTGGGCCCAGGGTTCGAGAAACCTTGATAGTCGCACTAGAAATGTGGGTTGGTCAGAATTCAGTGCAATTTTGCTACCGAATACCAGTGGTAAACCATCCAGGGAGCCCACTACTAACCCAAAACTACCCTTGAGGTCTAAGATGGTGTAGCCATGGAAAATGGAGCTCTGGCATACATCCATATCATGGCTCCCCTGGCATAAACTGAGTAGCCTGTAGGGGAAATCTGTCTGTGCCAAAATTTCTGGAGTCTGGGACCCTCTGCGGGGGTCATGTGGGTCTCTTGCAGGAAGGTAACATTTGCACCTTTTCGACAAAGAAATTAGTGCATTTTATAACATCCAGCTGGATTGCGCATACCCCTGGCATTCCTTGAGATTAAGTTATAGCTGGTAGGTTGAGAACCAAGTGTGTAATTGGCAAAAGCAGGACTGAGGTAGGCAACTGAATGGAGCTGAGAGAAGGAACTACCACACCTTCTCACCGGCCTGCAATACACAGGAGGGCTCTAGGTAATGAGGTGACAGTGCATGAGGTAAAGGAAAGGTGGGATAAAACTAGAACTAACTGGGCAGCAAGCAAACAGTATACCACCCAAACATTAGTAAAAGCTGTGCTGACTCCTAATGAAAAGAGCATAGTTCCAACTGCCTACCCAGTACATAAGAAAGGTTACTTTACTTTTGATGTAGAAATTGTAGCGGAAAGGATAGGATGGGGAGTCTACACTGACAGGAGGGCCTGTTGGCTTCTTGTTTTGAAGGTGACCCCCCAGTGTAAGTGGGTGGTGGGTCCATCGGTTGGATTATGCGTTGGAGACTGGAATCACATTTAAACTAGGTATTCCGATGTTTAAGGGGGAGGGGGGGGGGGGAATTGGGTGGGTCAACATAGGCGGTGATCCCTGGCCACTGGGTAGATAGTGGGATGAGGCAGCATCGTCATTGTTGTATGAGAATGAATCAGTGGATAAGGCGACCGGGTTTTTAAAGGATACTGCCACCGCAAGGGTCTTTTGCTTGCTGTCTCAGGGCTGTTAACTTGAGGGAACAGACGAGGATGCTGGGGACCCTAAGACACCCTCTATCCGCATCACTCAGAGACACTGTCCTGGTGATCAGAGTGCTTGGAAGAGGACTGCTTCCCCCCTTTCAATACCAGGCAACCTCTTTCTCCATGAAGAAATGTGCCTGGTTGCCTGATATGATCTTAAGCTTTGATGGGAAGAGAAGGGAGTATTTGACTCCTATCTCCCTGAGTTTTATTTTGATAACTAGGAAAGAAGCATGCTTGTACTGGAGGGACAACGTGTAGTCAGTGGAAAAGCAGCATTTGCTGTTTTTCTAATTCAACATAGCAAGCCAGTTGTGCCACTCTAAGTACTTGATTAAGGTTCTGAGTGGGCATAAAAGAATTGACCCATTGCTCGGTGAGCTCTACTGGGTTTACCTCCTCCACTTCAGAGTCCCCCAGGTTTAGTGTGGTTTCTGCGAATGCAGCATGAGCACCCCAACTCTTCCACCTCAGTTAGGGGGTGATTCCTGCTTGAAGAATGTCAAGCCCAAGCCTCATGAAGGGTGAAGGAACACGTGTGGCAAGAGGTTTGTAAGTGTAGAGATTGTTTGATGCGCAGTCCTGATCTGTTTTTTCACCTGCATTCCACTGCGGGTGGTGGGGCCCAGTTTCCACCTCCCCACTCAAAGGTGTCTTACTAGTAGGAAAGGTGGCCACTTAGGATGAGGAACTTCCACTTTTGGAGAGGTGACATTCTTGAGAGTAAGGAGAAGTCTATGTGAATCCAAGGTGCTGGAGTTGAAGAAGATTGGTGGCGCTCTGACCTGAGAAGGCCATCATCAAGTTGTTCATACAAGCCCTCAGACTGTCCTGAAATCTAGCAATGACAGAGATGAGCAGGGGGGCCGGTCACTGAGTTCTGGTTGGCCTGCTTACTCATTGAGGTGTTCAGACACTGGTAAATGGCCAATGCCCTGTAAAACATTAATGAGCCCCAGAGGTGGTGCCCTGGATCTCCTGTCACGTACTTGTCCGGATTCAGCCACAGAGGCTCTCACCAGTTGCATTAGAACATAAGTTATAGGTGATATCGTAGTTCATGGGCCCTCAATGTTCACCTTGGAGGATTCACTGAAGTTCTGAGCAAAAGAGCCTGGTAGACCCACAGTTGCTAGACGTTAGGTTTAAATCTTCCCAGACCAATGGGTGCAATGCAGTCATAGTGGTAGGTGAATTGTGGTGGTGAGGGTAGATGCGCTGCCCTGGTGGAGCGCTCACGGCAGAACAATCTTATCACGGGGCCTGGCCCTCGCTCCCAGTCATGCCAGTAAAGGCCTCTCCACGCCAAGGCCCTACAGGAGATGTAGGAGGGGGCACCCACTCTCAGCTGCAGAGTTGATTCCTAAGGCCTCAGCCACCATCGGCCCTGTCTGTAACCGAAAGCAGGACAAGTCTGGTAAAGGGCTCCCTGCGGACTACTGGTTATTACTGGGCTCTGTCCCCATCTGCTTCAGCTGCTCCTGCAGGGACTATCTTCTGAGCTGGTGTTTTTCGTCAGGCAGGCGCTTGCCGACACAGGGCAGGAGGGCAGCGGCCGTCCATGTGGGTGGGTCTCAGGACATCATGGCCAGTGTTACACAGGCTCCCTGTATGGAATTATTGCTTCCAAGTGGTGTTGACGTACTCTGTGGAAAAAGAAAAATTGATGGACGGAATGCTAAACAGTGTCACACATTCACCCGCAGTACAGAGATCTGGGGCTAAATCCATTGTTTTTCTGCTCACCATGCCATCGCAGTTTATACCCAGCCATATGCAAATCAGTCTTGACCCTTCTCACCATGGGAACAGTCCAGTTCGAACTGCCAAGCCAGGTCCTCCTTGGTTGGATGGTCAGCAAAAAATCGATGGATTAAATCCAGATCTGTGACTGGGGGTGAATGTTTGATGTGTTTCAGCATCTGTTTTTTTTTCTATGGTCGCCCTAAACTGGAAGGGTATGCCCAGATGTGTGTCCCGTGTTCACCCCGCCAATGAATTAAGGCTAGCTTGGCTGATGAGGGGTGATACCCTAAAATCGATCACAGGATGCTTGTTTCTGGTCCAGGGAAGAACTGGTCTTGCAGTTAGGGCTAAACTGTTCCCATGAGGAGCAGGGTCAAGACTGATTTGCATATGGCTGGGTCCAAATTGGGATGGTGTGGTGAGCAAAACAAAAGGATGGATTAAACCCAGATCTGTGACTGGGGGTGAATGTTTGATTTGTTCAGCATTCCGTCCATCATCTGTTCTTTTTGCTGATGTACTCCCTGGGTGATGATGGTTAATGCGGCACAGATGCAGCCAGTTTCAGCCGTGGACAATGTTGGATCCCAACGAGACAGACCGAAGTGGCATTAAAAGAAGTCTTCCATGCTGGATTTGCTGCCATGCCCTTCCAAACATGTACGTATTAATAGCAAAGACGGTGTCAAAGTAGTCTTTTTTTTCTCAGTCTAAGATTGGCTAACATCCCTTTAATTTCCTAGCTAGCTCCTCTCCTTCTTTTGGACTGGCATGCTCAGTTCAGTGCGTAAACAAGAACATGAATGTTCCCTGTGAATATGGCCTAATTTGACACAGATAGTGATTGTTGCATCTCATTGATGTCCAAGAGGAAGATGGGTGCCCCTTCTAAGCCTAGTCTGTCTTTGTGGGTTTCAGAAGTCCTCCTCATGCACAAGCCATGGTTAGTCACTTGGAATGTCTTACCAGTCAGCCCACCCTAGACTCAAGTGACCCCCTGTTTAATCAAGTCCTTCATCATGCAATCTCCTCGTTCAACTGCTCTTTACTTGTATTCCTTCTTATTATATTCTGAGGCTTCTGTGAATTTGCTGTTGACCAAGGAGTAGCACCCTTTGAACTACCCTAAGGTCTATTCTCATCCTGTACTGCCTGTGATCATGAAAGTTGTTTCTTAACCCCTTCGAGGCGGATGACGAGCTCAGCTCGTCATGAGTTACGCCTCTCGTACGCTCATGACTAGCTGAGCTCGTCATGAACCGCGGGTTTTTTAAAAACCCAGCGCGCAGCGGGAAAACCGCTAGCGCGCATGCGGTTAAATCATACTAGTCTGCACAATTGGGGCATATGACCTCCCACCACCAAATTTCTTGTTGTGTTACTAGACCAACACTTCTCCATCTATCGTGTAGTTCCTACAAACCAATATAGGATCTGCGCATTTAGACAACATAGACTGTGGGATTGCTGTCCAGACTGATTCCAGACACCCCCACCAGGTATGTTTGCCTGTATACCAGCTAGCTCACAGTGCCACTAGAAACCCCTCTTACCAAGGAGAGATTAGTTCTTGGCAACTATAGAACATGACCGCTCTGTCCCATCATGGATTGTGGAAACAGTACAGTACTTTTCACTTAGCCACTCATGCTCATTTTGTCTCAGACAGTTACACAGAATAAACAGTGGGGACGTTTTCCATAAGCATTTATTGAACCAGCGTCATTCTAGTGTAAAACAGGTGTGCTGAAACAGCCATAAGACAGAAGCAAATTTAAATGATTACAGGCACCAACAAAGTAAAAGGATGGTAGATTTCTACCATAGTGCTAAAACAACGAATACAGGCAGGTATGAAAATACATGACCGTAAATATGCGTACTCTTACGATGCAACCTTAACTAGATGTACTTTGCATGTATGTAGGTGTGTACCCAAGAATCTCTCTAGGACAAAGTCACCCTATTCCCTGAAGTGAGAGACTGTGGGACCCCGTCTTGGTCTCAAGATGGACACCCGGCAAGGAATGTCAGACCAATGCGAGCTGTAGTGTCTGTGTACAGGAACCTCAGCATCTCACATCAGTGTGTCAGCATGGAAGTCCTTTTCTCCTCTGCCTTACCCCAGCAAGATATGGCGTTTATATACCCAAAGTGGTACCCTCAGGGATTCTACCTTGCTGTGTCATGTCAGACTTAGGATGACGGAAGGAATGACCCTTATACATAGTTATTATGCAGGAGATGGTAATCCTGCTGAGTTTACAAGAATCCTCAAAATAACGGATGAAGCTGGTTTTCTGGGAAAACCGCACGTCCTGTAAGCAGTACCATAACTAGGTAAAAGGTCAGTCCCAAGAACCATTATGTAGTGTAATGGTAGGGGAGAATATAGGTGAAAGGTTAGGTGACTACCCAAGCCTATATTGGGGTACCTATATAAAACATAACACATCCACATGTTTGTAGCTTGGTTGGAGAGTTGCCACATTTCTCCTTTCTATATTATTATTTGAAACAACAGTGGTCCCATGCACAAATTATAATTTAAAAGAAAAATAAATAAAGACACAATAGATCTACATTAATTTTGACATGTCCAGCCAGACTGAGGTCTCAATCTTTACTTAATCAGGAATGAATAACAAGAATTCCTTCAACAATTCAACGTAGTGGGGCACAAGCCTGTACCCAAGCACATACAGATTAGTACAGTGAGGAAACAAGGAACAGAACAGGGCTATGATTTTACTGCATCATCAGGAAGGATCACACCCCGACTGAGCCAGGTTCCTTGTACCACTGCCACGCGATCTTATTTAATTGACGCGTACCCTCAAAGCTCCCGATTCTGGGCAGCCCGACCTACCAATTCCCCCACCTACTCGTCCCCACGAGCGTGCCAGGGTGTCCTCCCCTAGGCAATAGAGGCTAACATTTATTATGCTACACTTAATGTCCTGATGATGATCCCCATGATTACTTAGTGGGATCGAAACGCCGTCGACCTTTCTGTGCACCCTATACAGAATGTATACCATGTATTATGTATATGTAAAGGTGCAATTTGAATCTTCTGTCCCATTGTAAACCACAGAAATCCTCAGCTTTTGCCTAATAGCCCTGTTCTGTTCCTTGTTTCCTCACTGTACTAATCTGTATGTGCTTGGGTACAGGCTTGTGCCCCACTACGTTGAATTGTTGAAGGAATTCTTGTTATTCATTCCTGATTAAGTAAAGATTGAGACCTCTGTCCGGCAGACATGTCAAAATTAATGTAGATCTATTGTGTCTATATTTATTGGTCTTTTGAATTATAATTTGTGCATGGGACCACTGTTTCAAATAATCATGTTCCCCGAGGTCCTGTGCTTACTCGTACGGGCTCCCTTCTTCTGATACACATTTCTCCTTTCAGCACTAACATTCCGTCAGCCCGCACTAACTTTATGTGAATATCTAACACTAGCCCTCCTAAGGATGTGGCCTTTGTGTACTCTTAGTGCCACTTTTTGAGCTGTTCACTCTCTGGTTTAATTATCTGGAGTCTTGCTTTTTTTGTACTGGTCAGCATTCTTATTTCCTGGCTCCTCTTTGGTGCTGCGTATGTCTTGCTTTAGTCTGGAAATTCAAATTTCTCGCCTAAGGGTTTTTGGCCTTTCAAAAGGTTAGTTGTACACTCCCTGATCATTTTCACTGCTAAACATTGTTTCTTTTCTTTTTGAGTTGGATAGGTAAACAAAATAAAAAGTAACACAAGTATGTTGGGGCAAGAATATAGGTTGGAGGAAATGCAGCTGGGGGAAACAACACAGAGGGTGGAGTCACAGGGTGGGGAAGCAACAGGGGGGTGGGGAGGAAGGCGTTCAAATGGCAAACAGAGCAACATTTAGGTGCGTGGGGGAAAGCAACAAAGAGACTGAGCGATTTGGGGGCTTGAAGCAATTGAACTAGAGCACGCCCAACCAGGAGTTAATGTGTAAGGGAGACCGGTTTGAAGAGCAAAGCTGTTTAAAAGTGAAAGCATATTTAACAATGACTTAAAGGACGAAGTTATGGGAAATTACATTTTTATAATGTTATGAAAAGAAATGTACTGAGAGAAGCAAGCAGACATGCTGAGTGGTAAAATAAATGCTCCCTCATGTAATGCTTAAGAAGAGCGTGGTTAAAGTTTTGATAAAAATAAAGATACTGTTAATGGTAAGAAATGAAATGCACATGTAGAAATATAGGTAGAGCTAATGGAAAGGTAGGTTTGTATGAAACTGTAGACGCCCTGAGAACAGCTCAAAGATAAAAGGTGTTGAAAGTAGAACTGTTATAATGTTAGGTAAATAAATATGCTAGGAGAATTGGGAAAACATAGACAACAAGGGAAATGCATCACTCTCATGCGGTGCTTTTAGCAAAAGATAAAATGGTACCCGAAAAGCAGACACTTGTGAAAGAATAAAAGGAGCCAGTCCGAGAGATGGTGTACAGGGTATGCTCTCAGGAGGGACAAAGACTAGATGGCTGGCCAAAATAAATAAAACCTCCAATTGAAAGCAAGAAAACAAGAAGTGACCATACAAAACACCAATGGAAAGCATTGGATGGAGTTGCTTTCTTGGTCAGCTATCAACATGTCCCTAATAAGTCTTTTGCACCTAAAAAGATCAATTGGCATGTAAAGAATTATCTTGGTGCTGACCTAAATATGAAAAGAGTATAAGGGCCAGGTGTACGTCCATTTTATTTTGCGCCTTGCAATTTGCGACTTATTGCGAGGCGCAAAATAAAGTGTAAAACAGTGTGTTTAACACTGGTAGCGATTCCCAATGGGGTCGCAAATTTCGAGGCTCATTAATATTAATGAGCCTCTCTCAAATTGCGGGCCCATTGGGAATGACAGGCCCTCCCAGGGATGGTGGCCTGCTGGGCTCAGCAGACCAACCATGTCTGGGACTGCTTTTAAATAAAACAGTTTTCTTATTTTTAAATGCAGCCCGTTTTCCTTAAAGGAAAACGGGATGCATTTAAAAAAAATATGAAATGTTTGCGTTTTCTTTTTTAGGGCAGGCAGTGTTTCCTGGGACCACTGCCTGCCCTTAAAAAATATTTTCGCATGCATTTCCAAAGGGGAAGGGGTCCCCTGGGGACCCCTTCCGCAGGGGACCCCTTCCCCTTTGCAAATGCATTACCACCTACTTGAAGTAGGTGGTAATTGCGAGTGTTTTGCGACCATCTCAAAACATTAGTACATGGTTTTGAGACTCGCTATTTGGAAGGGAATGCCCCTTCCAAATAGCGAGTCACAAAACCTATTTGGCAAGTCGCAAATAAATTGAGACTCGCTAAATAGGCTTTGTACATGGCCCATGATGTTTTTGCATGTGCAAACGCGTTCACAAACCCGTTTGCTCATGCAAAAACAAATCGTACACCTGGCCCAAAATCTTTTCTTTTTTTTAAACGTTTGAACTATAATGTACAAAACTGATGAAAAAAGTTTACTTGAAGAATCTACAAACATACATGTAAAGGAACTTTTGCTTGCTCAATAAATAGTGTGTATACATTTCTGTTGAAAGGAAAAGCAACGTATTGAATAATAACAATAAGAGATGTATCCCTTATTTGTAATTTTCTAATCAATGTCTCTGGTTCTCATGCTCTTCTCCATTGAGACCTGCAGACCATCAGTCTTTCTTCTGGCCGACCATCTCCTTTTTCCTGCTTCATGTCAACTATACAATACTGACCCTAGCCAACCAAGGAGATGATGGTCGTTTGTTCCAGTTGTAGTCATCCTCCTAGGCTTGAGAGATTGAGTCACTTAACAGCTATTGGTGTACAGAGAGGTTGGTCACTGGGGTTTAAAATGGGTATTGCATAAAACCTATATCTGAAAGAGACATCTAGCCACAGATTCCTTACCTTTCAATTTCCATGGGGTCTGACTCGGTCTGGAAGATTTTTCTTCGAGCAATACCCTTGAGCATCAGTAGTAGGCGTTGGTTGGGTCCGCAGGATGTCCTCTGCACCTTACTAACGTCTGCGTCACCAACATAGGCACCACCTCGGCGCGCTGACGTCACTTCTTTTCTTTTCGCACCAGTCCAGCGCTAATCCGTGAAGAAAACTACCCTCTGTCACTTTCTGACAGAATCTTTAGACTTTTTGTCGGCCCCTTTTGTGGTGTGCACGTTTTTTCCTCACGGCTAGAAAGACTTCTAGGTTTAAACTGTGCAGCACCTGTCACCGCGCCATGTCGGTGATGAACGCACTCCTGGTTTGCCTGTGGTGCCTGGATCGCGACCACAACTCCGAAGTGGTGCTCCTACTGCTGGGCCATGGCGCCGAAGGTTTTGAGGGAGTGTTTCCTAAAGCTGCTTGCGGCCTGGCAGTCAACACTGCATCGTACCACTCCTTGAAGCTCTCTTTCATGTTCCCAGTCGAGAGGAAGGTCCGGGCGTCGCTCTAGGAGTCCCAAGTCATCTTTGTCCCACTCTACATCATTGGGACACTTGAGTAAGAGGCAGAAAAAGCACAAGAAGTGGATGCATGCTTTGACTTCTCTCAGTCAGTCGACACGTTGGAGGATCCTCAGCCTTTTAGGTCTTGTCTTTGGAACCAGTGCCTGGGTCGGCTCCGTACCTTCCTGATTTTTCCAGGATCAGAAGCGACCCCCACCCAACTTTGAGAATTTTAAGAGGCCAGGCGCCTGGTTTTTGGGCAGTCTGACCCCTCCTGTGCTCCTTC
Organism: Lissotriton helveticus; assembly: GCF_964261635.1. Taxonomy (NCBI): domain Eukaryota; kingdom Metazoa; phylum Chordata; class Amphibia; order Caudata; family Salamandridae; genus Lissotriton; species Lissotriton helveticus. The sequence goes on from NC_136063.1 coordinate 1,135,703,820, forward strand.
AGGCCCCGCAGGGTCATAGGGGGCTCCATTGGGTTTGATGTCTGCGGCTCCGATGACCCTTCCCCATGGATCCAGACCAATGCAGGTCCCCGGTTCCGACACCGAAGCTCCAGATGCTGCTGGCACCCCCCTCCAGTGGCACCAGCCACGTTCTAATTCCTGATGAACCAGAGCCAGATTGGCTCCTTCTAATGCTGGGGCTGAGGCCAACAGTACCTACAGGTCCTAGGTTGTTTCCTCAGCCTTATTCTGAAGGGCTAGGAATGGAAGAAGTTTGGGAGGGGTCCCGGGACCCTTGAGAAGACCAGCGTTATCAGTAAATGGACTGGTATGCGGAATTGGGTGAGAGTAGCGGACTGGATACCTCTCTAGGATCTGGCATGCTTTCTCCCCATACCCTTCAGGACTAATACCTTGACAGAGGCCCTACAGCCAGGTGTCTCCTCTTCAGAACCCTTGCGGCCCTTTAACAAGGCCTTGACAGATGTCCTTCTGGGAACTTGGTTCAATCTCAGCACAGGAGCTTTCTGTGAATAGAATAATTGCCTGCCACCATCCCACCATCGCCCTGCTCAGTGCAACCCAAACTTCCTTACTACCCACCTTACCCCAGAGAGCTTGGCAGTCCAAGCCTCTACCTCCCATGGCTTGTTTCTTTCCGTTCCCCTGGATATGGAATTCAAGAGGCTGGGTAGTTGAGGCAAGAAATATTTTTCTTCCGCCAGCCTTGCATTGTGGCCGGTGAACACTGCATGCTTATTGGACCGTTCTTCCCACTCCCTGCGGCAAACGTTTACGCAAGTGCTGCCACGGGTCCCAGAGGATGCCCGGCCCATCCTCTCCCAGGCAGTATCAGACAGGAGAGATGCAGCAAAGTTCACCATTCTTTGTGGTCTTGATACAACAGACTCACTAGGCCGAGCGATTTCATCAACAGTGCGGTTCGACGCAGTGCCTGGTTGAGAACAAATGGCTGTTAAGGGGATGTCAAGTCCTCGCTCTTGGACATGCCCTTTGATGGCATCCTTCTCTTTGGAGACAAGGCAGACATGGTGCTGGAGCGCTTTAAGGATTCATGGGCTACGGACATGTCCTTGGTCCGCTCAGTGGTCACATGTCCCCCGACTGCCTTTCACCCCTTTCGTGACTACGGAAGGGGCTTTCAGCTGCGCAAGCCATATACCAGCCACAAGGCCCCGCAAGTTCCTCAACCTCCACGTGGCCGAGGGTGTGGTTCATTCCGGCCCATGGGTTGAGCGGCCAGAGGTTCAGTTAGACTATCGTCCCCCTGCAGCCACAGCCTTCAAACCCTTCTAGTCTTGCCCTTCCGGATCATGGGGGGCCAGTTGGAGACAGGATCAGCCATCACCTCCGCCACTGGAAAAACATCACATCGGACAAGTGGGTTCTCCAGATAGTCCCCTCCATCCCTCAGGGCATCATTTAATTTTAATCCGGAAGGAAGTCCTGACTCTCTTGGCCATGGGAGCCATTGAGAGGGTTCCGGTGCCAGAAGTTGGCTGTGGTTGCGATTCCTGCTACTTTCTGGTCCTGAAAACGATCAAGGGCCTGCGTCCTATCCTACACCTAATAGCCCTCAACTACTTCCTCATATTAGAAAAATTCAAGATGCTCACATTAGCTCAGGTCCTGTCTGCCCAGGACTCAGGAGTCTGGATGGTGGCATTGGACTTGCAGGACGCCTATTTCCACATTCCTGTCCTGCTAGCCCATAGGCACTAACTGCGATTTATGGTAGGCCACGAGCATTTTCAGTACACTGTGCTCACCTTTGGCCGTAACAGTGTCCCTCGGGTGTGCACCAAGGGGAGAGCAGTGGTCGCACTTCTCCACAGATCAGGGGTGTCAGTCTTCCCCACATCTCGACGACTGGCTCCCTGACTCCCCCTTAGATGCTCCCTTTCATCTGAACCGTTCTGGACACAGTGCAGTTTAGGGCCTATCCTCCCAAGTGGCGAGTCCAGGGTATTCTGGCTATGAATCCGATGTCTCAGCCTCTGTCTTGTAATGCAGTGAGAATGATTCTGAGGCTGCTGGGCCTCATGGCCTGCTGCATCCTGCTAGTCACACATGTCAGATGGCATATGCGGGCTCTGCAGTGGGACCTGAAGTTCCAGTGGGCACAGTATCAGGGAAATCTCTCCGACATGGTCCAGATCTCGCAAGGAACTGCACAAGACCTGCATTGGTGGCTGACTAACTGCAATCGGGTCATGGGCAGACCCTTTTCCCTTCCCCAACCAGACCTCAAAGTAGTGACAAAAGCGTCACTCCGGGGATGGGGCGGCCATCTGGGAGAGGTGGAGATCAGAGGCCTCTGCCAGAATCTGGCCCCACTTCAACTTGCTGGAGCTCCAAGCGGTCCGTTTGGCATTGAAAGCCTTTCTACCTTCCATCAAGGGAAGGCTAGTACAAGTGTTCATGGACAAGAATTCTGCTATGCGGTACTGCCGCAAATAGGGCGGGGTGGAATTGTGGAACCTTTGTCAAGAGGCCCTACGTCTCTGGACTTGGCTGGAACAGCAGAACATCTCTTTAGTGGTTCAACACCTGGCAGGTTCTCTGAATGCCAGGGCGGAAAAACTCAGCTGTTGATGCGTAGCGGATCACAAATGGTGTCTCCACCTGGGGGTGGCGGAAAGTCTCTTTAAACAGTGGGCAGAACCTTGGTTAGATTTGTTTGCCTCCGCCAAAAACTCGCAATGTCCTCAGTTTTGCATGCTAGAGTTTCCAAGGCGGGTTTCACTCTTAGATCCTTTTCATCTCTAGTGGAGCTCAGGCCTCCTGTAAACTTTTCCGCCCACATCACTCCTATCCAGACTTCTCAAAAAGATCTGGAGGGACCAGGCCCAAGTTATTCTTCTGGCTCTGGACTGGACACGGAGAGTCTAGTATCCTGAGCTTCTTCAAATGAGCATCAATCCTACAATCAGGCTACTACTTCAGGAGGATCTTCTGTCACAGCAGTAGTGTAGGGTCCTCCACCTGAACCTATCAACTCTACGCCTTCTTGCGGCGGCAGTTAATAGCATTCAACCTTCCTCCTGAAGTTTGTAATGTTGTTCTGGCAGCCAGGCATCCCTCTACCAAGACGGTATATGCCTGCTGATGGACCAAATTTGTAATATATTTTACAGAAAAGTCTATTGACCCTCTGTCTGCTTCCCTTTCTGATTTTTTGATTTTATTTTAACCCTTGCCTAGAAGGGCTTCGGTCTGGGTATCCTGAAAGGGTACCTTTTGGTCCTGTTTGCCTTTCTGTGGCTGCCAGACCAACCCTCATTATTTAAATCTCCCATTGTAAATAGATTCCTCAAAGGCCTTTTACATATGTTCCCACCTTCCCCTTTCATTATGCCCCATTGGGACCTTCTTTGATTCTCACCTTCTTGATGTGCTTTCCATTCGACCATCTGCACAATTGCCACCTCCAGCTGTTTACCATCAAAACTGCCATTTTTGTTGCAATTACACCTGCCAGGAGGGTGAGTGGATTGCATGCATGTTATCCAAGCCTCCTTACCTGACAATATTTCCTGACAAGTTGGTGCTTCTCACTAGAGCCTCTTAACCTTCTAACCTTCTAAAAGTTGTAACTCCATTCCATGTGGTTCAGTGTGTCACCTTTCCTACTTTCTATGCTCCTCCGTACCTCTCTAAGGAAGAGAAGCGACTCCACCGTCTCGGCCCAAAAAGAACATTGTCCTTCTACCTTGACCACACAAAAGAGTTCTGAGTCGATGACCAACTCTTCGTGGGCTATGTGGGAGCGAATAAAAGTTGTGCAGTGCAGAAGACGGCTATCTCACGATGGGTTGTCATCTGCATCAAAATTTGCTACTGTCTGGCAAAGAAGCAGCCTCCTGAAGGCTTAAGAGCTCATTCTACCAGAGCTTAGGCTGAAACAACAGTGTTCCAATGTGGTGTTCCAGTCCTGGACATTTATCATGCAGCAACGTGGGTATATCTGTACACATTTACCAAGAATTTCTGCCTCGACAGTTATGTCCGCAGTGACGGCCTCTTTGGCCACTCTGACCTGCAGGATTTTCTGGTCTTAACTTGTCCACTGTCCCTCCTCTGGGGATGGTATTGCTTCGGTATCTATTCAAAGTAAGGCATCGGCAGCCAGATGTCTGTATCAGATGAACACGTTACTTACCTTCTAACACCTTATCTGGTAAAGACATGAACAAGCGGCAGATTCCTTACCGACCCAGACGTCACTACGGCGCAGACGACAACAAATTAACACCGAGCCATCCAATGACACCTACCGGCACGCAGGGGTATTGGTCAAAGGAAAATCTTTTTTTAACTTTTGTTGACTTTTTTTTTCGAGTCGTTCGACTCCTGATGAATGTAGGGATGTCCCGTCCTCGAACCTGCTTCAAGGCTTGTGACTCCTGTCACAAGTTGATGTCGGTCACGGACCTGCACCTCGTGTGCCTCTGGTGCCTGGAGCACAACCATGACCTGAGGTCCTGCTCCAACTGACGACGGAGTCTTTGTGGTAGGTCCCGAAAGCTTCTGGAGGCCCGACAGTCAACTCGCGCCACTCGAGGTCCCCGGAGAGAGGAAGGTCGCGGGACCGGTTGCAGAGTCATCACCATCATTCCTCCTTAAAGTCTTCGTCATCGGGTAAGTCGAAGCACAAGAAAAAGGCGAAGAAGCACAGGCGCACCTCACCTTCTCCTCATCCGTCGTGTAATGCGACCTGGGAGCCGGAAGGTCGTCGTTCTTCGACTCCGCCCACAGAGCCTGCGGGACGGCTCCGAGCCTCCCTCCTTTCCCAGGAGCCGGAGCGTCCACTGCCCAGCTTCATGCTTTTTATGAAGCCCTCTTTGGGCAGCCCGACTCCAACAGTGTGCCTTCGGGCCCCGCTGACTCACCTGGGGGTCCTAGGCCTTTGATGCCGTTGGCTCGGGCCTCGGCGCCGCAGGGCCTCAAGGATCCAGGCCTGGCTCTGGATCTGCATCGGTCGACCTCCCAACACCTCCCCCGGCGCCGATTCCTCTGACGATGCCACCTCCAAAGCCTGTTCTGTCTCCGGCCGGCGTCGACCACGACCTCCTCCACGACGTGGATATGGAGTCAGACCGGGGTCGATCGACACCAGTGCAGACGCCAGCTGGTACTTTAGTACCACTATTCTACCCTGGCATTCCTTTTTGTCCTGAGTGTCGGCCAGGGGAGGATGAGGAGGACCGGGATGGGTCTGTTTACCCTCTGGCAGACCAGCTAGAAGACCTGGACTGGAGAGAGGAGTTGGGTGTGGCTAGTGGTCTGGATACCTCCCCAGACCCTGGTATGGTTTCTCCCCCTACCGTGGCCACGGAGGAAGGAACTTCCTATGCTGTGGTGTTTCGTAGGGCGCTGAGGCCTTGGGCCTTGAGCTTCCTATGATGGCAGTCAGGACTAACCTCCTGATTGAGGTGCTTCAAACGGCAGCGGCCTCTTTGGCTCCTCTGCTGCCGTTCAATGAGGCTCTCAGACATTCTTCTGGGCACTTGGTCCAAGCCCAGCGGCTCCTGTGGATAGGATGATTGCCTGACGCCACCACCCGACTCCAGGCGACCCACTCTTCCTCTCCCAACACCCCACCCAGAGAGCTTGGTGGTCCAAGCCTCAACAGGCACATTCCCTACTGGTGCACAGATTGGGAATCCAAGAAGCTGGACCATCTAGGGAAGTTGTTTTCTTCCACAAGCTTAGGACTGCGGTCAGTGAACACCGCATGTCACTTGGGCCAGTACACCTACTATGTGTGGGACACGGTTGCGCAAGTGTTGCCACAGTGCCCTGAGGAGTCCCGGACCATACTCTCCCGTGCAGTTGCAGAAGGTAGAGTCGCAGCAAAGTCCGCCATCCGATGTGGGCTGGATACCGCCGACTCGCTGGGTAGAACAATTTCTACATCAGTAGCCTTGAGGCTCTACGCTTGGCTGAGGTCCACTGGCTTCTCCAGGGATGTCCAATCGACCCTTTTGGACATGCCCTTTGATGGCCGTCACCTGTTTGGTGACAAGTCGGACAACGCGCTCCAGCGCTTCAAAGACTCTAGAGCTGTGGCCAGCTCCATGGGCCTTGCTGTCACCTTTCGCCCTGTTCAGTCTGCCTTTCGCCCCTTTTGTGGCTATGGAATGGTTGCCCCACCACATTCCGCCCAGGGCCACAGGCTGGCGCCAGCTACTCAGTCTCTGCGCGGCCTGGGACGCGGGACCAAGTGCCATGGTTCTGGGGGCCAGCAGGCGGGTCAGCCCACCAGTGCCCCCTCTACAGCAATCTCCAAATATTCCTAGTCTGACCTTTCAGGGCCATCACCTCCCCCACTGGCACAACATCACGTTGGACAGGTGGGTTTTGTAGATAGTCCGAAGGGACTACTCCCTTCCCTTCAAGACAACCCGTACCTCCATGGCACCAACACTCCATCGCATGTCGGAGGATCGCTTGGCCCTTCTCCATCAGGAAGTTATGGCTCTCTTGGCCAAGGGAGCTATCTAGCGCGTCCTTGTCCCAGAAGTAGGTTGTGGTTGCTATTCCCACTACTTTCTGGTACCCAAGAAGGACACAGGCCTGCGTCCTATCTTAGACCTCAGGGACATCAACCTTGTTGATGTTGTATGCCCTAGAGACTGGATTGTCGCATTGGACTTGCAGGACGCGTATTTTCACATCCCCGGTTGGCTCGGAGCATTTCCAGTTTACCATGCTCCCCTTTGGCCTTACCAGTGCACTTGGGTGTTCATGAAAGTGAGGGTGGTGATCGTAGCTCATCTGCGCAGACCAGGATTTCCAGTCTTCCCCTATCTCAACGACTGGCTGTTGGAGGCGAACTCACCCCAGGCTGTCGTCTCCCACCTCCTGACTATGGCAGACCTCCTGCATTCGCTGGGGCTCACAGTCAACATGCAGAAGTGGCACCTGAACCCCTCTCAGAAGCTCCTTTTCATCAGAGTGGTTCTGGACCCAGCACAGTTTCGGGCCTATCCTCCCGAGCAGTGATTCCTGAAAATTCAGGCTTTGATACCGATGTTCCAGCCTCTATCCCCGATTTCGGTGAGAATGACCCTGAGTTTGCTGGGCCTCATGGCCGCCTGCATCCTGCTGGTGGATCATGCCAGTTGACATATGCAGCCTCTGCAATGGGACCTGAAGTTCTAGTGGGCACAACATCAGGGCAATCTTTCCGATTTTGTCCAGTTGCAGTGATGGCTCACGAACCAGGATTGGGTCAACAGCAGATCCCTCCCCCTTCTCCAAGCAGAATTTACAGTGGTGACAGATACGTCACTCCTGGGATGGGGCGGCCACATGGGAGAGGCGGAGATCAGAGGCCTCTGGTCTCCGGCGGAGTCCGGTCCCAAATCTACCTTCTGGAGCTCCAGGCAATTCGTCTAGTACTGAAGGCATTCCTTCCTTCTGTCAAATGAAGAGTAGTGCAGGTGTTCACGGACAACACTTCTGCCATGTGGTACTGCAACAAACAGAGTGGGGTGGGGTCATGGACCCTATGTCATGAAGCACTTCATCTCTGGAAGTGGCTGGAACATCAGGGCATGTCCCCGGTAGTTCAACACCTGGCAGTTTCTCTGAACGCCAGGGTGGACAAACTCAGCCGCTGGTGCATGATGGATCACGAATGGCACCTTCAATCTGACGGGCTGCAAGGTCTCTTTCAGTAATGGGGAGAGCCTTGGTTAGATCTATTTGCTAACATAGAGAATGTGCAATGTCAGCAGTTCTGCGCGTTGGAGTTTTCAAGACAGCACTGGCTCAGCAACGCTTTTCACGGCGAGTGGAGTTGTGGTCCTCTATACGCCTTTCCGCCTATTCCACTTCTACCATGAGTGCTGAAGAAGAGGCGCGACCGGGCCCAAGTCATTCTTATAGCTCCGGACTGTGCACGAAGAGTCTGGTATCCCGAGCTCTTGAACATAGCCACTGATCCTCCGATTCAACTGCCTCTTCTGGAGGATATTCTGTTGCAGCACCAGGGTAGGGTCCTCCACCTGAACCTGTCAAGCGTCCACCTCCTTGCCTGGAGATTGAGCGGCGACAATTGACAGCCTTTGACCTTCCTCCCAAAGCATGTAATGTTATCTTGGCAGCCAGGCATCGCTCCACTAACACGGTACACGCCTGTAGATGGAACAAATTTGTGGCATGGTGCACAGCAAAGGCAGTCGATCCCCTTTCTATTCCTTCTTTTTTTGGCCCAGCAGGGCTCTGCTCTGGGCACTCTTAAGGGCTATCTTTTGGCCATTTCTGCTTTTCTTTGCCTTCTTAACCAGTCCTCTCTTTTCAAGTCCCCGCTTGTTAACAGCTTTCTGAAGGGCATTACTAGCTCTTTCCTCCTATTCCTTTCGTAATAACCCAAACTTGAGTCTTGTCCTAACTTACCTTCTGTGCACTCCTTTTGAGCCACTTAATAATTGTTCTCTCAGACTCTTAACTCTTAAAACTGCCTTTCTGGTAGCCATCACTTCTGCTCGCATGGTGAGTGAACTTCAGGCCTGATCTTCCAGGCCTCCTTTCCTTGCTGTCCATCCAGACAAGGTTGTCCTGCAAACTAGGCCTTCTTTTGTACCCAAAATGTTTACCGCTTTTCACATAGGACACACCATCATTTTGCCCACCTTCTTCCCGCATCCTTCTAAGGAGGAGGAGAGACTCCACTGTCTAGATCCAAAACTTACGCTATTATTCTATCTGGATAGCACAATGCAATTCTGGGTCGATGATCAACTCTTTGGCTATGTGGGCGACAAGAAATGTCGGCCCGTGCATAAACAGACCATCTCTCGGTTGGTCATTCTTTGCATTAAAATCTGTTATTCCTTGGCGAAAAAGGAACCTCCGGTAGGGTTGCGTGCCCGTTCCACCAGGGCGAAGGCAGCCACTACTGCTTTGGGACGTGGAGTCCCCCTCAGTGACATCTGCCAGGCAGCTACATGGGCATCAGTGCACACGTTCACTAAACATTATGCCTGGATAGTCCGGTCCAGAGAGACTGCTTCTTTGACCATTCATTTCTCCAGGACTTTCTGGTGTGAACTTAGTTTGCAGACCCACCTCCGGGTTTGGTATTGCTGGGGTATCTATTCTAAGGTAAGGAATCTATAACTTATAGTCTCTGTCAAAGTGTTTAGCTTTACATAGAAAAATTAACCTAGCTGCAAATTCGCCCAAAGAAATGTTCCTAATTGCTAAAACTCTCTCCACCTTGCCCCAGAAACCACCAATCTCAGAGTGGGCACTTACTCGGTGCAACCTGGCAGAGTTTTTCCATCAAAAAAATCTAAATATTTATCTGTCCTTCCATCCTTTCAGAATGATTTCTTTGTATCCCGTATTGCAGGAATGCAATATGAATCCCAGTTCTCATACGGACAATTACCTCTCTTGGACTTAGACTCACTAGATCTGATTATGGCAAAGGTAACCCCAGGCTCTCCCACCGACCCTGGTCCCCCACAGTCTCTTACCTTAGTTGCCATCACCATTCGCCCCGTAATCCTTGACATCTTAATTTCGTCTTTTCTTTCCGGTACGGTTCCCCTTGCCTGGAAATGCGCATTGGTGAAGACCCTTTTAAAGAAACCCAATCTTGACCAGTCCAACTTAACCAACTATCGTCCCATTTCTCTCCTTCCATCACTGAGTAAGCTGCTTGAGAAACATTAAATACCACACTGGTAGAGCACCTAGAATCAACCAATCTTCTCCACCACTACCAAACAGGCTTTCACCCTCCGCTAGGGACTGAGACCGCCCTTCTGGCAGTAACTGAGGAGGCGAGGAGGATACTGGACCAGGGAGGCACTGCAGCAATCATACTCCTCAATCTTAGTGTCGCCTTCGACACTGTCAATCATAACATCTTGACTTTTCGACTCAAGAATCTTGGAGTGATCTGCACTACATTAACCTGGTTCCAGTCCTTTCTCAGTGACCGCTTCTTCCTGGTGTTTGAAGGAGATGTTGTCTTCAAACGGTTGCCTCTTAGCTGTGGGGTTCCTCAGGGCTCCTCCCTGAGCCCCACGGTATTTAACATCTACATGAGACCCTTGGCGGAGATTGTCCATCCATTCGGCATAAAGATCATCACCTATTCAGATGACACGCAGCTCGTGGTGGCAATAAACCACCAGAGAGGTCATCTAGCACCCTAGGTCCTTGCCTAGAGGCGGTGGCCAAGTGGATGGAACTCTCATGCCTTAAGCTCAATGGAGATAAGGCTGAGCTCATGCTCCTTGGCAACTCACCCTCCTTCAACCCTGCTCTCCTCTGGCCCGACTGCCTGGGCCCTGTACCAGATCCAAGGACCCAGATTAAGAGCTTTGGAATGTGGCTTGACTGCTCTCTTAGCTTCAACCATCAGGCCACTAAGCTCTCAGCTAATTGCTATGGCCTGATGAGGATGTCACGCAAGATCCTCTCCCTTCTTCCCTTCCAGGCAAGAAGGATCATGGTCCAAGCTCTCATTCTCTCTCGCTTGGACTATGGGAATGCCCTCTTCTTGGGAGCCCCTCAATTCACCATTCATAAGCTCCAGACGATCCAGAACTGTGCTGCTTGCTTGTTCCTTCAGATTCTTCGTAGACAAACTGCTAAACCAGCATTAAGGAGCCTCCATTAGCTCCCTTTCAGGGCAAGGATTCAGTTCAAGGCCATGTGCTTGGCTCACACGGCCTTTTGGAGGAATAGCCCTGCCATTACTCAATCCCTCATCACCCATAGCATCCTCCCAGAAATCTCCCCTCCAGCTTCTCTTTTATTGCCGCCCGCAAAGATACGAAGAACTAGATGGGGCTGGCGCTCCTTCTCTTTTAACGCCACCAACTTCTGGAACACCCTTCCACCTAATTTGCGGAAGGAGCCTAACCTGTTGGTGTTCCAAAAACTCCAGAAAACCTGCCTCTTTAAAGACTCCCTCTAACTCTCTGCTTCTTTGTCCGTCTGCGCCTGTCCTCAGCCCCGGGAGGCCTCAGGGCAGCCATGTGCTATATAAATACAAATTCACTAATTCAAAACAAAGAGGAAACTGTCCACCACGTCTTACTGGATGTCAATATTCTTTCTAGATTACCTTAAAAGGGGGTTAGTCCTTATTATACCATCTCAGATGGAATGTGCTGCAGCTTGTAGATAGTTTATTACAGATAGTGGCCTCGGGTTCTATAAAATATTAAGCACTGAGGAACATCTGGAAGAGACTTCTAGCCAGAGATTTCTGAGGGGAAATTGGGGTAGTCTTCAAGAAGGCACTGGTGGAGATAGGTTGGGTTTCATTAAAGAGAGGACGCTGGGGGGTTTACAGGTAAAGATAGTCCCTCATATTCACTGCAGTATAAAATCTGACATCAGGAGTGGAAGAATACATGCCATCTTCGAGACTGGAGTGTTTCTTGGGCAGGACAAAAGTAAGGGCAGTGATGAAAGTAATTGAATAAAGGGGCATAACTGTGAGATAAACAGAAAGACGCCCAATCCTGAGCAAGGAACTGACCCAAAGCCAACAGACAACTAAAGCTGTTTGCAAGTGAGAGCTAGAAAGTGATCACAATAAGAAACAAAGAATTGCAGCATTAATGAGGACATTTACCACTTCGCCGTGGCACGAATTCCGCTGTGTGTGGGGGGGTGGGGGGGGGGGATGAACTTTGAACCCAGCGCTCCCGTGCTTGTGACGAAGCCACGCCGTCATGAGACACGGGTGACGTGTGCTCATGACGGCGTGGTTCTGTCATAACAACGCCCGCTCATCAATTTGCATGCACAGGCGGGGAATCAGTGCCGCGTGGGCCGCAGCATGACGGAACCACGCCGTCATGAGCACACGCCGCCCTTGTGTCATGATTGCGTAGTTCCGTCACGAGCACGGAAGAGGTTAATTCTTTAAATTTCAGGAGGTTTGTGCTGTCGTATTATTTTTCTGTCCCAGTGTGTGTGCTCATAAATCTGTCTTGGAAAAAATAAATATTTTGTCCCTCTTCTCTCTTCCCAAAGGACAAAGAACACAAGTGTTCCTTGATTTGTGGACACAAGCTCAACTGTGGCCTTCATAGGTGTGAAGAACCTTGTCATCGTGGCAACTGTCAAACATGCTGGCAGACAAGTAAGGAATCTGTTTTCGTTGTGAATAACAATGCCAACATAGTGTTAAATATTTTTCTCTGTGATTGAGATATGCATTTCCAAAAACTGCTTAGTATCCCTGTATATAGTAACAACTTGGTCTTTTTTTGTAGGATGTTTTCTTAAATCCCTTTTTATACATAATATATTGAACACTGCCTAACATTGAAGCCTAATTTGTCAAGTTTGATAGCTGATCCAAAGCAATTGTAAGAAGACTTGACCGCCCATGTGTAATTTGGGCTTGCGCAAATATTCTGGTTGGTGTTTTAATTGATACCTAGTTGAAGAAAAATAAAACAACCTTTTTTATGGCAGCAAACCTCCTCAGATTTCTGTTTCCTTCTAGATTCCTGTGCACCGTTTGGCAGTCATTCATTTATGTAAAATCTTTTGTATTATTTGCTGATGTTTTGCTCCATTTTTATAATTAGTTTACATTTAACTTTAGGTGATGGGTTGAGTGATATACTATTTGCCTGCCTATTGCTTCTGCTCCTGGAATTTTTTCCAAGTTGGCTTATCTTCCCTTTTCATACTGTGTCTAACCTCTGTTGGCCCGCTGAGGTGAAACACAGCCTCTGTAATAAACGGAGACAAGTAGTTGAAAATAAAGGGGTTGCGCATCTCAGATTCATAGATTGCACTTATTTTATATATTTATATACTGGAGAATGAACAGATAAGAGTGGAGTCTTTTTAGCCATCAAAACAGTCACCCAGAGGTGATTAACTGCAACTAGTGCTTTATTGAGAATTTGACAATAGTTGGTAGCCCAACACTTAAAAGTGCAAAAAGAGTGAGGGGTCAGAATTCCTAACTTGATGGGGGAAGCTGCTATCATGATACTACCAAAGCCAGGTGAAGATAAAAAAAGAAAAAGATAATATCTCCCTGTATCTTTAATTATATCATCTGGAAAGATGGTTCTGTGAGTTGGCTCAATAAGTTAATCCTTGCTATTGATGTGCAATTTCTGAAGGTCATGAGTTTGAACTCTGGCTTTCATACTTCTAAGGTAGGTGAATTTAATGCCTATGCATTGGGTAGCTATTAGTAGCCCCTTTTATTTACAGCTCGTAAAACAGTAAAAGAGTGGCTATAAGAAAACCAAGCTATTAATGTAGGCAAAAAGTTTGTTAAAGTCTGTGCCTTATCCAGATTAGACATACATTGGTAAATTGTAGGGATCTTTTCCTGGTTAAGGGCTACATGAAGAATGACTGAAACAGATGACATGTCACTGACTGTGATGCAGAAAGGGTGTATGAGTTTATCACTTGGCAGTAAGTGGTTTGATATACTGTTTGAATATGAGATTTCTTAACTGTATTAATCACAGAGCCAGTATTTACATGAATGAGGTTATTTCACATAGTAGCTTTTCACAATGGGTGTCAGACAGGGGTGCGTGTACTGATTTGTCATTGTAGTGGAGCAGATGGTAACCCTTTTCCATATAATGTTTGTTAATGGGGGTGTCATAAAAAGTGTTTACTTTAAATAGGAAAGCAATGTGGAAACTGTCCACCAAAACGTAGGCGATGCCAGTATTGTTCCTATATTACCATAAAATACTGTTACTCCTTATACCATCTCATATGGAATGTGCTGCAGCTAATAGATACTTTACAACAGAGAGTGGCCTCCGGTTCAGTAAAATATTAATGAGGATCATCTGATTGAGACTACTAACCACAAATGTCTTTACTTAGAATTATCCCCAGTCGCCAGACTGGGTCTGGAAATTATCGAACAGTACTGCTGTGCTCCGGTAGGTGGTAGTGTTTGACTCTGCTTCGGCCACGCCGGAAGTAACAAACACAGTACATATGTAGGCGCCACCTCTGCGTGTTGACGTCTGTTCATTTAAGGAATTTTCCATGCCAGGAGCTCAGAGGCACGATGTATGCTGACCATTGGTGTGAAAGTAAGACAGTTCATAGCCAAGTCACACCTGGCTCCTTCTCATACCCTCCCCTTCATTTGAGCTATTCTGGGCACTGTTCAGTTTCGTGTTTTTCTCCCATGAAATGCAGTCTAGAAAATTCAAGCTATGATTCAAATCTTTCAGCCATGCTCTGCAGTGGGAACTGAAGTCCAAGAGGGCCCAACATCATAGGGATCTCTCTGACCACGTTCAGGTTTCAGAGGAGGCTGCAAATAATCTGTAGTGGTCATTACTGGAACGTGATTGAGTCTGTGGCAGACCCCTCTCCCTTCCCCACCCAATGCTAACAGGGGTGACTGGTGCATTGCTTTTGGATTGTGGCAACCACCTTTTTTTTTCTTCTTTTTTTTTAATAAGCTTTAGAAAGCGTAAACTTAGCCCAGGTGTGTCCAGGCGCTGCGGAAAGAGGGCAAGAGAACTGAGGTGCACATATGTACAATGCTTACAGGGTAGAGAGAGTAAAAAGCCAAGTCTTTAAGGCCTTACGAAAGAGAGAGTGGGAATCCAGACCCGAAATTGAGAGAGGGAGGGAGTTCCAATCTTTAGACGCAGAGAAGCCTCTGCCTCCCCACATAATTCTTACTAGTCGATCTTAACTGTTTGATGGTGTTAGAAGGTGGTTCTGACACTATGGGCCACACAGATTTTTAGCTTTTTGAGCACCTAATGGTTGAGATTTTACTGTGGGGGAGCCTCATAAGTTGGGACTCACCCACAGTGAACTCAGGATGTAAGAGATTGCATGACGATTTTACTGGTGTCCCCTGGCTAGTCCAGGCCACTGCGCAGCAGCTTGAGTGAGGGACACCGAGCTGGTTACATGCTGACACATGTGTACATGCGTGTGCACACGTGTAGGGCGTGCGCAGTATAGGAGCAGCTACAGAGTGAATGATATGGCAGGACTTATGCAGACTTGGGTGGTGACATGGACTAGGCTTTATACAATGGAAAGAAACAGGGCAGGGAAAGTCAGTGTGTTTTACTGTGTTTTTCACTTCATTATTCCCTTATGGGGATGTGGAGTCAATGGGCTAAAGTAACTTCCATAAGGCCTACCAATTCCAGATACGCACTAAAGTCCACTGTAGCGGATGTGAAAAGAAGTATTCTGCAGAGTCCAAAGTCATATTTGTACTGCTTTTGGGTCATGCCGAAATGTCATATTTCTCTGAGTCACTGGCTGGGGTCTGGCCCTGGCACGTTAGATTAATGACCTTCATTCCCAGAGCGAAGATCTTCCCTCCAAGGAGAGAAGATAGGTGGAGCTACAGACTGATCCATCAGGAGCTGTCGCTTGGTTCCAGGCACCAAGCTGAACCAAGGTGAAGGCAGCACTGTGGGAAGGGGACCATGTGGCTGGAGACACTGGACAACGCCATTTTGAATAAACCTAAAGGCTGGACAAGGAGGAGGAATCAGGGGCAGGGAAGTGATGTGTCGCTGTGTGATAGGGCAAACAGAGACTTCCTGCCACCCCCTCCCCAAATTCTTAAAAGAATTTGCACAGGAAGAGAAGCTCTCTCTGGGGTGTGGTCTGCTGAGGCAGAAGGTGCTGGAGCCTGGCAATGGGCAGTTGGAAGGAGGTACCCCCTGACTGCCCCCCAGTACCCTAACAGCGCAGAAGCAGGGGCCTCTGCGCAGGGAGAAGAGAGGCCCAGAAGGAGAGCCAGACGAAAGGCTGGCGCAGGGAGCCAGTGAAGACCGTTCCCTGCAGAATTCACCCTCTTGGAGACCCGGAGGGCAAAGGCGAGTGCTCCCAGTGGCTGGGGTCGCCACCAGAAGCAAGAAGACTCGAAAATGGGGCAGATCGGACCACCTGAGACTGAGATATGGCCCCCAGAAGGTAGACGACCCTTGACCCCTAAGAAGACCGACAACGAAGCGCGTGGGGCTCCGCCGCTGGTCTCAGAGATGCCCCCGGGGTGGGTCAGGTCCCGGGGGCTGCCCCCAAGGAGAAGTAAAGACGGGTGAAGGTGCCCTGCCCCACCTAAGACTGAGGCGGGGGAGCGCCGTCGCAAACAACCCCCCCCCCCCTCGTGAGGAGGGAGGCCGGGGAGCGCACGCCCCCACGGGTTCCAGGAGCCCACCATGGCCCCCGATGCAAATGTTGCTGGGGCGTGCCTTCGCGCAACCCCGTCCAGGGGAGGAGGGGGCCGGGACCCCATCCCCAGGCCCCGTGTGTGGAGGAGGTGGCGGTGTGCTTTCGCACTCCCTAGAAGACCCGCAGAAGCGGGGAAGCTGTCTCGCATCTTCCCGCCGGAGCGGGCAGACCAGAAAATGAATGCCGGCTCCCGCGGCAGCATGCAAAGATGCTAGCCAGTCGGGGAGCCGGCGGGAGCCACCAGGGGTGGGGTCCCCGAGCGGCTCTCCAACCTTGAGGCCAGGCGGTGTCCTCGGGTGGGACCGGGTCCCCCTAAGAAGAGTAGTGGCGCTGTGGGCACGGGTAGGACGGGGCCCCTGAAACTCCGCAGAGCGGCCGGGGGTGGGCTCCCCGAGCCGTGACACTTACTTGGGGCTCTGGGTGGGACCGGGCCCCCCACCGAGGCCCAGGAAGAGGCGTGAAGCGTCAGTTCCATGATCGCGGCTCTCCCCGGCACAGCGGGAGAGCCGTTGCTATGATATTCATAAACCGAAGCCTGAAGCGTTCCATAATGCCTTGCAGGACATGGGGAAAGGATCGTTTTGGTGCTTTGTTGCCCCCCAGCGGAGGACACCCTCAATTGAGAAAAGGTGCTGGGGGGAGCTGCTGGAGAAGCGCAGTCCCCCCCCTACTCATCCCCCCCACTCATCCCCCCCAACCAGCACGAAGGGAAGTCCCACCCTAAGTCACATGAGAATTTAAAAAAAGAATAACCCTTCAAGGGCTCAGCCAAGATTGCATCACCTCCTAGGCTGGAACTTTTGTTCTACAGCTGGGGGTGCATTAAGAAGTGCATCATGGAGTGAAGGGCTGAGTTGGGGATGTCTTGAGAAGGGCATCCCCTGGAGGTGAAATGGTGTAATTGCATTGAAATGCATTTACTAATGGTTATTTCTTTTAGAGGGACTTAATTTCCTGTGTTTAATGTGAAGTACATGTAAAGTGATGTCATAGGCAAAGTGGGGTTGTGTTGTCAGACATTCATGCTATTGTGTCTGGCTGTATATGCGTAATCCTGTGATCATCTGTGATGCCTTTAGGGCCTGTAATTGCCATGCATTTTTAAAGAAATCCAAAGGTTATGAGTACTATCATTCTAAAGTGGTGCTTAAACATGTATTCTTGCTACTGCTGTTAGGTGAGGAACAACACAGAGTGCTAGCCCTTAAGATGTAGAGGTGCGTACTTTATGGTCAGTAGGAGATACTCAGTCAGGGTTATGTGTCACCAAGGCAAGTGTACCTATTTTTAATGCTGGTTAAGGTAATGGGGTGGGTTGCCACTGGGATGGTGCCAGTGCGCAGGGCTCATGCCCCAGGTTATGATCAACTAACTGGATTGGGGGCAAGATGATGTGCATACATGGGAGTGGTGGTACTAAACCCCATCCCCCTGAGGGAGGGGTGGAGATGTCATGCAATGTCACAAAGTAATTCCAACAGCTTATGTATATTTGTAAATTGATGCATAGTATTGAGTAGTGTGTGTTTAATAAATGTACTCTTACTTTTATAAAGCAAAGTACAGACTGGACAATTAATTATTGAGTGTTATTTTGGCACATCTGCAAATGGAGATTACTAGCCCACACTACTTTCCTTGAGTAAGCCTCCGACTGCTCTGCAACGCTACCCTCAGAATAAGGCGCTACAATTGGGTGTTTGGTTCCCAGTGAAGGACAAATGTAGTCATGTTATTTGTGCACGCCTCACAGATGCTGCCTCGTTTTCCAACAGGTGGGAACATATCTCTGAAATAATTTCTTAATGCCTTCTGACCCTGTATTGTAGAAAGCCTTATGAACCAGGTAGAGGGCTTCGAATGCGATCCTCCGATCAAGCGGAAGCCAGTGCAGATTCCTGATGGTGGATGAGATTGAGTGATGTTTGGGAAAACCCATCACCAGGCTGGCAGCAGCATTCTGCACTAGCTGACGTTGATGCACAAGCCCCTTGTTAATACCCAAATTAAGAGCATTAAAATAGTCTAATCTACACAACACAAGGGCTACAGTGACCTGTTTTAGGGCAGAGAAGGAAAGAAATTGGGAGATCTTTCTAAGAATCCTTATCCCGAAGCAGGTAGAAATTGTCCTATTGATTTGGGAGCCCAAAGAAAGAGTTGTCAATTATGATGCCCACATTTTTGGCACTGAGGCCAGGGCAGGGGCAAGGATCCAGCATGTCCATCCACCAAGCGTCAGATCAAATGTCCTGATGGTTTCCAAAGATTAAAACCTCAGTTTTTTCTCCATTAAGTCTTAAATAGTTCTCTACCATCCAGGAAGCCACTGCCTGCATACAGTTTTTTAAATTTGCGGCTGATGCTTCCACACCGTCAGTGATAGAGACCATTATTATAGTGTCATCAGCATATGATAACACTTCTAACCCAAATGATCTTACCACCCTGGTGAGAGGAGCTACATAAATATTAAAAAGGGTCGGGACTCAGTGAGCACCCCTGAGGAACTCCACTGAACAACGGATTGTAAGCGGAGTAGACTTGGCCCATCTTGACCCTTTGTCAAGGTCCAGAAGAAATTATGTGAGCAGATTCAGGGAAAGGCCCTTAATCCCAATTTCCCTAAGCCTCCCAACCAATCTTAGGGGAGAGATAGTATCGGAGAGGTAGAGATCAGAGGCTTCTGGTCTCCGGTTGAGTCCCGCGTTCACATCAACAAACCGGGCGAGGTGGGGTCATAAACCCCGTCCCAGGAGGACTTGCATCTCTGGAAATGGGTGTGCCACCAATACATTTTCCTGGTCTTGAACCATCTGGCAGGATCATTGACTATCAGGGTGAACTGGATGAGCTCAGCTGTTGACGCCTAAGAGATCTCTAGTGGCAGCTACTCCCAGCGGTGGCGCAAAGTCTCTTCCGCAGATGGGGAGAACCTTGGTCTCCTGTTTGCCTTTCTAACATTACCAATCGTGCACAGGGTTCTCAAGAAGATCAGAACAGACCAGGCCCAAGTAATCCTAGTGGCCTAGATTGGGCACAGAGAGTATGGTGTTCAGAACTTCTGTGCTTGAGCATGTGTCCTCCGAAAAGGCTGCTCCTCCAGGAGAACCATCTATTGCAGCAACAGACGAGGATTTTGTATCTGGCCCTTCACAGTCTCTACCTTCATGATTGGCGTTTTAAAGGTAACAGCTGACCACCTTCATTCTGAGGTTTTTAATGGCATCTTGGCAGCCAGGCGTCCCTCAACGAGAACTGTATGTTCGAGGCATGTGGGCTGCTAAATTCATATCTTAGCATTAGATCGCCGCCTAGTGTTGGGCTCGGATGATCGCACATTGTTGTCCTGGAAGAGTCTTCGAAGTATCCTGAGATAGGTGGCTCCTCCCCTGGACTACAGTGCGCATGGGCATCGGCTCCATCCCCAGATTGTTTTTTTCCGCCATTGGGTTCGGATGTGGTCTCGACGTCTTACTGTCGGAACCAAGAAAAACTAACTTTTAGCGGCCAAAAGGCCTCGATTTTCTTGCGTCGGTATTGTCTGCGCACGGTCTCGAGTCTTCCGTCTCTTGGAGCCGGAATAAGCGGAGTTTTCTTCGCTCTCGGAACTTTGAGGCCTTCTCATCGCGACACGACTGCAAAACTTTTCGGACATGGAGCGGAGCCCGTTTAAGTACTGCCCGCTCTGTGGGTCCAAGTACCCACACATCGATCTACACCCCGTGTGTAACAAATGCCTTTCGCCTGACCACGACGACGGCAAGTGCAAGTTGTGTGCACAGTTCCGCTCAAAGAAGACTCTCAAGCTTCGGCGCGCGGTGCGCATGGAAGCTAAACAAGGGGCCCCGGATCCGGAGAACATCTTCGGCGACCAGGACGAAGAGGACCAGGGTCATCATCTCCAAATCTCCCCACCCGAGACGGAGGTCGAGGCGGATCCGAGAGACGACGACGGAGTCGCGGGTCGAGGCCTTGAATACGTCGACGAGGTAGGAGACGACGATGAGATTTATGGGGCCGCGGCAGACAGCTCGGGGGACGAGCTCTGCCACGAAGGTTACGAGGATATCGACCGGGACACGGGATCGCCGGTCGGCCTTACCCAAGACCCGTTGCCGCAAGCCACAGCCCCGCCTTCGGGCCCGGCCACGGACTTACTTGCTGAGCAGACTGTTTCGAAACCGAAACCGAAACCATCGGGATCGACAACACCTAAAATGGCCGACCCGAAAACGAAACCGAAACTTAAGGACTCGAGTGTCCCTAAGATGGCTGCCGTGCCGGTGAAAACGACGGTGCCCGCTACCCCATCGACTCCGTCGACCTCCGGTCCGCAGAAGTCGAAGAAGTCCGTCGATTCCGATGCTGCAAAATCGAAACCGACGCCAGAGGAGGGGTCCTCCAAAAAAGATGGTCGGCACGGGTCAGCGGCTACGACGCCGTCCAAGCCCGCCAAAGTCGGCTCCAAGGAGGCTACGCAGGCACACGGAAAAAAGTCTGCGCCCCGAACACAGGAATCGGAGGCGGTAAAGACAGGATCCGCGCCCAAAGTGCACAAGGCCCACAAGGACGTCGGATCCGAGGGAAAGATCAGACCTTCCTCGTCAGCGCCGAAGCAAACTGTGAGTGAGCCGTCCCTCATAGCCGAATCACTGCAAAGAATCAGGGAGAAGGCCTTTGCCCCGTCGGCTCCGATACCATCGCCGCAGCCGCAAAAGGACACTCCAGCGAAGCCTTCTGGGAAACTTCTCTTTATTTTGCCGCCGAAGGAGGCGCCGAAAGCATTTTCAACCAAATCGGCACCGAAACAGGTGATTTCTTCACCGACTGGCCCGCTTCCACGTCGGGTACTCGAATCAGAGGATGATTCAGAGCGTTTCATCGACGCTGACACAGGCAAACTGACCCTCTATAAGAGGAAAATCACTTCGGAGCCAGTGGACTCCTATGTCATCCCACTAAAGAAGAAGAGGGTGCCCCTTGACGCCTCAGGCCTCACGGAACCAATCCAGCCTCCTCCGAGACGGAGCCCTACTCCCTCCCCAGAACACTCTGCGGGTGAGGGGTATGATGAAGACGAGCAGTACAATTTCCCTATCAATGAACCTGATGCACAACCGGATTCATATGATGACACTGGTGACCAGAACACCCAGGGTGTGGGGCAGGACCCGCAGCTTTTTAATGCACGTGCATCCCCGACTGAGGATTCAGCAGGTTTTCATGCACTACTCGAAAGGGCGGCAGCCAATCATGATGTGGACATGCATGCCGACCCGGTTGAGGAAGACTTCCTTTTCGACACTTTTTCAGTCTCTGAAAGGACAGTAAAGACACTGCCTATGCTTAAAGGAGTCCTCAAGCATGCTGGGGACATATTTAAGGAGCCTACTAGAGCGAGAGTGGTCAACCCTCGCATTGAAAAAAAGTACAGACCTGCGCCTGCGGACCCCGCATACATCCGGGGACAATTGCCACTGGACTCTCTTGTGGTCGCCAATGCCAGGAAACGTGCCAACTCCCAGACAACGGGTGAAGCTCCTCCCCCGGATAAGGAGTCCAAAGTGCTAGAGGCAGGGGGCAAAAGAGTAGCTGCACAGGCATCAAACTTTTGGCGCATCGCCAATACACAGGCACTCTTGGCGCGTTACGATAGGGCGCACTACGACACCCTAGAACAGATTGTACAACACCTGCCTACACAGTTCCAAGAAGCCACCCACCTGCTCATTGAGGAAGGAAAGCTAATCTCAAACGCAGCCATCAAGTGTGCACTTGACGCTGCGGACACAGCTGCTAGAGCTATCAACACTAGCGTTATGCTGAGACGACAAGCGTGGCTCCGCATCTCAGGGTTTAAACCGGATATTCAGACAACAATCCTTAATCAGCCAGTCAATCCTGATAGTCTGTTTGGTCCGGATGTTGACACCACCCTAGAGAAAATAAAGAAGGACACAGAAACTGCTAAGTCCATGGGGGCCCTGCAGTCACAACAGTTTCGTGGCAGCAATTTTCGTCGCTCAGGTGCACGTGGAGTCACCAGAGGACAAATGGGTCAACAATCCCAGTTCTCTAAAGGTGGGGCACAATCCTCGTTCACAAAACAGAACAAGGGAGGTTACAGAAATAACAGCAACAGAGGTCGCGGCAGAGGAAATAACAGCTCCCGCTCCTCTGCTCCAGCCAAACAGTGACTCTCTGTCACTGCCCCCCGACCACCTAACACCTGTCGGGGGGAGACTACAGCAGTTCCTGCCCGTCTGGAGAAACATCACCACAGACAGGTGGGTGCGACAACTAGTCCAGTATGGTTATTGCCTAGAGTTGAGGTCCACTCCACCCAACATCCCGCCAAGGCAAAGGCCTATGTCCGCAGAGCACTTGCTCTTATTGCAGCAGGAAGTAGTGGTGATGCTGCAAAAGGGAGCAATCGAGCTCGTGCCGGTGGGAGAGGAAGGCACAGGGGTTTATTCCCTGTACTTCCTTATTCCAAAGAAGGACGGATCTCTCAGACCCATTCTAGATCTACGTCCCCTCAACCTGTACATACTATCAGAACATTTCCACATGCTTACACTGCAACAGATTCTTCCATTGCTAAACCAGGGAGATTTCTTAGCAACCTTAGATCTCAAGGATGCTTATTTTCACATTCCACTACACCCGTCACACAGGAAATACCTCAGGTTCACTATTCAAGGCAGGCACTACCAGTTCAAGGTCCTACCCTTCGGAGTTACCACAGCCCCGAGGGTGTTCACCAAGTGTCTGGCGACAGTAGCGGCGCACCTCAGGAGGCAGAACATCCATGTCTACCCCTACCTAGACGACTGGCTCGTGCAAGCCAAGTCAGAGCAACAGTGCGCCGCAGACATGTCGACTACAATTCACCTTCTTCACGATCTGGGTTTCTCCCTGAACTACCCAAAATCGCATCTTCAGCCGGCACATGTCCGGCAGTTCCTGGGTGCGACGATCAACACCCTGACGGCCATGGCTCAGCCAAACCAAGTCAGGATAGACAGCATTTATTTTTATTTATTTTATTTGAAGCTTATAAAGCGCACGGCTACCTCCAGCGGAAGTGTCCCGGCGCTAAGATTACATGAGAGTCCCCCAAAGAGCAAACCAAGGATACATCACAGTCAGGAAAAGAAAATACTGAACTTAAAAGAGCTACAGCCCTAATGAATAGTAAACAACCAGGTCTTAAGTTGGCGACGGAAGGCTGGCTCAGAATCAGAGAACCTGAGATCAAGAGGAAGGCTATTCCAGAGCCTAGCCGCAGTGACGGCGAAAGATCTACCGCCACTACGAGAAAGCCTAAATCTTGTCACCGTCAGAAGACGCAAACTATTGGATCTTAGGTGTCTAACTGACGAAGAGATCATAAGACGTTTTCTCAGATAGAGAGGGCCAATACCATGGATTGCTCGGAATGTCAGGGTCAGAATTTTGAAATCAATGCGACGGGCTATGGGAAGCCAGTGAAGCTCATCCCGATATTTCCTGATCGAAGTACGAGCGGGGATATTACCAATGAGCCGAGCTGCCGCGTTCTGGACAATTTGCAGGCGGTCAATTAGGTAAAGGGGAGCACCTGCATATAGACTATTCGCATAGTCTAGGTGAGTGGTGATGAGTGCCTGAACGACTGTTTTGCGAGATGATTGCGGGAGGTAAGGGAAAATTTTCCTGATCATTCGCATTTTGGAAAAACAAGCACCTACCACTTTGTTGACTTGGACCCTTCCAGACAAAGCATTGTCAAAGGTAAAACCAAGATTACGAGCCGCTTGAACAGGAGAGGGGGGAGGATTCAAAACAGTGGGCCACCAGAGATTTGCAGGAGGGGGGGATTTCTTACTGAAAAAGAGAACCTCCGTTTTGTCGGTGTTAAGGGCAAGGTGATTAGATGCCATCCATGAGCAAATATTGCCAAGGCAGTTTCTAAAGTTGGAAAAGTGGGAGTCAGAGTGGTCTCTAAAGGAGAAAACAAGCTGAGTATCATCAGCATAAGAGACCACTCTGACACCCCAAGACTCAACTACCCCGGCAAGAGGAGCTATATAGGCATTGAACAATAAAGGGCTCAAAGCCGAGCCCTGGGGCACTCCGCACAGGAGGGGTTTGTCCTCAGATTCAAAAGGGTGCAAAGTAACCCTCTGAGATCGACTGGACAAAAAAGATTTAATCCAGGCCAGCACTGAACCTCCTACCCCTGACTGTTGTAGACGGGTGGTGAGTATATTATGGGAAACAGTATCAAATGCAGCGGATAGGTCGAGGAGGACCAACATGGCCTCCTCGCCCCTATCCACTGATTCCCTAATGATCTCAGAGACTTCTACCAGCGCCGTCTCAGTGCTGTAACCAGTTCTGAAACCGGACTGGGAGTCATGTAGGAGCTGGTTAGATTCTAGATACTGTGCCAGCTGTTTCTGTACCACCTTCTCCAAGATCTTAGCAGGTTTGGGCAGGAGCGATATAGGCCGATAGTTGCTGAATAGTAGGGGGTCAGCACCAGGTTTCTTCAGTATGGGAATTAGCCTGGCCTGCTTCCACACTGAAGGAAACTGTCCGAGGGACAGGGAGGTATTCCAGATGGAGAGAAATGGGTTTAATAGAACCGGGGCAAGAGTGCCCATGATTTTTGCCGGGACAGGGTCCAGAGGGGAACCAGACCTTACGCTGAGTAGCAAAGACAGCGCAAGGTCTGGGGTCAGCTCATTAAAAGAATTGAAAGAACAGGGAGTAGAACAAGGATTATCTACCAGGGGGTTAAAAGATACCGTGGCAAAGGAAGAGGAGAGTTTGACTATTTTCTCCTGAAAGTAGTCCGAGAGTCCATTACACAGATCCTGAGTGGGGATACATTGAGATTTAACAGCCGGGGGATTTACAAAGTCTTTCACAATAGAGAAAAGGGTTTTGGAGGAGTTATGTGCCTGTTGGATGAGGGTGGAGAAGAAAGTTCTCATAGAGGAGCGTTTCAGTTTGTGAAAATGGTTCCGGGCTGACTTATAAGCCAATTTGGCTAAAGGATCATAATCTTGTCTCCATTTACGTTCCAATTGCTTACATTTGCTTTTCTCCTCACGAAGCAGAGGAGAGAACCACGGGGCCGAGGGACGAGATCTAGAAGAAGTGAGTGGAACATAAGGGGCAACAGCGTCAAGAGCGGTGCAAAGAGTCGAATTGAATCTAGTGGTCTCTGAATCGAGATCTTCTAGCTGATTGAGTTGGAAATGTAAGTGACTTTCCAAGGAATCACAGGTTACCTTGGCCCATTTCCGACCTCTGGTTCTGTTAAGAGGGGTGGGGGAGGAAGGGGAAGGGACCGTGATGGAAAAAGGAATCAGGAAATGATCAGTCCAAGTAATGGGAATCGGAGGAGAAGAGGTGATGCCAGGGTGGTTGGAAAAGATGAGGTCAAGTGTATGGCCAGCAATATGGGTGGGACCAATAACTAATTGGGGCAAGGTAAGTCCAAGTAAAGTTTCTATCAGGGAAGAGGCTAGTGAGCAGGAGGGGTTATCAATATGGAGATTAAAATCACCTAATACAGTAAAATGGGAATGTTTGAGAGAATAATCTGCAATAGAATGTGTCAAAGCATGAAGAGAGGAGGAAGTCGCAGAGGGGGGGTTGTAGACCAATATGCCTGCACAAATAGTGCGAGCAGAGTCCGCAGCCGTAAAATAAGCGGCTTCAATGAGGCCGAGATTAGGAATTTTCGTAAGATTAAGTTTAAAATGTGATTTGGCAATAACCGCAAGACCTCCTCCGGACTTAGAGTTGTCTCGGTTAATACCAATAAAACAATAGCCGGGGGGAGTGGCAAGGTGGATGTCTGGTTTAGAAGAATCTTTAATCCATGTTTCAGTAAGAAACAAAATGTCCCATTTATGGGTGACGAGTGATAGCCAGATATCAGAGGCGTGAGCTGGGAGGGATCTGCAATTGATTAATGCCGCATTTAAAATGGTAGGAGGCTGGTTTTTGACAGTCACGGGAGTTAAAGGAGTTTTAGATATCATAGGGAGGGTGACGTTGCAATGAAGGCAGGTGTATGCCGTAAAGTCCAGATCATGGGGATTACAGCGGGTTAAGGAAATACAAGTGCCCGGGCGAAGTAGGAGCAATTGCTCCGAGGTCCAGGAGGATTTTGGGGTGTGAGAGGCAGGGGGACTGGCGCTGGGCGCGGGTCCGGCGCGGACGGGCGCAGACGGGCTTGCCTTAGGCGCGCCTTCGGCGCGCCATCGGCGCGCCCGCTGCGCCCGCCCGCTGCGCGGACGGGTAGGTCCCTTCTTTATATCCATATCCATCAGACGGTGGGAGGAGGGTGGGAGGCGTCCAGGAGCTGGAGTGCTACCCTGCCTCCCCCCAAGATGGCGGTTCCGCGATCTCCCGGCCGGCGAGAGCGCTGTGCTCAGCTGCGCCGGGGGAGAGAGAGCAGGTCGGGCCCCTGGGACGTAGAGATGTCGTCCGGACCAACAGCGAGCTCTGTCTTAACAATTAAAATGCACCTTTTAAAATATTCACAAGTTTTAAAATCGGCAGATCAGCGTGGCGTCTATAGCCCAAATAGTAATCATCTGGCATACAGACAGTCGATGTAACGTCACACGCACACTCTCAATCAGAGTTAAAATCACAGAGTACAAAGAAAGAAAGATGCCCCCGGCTTCCGCCTCAGGGGATAGCAAGTAATCTGTAAAGGCAAGGGGCGGAGGAACTTAAATAGTGAGGGAGGGCGGGAGGCGTCCAGGAGCTGGAGCGCTACCCTGCCTCCCCCCAAGATGGCGGTTCCGCGATCTCCCGGCAGGCGAGAGCGCTGTGCTCAGCTGCGCCGGGGGAGAGAGAGCAGGTCGGGCCCCTGGGACGTAGAGATGTCGTCCGGACCAACAGCGAGCTCTGTCTTAACAATTAAAATGCACCTTTTAAAATATTCACAAGTTTTAAAATCGGCAGATCAGCGTGGCGTCTATAGCCCAAATAGTAATCATCTGGCATACAGACAGTCGATGTAACGTCACACGCACACTCTCAATCAGAGTTAAAATCACAGAGTACAAAGAAAGAAAGATGCCCCCGGCTTCCGCCTCAGGGGATAGCAAGTAATCTGTAAAGGCAAGGGGCGGAGGAACTTAAATAGTGAGGGAGGGCGGGAGGCGTCCAGGAGCTGGAGCGCTACCCTGCCTCCCCCCAAGATGGCGGTTCCGCGATCTCCCGGCCGGCGAGAGCGCTGTGCTCAGCTGCGCCGGGGGAGAGAGAGCATGCAGGCTCTGATCCAAAGGTTCAGGCCACAACACTCGCTTCCAGCGAGAGTGTTCATGCAGTTGATAGGCATGATGGCCTCCTGCATCTTCATAGTCCCTCACGCACGGCTACATATGCGCCCGCTCCAGGAGTGCTTAGCGAATCAGTGGACACAGGCTCGTGGGCAATTGACAGACCTAGTGTTGGTTACCAGTCGGGCATACGACTCTCTGCATTGGTGGACTCCACACAACCTTTGCAAGGGCCGACTGTTCCAAGAGCCTGTGCCGCAGATTGTCCTGACAACGGACGCATCTCTCCAGGGATGGGGAGCTCATGTGCTCACTTACACAGTGCAGGGACTATGGACGACGCAGCAACAGAAGATGCACATCAACTATCTGGAACTGATGGCAATCTTCATGGCGCTCAAGTCCTTCATTGTACATCTGTGCAACAAAGTCGTGCTAGTCCGGACGGACAACATGACCGCGATGTACTACATTCAAAAGCAGGGAGGCACCCACTCGCCACAGCTGTCTCATCTGGCTCAGAGCATGTGGAAGTGGGCCATTCAGAGGAACATTTTCCTCATGGCAGAACACCTCCCAGGAAAGGACAATCAGATGGCGGATCTGCTCAGCAGGTACAGCCATCAAATGCACGAGTGGGAGTTACACCCATCTGTCCTCCACCCGTACTTCCAGCAGTGGGGTCATCCGGAAATAGACCTGTTTGCCACAAAAGAGAACGCAAAATGCCAACACTTTGCCGCCAGGTTCCCTCACCCACAGTCGCAGGGGAATGCGATATGGATGAACTGGTCAGGCAAATTTGCGTACGCTTTTCCGCCAGCGCTGGTCGCAAGAAAGCTAAGGCAGCACGAGATGACTCTCATCCTAGTTGCTCCAACGTGGGCGCGCCAGGCCTGGTACACCACGTTCCTCGAACTCTCAGTGGTGCCGCATCAAAGACTGCGCCTCACGCCCAGTCTTTTGACGCAGAACCATGGAGAAATTCAGCATCCAGATCCGCAACAGCTCAACCTGGCGATCTGGCTCCTGAAGTCCTAGAGTTTGGATACCTTAACCTACCTCCGGAATGCATGAACATCATCAAGGAGGCGAGGAAACCAACTACTAGAGCATGCTATGCTGCAAAGTGGAAGCGTTTTGTCATTTACTGTACAGCCAATGACATCAACCCGCTAGATGCATCTATCCCCAACATCATCTGCTATCTGTTGCATCTTTACAAGTGCAATCTAGCGTACACTTCCATTCGGATACATCTATCCGCCATAGCGGCTTATCTCCAGAATAGGCAGCACCTCTCTGTCTTCAGAGTGCCCGCCATTAAAGCCTTCCTTGAAGGTCTGAAACGAGTCATTCCCCCAAGAACACCGCCAGCTCCGGTGTGGAACCTCAATGTCGTTCTCACCAGACTGATGGGACCACCATTTGAGCCACTGCACTCGTGTGAACTCCAGTTCCTTACGTGGAAAGTAGCTTTCCTTGTAGCTATTACGTCTCTGAGGCGTGTCAGTGAGCTGCAGGCGCTCACAATCCAAGAGCCATTCATTCAAATTCATCCAAATAGGGTAGTGCTACGCACTAACCCCAAATTCCTTCCGAAGGTGGTGTCACAGTTTCATCTAAACCAAACTATTGACTTACCAGCATTCTTTCAAAACCCGCAAACGGTGGCGGAAAGAATGCTCCATACCTTAGATGTACGGAGGGCGTTGATGTACTACATAGACAGAACACAACCCTTTAGAAAAACAAAACAACTCTTTGTTGCCTTCGCACCACAACACAAAGGCAACCCGATTTCCAAAGCAGGGATAGCCAGGTGGATTGTTAAGTGCATCCAGATATGTTATCAAAAGGCCAAGCGCACTTTAACAATACCCCCCAGAGCGCACTCCACACGCAAACTGGGGGCGTCCATGGCTTTCCTAGGGAACATTCCTTTAGAGGATATTTGCAGAGCAGCCACGTGGGTTACACCACATACCTTTACAAAACACTACTGTGTTGATGTGCATTCCAAGCAGCAAGCTGCTGTAGGACAGGCTGTTCTGAAGACACTTTTTCAGGTTTCTGCAGCTGGCACGGGCAACCGCCGCTGATGGAGGGACTGCTATGTATTCTATGCTAAGATATGAATTTAGCAGCCCACATGCCTCGAACTGAATATGCTACTTACCAGTATGCATCTGTTCTTGGCATGTAGGGCTGCTAACATTCATATCGCCCGCCCTCCTCCCCGGTGCCTGTCGCAGCTGCAGATATACTATTGTATTTATTCATTAGCATGGACATCCTTTACACTTTTCACTCCATCTTCTGCCACAATGGCGAAAAACAATCTGGGGATGGAGCCGATGCCCATGCGCACTGTAGTCCAGGGGAGGAGCCACCTATCTCAGGATACTTCGAAGACTCTTCCAGGACAACAATGTGCGATCATCCGAGCCCAACACTAGGCGGCGATCTAATGCTAAGATATGAATGTTAGCAGCCCTACATGCCAAGAACAGATGCATACTGGTAAGTAGCATATTCAACACATGTCTTTGGGACAAATTTGTGGCTTGATGCACCAGATTGACTTTCTCCGGGCCAAGTTGTCTGACGTTCTGTTATTTTTTCTGTCTCCTGTCTGGAAAGGCTTTGCTGTGGGTACAGTTAACGGTTTCCTTCCAGCCTTTTTACGGTTGACAGATGCCCTTGTTTTTTAGGTCATCAGTTCGATGCTATTTTTGAAAGGGCTGCAACACATCTCCCCCTTCTCCCTTTGTCATGCCCCAATGGGACCTTAATCTAGTCCTGGATTATCAGATAGCACTCAGTTTCAGCCACTTCACAGCTGTCCTTTATGTCGCTTTGCTATCAAGACTTTCTTACTCATTTCTTCCACCTCAGTTGAATGAGTAAATAAGTAAGATAGTTTTGATAGTAAAGAGTCGTAAAGGTCAGCTGCGAAGTGGCTGAAGCGGAGTGCACATCAGATAAGCCAGCAGTATATTAAGGTCCCATTGAGGCATAACAGAGGGAGAAGGGGGGAGTGTGTGTGTAAGATTCAGGCTCTGTGCCACTCCATCATACTCTTCCTTCTTCCCAGGCAAATTGGCTCTGCAGACTCCAGACTTCTTCCTGCAGAAGGTTGTGATGTTGTTCAGTGTCGCTCAGAACATCACCCTGATGACGTTCTATGCTTCGCCTTACCACTTTAAAGAGGAGGAGAGACTTCATCTGTAGGATCCCAAGAGAACGCTGAGCTTCTACATAGATCGTACAAAAAACACCAGGTGGATGATCAGTTCTTTGTGGGGTTCTCTGGAACAAAAAAGGGCAAGTCCCTGCAGATGAGAACCATCTACAATTGTATCTTGCTCTGTATTAAGTTCTGCAACTTATTGGCCAAAATACAGCCTCCGGAAAGAGTGCATGTTCATTCTACCATGGCCACAGGTACTAGTGCATTAGCACACGGAATGTCTGTGCTAGACATTTGTCGGGCAGCCACATGGTCGTCTCTCCATATGTTTTACAAAGCATTAGTGCCTGGACAGTCCGGTTCGCCTGGAGGACCAATTTGACTGCTCATTTGTGCATGACTTTCTGTTTTGAGTCCATTCATGCACCTGCCTCGGAATAGGTATTGCTTTGGTATCTAAAAGGCGAGGAATCTGCGACCAGAAGTGTCACTCAGAAAAAAAAGTCACTTACCTTACATAAGGCTATTTCTGGTAGAGACTCTACCAGCAGCAGATTCCTCACTGACCCTCCCATCCTCCACGTTCTGTTATTGGACTCTATCCATTAATAAGATCCCAAGTCTAGGAATTTGCACACTGTCTAATAATTGGCTTTTGGGCTCTGCGTCTGGCAAGTCTCAAAAGCAACTGACGTCACTGTTCCAGAGTGGCGCCTTTATAGGCTCACACTTGATTTACAGAGCATAAAAGTGTCAGTGTGGAGGTGCAAGGCGCCACCTTCTGGCTTGCTGAGGTACTGCTGAAAAGTTTCAGTAGCCAGTCTGACGCCTGGTGAATATTCGAAAGGTGAGAAATCCGCAGCTAGATAGTCTCTAGCAAAAAGTGCATTACTGAAGGTGAGTAACTTGTACTTTAGTTTCACTGCTTGTTTGAAATGTTCCTAGTTTTTTTTTTTTAAACCTTTATTAGCGTCAAAAGTATATACAAGTCTAGGCCTACAACCAAATCGGCCGGCCGCAATACGTAAAGCAATCAGAGGTTCCAAGGCAAACATTACAGAGTCAATCAGCAAGAAGCAGAGGCAATACAATCATAAAAAGGGGAGAATATACCTAGGAACCAAAGGGCCAAGACACAGGAGCAAAAAAGGTTAATTTTATAATATGGGGATAAGGCGTACGACAGGCTCACTTTCAATATAGAGACGTCCGAAGTCCCAGAACCAGCCTCAGCGACAATAAGGGGGTATGGGGCCGCAATACAGGAGAGGCAACACAATTCACACAGGAAAATCGGGATAATTTAGACATAATCGACACTTAAGCATTATCATCGTTACATGCCCACCACTCAAACCACAGCTAAGCCAGAACAGAGGGATCGGAGAAACATTACATCAAAACTAACCCGTCATAGTGACCTCTAGGAAAAAGGAGGGAGGGGGGCGGGGGCGAGGAAAAGAGGGGGAAGAGGGGGGAAAGAGGGGGAGGGGAGGAGGACAAGGCGGAACAATGAGAAAAAGAAATGAAATACAAAAACGAAAGAAAGAGGACACGCCGACATAGGCGTCCCGTGGCGGGAGTACAGGAGAAAACAGGAGTATCAGCACCAGTGAGGGTACAGCAATCGAGAAAAAAAGCAACCGAACCATAAAAGGAGGGGTAACGACGCCACACACCCCACCCCGAACACACCACGGGAGGCAGGGACAGACGCGGCATTACTATAAAGAGATAGAAAAGGGCCATAGAACCATAAAACAAACAACAAATAGAACCCAGCCCACCCTGCACCCCTGTAGAAGGCTATGGCCTACCCTTGAGACAGCGTGCCTGTCGCCCTAAACCAGAACCCGAAATATAGCAAGAAAGAAAGAGAGAACGAGACAAAAAGAAACAGAAACAGAAATAAGGAAAACAGGAAGGAGGAGCAAAAGAACAGAAATCAATATGGTCGGCCGCCACCCTCCGCCCAACCAGACAATCGCAGCAAAAACAGACCAGGACGACACCCCATCAAGCGCCATAAAACTTACAGAGGAGGGGACCTCCCACCGCTCCATGGGTACAAACAACTGCGCCACTAAGTCGTATACCAATAATCAACCAGGAGTCGTGCATATCACCCCCATCCCTTCCGAACCACAAATCCCACCCACCACATGACAATGTAAAATGAGATACTCAATACAAGACCAGCACACAATCGAAAAAAATGTTGACTACCATGTAGACATGGGGGGTAAATCGGTCCGCAAGTGAGCCAAAGTCCGAGCAGAGAGTTTAAATGCACCAGCAAGCGCAGCACGGGTGATAAAGAACAGGAGTTCAGTTTCGCCGCCTGGGAAGGCGAGGGGGTCTCTGTAATAGACAAAGGCGAAGCCATCGGAGCAGGTGCAGGCGGCAGTCCACCAATATTTCTAGGCATCCGAGCCGAACAGGGCCGCGGCACAATGTCCAAGTCCCCGGGGTCAGAACCTCGAAAAACAGGGAGCTCCAAAGTCACCGGCACACTAAATGATCTTCGATCAGCGGCAGCAACACTTGCAGCAATCGAGGGGGGCGAGGCAATGGAGTCACTGAAACAAGAGGGCGGCAAGAAGAAACGGCTGCTCAAAATGGCGGCAGATCGTGGCGGACTCACAGGGACATCGGGTGCCAGGGATGCGCGCAGGGATCTCAGAGCTTCCAGGATATCTCTGACCGTAAGCTCACGCTCACCAGACCGGACCCCCGCGCAATTAGGCAACCCAAGCCCGCCGCCACAAGGCGATCCATGTTTCAGAGGGTCGGCCGCCATTTCGCGAAGTCAGCCCAGTCGCCGCCCTCCGCGACCCCCAAAAAACAGTTCAAAAATGTAGGACTTCACAGAGCTCCGGGGGGTTCCCAGCAATGGCAGCCTTGGTGCCGAAAGGATGTCCGCCCAGTGCGGGTCTCCGCCAGCACCAGCACCGGCGCCCCCAACAAGCAGAGTCCGGGCGCAGAGGTCCAGGGCCGCCGGACAAAGCAGCGGCGGGGGGAGGACCCCTTCACAGAAGCAGTCCCCGGTGCATCTCACCCACATCAGCCGCGCGGTCACCAGGGCAGGCCCGGATCAGGATTGCCGGGATTTTCGCACAACGGCTCTCATCATGGGTTCACTCTCTCGACCGGGGCCGACAGTCGTCGGATCCCACAGGCTAGGTCCCGGTCTCGGTTCCACGGAGGCCCCGGTCTTGCGGAGGGCACAACTTCGGAGCCGCTGCACGTCGAAACCTCCGGGCCAAATGGTGAGTACAAGCGAGGTGTTCCGTTTCCGATTCTCCGATTCTCCGATAATGTGTCGTCTCCGGACAGGATATTATACAGGATACATGATCAGGCCGGAGGGCTGCGGGAGCCGAGCTAAAAGGCGACCATTACGCTCGCGAGCTTGGCTCCTCCCCCAATGTTCCTAGTTTTAAGCACTACTGTTTAGTAACATATATCCAGAGTAGGGTACAGTGAACCAGAGAAAGGTGAAAGGGATCAAAATGTGAAAGTAATTATCTGGATAAGCCACTCAAGCTGTGCTGGTGTTTTAAATATTTGGAGTGAGACTCAAATAAAAGTTTGAAACATTATCATTTAAAAAATCAAAATATGGATGTACAAAAATTTGGAATGCTTAAAATCTTAGAATTTTTGTTTAAAAACATCGAGAGGGGTACAGATAAGCTCAGTGTTATATTTAGGGTAAGGATGGAGGTTAGGCCTGGTGATTGCGTTAAGGCTTGAATTATGTTTGGGCTTACATTTGAAAGCTATAACTTAAAGTATTATGTTAGTTAATTTAAAAGTTATTTTTTAAACATTATATTTAATGCAATGTAAAACAAAGTTTGTATTTTGTTCAATTTTTGAGAATTTATTTTAGGATTTTGTATGGAAATCTTAGTACTAAAGGAGGCTAGGACATGTATGTAGTGATCCACTTGGAAAACCAACAAAAGGCCCCTGCTAAAAGACATGAAGTGAAGTTGTGTGCTTGTACATATTAAAGGAATGTTGTGTTACAAAATATTCAGACTTATGCAATACAGATCCATACCTACATGCCTAACTCATTGTATAACAGAAGTTCCCTATACATATAAAAATGTCCTACAGGCAGCGGGTAAGTTTGAATACATTCAACGTTATCCAAAAATTGCAAAATGCATTCATAGTCTTAACGTGCCAGATAGAGAGCAGCCTGTGATATGTGGAGGTATAAATAAAGATAAATACTATGAACTTAAATGTAAATAGGACATATACCATCCAAAGGAAGAATAGAAATGGGGAGAAAGGAAAACTTCCCAGTGTCATAAGGATTGTGACAGGGAAATGTGAATTTCTGCAAAAAGAGATGTAAGAGTAAAATATGGCATTATTGATAAGTGAGAAACTGGTTATTGTATCTGGTCAAATAAATTCATGGAGCTTATGAAGGGACAGTCAGATCTAAGGCAAGTTTTTCTGAATATTTTAGTAAAGACACATGTAATTGTTAAATATTTAGCTAGCCAACTGCTGAACTGCAGATTTCCTAAGTGCAAACAGCAGTTGACTTCTTGGTTAATCACAAAAGATTTGCAACAACATTCAGCATTCACGGTTGGTTTTGGTGTTTCTGACATGTTAAATCTTTTATTAGGTGTCTGAAATAAAAAGTTGAAACTTTTGAACAAGTACAGAATTACCCGACGCCCTCATTTTGAGTATTCAAAGTGAAAATAATAAGAGCAAAAATACTGATAGGATTCTTCTTAGACTAATGGACGGTGTGCATTGTCGGGATGCACTTTAACCCATACCGGTGCTAAAAGAAATAAAGTGCTTCTATAGTTTCTGAGAGTAGACCCCAACATACTTATCTAAATATGCATGTAACACGGAAACTTAAACCTACTGCGCAAATAATATAGTGTGAAATGCATGAGGCCAGGCATCCAACACTGCATCATTACCTGAGTGCTTTAGCCTCTGTTTTTCATTTTTGTACTTTCTGATCCACGTTACCCAACATTTTCTTCTGGGAAACGTTCAGAATTTTGTAAAGAAAGCAGGACTGGAAGAGCTACTTGTAACTTGCATCCAGTGGAGGGCTGTCTTGGTGTAAGTATTTAGCAGAACCAGAAAAGTTGTTGGACTGAAGGAAGAGCTCGCAGAATCAGAGATAAATTTGGACTGGAGGAAAGATGGAAAGGGGCGTTCCAGTGGAGTAATAAGTGGTCTGAGAAAGGTTTGTAGGCACTGGTTCAATTTACTTACCATAATAAATCTTGTATTAGTCTAGTCCATTATTCACTCCTTTATCCAGATAGTCCATCTGCTCTCCCAAGTTTATGTGCTAGTTTGTCTGTGCAGTGGAGGCAGGATTGGTTG
Source organism: Lissotriton helveticus (assembly GCF_964261635.1). Classification (NCBI taxonomy): domain Eukaryota; kingdom Metazoa; phylum Chordata; class Amphibia; order Caudata; family Salamandridae; genus Lissotriton; species Lissotriton helveticus. Next base: position 1,135,739,922 of record NC_136063.1, read on the forward strand.
TGCTTGTCTTCTGATTATCCAATGTGCATTCCTGTTTAATCCTCAGTCAAAGTGCTTAGACCCTGTGATTTAGTTTTTTGTGGTCAACTCATTATTACACTGGAAAAAAACCTGACCGAAAGCACGGTAGCCATTACTGTGATTGACTTGAATGTTTCCAGTGACCTTGGAGTATTTTGACTTCATATGCTATTCTACGTAATATCTAATTTGTAAAGTTATAAGAAAGTTAAATTTAAGCATCCTTGAATCAAACAAAAGACATTTACTAGCTCTTCCATATTATTCAATAAGTATTGTATACAGTGATAGGGGAGAGAAAAGCAAGTGCTTCTAACAAACAGAGCTCCTAGCAGCAGTTTAGTTGTAGGAAAGTAATGTAAATACCATGTTACGCTGAAGAAACTGGCCTCTCTTGCTTTAAAAATAAAAACAAAATGTAGATAATTCTCGAGAAAAGCTTAATTGACTCCATACATCTTGTTATCATGCTATTTTGTTCTAATAAATCAAGATTACTACTCTGTGTTTTAGTGCGGCTTTTCCCATCAATCCCTCTGTTTTGCCAGTTACAACCAGATATTTGACTAGTTCATCTGCTATGGTTTTGCAATTATTATCTAATTTAATTTAACTCAATTTATACTTATTAAAAAGTAGTGAAATGTATGGTAAAATAATGGTGGTGTTTGATTTTGTTTTCTTATTCTCCAATAGGCTTTGATGAACTAACATGCTACTGTGGGGAATCTGTTATTTTCCCTCCTGTTGCATGTGGTACCCGGCCACCAGAGTGTAAAAACCCCTGCACAAGAAAGCATGAATGTGATCACCCAGGTAGGTGAAAGTTCCTGCAGAATATATTACAAGTAATATAACTCTTTCTCCAGGTTTCATGGTTGGCTGAAATGTATCAGGAGGTTACCAGAGAAAGAGTAACCCCAAAGCTGTTTATTCTTTATTTGAATGAATTCTTTATTGTCCAGGTTTGGATTTCTGAAGACAGGAGTTGGGCTTAGAATCGAAATGTTCTAAATGTTGAAACTGTGCCATACTAATCCTACCACTGTGGTTGATCCTGTTCCTTCTTAGCTAATTCCTTTTTAATGCACTCAGTCTTGTTTCTTTCAGCTGTCTTTCCCTTTCATCACCAGAAAAAGAGGGGGTGGTCACCAGAAAGGTGGTGCTGTAAAAATTTAAAAAAAGAAATAGTAGAACACAGCCCTCTGACGATCTAACTAGCCCCACTAATATCACAATGGCTCCCTCGAATTGTATTGATCAATTTCCCATTCATAGTACAGAGGATGGGCTTTTGGGTAAGATGGAAGTTCTTGTTAAATCCCTGATGCTGCCCTTATTGGAACGAACAAGGCTGATCAATTCCAAACTTGACCAGCTGGAGAATATAGTTACAGCTAATACGAACATTTTGGATAAATTAGTAAAAGCATTGGATAGCCCCATAGTTCCTTCTATTGACCCCCTTGTAAAAGGGACTAGTTATGTAGCTAAGGCAGTTATCCCAGTCCCAATTGCACGATCGAACTTCCAGTTGGGTCAATTACGTCCAGAGAACCAGCCCAACCGAAATACTCCAATGGCAAAGCCCAGGGGTAGGGATATTAAGGAGGGTGAGGCGCCTAGTATGCAGCCTGTTCCAAGCTCACAAGATATCAGCAATCGGTCGAAAGAGAAAAACCAACTGGGGAAAGAGGCCAGTAAACAGTGTCTCCCATGTGTTAATCTACCCCCTGAGTCTGCTCCCTATACTATTATTTTGACAGGAGTTCAAGTAATTGGGAGGGATAAAACGGAATCATACAGGGAGTTGGAAAACAAAGTCTCTTTTTGGTTGAACAAGAATAGGACTCTTCCCCCCTCCTCCAATTCAGAGATCTTAAATATTAGAAGAGTTAGTTGGGTGGGACATTGTCCAAAGGATTTAGAGGGAGACTGTGTAATAATTAACTTTAGGGACCCTTGGGTGGTTGACTTTGTTCGCAGAGAACCAAGATTTGGTAGGGTGGGCGATATACAATCTTTAGGCCTACAGTACTTTTATCCAAAAGGTCTCTGTGGTCCTTATTTCCATACACCAAAGCTCCAATGGAAAAGTCCAGTTGGCAGGTTTCCCTCTAATCGAGGCATACATACCTCACACTACCCTTATTTGTTTAATCGTATTGAACCCCTTTAAGGCTTGGAGGGGGTAGATTGACTTTCGTCTAACTCTGATTGTAAAATTCGACTCGGAAGCTCGGCAACGGAGCCAGTAGGTTCTAGCTTTTTAGAGGTTGGGGTGGTGGATAACAGTGATCCCGTTCATGGCAGATCTACAGAGGTGGGAAGGGTGCGACAGGCCATAGGCTACGGAGCAGAAAGGTCTCCCCGGGGTTCCTCTAGTAATGAACTCATAGACAAATCAATAAGGGCCCGCGAAGATAGCCAACAGCCCACACAGGATCCCCAGCTCAGAATAGTTTTTTGGAACATCGCATGGCTTAAGGGGAAATTGGACTCTAGTGAATGGACAGACTTTGTAGATGAGTATGATATAATAATTTTCCAAGAAAGTTGGGCTACCAACGCAATTTTTCGTGTGGGGTTTCTAAATTTTTATAAACCTGCCATACAGGGAAATAAAGGGAGAGCGTCTGGCGGCTTAACCATTTGGGTCCGTCAGCACCTCAGCAATAGGCCGACAGAGCTGACAGTGCAAAATCCTGATATTCTCGGGATTAAGCTCAGTAAAGTAAATCATCTGGACATCTTTATTATCAACATTTACGCGCGGGGTTTACCTGGTGGGAGATGTCCGACAATCATTGAAGAGCTAGACTCGTTCCTAGATTCAATTGGAAGAGACAAGTTCTTAATTGTGGCTGGGGACCTAAACTGTACCTTCGAACCGCTTCATAGTGAGAGTGAGGATATATATGCCGAAGATGATGAGTTATGGAATGTCCCACAACTTCTTTTAAATCCAATAAAAAGGGGAACTGAGGCAGCTCTTCACTGGTTGGGAATGTGCCTGGACTGGGGGCTGAGAGCAGTAAATGGCTGCTCACTCTCTGATAAAAATGGTCGGGCAACTTTCGATAATGGCACAAGTACAAGCAGAATTGATTATATTTTTATTAAAGTTGAGTACTGGTCACTGCTAGATGATATGTTAGTTTCTGCACGTCCAGAGAGTGACCACAACCCGTTGATCTTAAGTCTGAAATTGGAGGATAGTCCCGGGCGCTCCAGGGCTACAAATTGCGCCACAGCTGAGGCTATCCTGACTAATGATAGATGTAGGGTCCGATGGAGCAGGGTATTAGATCACCCAGCCATCCTAGATTGGGTCTTGCATGAATTCACATCCTCTTGGAGTGCTATTCGGGCACTGTCTAATACCCCAGGATACTTAATGCACATTAGTGATTTCCATGAGCAGCTGTTTGATACTCTGAAAGCAATTTTTACAAAAACTGCTAAACCTGGAACAGTCTCTGTAACGGCAGGGAACAAATGGTATGATAAATCTTGCCGACAGGCTCATTGTTCATTGATTAAAGCCATAAAATCCTGAGTGGTAGTTGACATTAGAATGGCTAGATCAGCGTATAAGAAAGCCCAAAGGGTAGCTAAGAGAACATGGGACGATAATTGCTGGCAGGATCTATATGATGCATGCAGGTCCTCTAACCAGATTAAGTTCTGGCAGGTTGTAAAATGGGGCGGGAACATGGATTCTCAAATTCCGGCTAATCATGTTCCTGCTGAGGACTGGGTTGAGCACGATGCATCACAGTTCAGGGGCTCAGAGTTGAAACAACCGTATGTATTGGCCAGCCCTTCTTCAGAGCCTTTAATGTTGAGCACGTCTTTAGTATTCACGAGCAAAGACGTAGAATCTGCACTGAGTTTGGTCCAAGGCGGCAAAGCCCCAGGTATGGATTGCGTCCCGGCTGACTTATTCAAGTATGATTTGTTGAATTGGGTCCCATACATTATGACGTTAGCCAATGCTATTGCAAACGGGGCCCGGATCCCAGTTTCATGGAAAGGGGCCGAAATCCTACCCATTTTTAGGGCTCGGGCCTACGTCACCACGAAGTGGGGGCGGAGTTTCCGAGCTCTTATGTATTAGAAAAAAAAAGAATTCTGAAAGGGGTCCGGGCTGCCACATTCCAGAAAGCGCGCGTTTTTTGCGTGTGGTATTTTGCCATGTGCATGGTAATTGGTCCAGGCAAGGCTGTGTTTAAGTAAGGCAGCACGCCATAGGACTTAGGAATTTGTCAATGTCCACTTCCTGCATAAAGTGTTCGGACACGCACAGAAGAATACATAAATCCTCAATTACCAGCTGTCCGAGGTGCCGGTAATTGAAGGCAGATGGTGCTGGGAGCGTGTGCACTGCTGTGTTTTTTTTCCCTTCAGCTCTGTGTGCGCGCATGAGCAGCCGGCCAGCAATGTAGAGAATCACATGCATCAGATCTGTTTTTTTTAAACAATTGCGATCGCGAAAGTGATCTCTTTCTGTGCTGCTTGTTTAAACAATTGCGATCGCAAAAGTGATGCTTTCTGTGCTGCTTGTTTAAACAATTGCGATCGCGAAAGTGATGCTTTCTGTGCTGCTTGTTTTTTGTATGTAATCTTGTTCTTCTACGAACTCGATGGTAGCGGAGTATCCCATCCTCAGCCTCTAGGTCACTTCATTAATTTTCCACGAGTCTGCTGTGTCTGTTGGCGAGTGCAGATTGGTAGTGCAGAGTGGTAGTGCAGAGTGGTAGTGCAGAGTGGTAGTGCAGAGTGGTAGTGCAGAGTGGTAGTGCAGAGTGGTAGTGCAGAGTGGTAGTGCAGAGTGGTAGTGCAGAGTGGTAGTGCAGAGTGGTAGTGCAGAGTGCAGAGTGGTAGTGCAGAGTGGTAGTGCAGAGTGCAGAGTGGTAGTGCAGAGTGCAGAGTGGTAGTGCAGAGTGGTAGTGCAGAGTGCAGATTGGTAGTGCAGAGTGCAGAGTGGTAGTGCAGAGTGGTAGTGCAGAGTGCAGAGTGGTAGTGCAGAGTGCAGAGTGGTAGTGCAGAGTGCAGAGTGGTAGTGCAGAGTGGTAGTGCAGAGTGCAGAGTGGTAGTGCAGAGTGCAGAGTGGTAGTGCAGAGTGCAGAGTGGTAGTGCAGAGTGCAGAGTGGTAGTGCAGAGTGGTAGTGCAGAGTGGTAGTGCAGAGTGGTAGTGCAGAGTGCAGAGTGGTAGTGCAGAGTGCAGAGTGCAGAGTGGTAGTGCAGAGTGCAGAGTGGTAGTGCAGAGTGCAGAGTGCAGAGTGGTAGTGCAGAGTGCAGAGTGGTAGTGCAGAGTGGTAGTGCAGAGTGGTAGTGCAGAGTGGTAGTGCAGAGTGGTAGTGCAGAGTGGTAGTGCAGAGTGGTAGTGCAGAGTGGTAGTGCAGAGTGGTAGTGCAGAGTGGTAGTGCAGAGTGGTAGTGCAGATTGAGAGTGCGAGTGGTAGTGGTAGTGCAGATTGAGAGTGCGAGTGGTAGTGATAGTGCAGATTGAGAGTGCGAGTGGTAGTGGTAGTGCAGATTGAGAGTGCGAGTGGTAGTGGTAGTGCAGATTGAGAGTGCGAGTGGTAGTGGTAGTGCAGATTGAGAGTGCAGAGTGCAGATTGGTAGTGCAGAGTGGTAGTGCAGAGTGCAGAGTGGTAGTGCAGAGTGGTAGTGCAGAGTGCAGAGTGGTAGTGCAGAGTGGTAGTGCAGAGTGCAGAGTGGTAGTGCAGAGTGGTAGTGCAGAGTGGTAGTGCGGAGTGGTAGTGCAGAGTGGTAGTGCAGATTGAGAGTGCGAGTGGTAGTGGTAGTGCAGATTGAGAGTGCGAGTGGTAGTGGTAGTGCAGAGTGCAGAGTGCGAGTGGTAGTGGTAGTGCAGAGTGCAGAGTGCAGAGTGCAGAGTGCAGAGTGCAGAGTGCAGAGTGCAGAGTGGTAGTGCAGAGTGGTAGTGCAGAGTGGTAGTGCAGAGTGGTAGTGCAGAGTGGTAGTGCAGATTGAGAGTGCGAGTGGTAGTGGTAGTGCAGATTGAGAGTGCGAGTGGTAGTGGTAGTGCAGAGTGCAGAGTGCGAGTGGTAGTGGTAGTGCAGAGTGCAGAGTGCAGAGTGGTAGTGCAGAGTGCAGAGTGCAGAGTGGTAGTGCAGAGTGCAGAGTGGTAGTGCAGAGTGGTAGTGCAGAGTGGTAGTGCAGAGTGCAGAGTGGTAGTGCAGAGTGGTAGTGCAGATTGAGAGTGCGAGTGGTAGTGGTAGTGCAGATTGAGAGTGCGAGTGGTAGTGGTAGTGCAGAGTGCAGAGTGCAGAGTGGTAGTGCAGAGTGCAGAGTGCAGAGTGCAGAGTGCAGAGTGCAGAGTGGTAGTGCAGAGTGGTAGTGCAGAGTGGTAGTGCAGATTGAGAGTGCGAGTGGTAGTGGTAGTGCAGATTGAGAGTGCGAGTGGTAGTGGTAGTGCAGAGTGCAGAGTGCGAGTGGTAGTGGTAGTGCAGAGTGCAGAGTGCAGAGTGCAGAGTGGTAGTGCAGAGTGCAGAGTGGTAGTGCAGAGTGCAGAGTGGTAGTGCAGAGTGGTAGTGCAGAGTGCAGAGTGGTAGTGCAGAGTGGTAGTGCAGATTGAGAGTGCGAGTGGTAGTGGTAGTGCAGATTGAGAGTGCGAGTGGTAGTGGTAGTGCAGAGTGCAGAGTGCAGAGTGCAGAGTGCAGAGTGCAGAGTGGTAGTGCAGAGTGGTAGTGCAGAGTGGTAGTGCAGAGTGGTAGTGCAGAGTGGTAGTGCAGAGTGGTAGTGCAGAGTGGTAGTGGTAGTGCAGATTGAGAGTGCGAGTGGTAGTGGTAGTGGTAGTGCAGAGTGCAGAGTGCGAGTGGTAGTGGTAGTGCAGAGTGTGAGTGGTAGTGGTAGTGCAGAGTGCAGAGTGGTAGTGCAGAGTGGTAGTGCAGAGTGCAGAGTGGTAGTGCAGAGTGCAGAGTGGTAGTGCAGAGTGGTAGTGCAGAGTGGTAGTGCAGAGTGGTAGTGCAGAGTGGTAGTGCAGAGTGGTAGTGCAGAGTGGTAGTGCAGAGTGGTAGTGCAGAGTGGTAGTGCAGAGTGGTAGTGCAGAGTGGTAGTGCAGAGTGGTAGTGCAGATTGAGAGTGCGAGTGGTAGTGGTAGTGCAGATTGAGAGTGCGAGTGGTAGTGGTAGTGCAGATTGAGAGTGCGAGTGGTAGTGGTAGTGCAGATTGAGAGTGCGAGTGGTAGTGGTAGTGCAGATTGAGAGTGCAGAGTGCAGATTGGTAGTGCAGAGTGCAGAGTGGTAGTGCAGAGTGGTAGTGCCGAGTGCAGAGTGGTAGTGCAGAGTGGTAGTGCAGAGTGGTAGTGCAGAGTGGTAGTGCAGAGTGGTAGTGCAGAGTGGTAGTGCAGAGTGGTAGTGCAGAGTGGTAGTGCAGAGTGGTAGTGCAGAGTGGTAGTGCAGAGTGGTAGTGCAGAGTGGTAGTGCAGAGTGGTAGTGCAGAGTGGTAGTGCAGAGTGGTAGTGCGAGTGGTAGTGGTAGTGCAGATTGAGAGTGCGAGTGGTAGTGGTAGTGCAGAGTGCAGAGTGGTAGTGCAGAGTGCAGAGTGGTAGTGCAGAGTGGTAGTGCAGAGTGGTAGTGCAGAGTGGTAGTGCAGAGTGGTAGTGCAGAGTGGTAGTGCAGAGTGTTAGTGCAGAGTGTTAGTGCAGAGTGGTAGTGCAGAGTGGTAGTGCAGAGTGGTAGTGCAGAGTGGTAGTGCAGAGTGAGAGTGGTAGTGGTAGTGGTAGTGCAGATTGAGAGTGGTAGTGGTAGTGGTAGTGCAGATTGAGAGTGGTAGTGGTAGTGGTAGTGCAGATTGAGAGTGGTAGTGGTAGTGGTAGTGCAGATTGAGAGTGGTAGTGGTAGTGGTAGTGCAGATTGAGAGTGCAGAGTGCAGATTGGTAGTGCAGAGTGGTAGTGCAGAGTGCAGAGTGGTAGTGCAGAGTGCAGAGTGGTAGTGCAGAGTGCAGAGTGGTAGTGCAGAGTGGTAGTGCAGAGTGCAGAGTGGTAGTGCAGAGTGGTAGTGCAGAGTGCAGAGTGGTAGTGCAGAGTGGTAGCGCAGAGTGCAGAGTGGTAGCGCAGAGTGCAGAGTGGTAGTGCAGAGTGCAGAGTGGTAGTGCAGAGTGGTAGTGCAGAGTGCAGAGTGGTAGTGCAGAGTGGTAGCGCAGAGTGCAGAGTGGTAGTGCAGAGTGCAGAGTGGTAGTGCAGAGTGGTAGTGGTAGTGCAGAGTGGTAGTGCAGAGTGGTAGTGCAGAGTGGTAGTGCAGAGTGGAGAGTGGTAGTGCAGAGTGGTAGTGCAGAGTGGAGAGTGGTAGTGCAGAGTGGAGAGTGGTAGTGCAGAGTGGTAGTGCAGAGTGGTAGTGCAGAGTGGTAGTGCAGAGTGGTAGTGCAGAGTGGTAGTGCAGAGTGGTAGTGCAGAGTGGTAGTGCAGAGTGGTAGTGCAGAGTGGTAGTGCAGAGTGGTAGTGCAGAGTGGTAGTGCAGAGTGGAGAGTGGTAGTGCAGAGTGGTAGTGCAGAGTGGTAGTGCAGAGTGGTAGTGCAGAGTGGTAGTGCAGAGTGGTAGTGCAGAGTGGTAGTGCAGAGTGCAGAGTGGTAGTGCAGAGTGCAGAGTGGTAGTGCAGAGTGGTAGTGCAGAGTGGTAGTGCAGAGTGGTAGTGCAGAGTGGTAGTGCAGAGTGGTAGTGCAGAGTGGTAGTGCAGAGTGGTAGTGCAGAGTGGTAGTGCAGAGTGGTAGTGCAGAGTGCAGAGTGGTAGTGCAGAGTGGAGAGTGGTAGTGCAGAGTGGAGAGTGGTAGTGCAGAGTGCAGAGTGGTAGTGCAGAGTGGAGAGTGGTAGTGCAGAGTGGTAGTGCAGAGTGGTAGTGCAGAGTGGTAGTGCAGAGTGGTAGTGCAGAGTGGTAGTGCAGAGTGGTAGTGCAGAGTGGTAGTGCAGAGTGGTAGTGCAGAGTGGTAGTGCAGAGTGGTAGTGCAGAGTGGTAGTGCAGAGTGGTAGTGCAGAGTGGTAGTGGTAGTGGTAGTGCAGATTGAGAGTGCGAGTGGTAGTGGTAGTGCAGATTGAGAGTGCGAGTGGTAGTGGTAGTGCAGATTGAGAGTGCGAGTGGTAGTGGTAGTGCAGATTGAGAGTGCGAGTGGTAGTGGTAGTGCAGATTGAGAGTGCGAGTGGTAGTGGTAGTGCAGATTGAGAGTGCAGAGTGCAGATTGGTAGTGCAGATTGGTAGTGCAGAGTGCAGAGTGGTAGTGCAGAGTGGTAGTGCAGAGTGGTAGTGCAGAGTGGTAGTGCAGAGTGGTAGTGCAGAGTGGTAGTGCAGAGTGGTAGTGCAGAGTGCAGAGTGGTAGTGCAGAGTGGTAGAGCAGAGTGGTAGTGCAGAGTGGTAGTGCAGAGTGGTAGGCAGAGTGCAGAGTGGTAGGCAGAGTGCAGAGTGGTAGGCAGAGTGCAGAGTGGTAGTGCAGAGTGCAGAGTGGTAGTGCAGAGTGGTAGGCAGAGTGCAGAGTGGTAGTGCAGAGTGGTAGGCAGAGTGCAGAGTGGTAGTGCAGAGTGGTAGGCAGAGTGCAGAGTGGTAGTGCAGAGTGGTAGTGCAGAGTGGTAGTGCAGAGTGCCTAAAACACATTGCCATTTACAATGCCATTATCTCTAACTTAAAACAAACCCGAGCCCTAATGCATTCCTAATGCTTGTTAAAAAGGGGGACCGTTCGTCCCCTGGGAACTATCGCCCTATTAGCCTAATAGATGCACTACAGAAAGTCATAGCAAGGATGGTGCCGGCTAAAATACTGGTCTGGATGGAGAATGAGAAAATCCTTTCCCCGATGCAAGCTGGTTTTAGATCTAATATCAGCACAATTGACCAGGTATTCAGGTTTATCTTGATATACTGGAAGGTGGTAATCCTGGGAGAAGGAACCATATATGCAGCATTCGTGGACCTCAAATCCGCGTTCGACCTTGTCCCAAGAGATAAATTATGGGTTGCCCTAGGAAACATGGGAATGCCTCGAGAACTCCTGGACATCGTAATTAGATTACACAAGGATAATTTTGCATTGGTTAGATGGGGGAGACAGGGGCAGGTGACTGAGCGTTTCCCTGTGACACGAGGCGTTACAGTGGTGTGTCCTTGCTCCAACTTTATTCTTGTTATTCATCAACCAAGTTCTGTAGTTTTTTGCAGACACACACACAGATGCTCCTGCATTGGGCGGTACAATGTTTCCATTATTAATCTTTGCAGACGTCACCCTTATCCTCTCTAAATCACAAAAGGGCCTCCAACTAGCGATAAACAAGTTTGAGGATTTTTGTAAATTTAACGAGTTACAGGTGAACGTGAGTAAAACTAAATTCATGGTTCTAACGAAAAAGAGGCAGCTGAAGAGCCATGTTAGTTTGAATGGTATCGAACTTGAGCAGGTGGAAGTTATGACCTATCTTGGGGTAATTTTAGACTATAAGTTGAGATGGAAATCACAGATTGATGCACTCTGTCTTAAGTTTGCTAGGTTAACAGGTTGCTTAGTAAAGGAACAAAGACTATCACTAACTAAAAGGATAATGCCAGCACTAAAAATCTATGATGCGAAAATAAGTTCAGCAATCCTGTACGGTGCGGACTTATGGGGCATCATGGATTTATCCCCATTGGTTAGAATCCAAAACAAAATTGTACACAACTTAGTTGATCTTCCCCAATCAACACCAATTAAACCCCTTTTGCTCGACCTGGGTTGTCACTCCATTAAAGATGTAGCAAGGTTCAGGATGGTAGCATTGTGGAGGAGAATATGGTCAACTCGGGAATTGTCTCTTTGCCAATGAGGTTTCGGATCTTAGATCAATTTTAGGATCTGGGAATCTCCCGTGGCTAAGAGATGTGAAGTCCACACTGGGTAACATGGGCTTAAGCCTACAGTGGTCGGACCCTGGAAACAATGTCTTTCCATCTAAAGAAGAATTCAAATCTCTTTATTGGGCGTCCATAAGACATCATTCTGTAGCGTCAACTGAGTCCACTACTTTGACTGGTCGGTTTTTGGTACATAAGCTAGATCCCCAGTTAGAGGACTATTGGGATACTATTACTAGAAGCATTGATAGAAAGCTCTATAATCAGTTTCGAGTCGGAACGCTCCCTGTGAGGCTCTTTACTAATAAGTGGCGTGGTCAAATATCTGATAAGTGCCCCTGGTGCACTGACCAGAAGGAGTCTATAGAACATATCTTCTTTGTCTGCCCTACTTACATAGCCCCTCGGAAAAAATGGCTAAAACCAGTATGTGTCAAGATGAGAACACGTGTGGGTGCAGAGGCGCTATGGCTATTAAGAACCAATACATCTGAGATTGTGTCGATAGCAGTAGCAACATTTCTGGGATGGGCTTGGATCCTCAGAGCTAGACACCCTCAAGTTAGTTGATTTACTGAACTAATGATAGTTTTTAGTATTAATGAACTCTTGTTCGTCTTTAACCAAAATTTAATCATGTTTTATGAATTTGTTAGATCTGTGTAAATTAGTATATTGTGATCACTTGTGTGTGAAGAATTATCTTTTGTATATAAGGTTTTATCTATATAGAGAATAGTTTTTTATGTTGGAAAATTCTGTATTTCACGTATTGAGTACTTTTATGGATACTTTTTTATGATGTCTTTTATGATGAAATATCTCGAAATAAAGACATATGAAACCTGATAGGTTCGCAGTACTGAAACGCATCCTTTCTTTGTCGGTAACTTTTCCATTCCCGGTTGCTCCTCTTGGATTTTCTTTGTGATCTTTCTGCTACTTTCAATACAGATTAACTGTAGATTTACAGTTGGGTTCTACGATTGTACAAACGGTTTGGTGTGAGTATGAGTGTCCTGTAGATGGTTGTAAAGATCATGAGGCCATTAACATCTACTTAAACTAGATAGAATTGAAAGAAAACTGTAGAAAATAAAGAGGTCTACATCCTGTAATGCAAATGGTAAATGTATATTCAGATAACTTTCCATGACAGCTGGAATTGTTGGAAGTTACAAGGGGTAAGGTTAAGGTATTGTGTTCTTAGGCAGGTGATAAGATGCACATGTTAAATGTACATCAGGAGATCATCATTTAGCCATCTTTAAGTGCCACCACCTCTCTGTAGTAGAGCTTCTGGTTTGAAGAATGTTGTTATGTAGATCACATGCTCTGCACACTCCTGCTGTCTAGTGTTGGGTGTGGACCTTCCAAATAGTGTTTTCTTCAAAGTAAAGGTTTTGAGAAGGTGCATTATTCCTTTCCCGAAGTCCACATTGAACCAGGTCACCCACTCCACCTTCGATTGTTAGCTTGAGGCAGTCTTATGAGAATGACTTGGGAAGGGTGGGAGGTATGGGCAGCGGAACACTCCCTTAAAAAAATTTCAAGCAGCAAGTTCCTGCAGTCAGACAAACATGGGATCTATAATCTTTGCTCATGAAGGAATCACAAGGAATCAAACTGTCCGTCAGCAAAAATGTTGGGGGTATGTGCATCTTAGAATTCAGCGCCAAAGCTCTCTTGAGCAATGTTGCAGGCCAGTATTTGAAGCGGTCATGAATACTTATTTCATTCTTGAAAGAGAAGGGCTCACTGGTAGCTCAGGGACCCATTAGGAACGTAGTCTTTTTTTTTTTAACAAAATAATATTTTTATTTGCTTTTTACAGTGCATGAACACAACTGGCATGTCACAAAAGATCATCAAACACCACCCTTCGTCTCCCCGCCCACTTCCCCCCTTCCACAAAATCATGTTTTCATCCTCCACTCCTTCGAGCTTTAGATTACTTCTCCAAGGACCCCAAGACACTAGAACACATACCCAGAAAAATCCGCCCCCAGCCCAAGCAACCGCACACCCCTCCCACCCTGGTTCACAGTCCCCCATCCAAGCCATGATATCGGCGCCATTTCCCCCACACACTATTGAACTTCTTAGGGCAGCCCCATGCCTTGTATGTGAGCCTCTCTGCCGCCATGTATAGAGCCATGCCCCACCACCACTCATCCAGCCTTGGCGGGGTAGGCGCTCCCCATGCCTTCGCCACATCCCTCTAACTACGCCCAAGGCCAAAACCGCAAAGATCAGGAGTGGGCGGCTCAAGTCGACATAATTCGTTATGCCCAGCAGGACCAATTTGGGATCTAGCGGTAGGGTGACCTCTAGGACTGCCCCCATCTCCCTCAGGACCTCCGTCCAATAGTTCTGTATGTCAGGGCACAGCCAAGTAATGTGGTAGAAATCCCCCCTCTCCTGACCACAACTGAGGCACTGTGTGTCGCCAGCCCTCCCCATACGGTGTAAGCGTACCCTATCATAATAGACCCTGTGCAAAATTTTATACTGGATAAGTCGTAGGCGGGACTTGATGGCAACTTCCCTTTGGGTGCATCAGGGCTATGTCCCAATCCACCGTATCCATCTCCCCTACATCCTGCTCCCATATTTCTCTGAGTTTTACTAGCCCATCCGGTATGTTATTGATCAATGATTTTATAAGTCAGGGAGACTGCCTTGCTCGGGATATGTTCCTGCAACAGGCGTCCCTCCAATGGGGCATACTCCGGCAGTGGCCCCACCAAAGCCTCCTCTGCCCGCCATGCATGTCGCAGCTGCGCATATCTATAGTATTGTGTGTGGTGCAGCCCATATTCCGCCCTCAAATCCTGGAAGGACTTTAGTTCCCCTCTCTTCACCAGGTCCCCCAGTACGGAGATACCTATGTCATTCCATCTCTGGAACCCACGCAGTTTGTGTAGCTCCTACAGCCAGGAACAGTGCCATATTGGGGTCTGTTTCGTTGGTGTGTGCGTCTAACCTATTGCCCTAGTCGCCCTCTCCCATATCCCCAGGGTGACTCTGGTGGCGGAATGCAGTTGTTCCTTCCCCTTGCCTCCATAAATATAATATAGGCAGGTGCGCCATTAGGAACGTAGTCTTGATTACATGTCCTTTGACAACTCCAACTTCGGAGAACAGTTGTCTCCAGGGGCCCCATAGAAACCCACAGGTACAATTAAGAGTACACCTCGGGATCTTCTTGTTTCACACTTCGAGGTTCTTCCCTTTGGGGTTGAACCTCAAAGAGAGCATCAGCTCGAGGGCAAAGAACAGCATTGAGAGAGAACTACGCTGTAAGCCCAGAATGACCCTCAAAATTCCCTCAGCAGTTGGTGCCATTGGATTCAAGCTAGCTTGGCTGATGCGGGCTAATGCCCTGAAACCGGTCCCAGGATGCTTGTTTCCAGTCTTGTCTTGGCTGTTCAGTCTGAACGGTTCCCTTGAGGCAAACTGGGGTGGCATGGTGAGCAAAAGAACAAAGGATTTAACCCAGATCTTTTGACTGGGGGCAAATGTTTGATGTGCTCTGCATTCTGCCCATCATCTGTATGTATTTTGCTTCTCACCCTGCAGTGAGTGTAGGTGCATAAGAAAGGGCCATGGAGATGGTCGTATGTAAAGCGACTGCTTTAAATAAGTCCACACTTTCACAGGACACTATTCCCTTGATTCTAATGTGAAAGCTGGCTCTAGTGTCAGTCAAGCTTCTCTGTGAAACTTCTTTGGTTAACTCAGTATTTTATTTTTGTTCAGTTTCTCAAATTGAATACAATTATTTTTCCTCATGCTCAAGATCCCACAAGAATTAGGACTTTTTTTTTGTTTTCTATTCTGTTGTAACGTTTATGAACCAATGGTGATTCTACAATGCTGAAGAAATGCTTACCTAATTTCAGTGCTGCTCCTGCGTGGAAGGAACATTTATTATAGGGATAAATGACCCTCTGTCCTCTTTGAGTGTATGGAATAAAAGCTTCTGAAATGAATTCCAAATGTACACTAAATGTTTTAAAAATTATTGAATTTGTGTGACAACTGCAGTACAAAGTTTCATTGGCAGTGGATGCCCTAAATGGCAACAGTTTGTGTTATAGGTGCTGCAGTGTAGTTTTGAGAAGTGTTTCACAAATTCTTGCTTGTGATACGCTTTTGGTCTGTGCTCCACGTCACATGAACATGTCAGACTCTTCAAACTTTCTACTGATATATGGCCATATTCATTGATATCAAGTTTTCTGGGGTCCCCACACACAGCAGACAATTATTCTAATATTTTTCTAAAATGAAGATTCTTACTATGCAGAACCAGGGCTACAAGAAAGTATTTCTTACTAAGCACAGGGATAATTTGACTGTAATTCATCTCTGCCATATTTCCTTGTCCCCACCCTGTACATAGAGCTCGACTTCAGGAATTGATGCCACCAATTGTCCACAGTAAAGCTGTGGTTCACATGCAGCGGGTTTGCTGCCATTGTCTTACAAGAAGTTTCATGTTTCCTTCATTTTCGCAGTCTACTTGACAATATTATAAGCACACTTGTCTCACTGTATTACCTTTTTGCAAAATATGTTTTGGTCTCTATTGTCAATACCTAGTCAGGACCTGGCTAGGGCATTGCTCAAAGTTCGATTTCCAGGATCCTCTTTGCTCAGCTGCAATCCATTTCAAAATATTTTCTACTGGTCTTTCATAACCTAGGTGACTCCCTCAAAGTCAGCTGCTTCATAATTACCTGTACCAGTGCCAACCAGGACATAAATATCTTCCTTTGTAACATCAGAAGGTATAGTACCATGTCTCTGGGAAACAGGGCAGCTGTTGGTGTTGTAGCTGTTCTTAGTAATGTGAATCTAAACAGATGTTTACAGGGTACGAAACATTTTCCTTTTTTAGATGTCCTAACATTTAAGATAGCTATTACAACATCCAGGTTAATAACAAATCCTCGGGACTTCATGTTGGTGTTGTGCATATTGATTCTCCAGTAATGGGTCAGATTCTTGATTTATCCCTATTTTCGCTGTGGGAATACCACGGTAATTATAGTAGGCAGTGCAATAATAAACATAGCAAGAAAAAGGGTAACATTAGTAGCCTATGGTCATAATTTCAAAAGACCTAAAGTTCAGTTGGTCACAATACAGTGCATAATTGACCTTTTCCCACAAAGGCTATTATAGCATAGATTTAAACTGTATGTCGTATGTGAAGGTAGTCTCTAAGACATTCTTGACCTGACAAGACTAGAGCAATGAACCATCTAAAAAATGTCTTTCCGAGGGGCGTGGCTTAGGAGCCGAACTTGGCGGACACGACTCTTTAGTGCTCCGCTGTTTGCTCCCTTCCAGGGTCACAACACGGCACGACCCTTGACCCCAGCAGCCGCTCCGGTAGGTCACTTGCACAGGAACACAAAGGATCGTGTAGAAACGATCCGGTGGTTGCAGAGAGCCGGATGACCCCTTCCACGTTCCGGGTGGGTGGCGCGCCCTACTGATTTTCGCCCGTTCTTCTCCTATGGATCCCCTCTCCATCTTAGACAGCTGCGGGGGTTGATCTGTTCGACTGTGCTTTCACTGTACATGCACCACTATGTCCTAATTTTTCCACATCATTCTTCACACTACACTTTAAAGAATAGACATGGCCCTCACGGCGGGCGACTCCCCATTGAGGGAACTTAACATTGTTTACTGGAATGTGCGGGGTCTATTGAATAAGGTCAAATGGGGGGGCGGTAGTACTTCATCTGGCAAAGCGTTACTCGGCCGACATTTTGCTGTTACAGGAGACACATCTACTGGGCAATAAAGCTCCATGCCTCTCTCGCTATGGGTAAGCCAAGGTGTACCACCCAGGCTTTTCAGGGGGGGGGGGGGCGCGATACAGCCGTACTTGTTGATCGTAGAGTCCCACTCCAAATTACACAGCATTGGTTGGACTCAGGCGGCCGTTTCACGGTCGTCTCTGGTATTCTGGCTGGGGAGCAGATCACAATTGGGAGTGTCTACACCCCTCCACCGCTCGGCGGCCAGACTTTCATTGACAGAATGACACAGTTATGAGGGATCTCCGGGGTGGCCTGAAGATCGTGGATGGGAACTGGAATGACACCTTGGATCCCACAAACAGGTGGAGATCGACCTCTGGTCCAAACTGAACATAGTGACACAAACATTGCGTTGGGCAGACACATAGCCGGCCTTTCATCCCATGTAGGCCAAGTTCACATACGCGTCATCCGTTCACCCCACCCTTTCACGTCTAGACTATTTGTTCCTCCCTCACAGTTATATCCACAGGGTGGCCCACACCTCCATCCTACCCGCGGCCTGTCTGATCACTTACCGATCCAACTCAAACTCCCCCTACAGACCCACTGTGCCCCCTACATATGGCGCACGTCTCCCTGGCTGCTCAGAGGTTCAGAGTATCAGGAAATGCAGCATCGGGCAATTGACGATTATTTTAGTTTCAACGCCGGGACCTCCCAGTCCCAGATTACCTTATGGGAAGCCTTTAAGCCTACAATTCGAGGGGCCGATAGAAGTTATCGTATGGGGGAAAAGCGGCGCTGTACGGCACAGATACAAGAACCGGAAAATAGACAGGTCAATTTACAATCCTCACTAGTGGAGGGCTCCGACGCCGGTGCCCGGCATAATTTACTACATGTTCAGCAGCAGCTGCACCAGTTGCTCACTGATAGTGCTAAGGAGGCCTGGCTGGCGACCCAGTATAGGATTTATCAATGGGGTGACAAATCTAGTCAGATGCTCTGTAGGCTGTGCCAGGCTAGAGCCTCCCCGACGCAAGTCCCTCTCTTGAGATCCTCTGATGACGATGTATGTACCTCCCCTGAGGCAGTGGTTCAGGCCTTTCCCAACTTCTATGCTGCTCTCTACGACGACCGCAAGGTAATAGCCGAACCTCTCACAGATGTTTTTTCTGATAGATATATCTGCCAGTGGATTCCTCACCTTGTGAATATCCCCCTGCGTCAGCAACGTTCGGAAAACTCTTTTGTAGCACGCCGGCGTGGACGACGTCACAGGAGCACGGCATCGCGCGCGACTCCGGCTGACGTCACCGACTCCTTATTAGGCCTACGTCGGCGTGAAGACATCAGTTCTCTTTTTTCGTCGACGCTAACGGTTTTTTGGAATCTCTTGTGTTGCGGATAGTAACTTTGTTGCTATTTGTGTGTTATTGTATCTTTCTCGAGTCTCTGTCTTTCGCCGAAGGTGTCGTCGAAGAAGACAGGGTTTAAGTAGTGCGGTTCGTGTGCCAGGATGATGTACATAACCGACCCGCATGATGATTGCTTGTGGTGTCTGGGCTCAGACCACGATGTCGGAGGCTGTCGTTCCTGTTCCAAAATGAACCCGAAGGCTCTGCGTGAACGAGATGCTAAACTTCTTCTGGCCAAGGTAAAAGGAAAGGATGCCAAGAGGTCTTCGAGGTCAAGATCCAGACGCTCGAGGTCGAAGTCGAGGTCGAAGACGAGATCGAGGTCGAGGTCCCGATCGGAGTCGGCGTCGAAGTCGGCTTTGGGTCATGCTTCGGGATCCCGAAGAAAATACATAAGAGGAAGAAGCATAGCTCGAGGCATCATTCCGGCAGGGAGTCGGATTCGAAGAAGAGGTCTTCATCTCGTAAGCATCATAAGGACTTCATGTCTCCATCACCATCTCGTGAGCATGAAGGTGATGCCTCACCTTTTCAGTCCTGAGGGCCATCTCCGGATCCGGAACCGAATCCGACTCTGGATCCGTGTCAGTCTTCTGCGCATGAGGAGGATGACGTTGAAGATCCTCAGGCTCCGGCGTCTCCGGTGCATCACCCAGAAGAACAGGAGGGTCAAGAAAGAACGGTTCCGGTGCAGCCTCTTCTGGGGCAGCCAGTGGGTTCGTACCCTCCGTTTCCTGGTCCTGGACAGGACCCCTCGCATTTCCTTAATGCAATGTATGGCGTGTATGCCAGGGCAATGTACCCCACTGGTGCACCGGCTGGTCCCATGGGTCCATTATCTTTCAACTTGGGCGTTCCTCAAGCTTACGCCATATCCACCATGGCTTGGTTCGGCGCCGCCGAGGTCATCGACTCCGCACACGGCTTCGCCGACTCCGGAGCGACCTCTGGATCGGATTCGAGATTCGACGTCTGTTCCAGCTCCTCACTCGATGCCGGCCCGACTCCGTCAGAGTCTATACCGGATCCGACGACTTTGGTTTGGTTGGCGTGGTCGAGGCGTAGAGCACAGCGTCTCATGGAAGAGAGGAGTCAGAGGATCCAGAAGTAGAGGAAGGAGAACTTCAGGATCAGGAAGATTATTTTGAGGATCTGCATAGTGCAAGTGGTTTGAAATTTTCACCAGAGTGGGGGTTGCCTGCAGTTTCTGATGCACCCTCTAAGGATGTGGCTCCATACCATGTTGTGATTAAAAAGGCTGCAGAACTGCTGAACTTGACTTTGCCTTCTGTAGAGTTTAAATCTAACATCCTTACTGAGGTTCTACATTCACCTTCTTCTGTTGTTGAGCCGACTCTCCCGTTCACTGAGGCTCTTACTGAATCGATAATGGAAGTCTGGAACAAGCCTCTGACTGCTCCTGCGGTGTCTAGAACTGTGGCGAGACGCTATAGGGTGGCACCTGGTGACCCTGAGTTCTTAACTTCCATCCTTCACCAGAAAGTCTGGTTGTTCAGGCGGCTTGTTGAAAGAGGTCGGCTGGTGGTTTTCCCCAGGTTCCAGGGGATAAGGACTCAAAAAAATTGGATCAGAATGCCAAAAAAAGTATTCTCTTCAAGTAGCATGGCCTTGAAATCAACAAATGCTACTTGTCTGCTGGGCAGATATGTACATGCTTTGATGGACACGGTTAAGCAGTTATCATCTAAGCTTCCGGAGGAGGATAGGAAGAATTTCAATGAGGTTGTGTCTGACACGCAGGCTGCAGCTCGCCAGGTGATTCAGAGTGACATGGACACGGCGACTCTGTGGCTAGAATAATGGGATCTTCAGTCGCCACTAGAAGGGCCGCTTGGTTAAAATCGTCTGAATTTTCATCTGATGTCCAGGCTGCTCTGATGGATTTGCCTTTTGATGGCACTGGCCTTTTTGGGAAGAAGGCTGATGCTGCCCTAGAAAGGTTTAAAGATAGCAGGGCGACTGCAAGGTCTTTGGGCTTACAGGCTAGAGGCTCTTCCACCAGGAAATTCAGGGTTTTTGAAGGTCTACTTTTCGTGCCTATAGGCAGAACCAGCAGCAGCAGCAACAGCAGAATCCTTTGTACAAGTCCTACAGAGGTAAACAAAGGGGTTGTGCCCGAGGTAGTCAAGCTTCCTCCTCCTCAACTTCCTCCTCTAACACCCACCCCCTACCTACAACAGAAAAGCAGCCCTAGATCCACCATTCTGGATCATGCGGGTCCTGTAGGGGGTCGGCTTAGCTATTTTCTACGAGATTGGGAATCGGTTACATCAGATCTTTGGGTTCTCAATCTCGTAGAGAATGGGTATGCTCTTCCCTTTCGGGAATTTCCCCCCAATTACCCTCCTTGCCAAGGTTATTGTTCGGAGGACCACCTGCTTCTCTTGCAGGAAGAAGTCCTGGCTCTTTTCAGAAAGGGTGCGATAGAGGTGGTTCCGGAGCAGGAGAGAGGTCAGGGGTGCTACTCCCGGTATTTCCTGATCCCCAAGAAGGATGGCAGACTTCGTCCAATCCTGTACCTCAGGGTTTTGAACCTCTATCTCAAACAGGAGAGGTTCAAGATGCTCACCCTTGCGCAGGTTCTTCAAGCGCTGCTGGAAGAAGAATGGATGGTGTCAATCGACTTGCAGGATGCGTATTTTCACATTCCGATCCTGAAGTCTCACAGGAAGTATCTGTTGGACTTGGCCCGCAGGGCTGGTTCACCCCTGAACTTTTTGCCTTATGTGTGACCCTGTGTCAGTGATTTTGGGTCTCTGCGCACTTTTCCCTGGGTCCCAGAGTGAAAGTGCGTGCGTGTAGCATGGCTGGCCTGCCCTCCCATAGGAATGCATGGGGAATGTGTGTGTCCCTGGTAGTTCCTGATGCGTGGGGAGTGCAGGCTCGAGTTTAGTATGTGTAAACTCGTGAGAGTGAATGCTGCGAGATGGTGTCTGCGACCTGTATGTGTCTAGTTGGGAAGTGCTACTTCTGGACATTGAGATATGTGTGCGTGTGCTGTGAGGGTGCTGGAGCGTGATTGGCTGGAGCTGGCTGGCATGCCAGGCTCCAGGAAGTCTGGATGGGTCTGCCCGGTGGTGAGTGGGAGATTAGCATGAGTGATGTGTGGGAGGAGTGTACCTGTGTCCTGGATGGGCTGGGTTTTCCCCACACAATGCTGGCTCCGCCCCCCTGTGGTGTGTCTAACGACCCTAGCCTCCCCAGTGAATGAAATGGGTGGTTGGGCCATTAAGAGTGCTCCAGAGCCAGCTGAAACTGGTTTTCCCCCCACCCTGCACCTTGAAACAAAGGATTTGTTACTATAAGAAGGGGCTGTGTCCCCTTAGAAAATGTTCTGCTTTTGGATCCTGCCAGAGGGGGCTGTTGCTGCTGCTGGGGCCAGGAGGACCGCCACTTGGACTGTCTCCCTGCCTGGAGACCCAGTGTGCTGGCGCTGGCCCAGCCTTGCCCCCCTGCCTGCCTCCAGCCCCTGCTGGAGCCCTGTCCTGTCCTCCAGTGCTGGGGAGCACTGAGGACTTCGTTGCCTGCAGCCTGAGAGCGCTGCTCTCTGCCCTTCAGCGCTAGGAGCGCTGAGATCGCCTGCCTAGCGCTTGAAAACGCTGGATTTTGCCCGAGCGCCGTGAGCGCTGTATTTTGTCCGCCCCGTGTGGTGGTTTGGCGGCGCGGGTGCTACCCCGCTCATTGCCGCGTTGTTGTGCCCGGTTTTGATTGATCTACGAGGGAGCCCACTCCTCGGATCATCTGGGAGCCCGCCTGCCTGCCTAAAGCGAGCCGCCGCGCTGCCCGCGGCGACCCGGAAGTAAAGGGACGGCCGTCCAATCACCGCGCGGCCCGGGAGAGTCAACCCGGAAGTCCCGCCTCCTCCACCGAGCCGCGAGAGAGCCTGCCGAGGCTCCCCGAGAGGAGAGGAGAGCCCCGGGACCAGCGGGAGAGACCCGCCGCCGCTGGAGAGCCCAGCGCGAACCCGGTGAGTGAAGGTGCCTGCAGAGGAGGGGGGGAGCGTCGGGACACATTGCCGGTGTCCGCCCCGCCCCCTCTCTGTAGCGCGACCTCGCGCCTGTAGTCAGAGCCAGAGAGGGCTCAGGGGGCACTTGTGAGCGACCCGAGTCCCCAAGAGGGGGACTCCAACCCGAGCCAGAGAGGCTCCAACTTTGAGAGAAAGCACCTCCGCGTTTTTGGAGCCACGAGGTGCCCCGGGGGCACCTGTAGCATTAGAGCCCAGCGAGGCTCTTGGCAAACTTGATCCCTTTGGGTCCCCAGAGCGAGGGACCCCACAGCCCAGCGAGGCTGCACCTTTTGTTGCTGGAGCCCTGAGAGGCTCAGCAGCCCCCTTACTTGTGTAAGAGAGCCTGAGAGAGGCTCACCAGTGCCACAGTGGTGGTTCTTTGAGCCCAGAGAGGCTCCAACTTTGCGCTAACTTTCCCTGCTCCAGTTGCCCAGCACTTTGTGGGCAACTGCCACGTTTAGGCCCTGACATTGGGACACCGGGACAGTCACAGGTGGTGACTGGTGAGTTTGGGGAAATTGGTATTTGCTCTGCACCTCTGAATGTATTGATTATGCGTCATGTGCCTTTACACCTCTGAATGTTACGGCATCATGTGTTTTGCTTACACCTCTGAATGGGTAGATTATTCATCATGTGTTCTCTTTGTCCTTTTACACCTCTGAATGTTACGACATCATGTGTGTTGCTTTTGCACCCCTACAGGTAGTGTGACGTGTAGGTGGTTGTTTTCTCCCTAGTACAGGTGGTGCTAGTGAGGCCCTGTTACCAGTAATTACTGGTTGTATGCTATTACTGAAAGTATTGCTTTATTACTGAAGGTATTGCTAAAGTGCTATTACTGAAAGTATTGCTGCTAAAAGTGTTGATACCCTTGACAGTGGTTCAAGTGGCCCTGTCCTGTACAAATATCCCTTGTAAATTCCGCCCGTGCCTGTTGGCACAGTGTAACAAGATGTGTGTTTTATCTGATGTTTATTTATTATAATACAAAGGCTATTTTTATATAACCTTGTGTGGAGTTTCCTTTGTGGTGGGCCTTTGGTTGTTGTTGCTGGGGTGCGTGCGCAAATACTTAGCCTACATCGCCTCCAAGTTTAGCCTTGCTGCTCGCGCCACGTTACCTAGAGGGTGAGTAGGGGTTATCTTGGCGTGTAACTCCCTTGCCCTGACTTGGGTGTGGTGGTCTCTGACTGACTTTGGCGAAAGCCCTGGCCAGCCGGGGATCCCATTTCCAACATTGGCGGCAAGCGGTGGGATAAGGATTTGTGTTTGCGTTATACCACAGTAGCGGCTGGCCGCACTTCAAAGCTCTACATTTGTTAGATAACCACATTTTGGGGATTATTGTTTTTGGTGAAATTCCATTGTTTCTTCTCCTGAAGAGTGTCATTTTATAATTGTGTTCAGTACATTTGTCCCCCGCCCTGCTTCCAGAGTTTGGTACCTGTGTCACTTTTGGTCAGGTTGAGAAGTCAGGGGTGGTAGAAACTGCCTTACCGATCCGAGGGGAGGGTGTGTGTGGATGAATGGTGTGTTTCCCTGGACGCATGAGTGAGTTCTTTTTTTAAGGAGAGTGTGGAAGTTTTGGAATTGTGTACTCCTACTTCAGATTGCTAGATCCCTTGTGTTGCACGTGTCTGTGAGCATCCTGTCAAGATGGAATCTCCTTTTAACCTTTGTGGCCTGTTTAAGTACAGTGTGCATGAGTTGGTACGGTTATGTAAGGAGAGAGACATCCCAGTGAGTGAGTCAGACACCCAGTCCAAGCTTAGGGATAACATGATCCTGTGGCAGAAGAGTGACTGGGAGCGTGAGCACAGTGAGAGGGAGAGGGCCCGGACCGCACACCATGAGGGTGGTGGGTCTGAGGGGAGCCCTGAAGAGTCTGATGTGGAGAGTGAGTGTGACAGTGGATGGGCGCCAGCAGAGAGTGAGGACCCCCTAGATAGGGAGTCCCTTGCTGGGTCCAGTGTCAGGTGTAGCACCCCATCCCTTTCCCTGTCCCCAGAGGAGTGGGTGGATAGGAGGGAAGAGAGGGAGCACCAGCTGGCCATGGAGAAGCTCCGGTTAGAGTATGCCAGAGAGATGGCGCAGCTGGGTGTGAATGAGCGGACTGCAGAGGCTGAGAGGGCCTTGGCCAGGGAGAAGATAGCCCTAGAGTGTAGGTTATCCCCTGAGCGCAGTCTTAATTTTCTGGATCCCCCAGGGAGGGTTGAGTCCAGTGGTGGCAGCTATTTAAATCTAAGTCTAGAAAGTCCCAGTTCCCAGAGTATGGTTCCTGTTTCCCCAGAGGAGGAGAACAGGTTGAAGTTCAGGAACCATAGGAAACCGCCTCACCAGAAGTGGGGGTATTTTGTGGATGACTGTTCTGATGCAATGGAGGATTGGCTGGCGGCTAACCCGGACGATGAGAGGGACGGAGTAGTGAGTATGTTCCTCAAAGAGCAGTTGCTCAGTGTTGTGTGTCCAGAGTTGCGCCAGCACCTGCTGAAGTTGAAATGTTTTTGTCCTTGGGACCTTGCAGAGGAAGCAGACCGCTGGGAAAGGGCCAGAGGCTCTGTAGAGTCATTGGTGAGTGACTCCGAAAGTAGTGGGTCAGGGATCTTCCAGCCCAGCGTGGTGGAAGAGGCTCAGTGTAGCCCAGCTAGGTCCCAGTATAGTGAGAAGGGTGTAGGGGCTGACTGCCTGGCTCAGTGGAGCAGGAGTCAGTGGGTGGCTGAGAGCCCCCGGAGGCCCGAAGCCCTGTCTCAGAGCCTGGGTGGTTTCTTGAGGGAACACCAGGTTGGGGACCTAGGCTGTCCTGTTAGCCCATTTGAGGAGGATCTCCTAGTGAGTAGAGGACCTGGAGCGTCTGTAAACAGAGCTCCTGTGGTTCTAGAGTCTGGCAGTACCGCTCCGGTAGGGAGGGTACAGGAGTCCAGCGTGAGGAGTGATTGGGGGATGAGTTTCCCAGTGGATGCACCAGTGGACCAGAGACTAGCCAGTTGGGCTAGATCTTCTTGGAGGGACCCGGGTGGCACCACTTCTGGTCTGGGGGATCGTCACGCACTGTCAGGTGGACAGAGGGCGGGAGATCTGCGCCAGACAGACAGTCACACAACAGATGTGTCAGTTGTTAGCCTCAGAGGGATTGTGGGTGAGTCCCAGGAAGTCCTGGAGTGCCAGGCAATTGTTCCACCAAAGGTTTTAGACCGGAGGTTGGATGGCCAGGTTCAGGATCAGCCTGACCTGAAGGGTAGGACGACTGTACCCAGTGTCCTGACCGGTTCTTCCTCCAGAGGAACTTCTCCAGGTGGGAGAGGGCAGACCTCTGGAAGGGGGTGCAGAGGGTGGGAGAGCCCACCTCTGACCCCGGTGCAACCTGAGGGGTTAAACCCTAGGTGGGCATGGCGTTCTAGGTGTCCCCCTCGCACGGGGAGGAGGAACCCTAAAAGAAGAGGTAAGGGGAGGAGAGCCTTCCCTGAGACTCCTGGTCCACCTGAGGTTGTAGACCCTAGGCTGGAGAACCAGTGGCAGTCTAGCCCTGTCTTGCAGACAGGAGGAGTGGAGAATGGCTACTATGTGCCCGGGGTTACTACCCCCCACTTCGTGAGTAGGCAGGAACCAGTGGCACCTGGGTGGCCTAGGGCCTGGTCCTGGCCACGGACAGCTGAGGAGTACCAGTGGGGTAGCCCAGCTGGTCCGTACAGTAGCTTTAGAAGGAACCCTAGGGGTTCACCGTGGCATAGAACAGGAGGGTGTCCCGGCAGTGGCGGGCCTGCGTCCGTGTTCTATCGCCCCAAGCAGGGAAGTCCATCACGGTGGTGATTGTTCTCCCCTGCGTTTTGGCTGGAAGGGGGTTGTGTTGGACTTGGCCCGCAGGGCTGGTTCACCCCTGAACTTTTTGCCTTATGTGTGACCCTGTGTCAGTGATTTTGGGTCTCTGCGCACTTTTCCCTGGGTCCCAGAGTGAAAGTGCGTGCGTGTAGCATGGCTGGCCTGCCCTCCCATAGGAATGCATGGGGAATGTGTGTGTCCCTGGTAGTTCCTGATGCGTGGGGAGTGCAGGCTCGAGTTTAGTATGTGTAAACTCGTGAGAGTGAATGCTGCGAGATGGTGTCTGCGACCTGTATGTGTCTAGTTGGGAAGTGCTACTTCTGGACATTGAGATATGTGTGCGTGTGCTGTGAGGGTGCTGGAGCGTGATTGGCTGGAGCTGGCTGGCATGCCAGGCTCCAGGAAGTCTGGATGGGTCTGCCCGGTGGTGAGTGGGAGATTAGCATGAGTGATGTGTGGGAGGAGTGTACCTGTGTCCTGGATGGGCTGGGTTTTCCCCACACAATGCTGGCTCCGCCCCCCTGTGGTGTGTCTAACGACCCTAGCCTCCCCAGTGAATGAAATGGGTGGTTGGGCCATTAAGAGTGCTCCAGAGCCAGCTGAAACTGGTTTTCCCCCCACCCTGCACCTTGAAACAAAGGATTTGTTACTATAAGAAGGGGCTGTGTCCCCTTAGAAAATGTTCTGCTTTTGGATCCTGCCAGAGGGGGCTGTTGCTGCTGCTGGGGCCAGGAGGACCGCCACTTGGACTGTCTCCCTGCCTGGAGACCCAGTGTGCTGGCGCTGGCCCAGCCTTGCCCCCCTGCCTGCCTCCAGCCCCTGCTGGAGCCCTGTCCTGTCCTCCAGTGCTGGGGAGCACTGAGGACTTCGTTGCCTGCAGCCTGAGAGCGCTGCTCTCTGCCCTTCAGCGCTAGGAGCGCTGAGATCGCCTGCCTAGCGCTTGAAAACGCTGGATTTTGCCCGAGCGCCGTGAGCGCTGTATTTTGTCCGCCCCGTGTGGTGGTTTGGCGGCGCGGGTGCTACCCCGCTCATTGCCGCGTTGTTGTGCCCGGTTTTGATTGATCTACGAGGGAGCCCACTCCTCGGATCATCTGGGAGCCCGCCTGCCTGCCTAAAGCGAGCCGCCGCGCTGCCCGCGGCGACCCGGAAGTAAAGGGACGGCCGTCCAATCACCGCGCGGCCCGGGAGAGTCAACCCGGAAGTCCCGCCTCCTCCACCGAGCCGCGAGAGAGCCTGCCGAGGCTCCCCGAGAGGAGAGGAGAGCCCCGGGACCAGCGGGAGAGACCCGCCGCCGCTGGAGAGCCCAGCGCGAACCCGGTGAGTGAAGGTGCCTGCAGAGGAGGGGGGGAGCGTCGGGACACATTGCCGGTGTCCGCCCCGCCCCCTCTCTGTAGCGCGACCTCGCGCCTGTAGTCAGAGCCAGAGAGGGCTCAGGGGGCACTTGTGAGCGACCCGAGTCCCCAAGAGGGGGACTCCAACCCGAGCCAGAGAGGCTCCAACTTTGAGAGAAAGCACCTCCGCGTTTTTGGAGCCACGAGGTGCCCCGGGGGCACCTGTAGCATTAGAGCCCAGCGAGGCTCTTGGCAAACTTGATCCCTTTGGGTCCCCAGAGCGAGGGACCCCACAGCCCAGCGAGGCTGCACCTTTTGTTGCTGGAGCCCTGAGAGGCTCAGCAGCCCCCTTACTTGTGTAAGAGAGCCTGAGAGAGGCTCACCAGTGCCACAGTGGTGGTTCTTTGAGCCCAGAGAGGCTCCAACTTTGCGCTAACTTTCCCTGCTCCAGTTGCCCAGCACTTTGTGGGCAACTGCCACGTTTAGGCCCTGACATTGGGACACCGGGACAGTCACAGGTGGTGACTGGTGAGTTTGGGGAAATTGGTATTTGCTCTGCACCTCTGAATGTATTGATTATGCGTCATGTGCCTTTACACCTCTGAATGTTACGGCATCATGTGTTTTGCTTACACCTCTGAATGGGTAGATTATTCATCATGTGTTCTCTTTGTCCTTTTACACCTCTGAATGTTACGACATCATGTGTGTTGCTTTTGCACCCCTACAGGTAGTGTGACGTGTAGGTGGTTGTTTTCTCCCTAGTACAGGTGGTGCTAGTGAGGCCCTGTTACCAGTAATTACTGGTTGTATGCTATTACTGAAAGTATTGCTTTATTACTGAAGGTATTGCTAAAGTGCTATTACTGAAAGTATTGCTGCTAAAAGTGTTGATACCCTTGACAGTGGTTCAAGTGGCCCTGTCCTGTACAAATATCCCTTGTAAATTCCGCCCGTGCCTGTTGGCACAGTGTAACAAGATGTGTGTTTTATCTGATGTTTATTTATTATAATACAAAGGCTATTTTTATATAACCTTGTGTGGAGTTTCCTTTGTGGTGGGCCTTTGGTTGTTGTTGCTGGGGTGCGTGCGCAAATACTTAGCCTACATCGCCTCCAAGTTTAGCCTTGCTGCTCGCGCCACGTTACCTAGAGGGTGAGTAGGGGTTATCTTGGCGTGTAACTCCCTTGCCCTGACTTGGGTGTGGTGGTCTCTGACTGACTTTGGCGAAAGCCCTGGCCAGCCGGGGATCCCATTTCCAACAGTATCTCTGTTTTACGGTGGGTTCGCAACACTACCAGTTTGCGGTCCTTCCGTTTGGACTTGCTACTGCGCCTCGGGTCTTCACCAAGGTGATGGCTGTGGTGGCAGCACATCTCAGAAGGTCGGGGATTCCAGTGTTCCCCTATCTGGACGACTGGCTGATCAAAGCAGAGTCACCGGAGAAGGTGCTCCATCATTTGCAAGAGACAACTCAGTTGTTGCACAGGTTGGGTTTTTCAATAAATGTACCCAAATCTCACCTGGTGCCCTCCCAGCGCAACCTGTTCATAGGTGCAGTACTGGACACTACTGTGTGTCGTGCATTCCCTCCTCCTCAAAGGATTCGCGACATACAGGAGATGATTCCTTTATTTCACAATGGAGCGGTCGTTCCAGTCCTGAAGGTCCATCGTTTGCTCGGTCTGATGGCTTCTTGCATTCTGTTGGTCAACCATGCACGCTGGCACATGAGGACACTCCAGTGGTGCCTCCGCAGGCAGTGGTATCAGCACAACGGAGATCTCAGGGAGTCAGTGAGGATCTCCAGAGAAACTGCGGCGGATCTGTCTTGGTGGGGCGTGGAAGGCAATCTGTCTCAAGGAAAGCCTTTCCAGCTGCCTCCATCGGTGGCCACAGTGATAACGGATGCGTCCACTCTAGGGTGGGGTGCACATCTGGGGGACCTGGAGGTCAAGGGTCCTTGGTCTCCAGAGGAAAGGTTGCTTCACATCAACCTTCTGGAATTGCGGGCCATACGTTTAGCACTCAAGGCCTTCCTCCCTTCCCTTCGTGGTCGGTCGGTTCAGGTCCTGACGGACAACACCACCGCGATGTGGTATGTCAACAAGCAGGGAGCAGTGGGGTCGCGGTGTCTCTGCAGAGAGGCTCTGCGTCTCTGGTCCTGGGTTCAGGACCATCAGATTTGTCTAATAGCAAATCATCTGGCCGGGGTTCTGAACGTACGTGCAGATCAATCAATCAATCAATCAATCATCGCATTTATATAGCGCACTACTTACCCAGTGGGTCTCAAGGCGCTGGGGGAGGGGGATCTGCTACTGCTCGAACAGCCAGGTCTCGAGTTGCTTCCTGAAGGCGATGTGGTCCTGGGTCAGGCGGAGGTGGGTGGGGAGGGAGTTCCATGTCTTGGCGGCGAGGTAGGAGAAGGACCGTCCCCCTGTGGTGGCTCTGCGGATGCGGGGGACGGCGGCGAGGGCGTGGCTGGTCGATCGAAGCTGGCGTTTGGGAGCGTAGAAGTTGAGGCGGCTGTTGAGGTATCCTGGGCCTTGGCTGTGTAGGGCTTTGTGTGCGTGTGCGTGGGTGAGGAGACGGAAGGTGATTCTCTTGTTGACCGGGAGCCAGTGCAGGTCTCTCAGGTGTCCGGAGATGTGGCTGCGGCGGGGGATGTCCAGGATGAGTCGTGCTGAGGCGTTCTGGATCCGCTGGAGTCTCTTCTGGAGTTTGGCGGTGGTGCAGACAGTCTCAGTCGCCAGTTCTCGGCCGACCACGAGTGGAGGCTTCACCCGGAGGTGGTTCGTCATGTCTTCCGGACGTGGGGAACTCCTCAGGTGGACCTGTTTGCCACTCACGAGAATGCTCACTGCCCGTCGTTCTGCAGTCTCCAGTTTCCGATGCAAGGAGCTCTGGGAGACTCGTTTCAGTTGAGTTGGGACTCGCAACTCCTTTACGCATTTCCTCCCATACCCTTGATTCCTCGGGTTCTGAGGAAGATTCGCCAAGTCCGGGCCCAAGTTATTTTGATCGCCCCGGATTGGCCAAGAAGGGTGTGGTACACAGATCTTCTCCACCTCTCCTCGTGCTCGCCGCTCCGTCTCCCTCACAGGGCAGACCTCCTCTCCCAGATGGAGGAGCAGGTTCTACACCCCCATCTCCAGACCTTACACCTTCATGCCTGGAGATTGAACGGGGCAACCTGAGTTCTTTTTCTCTCCCTCACGATGTGGTGGATGTCATCTTATGAGCCAGGCGTGATTCCACCAAGTCCATCTATTCTTATAGGTGGTCTAAATTTGTTGTTTGGTGTGGGGAGAAGTCCATTGACCCTTTAAGGGCTTGTTTGTCCAATATTCTACAATTTGCACTTTCCTTGGCCCAGCAGGGTTTTGCAGTGGCAACTATCAAAGGTTATTTGTCGGACTTATCGGCTTTCCTTTGTTTGCCTGACCAGTCCTCGTTGTTTAAAAAAATTGTTTTACGTTTCATTAAGGGCCTTACCAATAAATTTCCTCCTACACCTTTTATTGTACCTCAATGGGATTTGAACCTTGTTCTTACATTCTTGATGGGTTCTCCTTTTGAACCTTTACACTCATGTCCCTTGAGACTTTTGTCTTTCAAAACGGTCTTCCTGGTCGCAATTACCTCGGCAAGGAGGGTTAGTGAGCTTCAAGCTCTTAGGCCTAAGCCCCCGTTCTTGACCATTCATACTGATAGAATGGTTCTTAGGACCAGGGCTGCTTTTCTGCCTAAGGTGGTAACTCCTTTCCATCTGGGGCAGTCTGTTACCCTTCCTACCTTCTATGCTCCCCCCCACCCTTCCAAGGAGGAGGAGAGGCTTCATCGCTTGGAGCCTAAGAGTGCGGTGAGCTTCTACCTGGACAGAACAAGGGAGTTCAGGTAGGATGACCAGCTGTTCGTTGGATTTGCTGGCTGCAGGAAAGGAAGATCTGTGCACAAGCGCACTCTTTTAAGATGGATTATATTATGCATCAAGATCTGCTACTCCCTGGCGGGTAAGGACCCTCCTGAGGGTATAAGAGCTCACTCTACTAGAGCAAAGTCTGCTACATCTGCTTTGTCTAGGGGTGTACCTGTTGAGGATATTTGCAGAGCCGCGACTTGGGTCTCCCTCCACACGTTCGCAAAGCATTACTGCTTGGATACCGAGGTGAGGAGGGACGGCCACTTTGCACGCTCTGTCCTCCAGGATTTTCTGGTATAGGAGAGTGGACACCCTCCTCCGGGAGAGGGGACTGCTGTGGGACTCTATTCACAAGGTGAGGAATCCACTGGCAGATGTATCTATCAGAAGAACAAGTTACTTACCTTCGGTAACGCTTTTTCTGGTAGATACAGTATCTGCCTGTGGATTCCTCACTGACTCACCCGCCTCCCCGTTGTCCACTCTGCTATACCTGGGTTTATGTATTTTTATGTATATTTGTATTTATATTTGTATATATATTGGGTTTTTCATACCCTTGCTTCGCACTATGTGTGCAGTTTTGAGTTGTATGTACTATGTACATTGTGTGTATGTATATCTACTGTCATTGTTCCGTCCGGGTGCCTCGAAGGCACGGAAAAAAGGGTGGAACTGATGTCATCA
Organism: Lissotriton helveticus; assembly: GCF_964261635.1. Taxonomy (NCBI): domain Eukaryota; kingdom Metazoa; phylum Chordata; class Amphibia; order Caudata; family Salamandridae; genus Lissotriton; species Lissotriton helveticus. Next base: position 1,135,771,780 of record NC_136063.1, read on the forward strand.
CGCCGACGTAGACCTAATAAGGAGTCGGTGACGTCAGCCGGAGTCGCACGCGATGCCGTGCTCCTGTGACGTCGTCCACGCCGGCGTGCTACAAAAGAGTTTTCCGTACGTTGCTGAAGCAGGGGGATATTCACAAGGTGAGGAATCCACAGGCAGATACTGTATCTACCAGAAAAAGCGTTACCGAAGGTAAGTAACTTGTTCTTCTCTGACATCCCCCTAGACGCCTCTTGGACGAGCAGCGGGATGCCTTGGACAAGCCCAACTCCCTGGATGAGTTGCAGGCATCCCTATCCAATACGCACCCAGGACGTGCACCGGGCCCAAATGGGTTCCCGCGCGATTTCATGCGCCCCCTATGGGGACTTTCGGCCCTCACCTACTTAAGGCGCTACACACGGCCTCAGAACAGGGTATCCTGCCATCAGACTGGTAACACGCCAAAATTGTCATCTTCCTCAAGCCGGGCCGCCCTCTAGAGGATCCCTGATCATACCGCCCCATATCCCTGCTAAATTTCAAGCCTAAACTGCTAGGGAAAGTCCTGGTCGACCGCCTTTGCACGTGTATCCGTGAGCTGTTGCATCCAGATCAATCTGGTTTTATGCCACAACGCTCCCCCAGGCACAACATCAGACGGGCCCACAATGTTGTAGCAGAGGCCCACTGTTTGGGACGCCCCGCGGCTGTCCTACTGGCGGATGTTGACAAGGCGTTTGACTCGCTGAGCTGGACCTATCTTTTTAAACTTCTAGAGGCGGTTAACCTCGGGCCCCGTTTTCGTGCCTATGTGACATTGCTGTATACAGACCTTACGGCCACTGTCCGCGTGGCTGGTTATCACTCTGCCCCCTTCCCCATCCGCAGGAGAACTAGACAGGAATGCCCACTTTCCCTGCTCTTATTCGCTGCGGGTGTTCAGGGAGACATCTGGACTATGTGCCAATTCGTCCAAATCCGTCTTGTTCCTCATGTGCGGTGAACAGAGGAGTCAGGCTTGGGCTCCACAGCTGATAGTCGCAGAGGAGGGTTTCGAGTACCTAGGTGTGTATATCATTAGATGTCACAACAAAGCGTGGTCGCGCAATATAGCTCCCTTGCTTCCAGCGGTGCACGATGAAACGACGATGTGGTCCCACCTCCCTCTATCACTATATGGTCGGTATGCCATTTTTAAAATGGTGTCCTTGCCACGCTTGCTCTATAGGCTGCAGAAATATCCATATCCTATTCCCCCATTGTGGTTTCTCCAAATAAATGCGCTCCTGAACAGGTTCCTCTGGGAGGGAGGGGCGGTCCGGGTGGCCCTGGCGACGTGTATTCAGTCCACATACTGCGGCGGCCGACGCACAGGCGTATTACTGGGCATCTCAGCTCTTGGTGATCAATGAATGGTGGTATAACTCTCAGGCTGACCCAGCGTATGCGGTGGAAAGGCTCTTCCTGGCGGAAAACCCGCTACTTAATCTTCTATACAGTAATTCATCCTTAGAGGCGCTCTCCCCGGCCGGCCGAACGGTGATTCAGATTTGGAGACGAGTGTCCAGGTCCATGGGTTGGTGGGGCATGCTGACTAGCACAAATCCCCTCTGGCAGGGTTCGCACCTTCGGCCAGTTTCGACCCTGGCGGGGTTCTGTAGATGGGATGATATAGGGATATCTACACTCCGAGATGTAATGCAGGGGCCCACGCTTAAATCCTTCTAGAGGCTGCAGGAGGAGTTTGACCTACACAAATCTCAGTTCCACAGGTATCTACAGCTACGCCATGCTCTGTTTCCCCTGATAAGACACCTCCAGTCGTTACCCGAATTTCACCCAATGGAGGGTAGACTGTTAATGGGTGATCTAGGGGCCCATACAATTTTTCACATTTATCAAACCCTCACTACACACTCCCAAACTACCAAACATCGGACCTGGGCGGCATGGGAGGCGGACCTACCGGCCCTGACAGATGAGAATTGGACGGAGTTTCTGGCTAGCCCCAGGTACTCTAATGTTTCCACTAGGTACCAGCTGATCCAGTTCAAGTACCTCCACAGAATTTATTACACTCTCCTCAGCTTCTGGAAGATGGGGGCCATTCAGTCCCCCATGTGCCTCCGCTGTAACTCCAATGAAGGGTCGTTCCTACATACCGTTTGGAGCTGCGGGGCACTGCAGCACTTCTGGTCGGGCGTGCTGTCTTGGTTGGGGCGGGTACTGTTGTGGGACATCCCGGCATACCCTAGCGCTGACACTTGCGCTCAGCACAGGGCACATCAGGGGGAATAGATGCAAGAGACACCTCCTATTCTTGGGCCTCACTTTAGCCAAGCAGGACATTGCACAGCATTGGAAGGCTTCCTCTCCCCCTGGGGTTGTGGCATGGATAAAAGCTTTAGATAAATGTATATCGGCCAAAGTGGCGGTGTTTAAGGCACGTGGCTGCCCACAAAAACACGGGAAGATCTGGGCCAGGTGAGCTAAATACCGGGGTATTGACCTGTCTCTTCTTACGCAACCAGCAAATCAGAACCCTCTTGAACGGCTGGTAGTGAATGACTCGCTAGTTTGATGCGCTAACTCACCATGGATGTGGAGAAAAACTCCTTCGTTGTATATATATTTTGCTTCTCAAGGGATGTATGGTGCAGGGTTGGGGAGGGGCGGTTTGTTCGATCTGATGCACCTGGGCTCGGCCAGCTTCCGGTGGTCCGTTCTGTCTTGCACTGCCACCGCAATGCTCCACATGATCCAGTTTGCTTATTTGTTCACCTAGACGTTCACGGGTTTGTCCTGCAAACTGCTTTCCCTTCCTTGCCTCAGCTGTTGCTTCATCCCTCTGGGGAGTCCAGATGGCTGGAGTCGTGGGGCCGTAACATTTTCGCTTCTACTAGCGCAGCTCTTCGATCACTACATACAGTGTGTTTCTTGGCTCGGGCTACTTCTGCCCTTTGGGACTCTGCCGAGTCTCTTCTCTCGGGTACTTCTGAGGGCGCTTGTGTTGACCTCCTTCATCTTCTCCGTGGTGGCCGTGATTTGGCATAATTTACAACCTGCTCAGCCTTGGATACTGCGGATTCCTTAGGCCGTGCTATGGCTGGTTCGGTTGCCCTACGGCCCCATGCTTGGTTGCGGGATGGTGTCTTTCCCGAGAATATCCTACAACTCCTTGTTGACCTATCCTTTGAAGGGGTCCTTTTGTTTGATGCCCTCGCCGATTCGGCTGTTCAGCGCCTCCATTGCGGGATTTTGTCCTACCCCATAGGTTTGTATTTTCGCAGGTCTCCATTTGACATGATCTGGGGTGGTTACCCTTGTATTTGGCGTCCACCAGTTGCACTATGCATTTTTAGGCTGGCGGTAAGCCTACTGTGGCGGTGTTCCACATATTGTTTGTGTTCTGTCCTCAAACTGTGGTTTGCCCTAAGAGGTGTTCCCCCATGGTACTTGGGTATGTGACATACTCTAAGTGGGGTACCTGTATGCTATTGTATAGCTCTGCTATGCGTCAGGCGGGCATGGAGGCCTCTTTGGGCTCTCTACGTCCAATGACGCCATTGTCTTACCGTTGCACGGTGCTCAGTGTTTTGCGCTATTTCCTGTACCCCATGGGTCTCGCCTTGCATATGTGCCTCATTCTCCTCTTTTGGAGGTTTTAAATGTACTTCAACACACTTCAAAACGCGGCTACCTCCTGTCACGGGCGCACTAGCTGGGTTCCTCCTACCGCAACTGTAGTTGCATGGTCGTAGCTCCCCCCCTTTTGCTATATATATATATATATATATATATATATATATATATTTCTACGGATTGCCCTTGGGGCATCCTTTTTTCTACGTCTCCACCTTGCTTCGCTACTGTGAAGTCTGGTCCTATATCTCCGTGTTTCAAGGAGCAACTCAGTGCTTGTACTCAAGCTTGCCCTCATTCTGCACGGCGGTGTCTTTTCTAGAACGTTTAAGTGCACTTCGGTGCCTTTTCCTGCATATTTGGCAATAGGGTTCCATGCGTTCCACTCCCTGGGGTGGTCCCCCCTGCTTCACAATGCTTCTTTCTTGGTGTTCATATACTAAACAGTCCCACTCTTCTGTAGGGGGTGGATTTCCCCTCCCAGTCGGAGGAAGTTGTCTGGAGATCTGAGGTTCTTCTCCACAGTTATGCGTGTTCCTATTCACCGCTCCTATTGGCACTATTGCGGCCACTCCTTTCGGATGTGTCTTTTTCAATGAGCGTCACCCTTCTCTATGCCTCCTGTCCCTGCGGGACAGCTCCCCTGATGCAGGTCGTCCCAGGTGCTAAACCCTGCTTCTCTGTATTTTGTGTGTGAGTTCTCACCTCGACCTTCCAGCTGCCTGGTTGGGCAGTTCCATGCTCTTTTTAACTTTGCCACCTCGTAGTCTCCGTGGCTGTCTGCTCTGTGCATGTTTTAGTTTTGGTCTGCTTCAGCTTCATTCAGAGTGATACTGTTCACCCGTGTCACACCTTTTGGTGACTAGATGTGCGCTTGGCGTGTCTTTTGTTCCCGCCTGCACTTCTAAGATGTTGCTAAGTTCCTGCCTCTGCCCTTCACTTCCTGGATGTGGCCTCTCCGGCCTTCCTTGCGTGGGCTAGCCTGGTAGGCTCTGAGAGTCAATAACGAAGGAGGAAGAAGGACTACTCCCAGCTCAATGGTGCATTAAGTGGACAACAACGAAAGCTAGAGTATAACGAGAAAAAATATAACCAGAGCCTACCAGGCTAGCCCACACAAGGTAGGCCGGAGAGGCGTTCGCCTGCTTAACCCGGAGTTAAGGTGATAAAGGTTTTTATAAATTCTGTTAGCATGAGCTGCGTGCACCCATATTCTTTACTTTGGAAACGGCAGGAGAACAGCAAAATGGATTTTCTTCTGCATATAATGCACATGGGATTTAAACTGAATATGACAAATTGTACGATGATTCAAGGTACATTTCTGATGTAAACTAGCCCATCATGCACTCCGATATAAATACTTCACAGAAAGCAGAATTAATTCCCGTAGCCTGTGATGAGCGGGTAAAACTCTGGGTGGCGTTAAAGCCCACTCTATGCCAAGTCTTCAAAATAAAGCGAACATCAATAAGTAAGTAGATAGCTATGCCATGAAGCTGCCCAGTTCTGTCAAATGGCCATCCACTATAAAAAAACTGAACAGAAAGTATTGATGGTTTACAATAGGAAACAAATATCATGTGTTTATGCCTCTGCAGTTATGAGCTATTTTCCAGGCTGCAGGTATAGGAGCCTCATTAAAGTAAATTCTGCAAGTTTTCATCCATGACCTTCAGAATGATTTTTTTTCCTCAAGGTTGTGGGTGGCAGTCTCAAACACGGAATCTCCAGCCTTTACTACCCCAGTCTGCAGATGCTGTTCTCAAGGATGTCTCAGCTTTGTTGGCCTTGGGACTCTCCACACGTTACCACTGCTAACCAGTGCTAAGGTGCTTGTGCTCTCTCCTTGAAACATGGTGAAATTGGCTAACACCCAATTGGCATATTTTAACTGTATGCCCCTAGTAAAGTGGTGCTACACTGGTTGTGCCACAGACTTGAGTAGCTCTTTGAAACATATCTCGGGCATTGCATTGCAGCCTTTGTGTGCAATTTTAAATTGCCATTACAAAATAAACTTTATGCCAGATTTAAACTCTCCCTTTTAATACATATAAGTCACCCCTAAGGTAGCCATAAACAAACCATAGGGCAGGGTGAAGTATATTTAAAGATGTGGACATGTCCTTTTAACTTTTACATGTCCTGGTAGTAAAAACCTCTTATTTGTTTTTCACTTTTGCAGGGCTTGTTTCTCCCATAGGACAATATTAGGTTTGTTTTATTACATTTAATTAGTCATAACTTTCAGTTTGGAGCAGGTAGGAATATTGAGTCTGGTCTGTAAAGAATTGTAATTTAAAACCGTCTTTAACGGTAAAGTAATAACTTAAGCACTGTTCTCAAAATGCCACTTTTAGAACGTTGGTCTTCTCTTGCCCTATCCATTTGGTTCCTGCTGCCTGGTTCATATGAATAGGTGTAGCTGGCAGTTGATCTTTTTGTATTACTTCAAGACAGTGAAACAAAGGGGGGCTAGGTGTTGGAAGGATGGGCAATCTCAAACTTGATAGGGGGGGGCAACCTGTCAACAATCACACTAGTCCTTTGTGCCCCAAGACAAGCTGGGACCCGGGTAGGGAGACACAAAATTCCTCACATCTCTATAGTGGGAGGACTCTTCCCACTACAGAGATGTCTTCAAAGTTGGCCCCAGGTATAAATAGTGGACCCTCAGACCCATCTCTAGAGTACACTTCTGGACCTGTTGAAGACTCAGAAAAAGGATTACTGTACTGCTCTGCTGCATGGACGACTGCTCTGCTATCCTTCTGCCTGAGTGATGAGGACTGGACCTACATCTTAAACCCAGGACCACCAGAGTGACTCCAAGGGCTAGTTGCCTGGCCTTTTGGTCAGAGCCTCAGGGACAGAGAAGGTCCAACTATCTTGACCTCCACTGTGCCTGCTGTGAGCCTTAACCCCCAGGTGGTGTCCCTCCTGGCCTGGACCCATGGAAGTGGGGCTAAAAATACTCTGTCAGCCTAGCTGTGGTTTCCACCAGAACCAATGCAGTGCAACTCAAACTCTATGCAGCTCTCTGCAGCGCCTCATCACAACCGATGAAGCTTCAACAAAAGTCCCCATCGCATCCCTTGCAGCTAATCGGAACTGCCACTGTGTGGTGCATTCTCAACGTGGACCTCGCATCTCTCCTCGGAACCGCTGCTGCATGGCACAAAGCTCCACAACCAGGATTTAAGGTACATTTCTCAGCAGGACTAACGTGGTCCCTGCATCCGACCCGTGCCTCATCGGGGTCGTCCTGAACTTGTGACTTTATCCTGGTCCGTCACGACCATATAACCATAGTTGTCGCTTGGTGCTTTTAAGCACTATTTTACTCAAACCTTTAACATTGCAAAGCTCCTGTTCTAATGATTGGGTTTTTGTCGTTTTGTGCCAAATTATTCATTAAAATGTACTCCTATTTTTCTAAATTGGTGTGGGATTTTTCTTGTGTGGTGTTTTCCCTTTATTGCTTTATTTTTTTGTTTGTTTATTGCTTTAATTTATGTGCTGCATAAATATTTTGCGCATTGCCTCTCAGTAAAGCCTGACTGCTTGTATGCCAAACTACCAGAGGGTTAAGCACTGGCTATTTTGGGGTATGCTTGTGTTTCTCCCTGAAGAGAATTGTGGTTTCTGCTTGAGTAGGATTTCACTCCCCTCAACCAGTAGCCCAATTTCACACAGGACCTTTAAGTCAAGATGCTATTCCTCAAAACAGGACTCTGGTGGCCCAACCCCATGATGCCTACAAAGATGATATTACAGAGTTTCCTGCTTCTTGGCTGACCCCATGAAGGTTGAGGCCTATTGGCTAGCAGTGCTCCATCTTTTAAGACTGCTCTGCCACTCTCTTGGCTATTCCCCAAGGAGAGACCTTTTCCTGTAGGCTTGGTGACCTCCAGTGGTTCCAATCTGCCACCTATGATCCAGTCACTTTTTGATGCTGCCCTTTCCTTGACCTCTGCCCATCACTTAGTTATATTGAAATTTAGCTTGGGAGAATTTCCTCCTTGCCAACTAAATGTTGCAAATTATTTTTGAGGTGCTAGTGCAATGTTATCTATTAGCAGCAGGTGGTGTTATCTCAAAAATTAATTTTGTGCACCACCTCACTATTTATTGCCCAATGATCACAGGGGTCTCTGACACCCATAGTTAATGAAAATGTCCTGTGTGGACTGGTCTGACCTTAGTCTAGTGTATTGCACTGTGAATGTGCATAGGACGCAAATGAAGATTCTCATACAGGCATAGTTCTGCGGGTTTTTTCAAGCACTAGTGGTCCACAAGCTTTGCAGACTTCCCATCTTCAGCCTCCAAATGTTGAGAAACATAAGCACAGTGGCCATATTGGATAGATCTTTTACATTTGTGGTCCTTGGAAGGTAAGCAAAATAAGTTGTGACAGGTTATGATTGTTTATATCTTATATTTCAATAAAGCCTTTTTCCTGTGCTACATAACTAGATCCCACTCAAAGGCGTGAAAACCAAAATAATGCCTGTAACTCATGACTCAAAGCTCATTATTGAATTATTGATATGTGACTTAAGTCTCACTGTAAATGCACACTATATATATTGACCTGTTTTTTATTCTTGTTTTTATTATAGTTTTTCATTCCTGTCACAGTGAGGAGAAATGTCCGCCTTGCACTTATCTGACTCAGAAATGGTGTATGGGCAAACATGAAGTAAGTGCAATAACTTGTGTGTATGATTAGTAGAGGTTGGTAGTAACCCATAAATACATCTTCATGTTCTGTGGTTTTAGTTTTGACTTTAAAAGCTGTGCTCAAGTGCAAATGTAGACCCAAGTATGTGTTTGTTTACTACACTGACCAGAACTATATTTTCCCATCTCCAACATCTGTGACATGGTAGAGTTCCTCTGCATAAATAAGGAACCACCTTTTGAGGACTCTGCCACTCATACACTGCCTTAGTAGCACTGATTCCTTTCTCTCATCTTTCCACAAGCCCATCCAGTTGGAGCAAGACCTGCAGTGACAGGGGCCGACAAGCTCATAGGACGACATAGTTAAAGTATCTTGCTACCTTACGCAAGCTGTGCTGGGTGGATATTCCCGGACAATCTCAACACAGGACTCCAACTTAAGGTGTACAGAGTCAACATGACAAAAGATGCTTCAATGTAAGGTTAGGGAGCTAACATGCAAGAGCTCGCCACAAGGGTACTGTGATTAGAGCAAGAGAAATTGCTTCTCATAAACATCTTGAAGATGCAGGCCACCAGACTTGGCCACCCTGTATTTGTACTAAGGGCCAAGCTGTCCTGATCAGAACAGAAAATATGACGTCAATGTACTGCATCGTCATACAAGGAGGTACATGATCTCCTGCTCTGTTGGAAGAATCCTAGATCCAAAGGAACTGGTTCATCGCAAGCAGAGTTGATCTCTCTGTGGAATGCCTGCCAGGTATACAATAGGAGCACACGGATGCTCGCTGGCATATTTCCATAAATATGGGGGCTCCAACAGTACCAGCACACATAATCGTCATGAAGTGGGACCATCCCAACCCCAAACTGTTGACCCACCCGCCAGAGCAAGTTATGCCTACAGTACAGAAGTGTGTACTGACAATCTGGATTCAGAGGCAATGTATTCTCAATGACATAGATGAACATTTTTGCTTACACTTTCCACCATTTCCTTTCATTTTCCAGGTATTGAGGGTGGCCAAGGTGGAGTCATGCTCACCGATATTGAAAGTCCTAGCATAACCACACGACCTTTAGTACACCTACCTGGTACGGCCATCCCAATACCCATTGGTTAAACTGCTGGTCCAACCCAAGCTTCTATCTAGACACAACAGCGAGGTCCTCCACTGTGCTTTGAAGCTGCATGACAGCTTGGTTCCTGACCACCTATAATTTGGTTATCTGGTTATCTGGACATATCTGCAGATTGCAGGAGGATTCTAGCAAAACCATGATCCCGGGCCATTGCAAAAGCTTACAGTGCAGAGTGGAAGCATTTTTTCATATGTTGTGAGACTAAAGTTCTGAATCAAATCTCTGTATAACTGCACTAAATCCTACCATATTTGCCGCATCTTGCCACGGATAGTCTTAAGTACCAATCAGTTCTAGTTCTCTCAATAGCTATTTCAAGGTTCAAAAGGTTGAATGAGTGCTTCAAGTTTTCACAATAACAGAAGTGTTCCTGCATTTAACGAAAGACGTTCACTTTGCTCACCAATTAGAGATTCTTGCTGAAGGCACCTTTAGACTTCAGTTTGAACTAACCGATACTACTCTATTCTTTGTTCCCATTACATTTTAAATGGACCAAACTAAAGATATGTGCATGTCTCTTTTGTGCGACACCAGCCAGTGACTGATTCCTATCTAATCCGGGCTTTTTCTGCTGGCTCTCAACCTTCATTACTTACTGTGTCAAAAAAAGCTAAGCATCTGCCTAGTAAGTAGGGTGTCTGTGCATTCCACCAGTAACATGTCTGCACCGTACCTGGGGTCCTGCTTCAGATACATGCCGAAGTACTGATGGAAATACCAGCACACATTCACCAAGCTCTACTGACTGTACACGAACACGGCAGTGGATTACACAGCCTGTTGTACTGAAGGTGAGTCTAGCTTCCTGCCTATTGAATTCCTGTGATACTGCTTGCTGCTCTGATTCATTCTTGTGTGTCTATGTAAGATCCAAAGCTGGAGAAGAAACTAGTTGATTACCTACAACTCCAGTTCTCCAGTGTTGAGGTCTGTCATCCGACCCTCCATCCTTCCCTGTCCAATATTATATGTATCCTTCACACCTTTGCTTTAAAAGCTGAGATTCTTTTTTTTTGTTGTAACTTTTTATTATAAATAAAACATCAAAAAACAAACAAGGCAATATAACAATAGTGCAACCATTAGGTATGTGCTCAAGGAGGACGGGAGATTCACGATAACATAAGACAGAATTTATCGTTTACAGGTAAGGGGGTTGGAGGTGAGAATTGCATATCAACAATAAGGTAGACCACATCATAGCAGGAATGCCGGGTCAGGGCGATTGGGGAGGACTAGAGATCTCAGTGAGTGGGGGCGTACATATATCTCCCCGGTACGAGTTCCATTGGTTCCAAATTTTCCCCCATTTTCTGGGTCTACCTCTCGCCACATACACCGTTTTCTCTCTAAACATGCACCACTCCATATTCTCTTTCCAGGCAGTCACTGTGGGGGGCCTCTGGGACCCCCATAATTGTGCAATATCTCGTTTGGCTATCATATTGGCAAGAGTCGCCCATCGAAGCTGTGACACATCATAATCATTCGGTCCCCATACATTCAATAGACATTGTCGGGCTTCTGGCATCATCACAATACCCGTTACATCACTCATCACAACATGTATACGGTTCCAAAAACGCACCACCTCAGGGCATTCCCAAATTATATGAAGAAAGGTGCCAAGGAGACCGCAACCACGCCTACATAAGCCGTCCGCGGAATAGCCCATATGGATCGGCGGGGGCCGGTGACATAGATTCGATGGAGGATCTTGAGTTGGACCAGGCGGAGGCGGGCCGGAATCGCAACCTCCCTGGGAGAGGAGATCGCAGATTGCCAGTCCTCGTCGTCTAATTCAATACCATCAGCAATCCAGGTGTCCCTAAGGCAGTCAAGCAGGCTCGACCGGTCATTGATCATCTTTTTGTAAAACAAAGAAATGGTGCTATCCAGCACATGACCATCCAATATACGATCTTCGAGGGGGGAGGATAAAAAGCTGAGATTCTTAATGTCTTGAACGAGTAGAGAGCTCTGCATATTCACTTCATTGTCTGAACCCTATGTTTTGATTAGGGCTACTAAACAAACTCTGTTGTTGGCTCTATGGCCATTTTAACAGGGTTTGCCCATTTACAATTACTGGGGTTACCCAGTCTGATGATGAGGTATGATTCAGTCATTTGATTTTATGAAAGGTAACTGTGCTGAAGAACTGGGAGTTACAGATAAAGTAATTTCTTATTTACTCCAGTATTGGAACTTTCATAGATTCCCATTGCTTGTATCATTCCCCGTCGTCGGACTGGGAGCCTCGGTAATAATAAATATATATATATATAAATATATACTTATGTAAATACACCCTAATAGGTGTAAAAAATTAGGCCTAGGCCTCATTATATTTTGTAGCCTATAGGTGTCCTTATGTAAAAAGACCCAAACTCACATTAGCAACCAATCAGATTAGCCTCACCCTGTGGAACCTTTCTGAGAAAGCTCAGAGCCTCAGATTTTCTACCGCATCGTTGATGACAGGGAGTCTCCTTAGAGCTCTGCTCTAACTTCTACTTTGAGGTACTATTTAAGCTGTTTTTGACAGGATTCCTTTGAATTTTTACTATGGCTGATAAGGAAAAGAAGAGCCTTTTCAGGCCTTGTGCCACTTGTGGCAAAAAACGACTTTATACTGAGGATAAACACAAAGATTGTATATACTGTTTATACCCTGACCACAAGCCAGAGGGTTGTAAGATATGCAGAATGATGTCTGTTAAGACCCTTCGTGATCGTGAAGGAAGGTTACTTCTTTGGCTTAGAAAGTTGGAAAAGAAGGAGGAAGTGGTTTCTAGTGACGATGAAGATGCCAGATCATCATCTTCCAAGACATCTTTGAAGAGGGGTGTACCATCTGAGGAAGTTTCATCTGAACCCCCCTCAAAGGCTATGCGTGGGACCTCTGATAGGTCTGGCAAGCCCGGGCCTAGCGAATCTCCTCACGAGAGTGTAAAGGAGAGGGAAAGGCAAGCACCTCCGGTGCAGAAGGCAAAACTGGATGAGGGCTCGGCTGGGCCTTCACATCAGGAGAAAGTTTCTAAGTCCTTCAAAAAACCAACTGTAGAGGCTTCAACAGTGGTCAAAAAAGGCTCTAAAGCCTCTGTGGTGACTTTGTCTCCTCATACGTCGACGAGCCATCCATCGACGACGAGGATGACGACGACGGCGTCGACGAGGACCTCGACGACGATGCCGTCGACGAAGACTGGGTCGACGACAGCGTCGACGACGATGACTACGTCGACGGTTACCACCTCGTCGACGAAGACAATTCCGTCGACGATGACTATCCCGTCGACGGTGGCAATCTTGTCGACGACGACGATCTCGTCGACGAGGGTGAGCCCGTCGACGATGGCAGTTCCATCGACGATGACGAACCCGTCGACGATGACGAGCCCGTCGACGATGGCGATCCCGTCGACGGTGAAGTTTATCTCGTCGACAGTCCCGTCGACGACGGTTCAGACTATGGAGATGCCGTCGACGGCAGGTGATAGAGGCGCCAGGAAGAGGAGAATAACTCCGGATATGACTTCACCTAGAAAGGTGTCATCATTACCCCCAGCCCTATTGTTGGACGAGGATGAGTACTCGGAGAATGAGATGTATGGGGATGCATATAGTCCATCTCAGTTGCATCTGAAATACCACGATTCTGACCAGGATGATGAGTACTATTATGGGCAGGAGCCGCGACAACAAAAACAGGTCGCATACCAGGAAACTCAGGCACAACAGGGCACGGTTACAATGCCTATGAGTCTTTTGACGGACTTGAGAGCAATGCTGGAGGAGTATAGAAGCAGGCAAGGGTCGCGACCAGTGGAAGGTCAGGCGCATGTTCAGCCACAGGTGATGGCAGTTCAGTCTGTGGCCCCTTCACAGGGGGATGAAGAGAGGGAATATCCTCGGCAGACACAAGTCCAAGATGATACCTCGGATGAGGATGAACACAACCAGGATCAGAATCCTGATAACGAATGGAACCAGTATATAGCACAGGATCCGGCTTCTCCGGTGCCGGACCCGGTAGATTCACCTCCGGCGGATGTGGGAGGTTTCTTCAGCTTGATGGAAAGAGCCACGGCACGCTTTAAGCTAACCATGCCGGCAACATCTACGGATTGTTTTTTGTATGATTTTAAAGAGGCATACCGTAAGACAGTGCGTTCGATTCCCATTGTAGAGCACATTTGGGATGAAGGAAAGAAGGTGATGCAGTCTCCAGCGACAGTCATTCCAACACTTCCACGCTTGGAGAAAAAGTATAAAGCTCCGGATGACAGTCCCGCCTGCTTGATTGGACAACCTAGACCAGACTCGGTCATATCGCAGGCGGCGCAGAAGAAATCACGGAATCCTTCGGCCACCCTCACAACTCCACCGGACAAGGAGGGTAGAAGGTTAGACAACGCTGGAAAGCGATTTTCGTCTATGGCTAGCTTGCTGGTCAGGGCGGCCAATGCCTTGGCGATTCTAGCAAGATACGACCGCCAGATGTGGAGTGATGTGGCACACTATGTGGAACTGCTGGCGGATGACCCTAGAGCCGAAGCACAGAAACTTCTGGAAGAAGGACAACGGTCTTCTTCGGAAATGATTGATTGTGCGATGGACATCGCCACCATTTCTTTCCGTGCTCTGGGCAGCGCGGCTGTTCTTCGACGGCAGGGGTGGCTACGAGCGACTTACTTTCGACCAGAGGTCCAAAATAAGATTCTGGACTTGCCCTTTGATGGGGACATGTTATTTGGGAAACATGTCGATGACACCCTACAGGGAATAAAGAAGGACACAGAGACAGCAAGGGCTCTGGGGAACCTACAATATAGAAAGACACCATTCCGTGGAGCGAGAGGAAGAGGCTTCACTTCGCCAAGAGGTGGTTATCAGCAACAGCGATACTCGCAGCAGTCGCAGTCGTACAGACCGCAGTACGGCAATCAATATTATCAGCGACAGTCACAGTCTCAATCGTTCTCTCGTCAGAACGCTCGTGGACGTCAAGGGCGTCAGGGCAAAGACGCTGGCAAGCGTCAATAGCGGCCTCCTGACTCTGCCAACTGTTCCTCCGCCTCTGGTATCTCCAGTGGGCGGCAGGATATCTCAACATCTGAGCAGCTGGGAAGAAATAACATCGGATCAGTGGGTATTGAACATCATCCGACATGGGCATACGCTAGAATTCCAGGAGTTTCCACCTACAAGAGCTCCCCACGCCACTACTTCAAAACATCTAAACCTTCTGCAATTGGTAGTTCAACAAATGCTTCAGAAGGGGCGATCCAACGTGTTCCCCTATCACAAAGAGGAGAAGGTTTCTATTCAAGATTTTTTCTGATCCGCAAAACGAAACTAAAGTGGCGTCCGATCCTGGACTTAAGGGAGCTCAATACCTATCTCGTAAAGCTGTCGTTTCGGATGATTTCACTCCAGGACATATTGCGCCTCTTGAATCCAGGCGACTTCATGGCTACACTAGACCTGGAAGATGCCTATTTTCATATCCCGATCCATCCGGCTCACAGACGTTTTCTTCGCTTCACAGTGGGCAAGAGTCACTTCCAGTTCATGGTGCTCCCATTTGGATTAAAATCCGCTCCTCGGATATTCACAAAGGTGCTGGCCCCGGTAGCAGCTTTTCTGAGAAGACAGTCGCTGGAAGTATTCCCGTACTTAGACGACTGGCTGCTGAAGGCACCAAGCTTCCAAGAGGCAACAGAAGCAGTGGACACATGCTTGAGCCTCTTCATTCATCTGGGTTTGCAACTCAACAGAGAGAAATCGGTTCTTCAACCGTCAGGTATGGTGAAGTTCTTGGGAGCGATACTCGATACTCAGGTGTGCAAAGCCTTCCCATCGGAAGAGAGACAGATGAAACTCATGTCTTCAGCCGCTCGGCTGCAGAGGAAAACTTGGATGTCAGTCAGGATGTACAAATCTCTTCTAGGGTCGATTTCATCCTGTATTCAATTGATTCCGCACTGCAGGCTGCGAATGCGCCCCTTGCAGGAGGAACTGGACCTTCAGTGGAGACAAGTGGAAGGGTCGTTCGACGACAAAGTAATGGTCACCCAGCAGATGAAACGGACGGTTTCATGGTGGATGAAGAAATCTCACCTCGCAGTGGGTCTCAGTTTCAGAGCGGCACCGGCTCCTCGCGTCATTACCACAGACGCCTCACTTCAGGGTTGGGGAGCGGTCATGCAAGATCTCCAGGTCAGTGGCCACTGGACACCAGTAGAACGTCGCTTGCATATCAACGTTCTGGAGCTAAGGGCTATTCGGTTGGCGATGTTGGCGTTCCTTCCAAGGATTTCAAATTCGGCCATCCTGGTGCGTACGGACAACACCACCGCAATGCATTACGTCAACAAGCAGGGCGGCACAAGATCGCAACTGCTTTCTCAGGAAGCCCAGCTGCTGTGGGAGTGGGTGATCTCACAGAACATCACGCTCGTGGTGGAACACCTTCCAGGAGTATGCAACACGAAGGCAGATACGCTAAGCCGCTTGAGGGCAGTCTCACACGAGTGGGAACTGGACAACACAGTGGTCAAGGACATCTTCTCCCGTTGGGGAACCCCAGCGATCGACCTGTTTGCAACACCGAGGAACAAGAAATGCCGGTGTTATGCGAGCAGGGAACACCATCGAGGGTCACTGGGGAATGCCCTTTTGATGTCTTGGTCCGGCGCATTTGTTTACGCCTTTCCGCCATTTCCCCTGATTCCTCGTGTCCTCAAGAAGCTCAAGCTGGAAAAGTGCAGGATGATACTAATAGCGCCTGCCTGGGCTCGCCAGTTCTGGTACACGGAGTTGCTTCTTCTATCGGAAAAGCGGCCCATTCATCTGCACCCCAACCAGACCCTTCTATCAATGTACAACGGCCAGGTTCTCCACCCGAACCCGAGCTCGCTTCAGTTGACAGCTTGGCTCCTGAACACAGAGAGTTTAAGGACTTAGACATTTCAGAAGAATGCAGGAACATTTTGTCACAGGCACGAGCTCCTAGCACTAATAAGACATATAGAGCGAAATGGAAAAGGTTCTATTTATGGTGCCATAGAGATGGAGTGCATCCATTCTCATCAGCTCCGCATCAACTCTTGCCATACATTCTATCTTTGGCACAGGCAGGTCTGGCTCATGCTTCCATCAAGGTCCACTTGGCAGCTATTTCTAGGTACAGAAGAACAAGATCGGGCCCTTCTCTACTATCAGCAAGGATAATAAAGCAATTCCTGAAAGGACTGTTTAGAGTTTTTCCGCCAGTTAGGCCCCCACCTCCGGTTTGGCACTTGAATGTGGTCCTGGCTCAACTGATGAGATCGCCATTTGAGCCAATACATAGGGCGGACCTGAAGTTCCTATCATGGAAAGTGGCGCTTCTTCTGGCACTCACATCTGCAAGGAGAGTAGGAGAACTTCAGGCTTTAACTATCAAAGAACCTTTCTTGCAGTTCAAGAATGATACATTGATCCTACGAATGAACCCCAAGTTCATTCCGAAGGTACCGACAGACTTTCATCTTAATGAACCGGTGGTTCTGAATTCTTTTTTTCCTCGGCCTTCCACTCAGGCTGAGAGGACACTTCATTCTCTGGACGTTCAGAGATGTCTGAAATTTTATCTGCAACGCACAGCTGGATTTCGGAAGACGCCCCAGCTGTTTGTGGCTTTCGGGGCCCCAAGAAAAGGATTTCCTTTGTCAAAGCAGGGAATTTCCAGATGGATATCGAGTGCGATCCGTTTCTGCCACCAGGCGGCAGGCAAGCCGTTGGAAGGACAGGTGAAGGCGCACTCCACAAGATCGATCTCATCGTCAACAGCGCTGTTTGCTGGAGTATCGATAAAGGATATTTGCAGAGCGGCCACCTGGAGCAGTACTCACTCATTCACGAGGCACTACTGCCTGGAGGCGGCTGCAAAGGGGGATTCGGCTGTTGGACAAGCAGTCCTGAGAAATCTCTTCCAGTAAGAGGTGAGCTTTCCTCTCTTCCCTCCTCCTGTTTTTTCAAACATTTCGTTTATTATGCTATGGTTACTGATTTATTGTTGTTATGATGTATAATATCATTGGTTTATAATGGTTCTATAACTATGCACGAAATGTTTGAGGTATGCTAACTGCTATCTACTCTGATACAAGCAATGGGAATCTATGAAAGTTCCAATACTGGAGTAAGAAACAAGTTACTTACCTGTAACTTTAGTTCTCCAGTATTAGGGTGTCTTTCATAGATTCACATGCTTGAATATCCCCCGTCGTCGGAGTGGGAGTCCCACGGTAAATAAAATAGCAATAATATACTATATATATATATATATATATGTGTAACATAAAACCTGAAATATGTAATAGAAAAAAGGCATAACAAGCCTACACATATTTCTACATAGGAATGCATGGAAAAGGAAAAACCATTTGCAGTCTATCATTGTCATTATGTTGGTCCAAACTACAGCCAATCAGGCGCCAGCAACCCTCTAGAACCTTCTCCTCAGAGCTCAGCACCTCAGATTTTCTACCGCACGTCGTGTGAAGGGAGTCTCCCTGAGCTCTGCTCAGTTTTCTTCAATTTTCTTCAATTTGCTTCAATTTTCTTCAATTTTCTTCAATTTCTTCTTCTTAATATCACAGTGTTGTACTGTCTTCTTACATGAAGTCTACTTTCAGACCCTGTGTCTCTTGTAGGAAGTTGTGACCTTTTCCTGTGAACCCTCATGAAGAGTATATGGAAACACTCTGCTTGTCTCTGACATGGTAAGAGGAGAAGGGGTTGTTCTTGTGCTTAGACTGTACCCCCCCCTTCTGATGTGGGAGGAATTTGTGTTGTTTGTCCTGCACATTCACGTTTAAGTGATGCTTCTCCTCTACTTCACCAGCTGAAGCACATCACAATTAAGGGGTCTCTGGCCTTCTTTGAGTCTGCCTCCCACATCTACGCCCACGAGATTTACTCTCAGGCGTCTAGACTCACACTGCGCACTTTTCTACGTGAAAATGTGCCAGCTTGTCGACGATACGGTCTATGTATCCTCTGACGAAAATCTTGCCGTCACTGTTGCTCTGCAGCGACAACGCCTCCAGGCATGCGTCGACGACAGTGAGGACAGTGCCCTCTTGTCGACTACAGGCTCGTAGACCACTGGGAGTTTTGTCGATGGTAATTTCTTCGACAGTTGGCCTCGTCGACGGTGGCTCGTCGACGGTAGGCTCGTCGACGGTGGCCTCGTCGACGGTGGCCTCGCCGACAGTAGGCTCGTCGACGGTGGCGCGTCGACGGTAGGCTCGTCGACGGTGGCGCGTCGACGGTAGGCTCGTCGACGGTAGGCTCGTCGACGGTAGGCTCGTCGACGGTGGCTCGTCGACGGTAGGCTCGTCGACGGTAGGCTCGTCGACGGTAGGCTCGTCGACGGTAGGCTCGTCGACGGTGAGCCCCGTAGACGACAGGCTCGTCGACGGTGAGCCCCGTAGACGGTAGGCTCGTCGACGCTGAGCTCCGTAGACGGTGATCTCCGTAGACGGTGATCTCCGTAGACGGTGAGCTCCGTAGACGATGAGCTCCGTAGAAGATGAGCTCCGTAGACGATGAGCTCCGTAGACGATGAGCTCCGTAGACGATGAGCTCTGTAGACGATGAGCTCTGTAGACGATGAGCTCTGTAGACGATGAGCTCCGTAGACGGTGAACTCAGTAGACGGAGAGCTCCGTAGACGGTGATCTCTGTAGGCGGTGTGCTCCGTAGACGCTGAGCTCCGTAGACGGTGAGCTCCGTAGACGATGAGCTCCGTAGACGGTGAGCTCCGTAGACGATGAGCTCCGTAGCCGGTGAGCTCCGTAGCCGGTGAGCTCCGTAGCCGGTGAGCTCTGTAGACGGTGAGCTCTGTAGACGGTGAGCTCTGTAGACGGTGAGCTCTGTAGACGGTGAGCTCTGTAGACGGTGAGCTCTGTAGACGGTGAGCTCTGTAGACGGTGAGCTCTGTAGACGGTGAGCTCTGTAGACGGTGAGCTCCGTAGACGGTGAGCTCCGTAGACGGTGAGCTCCGTAGACGGTGAGCTCCGTAGACGGTGAGCTCCGTAGACGGTGAGCTCCGTAGACGGTGAGCTCCGTAGATGGTGAGCTCCGTAGACGGTGAACTTCGTCAACATTCAGCCTCGACGCCAGTTAGCTTCGTTGACGGATGACCCTGTCAACTATTGGATTCGTCGACGGTTGAGCCCGTCGACAGTTGGTTTCACACACGGTTGTCTTTTATGCACAATGTGTTTTGGTAGACGATTTATCTCGTCGACTGCAGCTTTCTGCTACATCCACGTGATGGCGTGATGGCTTTTTACTCCTGCCTTTATATCTTCTTCTAAAAACTGGAGCTCTATTGCATTCACCTCCGGTGAATATTGGAGGCTATCCCCTCCTTATGAAGAGAGTGGCGAATCGCGTTTCCCTTTTTCCCCTCGTCCGGGGGAAACCACAAAAACAAGTTCGTTCAGTTCCTATCATAGACTTTATTTAGCAAGAAGGTGTTAGACTCATGCAGAGGTCAAACTCTGTGCCGGCGGTTTGTTTTTCACGCCTCGAAAAGAAATGTGAAGCTCCCCACTATTCAGCCTACCCTGACTCAGTCATTATTCAGGCGGCACAGCGTTTATCTTGCAAGACAGTTGGGCAGGTATGCCGCCATATGTGCTCTGACATGTTGGCGCCAGTAGCACTTATTCCAGAATCCTCCAAGCCTCACGCTTTGAAGATCCTGCAGGAGTGAGAGAGAGAGAGAGAGAAGTGCATCAGAAAGGATACACTGTGAAGCGGACATTGCGTGTACAGGTTTTCCACAGCTCACTATAGGGGCAGTCTGGGAAAGACAATTTTGCTTCAATGCTGCGTCTTTCGCAAGGAGGTTCAGACTTCTATACTTCACTTGTTCTTTTGATTGAGGAGCCCTTCTGGCCAGCATGTTGATGAGGCACTGCAGACCATCCTAAAGGACACAGATACTGCCCGCACCTTCGGGATATAGAATCGCAGCCTTTTCGTGGTGCCGAGGACGTAGCTCCACGTCCTTTGTTTCAAGGGAGTTCCATCCAGTTTTGGCTCCTACAATCAGAACCAACTGCATTACTCAAATCAAACGCAGTCACATAGGCACACTACCAACAGGTCCTACATAGACAATCATCGTACAGCCTAGGCAAACTCTTCTAAGAAACGATGGATTACCGGGAACACACCTTTATTCCCTCCAAAAACGTCAGAGTTCTAATATCTCACTTTTACTCCACTTGGTCAAAGGTGACAGAGGACCGTTGGGTTTTTTTCAACGTCATGCCCAAGGGCACACTTTAGAATTTGTCTAATTTCCCTCTTTCTACACCTCCAAAGGGACCTCCTCCTTCTCATCTACGGGTGTCGTTTTCACAAGTGTCTATATGGATACAAACAGGGACCGTCGGAGTGGTTCCGAATCACCAACAGCGTTAGGGTTTACTCTCAGTTCCTCATCAACAAGCAAATGAGGAAAGTAGCGCATAATTTTAGATCTTTGCGCAAACTTTACATATGTTGTCCCTCAACAAAATCCTATAGTTCTTTTGCCAGAACGAGTTTATAACTACTCTCAACCTCCAGGATGTCTATTTTCATGTGCCAATCCTTCCTAAGCATAGGAAGTGGCTACGCTTTACAATAGGTACAGAACTTATTCAATAAAAGTCCTACCTCTTGGATTTAGGTCAGTTTCACTTGTCTTTACGTACATCCTGGCACCAGTGGCAGCCTATCTACGTCTGCAAGGCATACAAATTTCTCATTCCTGAGACAACTGTATAATAAGGGCTCACTCTTATTTACAAGCAGTCCAGCACACCCAGACTTGTCAGTCACTGTTTCAAGACCTGATTTTCAATAAATCATGACAAGTCCCAACTAGTACTAGCTCCGATATCAACATTTCTCGGACCATCAATCAATACAAACCTAGCAAAGGTGTTTGTCTCACACGAGCGACGGGCCTGCATCTCCCACTTGGTGGTTCTTCTACGTTGGTTGCAGGTCTCCAGTTCCTTCGAAGATCTCATTCAAATCAATCCTCGGATGCAAGAGGCCCCCCCTTTTTGTTGGTGGGTCCAAGAAAGAAATTTGTAGAAGGGGTGTGCGTTATACCTTCCAGAAGTGCCAAATTATACAATCAGCACAGTATTGGTTTGTACAGACAATACTTTAAGTATACCTTACTTTAATAAACAAGGAAGAACGAGGTTGGTTCTTCTATCTCAGAAAGCCCAAGAGATATGGGCTTGGACAATATGGCACAGGATCAAACTCTTGACTGTTCATGGCCGGGAGTTGCAAATGTGCTGGCGGACACCCTCAGCAGGTCAATAGGTGTCCACCCACGAATAGGAACTGCATCAGCCAACGGCGGATCGAATCTTCCAGCAGTGGGGTCTTCCCGATCTGGACCTCTTTGCGACAAAAAAGAACAGCTTATGCCTGTTTCTTTGCCAGCTGGCATCCCCACAGGGACTCGCAGGGGAAGGCGTTTTCGATAAACTGGTCTCAAATATATGCTTACGCCTTTTCTCCGATACCGTTGGTTCCGAGAATTCTCCGTCAGATGAACAAAGAGCCTTATCGTTTGATTCTCATCGCCCACAGGTGGCCTCGCCAATACTGGTTCACCGAACTTCTTCTCCTCTCAGAGTACGATCCAATATAGTTTCGACCAATTCCTAATCTCCTCTCCATTCAGAATGGTCAAATTTGCCATCAATTCCGGCTTCTCTAAAATTAGCAGCTTGGCGCCTGAGCACCTTGTATTAGCTCATCTGACTATCTCGGCGGATTGTAAAGAGGTACTGGCTTACGCGAGAGCACCTTCTAAAGACATACAGTTTAAAAAAAAAAAAAAATAAATAAATAAATAAATAATCATAAAAAAAAAAATAAAAAAAAAAATAAATAAATGATAATCTGCATTTGGTGTTCATCTGCTGGGGTTCACCCATTTCTTGCAGTGCCGGACCAGATATTACCTTTTTTCTTGCACCTGCAAGATCAGGCTTATCTCATACAACGTTGAAGGTCTTTTTGGCAGCCATTTCAAGGTAACGTCAGGATGGGTCCATCTCTCTTTATTCTTCAAGAATACAACAGTTCTTTAAGGGACTACTCAGAATGTTTCCTCCTGTACGTCGTCCGCCTCCATCATGGCATTATAATGTAGTATTAGCGCAGCTCATGCGCCACCCATTTGCGCCAATTTTCAGGATGTATTTCAAATTCCTACATGCAACGTTTTTTCTCTTTGTTAGCATTAACTTCATCTAGAAGAGTCTGTGATGTTCAAGCTCTCACTGTCAATTCACCTTTCTTACGATTCACGCCCAATTCTGTGGTGCTACGTACAAACCCAAGGTGTATGCCTAAGGTGCCTTCGGATTTTCACCTGAAAGAACCAGTTATCTGAAAGACGTTTCTTCCTAATCCGCAATCCCCTGCGGAGAGGGCATTACATACTCTTGACATCAGAAGATGTTTTAAATTTCTATTTGCAAGGACCTCTGTCATTCTCAAATCCGATCAACTTATTGCCTATGGAAATATACAGCTAGGACAAGCAGTGTCTAAACACACCATAGCTAGATGGATTTATGCGGCTGCTGACATTTGCCACCGTCATAGCTTATGGACGTTTCCACTAAGGGCGTCCAGTTCCCAAACCTACAATTGCTCGTGGGGTTTCCTCGGCCATTGCTTTCTGCCATCCACAGGCAGGCAAGCCTCTACAGTCTTCAGTGAGGATCCATTCTACCAGGGCGATGTAGTCTTCAACTGCCCTGTTTGCCGGTGTGCCGCCGCATCAGATCTGCAGAGCAGCCATATGGTCAAGCAGGCACATGTTTATGAAACACTACTGCCTAGGTACCATTAACAAAGCAGACCTGCAGTGGGACAGGCTATGCTTCGCTATCTATTTCAATAAGGCGAGCCTCTGTCTTCCCTCCTCCATTATGGTTTACCTTATTACTGTACGTCTTGCATGACTATAGACATATTTGGTTTTATAAGTCTATGCATGTGTATCATGCTGGGAAGTTTTCTTCGGATATTACTGCTTTCTATTCTATATTCAAGCATGTGAATCTATGAAAGACACCCTAATACTGGAGAAGAACAATTGTTACTTACCTGTAAACAGGTGGTTCTCCAGTATTGGTGTCTTTCATAGATTCACATGCGACCCACCCTCCTCCCCTCAGAGGCTCTCTTCTCCTCATAGACTCTGTGGTCACTCTTGTGCTACGAAAATCTGAGGTGCTGAGCTCTGAGGAGAAGGTTCTAGAGGGTTGCTGGCGCCTGATTGGCTGTAGTTTGGACCAACATAATGACAATGATAGACTGCAAATGGTTTTTCCTTTTCCATGCATTCCTATGTAGAAATATGTGTAGGCTTGTTATGCCTTTTTTCTATTACATATTTCAGGTTTTATGTTACACATATATATATATATATATATAGTATATTATTGCTATTTTATTTACCGTGGGACTCCCACTCCGACGACGGGGGATATTCAAGCATGTGAATCTATGAAAGACACCAATACTGGAGAACCACCTGTTTACAGGTAAGTAACAATTGTTCTTCTCCAGTATTGGTAACTTTCATAGATTCCCATGCGCCCACCCGCCTCCCCTGGGAAAGCTCACTTCTGGGCTAGGTGATTATGTGGCAAAGCAACGGCTACGAAAATCTGAGGCTCTGAGCTTTCTCAGGAAGGTTCCACAGGGTGAGGCTAATCTGATTGGTTGCTAATGTGAGTTTGGGTCTTTTTACATAAGGACACCTATAGGCTACAAAATATAATGAGGCCTAGGCCTAATTTTTTACTTTTTACACCTATTAGGGTGTATTTACCTAAGTATATATTTATATATATATATATTTATTATTACCGAGGCTCCCAGTCCGACGACGGGGAATGATACAAGCAATGGGAATCTATGAAAGTTACCAATACTGGAGAACTAAAGTTACAGGTAAGTAACTTGTTTCATGAGAATGGGCTCCCCTAATGCCATCTTTACACTAACTATATGCACATCTGAAGTCTAGACATGGACCATGTCACCCAGATCAAACCACCAGTTTCCAGCGGATTTGAATAATCACTTGAACAGCATAGGCCTTGCTCTCTAGGTTTCACCATTGATACCAAATGTGACTTAGTCAACCATGGTGAGAAATGGCCCTCTTTCTGCATGTTTGCCCCCGCTTTTTGCTGAAATGCTGATGTGCTTTGACTGAGTGTGGCCTGGGCTCCTGCCAATCAGGTACCCAGGGCCTATGTTCTTTCCCTAAAAACTGCATTGAAAACAAAACCCAATTGGCATCTCTGGCCACAGGTCCCCCCTGGTAAATGGTACCACAGGTACCCAGGGCACTGTGAGCAAGGAAGACCTCTGGGAGCTGCAGCACTTATTGTGCCACCCTTAGAGGCTCTGTACCTTTACACCTACACCCAGCGTTTGCAGGCTGTGTGTTTTGGTCCAGAACAAAGCGAAGAGTCGACATGGCACATATCCCTGTGCCCACTGCCCTGGCATAGATCAGTCACCCCTCTAGCTGGGTGCACTATACCAGTGGTGAGGGTACAGGTGCATGAGCCCTGTACCCCTACAGTAACTACGTTCATTCTTAGACATTGTAAGTGCAGTGCTGCCATTAAGAGTATATGGTGCTGGTAGTCTGTCATTACAAACTCTACAGCACCATAATGGCTACACTAAAAACTGAGAAGTTTGGTATCAAACTTCTCAGCACATTAAACCCACACTGATGCCAGTGTGTGATTTAACGAAAAATGTTCACAGAGAGCATCTTAGAGGTGTCCCCTGAAAGACGACTTGCCACTAGTGTCCAGGTTCAGTGGCTGCTTTTAGCTGCCACCATCAGACATGTTTCTGGAACCCTGGGTCGAGAGCCTGCTGCTCTCTGGGGCGTGAAACAATGCACATCCTGGGACGAGGTGCCAAGCCTCCTCCCCCAGGATGGGCCGTGTCCACGAAGGGGAAGCTTCAAAGGCTTGCCACCTTTGTGAGCTTCCCCAGGCCACTTGCTGCTTTCACTAACTGGTCCCCACTGGTTCTGACCCCCACTTTGGTGAGAGAACAGGCGGCAAAAACAAGTGAGGAAGAGAGGTGTGCCCATCTCTGCCAACTCCACCCCTCAGGTGGGGGAGGTGAGGTGAAGCACAACTCTCAGTCCCTGCCATCTGGCAGATGGGGGGACCCTGCCAACCAGGGAGAGGCTTATGCCCCCCTCCCACTGGAGTGTGGCATAATAGGGGGTGTACCCACCCCAGGGAAGGGACCCAATGATCCCAACCTTTTTACCTACCTAACTGTAACATCCCTAAATATAGTATTTAGGGGCACCCCGGAACCCTGCTTCCTCAGACAAGAAACTAGAAGAAGAAAAGAAGAAGAAAGACCTAACAGCTGTGCTGAAGCTAACAAGAGGAGGACGCCCACTGATTAGGATCCAGCCCTCCCTGCCTGTACCCACCTTGAACCTGCAGAAGCGAAACTCCGGTGTGTACAGCAGCCTTAAGAACCCACAGGACCTGCCCTGCCTTCAAAAGAAAAGACTCTGTCTCCCAAAAAGTCAGTGAGTCTGCACCCGACGCCCACGGCCCAAGTTTGAGTGGCCCAAGAGGAGGTCTCCCCAGTGATCCTGACCCGAGATCCGGTGACCCGAGACCTGCGTCCAGCCGACACCTGCAGCCTCAAACTGAAAGGTCCCCCCAACTGCGACCAGGAGCTGGTAAGAAGATCAGACACTAAAAGTCACCCCTGCACCCAATGCCCCACAGCCTTGGGTGGCTCAACCAACTGTGCCTAACCATCCCCCAGCATCCCAACGTACCTCTCCAAGTGGTGGTCGCACCCAGAAGACCTTCATCCCCGAGCCTGCAGTGTGTTTGCAAACCGGAGACTCCCCATTGAAAGCTACAGGGCTCCCGATGCCAAAACAGCACTCTGCACCCGGCCACCCCAGTGCTGCTGAGGGTGCACCTTTTGTGCTGGCTCAAACCCCTATTTGCCCTTAGCTTAAATGCCGGAACTTTGCTCCTACAACCCAGTGGCCTGCTCATCAGCAGCCACCAACCTGTGGCCCCTATCCCCCATTGGATAACATTGGGTCTCAGCACTCTGCACCCTAGTGCCGCTGATGGTGTAACAAGAGTGCATCCTTGATCCTGGGGGACCCCTGAGTCTGACCCCAGAATACCAACTCCCACAACAAAGTACTTACCTGCTATCCGATAACACTATTTTCCTCCATAGGTTAACATTGACTGTTTTTCTGTGATAAGTTTCCAAGTGTGGAGTTGGAAAATCTATGAAAACCTTACAACTCTAACTAAATAACAAAAACGCATTTACTTAACTGTTTATAGGAAATTTCCCAGTGCAGTATACTGCAATGTGTAAGAAAAGTAATCTGTAAAGTAATCTACTTCACAGTCTACTAAAAAGCCAATACAAAGTGTATTTACACAATTTCAAAAGCATTGCATTACAAGTAGCTCTACTGTAATCATATCAAAGTGCATATACCATTGTATATCAAACTGTTTACAAATTGCATTACTACTGTAAAGTAATTATTGCTGACCTGTGTCAGGCTTGCTTGAGTCTAGAAAATAAAACAACTAATAATATTTTTATACAAAACCAATTGGTCTGAAGTTCAGTCTTTGAGTGTGTGCAATCATTTGCTGATTGAGTGTGTACAACAAATGCTTAACACTACCCTCTGATACAGCCTTACTGCTCAACCACACTACCACAAATAGAGAGTGAGGTGCTATCTACTTTTACATCTGCCTACCTTTGGGGTTCCACTGGACTCTGTGCACACTATACCTCACTTTGGTATAGTATATACAGAGCCAGCTTCCTACACCCGTGTCAAAGTTTTTTGCTGGAATTGCTAATGACCACGTAAGCACCATTCTCATCATCAGATACATTTACCCCGAAACACACATTGTTCAATTCATTATTCCTATATGGAAATGTGTTACTAGCATGCCTTCCCAACATCAACTTGCACTCCTCAAAATATTATTGCACATCACTGCCCAGCTTATGTCTGAAACTAAGAAATTTAGCAATATTATGCCTGTTCTGGCCAACTCAAAATAGCTACATTTTGAGGCACCCTGTACCTACAAGACAGACTGTGGTTTACAACTCTATAGATCAGCTCTCCTAACAAACCACATCAGCATCTCTGGTTTGAGCAGCGCCTCTAAATTAATCTCCTCTTTGATTAGATATTTCAAAATACAATCAAAATTCCACTCATTAAATCTCCCTTGCAGGGAATGCCCTCATAGTTTCCCTCTGAGAGAATTCCTAAGAAGACTAACAAACCAAGGATTCTTGAATGCTGTGTAAGATTAGCCATTGTCTGGATGAAAAATGCATCAGAACTTGCATATTGAGTGTTCCACATAACATTAGAGGAAACTTTTTAACCTGAAATTACCAGTTACATACTACTGTATATATTTTTTCAGGCCCCCCTGAAGCTTTCTTTCATGCCAAATTAAACATGATCAGTCCTCAGCTTATTGCTGTTTTCATAAACTATCTGTTATTTATTTCTTTATTTCCACACTGCCATCCTGGCTCCGGTGTACAACTATCGATATAAAACACAGATTAATACATTCAAGGAAATTAGGCAAATTACTTGGTTCTTGGGTTCATCAACTACAGCAAAAATATGTTCACTGTACAGAAGTATGCAAAAGCGCTTCAAACACTACAGCGAAGGTAGAGATATGGAAAAGGCTAAACTTTTTGAAGGCAATGACAGTGCAAAAACCTGTGATAGGCATCAAGCGATGTTTAATACTCCTTTCTAGCATCATCCTCTCGGACTTCTGTTGCCTTTTGAATTTTTCTTTACACCACTTCAGAACACAATCCTCTTGAGTTGTCTAGGGGTGTTGCTATTTACCTAGTAGTGGAAGAGGCTGATAGTTAACTATTTAGGCCTACAAACCTTCAAGATAATATATACAACCAACTCTGAATCATCGAGATGCCCGTTTTAATATTTTCAGCTCAAAGGTTTAACTTTGGTCCTAATCTTTGCTCCTTAGATATTTACTTTACCAGGGGATTGACCTGTGAAAGAAACATCCCATGTAGAAGTGTTAGCCATACTATACATATCCGATAGAGAGTTCTAGCCACAGGTTCCTCACCTTCGAATTACTCCAGGCGTCCGACTGAATCTGGATGTTTTTCTTGACCGCGCAGCGGTATGTGGTGTCTTTTGGTTCCGAGTGGTGTTGTCTGCGCCTGAAGTGACGTTCACAGTGCCTATATAGGTGCCACCCCAGCGTGCTGACTTCAGTTCTTTTTTTTCCAGTCTACCTTTTTCAGCATTTTGTTGACGTGTTTTTATTTATTTTTTCTCCTGGTGTAGCAGGATATGTCATCCAGAAGGCCAGCTCTAAGCCCTGTGCCACCTGCCACTGTTCGGTGACGGGCCCGCACCTTGTACGGCTCTGGTGCCTTGAGCGCTACCCGCGAGCCAAAGGCCTGCTCTGATTGCCACACCATGCACCCGAAGACCTTCAAGGACTGATTATTCAAGCTCCTGGCAGCTCGACGTGCAACACCGTTACAATCCAGATCGCTGTAGAGAGGAGGTTCCAGGGAGCAGTCACTGAATCCAAGGAGCTCATTGCACTGTAAGTTGTTGGGGCATTTGGGTAAGTCCGGCCCCAAAAAGTTGAAGCGCGCTCTGTTTCATCTCATTTGTTGAATGATGAGGGAGTGTCTTTTGAGTCCTGGCTCCGTGGTTGAGCCAGCGTCTGAGCTTTCTTGAGTTCCTGGTAGCCAAGGTGACTTCTGTCCAGTTAAGAGAGTTTTATGAGGCTATACACCTCATGTTTGGGTGCCCCATTTCTACTGGATCCATGGCAGGGGCTCCTGCCCCAGTCTGGCCTCAGGGATCCACAGATGGATTTAGATTGCCACCAGTCGTTCCATGTCAACCGTTACTGGCGCCAGTCCTGAGGCAAACACACTCAGCGCCATCCCCATCCCCATTTACATCCCTGACTCCGACATTGAGCCGAAGGGGCGTCGCCAGATTCAGGCTTGAGCCCTGCCTTCCAGGTCGAAGTCTGAGCCCTATTTCTAAGTGCAAGACTCCAGGTCACAAGGTGTGAGGGGTCGCTGAACCCTGAATATTACTAGCCTTATGACTCCTTGGACCGGTGTGAGTATCTCGGTGAAGCCAGTGGACTGGACACTTCTCCTGATACTGGCATGCTTTCTTTCCCTACCATGGCTACGGAGGAGGGAGCTTCATTCACATTGGTGGTGCAGAGCACGGCTGAGGTCATGGACCTTAGCTTGCCCTAGGTGGCAGTAAAGACTAATGTCTTGACAAAAGTGCTTCAGACGGGAGTACCTCCTTCAGAACCGCTTCTTCCCTTTAAAGAAGCACTTACCGATGTCCTGCTTGGGGCTTGGTCTAAGCACAACACAAGAGCTCCTGTGAACAGGAGTATTACCCGTCGCCCCGCTCTAGGGGACCCCAAATTCCCCACGGAACACCCTAGACCAGAGAGCTTGTTGATCCAAGCCTCCTCTTCACATGGAAATCCTGGCACATTCCCAACTGCACTGCCGGATCCTGAATCCAAGAGGCTTGACAATTTAGGCAAGAAAATATTTCTTCCACCATCATGTCAATGTGGTTGTTGATCACCGCATGCCTTTCGGGCCACTGTTCCCACGCCCTGGGGATACAGTTCCACAGGTTCTGTCTACAATCCCGGAGGAAACCCGGGCTGTTGCTGACTGTAGGGATGCAGCTAAGTTCCCCAATCCCCCCAGCTGCAACAGTCGCAAAACCTCTGTAGTGTGTGTAGAAAAGTACTTATTTTGGCAAGGTCCTATCCCTCTAACCCCTCCCCTCAAAACCACCACACACATTTTGCCTGAAACGTATGCATCTTAGACTGAATGTGCACTGGGTTCCTGCTAACTTGGTTCCCAGTGCCTGTGTTCTTTCCCAAAACTGTACCTCTGTTTCCACAATTGGCACACCTCTGGCACACATGCAAGTCCCTTGTGAAAGGTACCAATGGTACCAAGGGCCTAGTGACCAAAGAGGGTTTCTAAGGGCTCCAGCATGTATTGTGCCACCCTAAGAGACCCCTCATTAAACACATGCACACTGCTACTGGAGCCTGCGTGTTTTGGTGCAGATAAAAGTAAACACATCCCTGTGTACCAGGCCTTCCAGCACTGCAATTGGCATAGGTAAGCCACCCCTACAGCAGGCCTTACAACCCTAAGGCAAGATGCACCATTCCTCATGAGAGGGCATAACTGCTTTAGCAGATATGCTCCTATAGTGTCTAGGTCCATTTTTAGACATAATAAGTGCATGGTGAAGCAATACTTCGAACATGGGCTGGGAACTTGCCAATACAAGTTCCACAGCTCCATAATGACTTAAACAATTTCCAGGATGTTTGGTACCAAACATCTCAGATTAATAAGCCCACTGTAGTGCCAGTGTTGGATTCATTACTAAATGCAATCAGAGGGCACCTCAAAGGTGCCCCCTGCAAACCTACTAAACCACTAGTGTGTGACGACTGGTCTGCACCAGCTTGCCAACGCTAGACATATTTCTGACCCCTGAGGTGGGAGCCTTTTGCTATTGTGGCTCAGAAACAAAGCCTGTTCTAGGTGGAGATGCCTCACACCTACCCCCAAGCAGGATCAGCATAGAACAGCGGTTAGACTAAAAAGCTTCCTGCCCTTGTGATGCTGACCATGGCCTCACCAGTTTGTGGAGATGACTGTCTAACTGCCTAAGCCCCATGTTTGGTGGTAAGGTTGGCGGAAACATTAGTAAACAAGAGAGGTGTTTACCCCCTAAGGTGCCCTGAGCTTAAGTGATCCCCCCTCCTTTGAAAATCCTCCATATTGTTTTGGAGGATTCTAGCCAATAAAGTTAGGAGAATGCCCCCTCCCCAGGGGGAGTGGACATATAAAGGGTTTAGTCACCCTAATGGTAAGTAGCCCTTTGGCTACTACTTTCTGACCCCTGTAATACCCCTATGTTGAGTATTTAGGGGCTCCGCTGAGCCTTAATGTTCAGATTACTGACGGCCTACGAAGAAGAGGACAAAAAAGAGCCATGCAGCATCGAAAACTGAAGACACCAACTGACTTGGCCTCAGTCCCACTGGCCTGTATGCAGCCCTCAAAGACCTTACTACAGAAGAGTGACTCGTCCCGCAGCCCAGCGACCTCCAGAACCCTGGGAGAACTGGCTGCCTTCTACAAAGACTCCTGCTCTCCCGTGGACAAAGAAAACCAACTTTAAAGACCAAGTGCTCTACCTGTTAAACTGCTAAGTCGACCTCCTCCGCACCCCACGCCTACCAGAGTCCAACAGGCCAACCGGTCCAAAAAAGTTTCCCCAGCGGTTCCAGAGCAAGAGTTCCTCGGGGTTGACCAGTGCCAGGCTCCACGTCGTCGCCTGCAGCTTCTGCATGACGACCTAACCCCCCCCCTCAACCAGGACTGCACTGGTAAGTTGACTTTCGACACCAAAAGACACCCCTGCACCCGGAGCTCCTGGGCCTTGGGGAGATCCACCAATGATGTTGGACGCTCTAGCGCATCCCAACTTACCTGTGCAGCTGTAGGTTTCTTTCGTCCAGTCTCCTGGCCTGGGCCTGCAGTCTTGTTCCAAGTTTAAGTTTTTCCATTGGTTTGCTGTGGGCATCTGTTGCTGTTTTAGCACTCTGCACCGCCCGCCCCTGTGACGCTGGAGGTGTAGGTTTGGTGCTGCCTTGTGACCCCCACTGTGCATACCTTAAGCCCTGGAGATTGGGTTACCAAACAGTTCTACTTACCTGTAAGTAGTACCACTTTGATTGCCTCCTTTCTCCATTGGATACCATTGGCACCAGGTCCTGAGTTTGACCTCTGTACCTGGCCGCGCCAGTGCCGCTGGTGGTGCAGTAAGGTCACTTACCTGAACCTTGCTTTGTACTGATTCTCCATCCAGAAGCTCAATATTATAAATCGTATACGTACCTGCATATTGCTGATTGTGTTTCCTCCCTTAGTGCATTTTTCAATCAATACAATATTATCCTGTCGACTTTTTACATTGAAAAACAGTGATATTACAAAACGTAATTTACTGCAACAAAGTATCTTTGGTTCTATAAAATAAATATTCTGAAAGCAATACTTTAACAAACCATTGGCCTCAGATGTAATCATTGTGTGCGTCTAGTTATTTCTTGCCTGTGTGTGTATACAACAAAAGCTTAGCACTGCCATCTGATAAGCCTCACTGCTCACCGGCACTACCACAAAAGAGAGCATTAGTATTATCTACTGGAGCCTCTGGGGATCAACTGGACCTTGTGCACACTATACCTTACTTTGGTATAGTATATACAGAGCCAGGTTCCTACAGTGTGTCCTTTGTGGCACACAGCCAATCTGTTGGGCCAGGATTCACATTTCTTCAAGTCGTGGCAAGCCATTATGTCAGACAAGAGGGTCCTCCATATTGTAAATCAGGGCTACCCAATCCTATTTCTTTATACCCCGGCATCTTCCGCCACCATCAGAATGGCTGACACAGAGGACCACATGTCCACAGGAATTGCCAGCTCTTTTGACCAAAGGGGACATAGAAATGGTTTAGTTTCGGATTTAGGAACTGGGTTTTACTCCTGCTGCTTCCTTGTTCTTTGCCCCTTTTAAATGCCTTCCTGTGGAAGGACGAATTCAAATACTTACCCTAGCCCAGGTCCTGCCTTCCCTTGAGCCGGGAGACTGGTTATAGCATTGGACTTGGAGAATGCTTATTTCCAGAACCCCGTCCTGCAGGCCCACAGGCACTACCTGCGGTTCAAAGTTGGCCAAGAGCATTTTCAGTTCGCAGTGCTCTCATTTGGCCTCAACCATTGCCCCTGGGGTGTTCACAAAAGCAGCACACCCTTGGAGTTTACGGGTACCCTACCTAAACTACAGGCTGTTGAGGGCCACTTCACCCTAGGCATTTGTCAACCACCTTCAGACTAAGAACCTCGTTTGGGTTCACAGTCAACATGCTGAAGTCACACCTGAAACCTTTTCACAAGGCTCCTGTATCAGAATCATTCTAGATATGGTACAGTTTTTTGCCTATCTCCCCTGAACTGACAGTCCTGGACATTTGGGCTACGATCACAATTTTTCTTCCTATATCTCCTGGATCTTATTGTGTTAATGACTTTGAGGCTGCTTAAATTGCTAGCCTCCGGCATCCTGCTGGTGGCCCATGTGAGATGGCACATGAGAACTCTGCAATTGGATATAAATTCCCAGTGTACTCAGCACCAGGTTGTTCTGTTAGAGTATATGCAGATTTCGATGATTGCAAAAGATCCGCAGAGGTGACTGCTGGACCACGATTGGGTCTGTGGGAGACCCCTTTCCTTACCCACCCAGATTTGGCAGTGGTGACTGGTTTGGTGGAGGATCTTCGGTCGCAGCAGCAGGACAGGGTGCTGCATCTCCCTGCTTGGAGATTGAGCAGTGACAGTTGACCTCATTTGACCTTCCGCCTGAGGTCGTTAATATGGCCTCTTACAGCGACCCCTCCTGCCACAAAATGGGCATTCTAGTCATTGGGAAAAATGTGTGGTTTGGCGCTCATCCGGTTGACTTGCTGCAGGCTAATTTGTCTGAAGTTTGTTGATTGTTTTATCCCTGACCCAGCAAGGACTTGCTTTGGGTACTGTTAATGGCTGTTTTTCAGCTCTCTGTGCTTTTTTGCTGTTGCTAGATCAGCCTTTGTTGTTCAGAACACCCACTTGATGAGATTCCTTAAATGTTTGTAACATGTATTTCCACTTAAGCACTTTATGATGCCACAATGGGATTTAAATGAGGTTCTTATTTTATTTATGTGTACTTCCTTTGAGCCAATGCACAGTTGCCCATTAATCTCCTGACCCTCAAAACAGACTTCTTGATTGCCATAACATCGGCTCCGTGTATGATCGGGCTTTAGACTCTTTCTGTCCAACCGCTCTACACCACGTTCTTCCCAGGCATGCTGGTGCTGAGGATCCAAGTTTATCTTCTACCAAAAGTGGTAAAACCATTTCCGGCAGGCAGTCTATCACACTTATGACATACTTTACTTCACCTCATCCCTCAAGTAAGGAAGAGAGGCTCCATCATTTGGACCCCAAGAGAGTACTCAGTTTTACATTGATCTCGCCAAGAAACATCAGTGGACGATCAGCTGTTTGTGGGGTTTGCTGGGGCATGGAAATGGCAAGGCAGTGTAGAAGCAGGTTATCTCTCAGTGGATTGTGCTCTGCATCAGAATCTGCATTGGCTAAGATGCGGCCTCTGGGAGGCTTATGTGCACATTCCCCAGAGCCAAAGCTGCTACCACTGCAATGGGTAGCAAACTGAGAGTCGGCCCTGAATATTTGTCAGGTAGCTATATGAGCGCTGGTACACAATCACACACCACCACAACTTTTTTTTATATGAACTATAAAGGATGGGCTGCTTTGTATTCTATTCACAAGGTAAGGAATCTGGGGTTAGAAGTGTCCAACAGAAGAACAAGTATCCCACCTCCAATAATGCTCATTCTGGCGGATACCCTTTACCTGTAGATTCCTCACCGACCCTCCCAACTCCCCATTCTCTAATCTAAACTCTTTTTCATCCATCCACTGTGCATGGGTGGTGTACTTATGTGACTCTGCTTGTCACTTCCAGTGTGATAACACATCCGCGTGGAGATGCATGACATTACCTATCGGTGTGCATTAGTACTGCTTTAAAGTTTCCTAATAAAATCTGACAACTGGCGAATATTCACAAAGTGAAGAATCTTCTGTTAGCTAGAGTATCCACAAAAAAAGGCGTTTAGCCAAAAGTAACATGTTCATTGGGGTTGGTCTGGGTACTACTGTTGCATGGGGCGAGCGGTTAGCACTAGTGTGGAGCTTCATCGCTAAGTGTGGATGTGGTCCACAGATTTTTCTGGAGCAGTGCACACATACCTTATGGATATGCTTTGTGATGAATCTTGCCTCTATGGTGAAAATGCTGACTCCGCCTTTGAATGTTTTCAGAATATTAGAGCCGCAGTCTCTCCTTGGGCCTTTCTGCCCCTGCCTGACCAGTTTTCTCATCAGTTTTGACCCTTCTGAGGCTACCCCTGACGGTTGGTGTTTAGGCTACGCAAGGCCCTTCTTTCCCCACAACAGTCAACCCACTTCCTTTTATGGCCAGGGATTGAGATAAAGGAGACATTTCATAGGTCACCTAAAGGCAGACATGTGCCTCTGGTCAGCAGTAACCATTTTGTGCTGTCCAGGACTAGAAGGCTGGTACCGGAAATACTAAGAGTCCCACAGCGGGTGCTCCTTGTGGGTGGAATCATATGTCACCGGTGTGGGGGTATGATTTCAACATGTTTGACACCAAACATGATAGGGATGGTTGCAGCCATTTCTGAGATGGTCATTACACGGTCGCCCGAGCGAAAGTAGCCCCAACCCCGAGCACCTCCTTTGGCCAGAATCTTCGGCCACACCGCATTGTGCGCATTGTGACCTGCCTCTTTTAGTGAGCTGCTCAAGGTCCTATGGCGACCCATGTGCCGTTGGCCTCTGGGTCCATTTGAGGGTCACCTTTGATTTCCTTGGGCTCCTCTGATTCCTTGGGGCTTACCCTGACTCCCCTGCTTGTGATGAGTCTTGCTGGACTGAACTGTACACTTTCTTGACATCATGCGTGGGTTGCTTTTGATAAGGTTTGTTGGTGCTCCCTTCGGACACCGACCTCTCAGCTTTCGACATCCTTCGTGGGACAGCTCGAATCTAGCTCCTGGTCATCCTCAGCGTCACCTCGTCCCTACAGCTGCAGAGTCAAGGTCATCAACATCTATTCTGAAGCATCCATCCAACTTCGGTGGGCATTCGTCCACCAAGCCCCTGGTCACTCCCAGTGACCCAGACTCTGTCCCCTCTGCTTTCAGGTACCCTCCATCAAGAATCCACATTTGGATTCCTCTGCACACTTTCTCCTCTTACAGCATCAGCACTTTCCTGAAGTCCTCCATTGGGTTTGACGGCGGTTTCGGACGCCACTTCAAACCTATGCACCCACCTTCCCTGGGATAGGTTACTTGGGTACCACGATATCTGCACATGGGGTGGCTCTCCAACCTGACATGATTGGAAGCTCTTCCATAAAGTCAATGACTCCGTTTTGAGGGCCTTAGGTTGAACTCCTAGATGCACTTGCTCCTCTCATCTCCAGTTAGGCTTAGTGGAACAACAGAGATCCCGGTTCCTAGAGAA
The DNA here is from genome assembly GCF_964261635.1 of Lissotriton helveticus. Taxonomy (NCBI): domain Eukaryota; kingdom Metazoa; phylum Chordata; class Amphibia; order Caudata; family Salamandridae; genus Lissotriton; species Lissotriton helveticus. Next base: position 1,135,808,715 of record NC_136063.1, read on the forward strand.
TGTGCTGATGTTGGACTGTATGATCATTTCTGTATGCTTCATTAGGTTCCTCTAATTCAGAGGGTATCCCCAGAAAATGGGGAACACAGTGTGCTCTGTGATACAAGTTGCTTGGGCATAAAGCTTTGCAGGTTTTTTGCCTAGGCCTATGCTACTAATACGTCATGTGTCCTCGTACTTTCATGATCTTATTTACTGTTGAATCTACACCAGGTTTAAAGTAATAAAGAGCTGGGACACAATAGTACAATAAAGTTATCCTAATGGTGTCTCAATGACATGTTGTTAGGCTTTTCCCCACTGTCATAGCCATTTCGTTGCCCCACCTCAGTCATAGTCAGAAAGCCCACCTGAATCAGTTCCCTTTTTACAATTTCAGGTTAACTGGGGAGGGTGTAAATATGCATAGCAATTTGGATGCACTATCTCTCATGTTTGTGTGCTTACTTGGTACTGGTGCAAAGCTGTGTTGTACGAGTGCTATAAAAACGTTTTTTTCTATTATTTGACCTGCTGATGGATACACACAGCACAGGTTGACAATGGATAAAAAGTAGAAGTACTAAGAGTAACTGAATGACCAAAGAACAAATGTATTCCCTGCCATGATATGATCTTTTATACCCACCCTCCATTTATATCCAAGGTTATTTCCCACTAAAGGAAGACATTTAGCTTTCCTTCTTTTGCAGAAAGCCTTATTTAACTTCAACAACAAGGCATTGTTAGACACGTTTTAAGTTCAAGCATTGATACAACTATGCTAATGAATATTTCTTGCTTCTACTATGGTTTTAAGTGTCAAGTTATAATGTTAACTATATTATTCAGTGTTTTCAAATAAGGGACACTTTAATTCCACAGTGTAGCTATGCTAAGTCCTCTGTGCATAAGGCAGCAACCTGGACTTTGCAAAGTCACGTCAGAGTTAGAATATTTTGTACAGTCAATATATCAACAACTTCTCATTTCTTATGTAAGTTTGTATCCATTATACAGAAATAATAAAGTTTCATCAGCAAATAATTTTCAATATATTAGCTTGAAGCCTCATTTTCCCTCAGCAACCTCTGTAATCCAGCTGTTCTTCCTTTGGTAAACTCCACTGAAATAGGAGGAGATCGGACAAAGATGCAATCTGACCTAATTTATCATATTACTAAGTTGCATCAATGAAGACAGGTGCTGGAGAAGAGGGGTAGCCAGGATCTATCTACATGTGTTACATGGGTCAGAATTTTTTTTTTATTTAAAGATGATCAGTTCTGACCGCTTACTTTCTCAACACCATGATGGTGGATGATCTCATTTAGTTTGCTGATGGGAGTGAGCCTACGGTCTAAAGCTGACCGATTTACCACCAATCTAATTTTTCCATATTCCTCACTAAGCCTGCCCTGGATAGTGGATCTTTGTAACAGTTTGTTCGAGGTATATGAGCTGCAGATTGTACACTTAGCAATAGATTGCCACCTGGTGTTGGGCTCGGATGATTGCAGGTTGTTGTCTTCTTGGAAGAAGTCTTTGTAGTCACGAGATAGGTTACTCCTCCCTTGGACAATACTGCGCATGGTCATCGACTCCATCCTCAGATTGGTTTTCGCCATGATGGGAAATGATGGAGTTAGTAGAAGTAAAGAGAAAGGATGTCCATGCGTATGCATCTAAGTAAGATGAGTACTGGAACGGATACAAGTCCCGGGGAGGCGGGGGGCGTGTACAACTCTGCAGCTCTACATGCCAAGAACAGATGCATACTGGTAAGTAGCATATTCCGTTCGAGGCATATGAGCTGCAGATTGTACACTTAGCAACGATTGTGCAGCAGTGTCTCCCCTAGCGGTGGTCGCTTGCATCCGTTGCAGCATACTGAAATAGTGTTTTAAGGACAGCTTGGCCTACTGCAGCTTGCTGCTTGGCTTGCACGTCAACACAATAGTCTTTAGTGAAGGTGTGTATGGTAGACCATGTTGCTGCCTAGCATATGTCCTCTAGTGGTATGTTTCCTAAGAAAGCCATAGAGGCTCCTAGTTTGCGAGTGGAGTGTGCTCTAGGAGGAACTGTTAGTGTGCGTTTAGCTTTTTGATAGCATATTTGAATACACTTTACAATCCATCTGGCAATTCCTCCTTTAGAGATGGGATTACCTTTGTGTGGGGAAGAGAAAGATACAAATAGTTGTTTTGTCTTTCTGAAGGATTTAGTCCTGTCTGTGTAGTATAAAAGAGCTCTTCTAACATCTAAGGTGTGGAAAGCCCTTTCCGCAACAGAGTCTGGTTTTTGAAAAAACACTGGTAACTCTACTGATTGGTTAAGGTGAAAAGGAGTAATCACTTTTGGCAGGAATTTAGGATTAGGTCTAAGAACCACTTTGTTAGGGTGTATCTGAAAAAATTATTCTTCTATTGTGAATGCTTGTATTTCACTAACTCTTCTGAGAGAGGTGATGGCAACAAGGAAGGCAGTTTTCCATGTTAGGAATTGCAGTTCACACTTGTGTAAAGGCTCAAAAGGGGGGCCCATAAGCCTTGTAAGGACCATGTTTAGGTTCCATACTGGTGCAGGTGGTAACCTAGGTGGGATTATTCGTTTCAATCCTTCCATAAATGCTTTTATTGCAGGTACTCTAAAGAGAGATAGATGCTGTCTATTTTGTAAATAGGCTGCAATTGCTGCTAGATGCAGTGGTATGGAAGAATAAGCCAAGTTGGACCTTTGTAGGTGTAGAAGGTAGCAAATAATATTTTGGATGGAAACATCCAATGGGTCAATGTGATTGTTGTTACAGTATATTGCAAATCTTTTCCACTTAGCAGCATAGCATGCTCTAGTGGTGGGTCTTCTAACGTCTTTAATTATATTCATACAGTCTGGTGGTAAGTTTAAGTAGCCAGACTCTAAGACCTCAGGAGCCAGATCGCCAAATTCAGTTGGCTTGGTTCTGGGTGCCTTATTTCTCCATGGTTCTGTGTTAACAGGGATGGCTTGAGCCGTAATTTCTGATGTGGAACCAGTGAGAGATCTAGTAGCGTGGTGAACCATGGCTGGCGTGCCCATGTGGGGGCCACTAGTATTAATTTGAGAGACTGTTGTCTGAGCTTGCGTACTACTAGTGGAATGAGAGGGAAAGACTTCTTCCAAGAAGACGACAACCTGCAATCATCCGAGCCCAACACCAGGTGGCGATTTATTGCTAAGTGTAACACTCTGCAGCTCTACATGCCAAGAACAGATGCATACTGGTAAGTAGCATATTCTTCACTTGCAGTCATGTCAAAAGCAGCAAATTTGTTGGGATTTGAATCACGACTTCCTTCTCTACATACAACTGATGGTACATTTGCACAACCACAAAGCAGAGATATTCATTGGAAATTGCTCATATGTTGGTGCATGTTAAAATGCATTATTTGTTTTATTGTAAGTACTTGGAAAACAATGTGTTTTGTTTTTGAAACTTCTGTGCAGGCAAAGAAGCTTGTGGTGTCCTAATAGACACTTTGTGTTGACATGGAGAGTCTAATTGTGTTATTTGCAACTTTTAAGCTTACTTGCATAACCTTAATGATTTTAAAGCCATGTATGCATATTAATGATGATGGGATATATATATTTGATTTCCTGTATATTTTCTAGTCCTTTAGTGTGCTGAAATCTAAAATGTAGCGATTTCCTTCAAAGCATGAAGCTCATTATAAATGTTTAATTTGAATGTTCTCATTTTCAGCTGCGCAGTAATATTCCTTGTCACTTGACTGACATATCTTGTGGCCTTCACTGCAATCAGATTTTAAATTGTGGCATGCACAAGTGCAAAAGGATTTGCCATAAAGGAGAGTGCCTCATTGAAGAGGACTGTAAACAGCCCTGCACCATCGCAAGACCAGACTGTAGTCATCCCTGCATGGCTCCATGCCATCCATCACTTCCCTGCCCTACAACTTCCTGCATTGCAAAGGTAAAGATTTCAACTACTTTTTATGATTTACCCTGTTAGACTCTTGTTTTATGCAATAATACTTACAGGGACAACAGTCCCCCCTCGAATCTCACTGTCATAAACCTCGAACTCCCTTTCCCTATTCATTTCTCCATCTTAACTGTATATCACCAGTTGTCACTGCGCCTTCCCTTTATTCTATCCCACCGGCTTTCTGAGAATCCTGAGATAGTACTGGTATGCTTATTCCCTAAATTCCAATGAGAGGAACCTCAGGATTGAGAAGCATCCTGTCTCAAAATTGTGTAGCCTCCTTGAGTCTATAGGTCATTTTTACCATGTCCAATCCTTCCTATATCTTATAAAGTCACTCCCTATAATCTTGCAGAATGACCTTTCCCCAGAGCGTCATTATTATTGTTATTGCCTCCTTTGCTGCACATAGCGCAAGAAACAACTGTCTGCCACAGTGCAAGTGCAGGGGGTACAACTGTTTCCTATGCCTAGAGAGACAAATGTCAGGAGCCTTGGGGTGTTTGTTTAGAACATCACGTCTATAGTGTCAAGAAGTGATGCAAAATAGGTTTGAAGACTGGGATAAAGTAGTAGTAAGTGTGTTAGAATACCCCTCTCCTCACAGCCCTGGAGCATTTGTCAGATTTGTGCTTGTCTGATTGCCAAAGCTAAGCTGTTTTTGATACCAGAAGGAGGTTTCTATGTAAGTTTTTGCTTGCCGATTTTGCTGTGTTAGCGGTTCTATATTTTTTCCCCATTCCATCTTCAAGGGGGTTCATCCTATTTCTAGTTCTCAGGCTGCGAGGCCTCTGGGTAGTTACGCGCTATATAAATATAATTTTTCATTTCATTTCATCCGCTTTGCCTTGTGTGTTTTCCCCTTTGCTTTCTGTGTATTAGTAATTTGTACAACTCTGACAGAAATTTTGTGTCTTTCTCGTTGGTTATGACCCATTGCTCAAACTTTGTTGGAATCAGGCTCACCATTCATGGTAGTGCTCTGTAACTAATGGAGTGTAGATGCTTTTAACACACTCTAACGACCATGTCACCTCCTTATCAGAGAGGTCATCGATTCTGTTGCACACTTTTGCTCGCCGCTAAGCGAACCATTTGTCCCAAGTTATCTGTCGAAGTCTGTTTTTTCCAGAATGGGCTTGAATGTTGAATGGAACATTGTGACGTGCTGCTCATCTACCACTTTATCTCTAGTTGCCAGGCTAGAAAATAGGTGGGGTGGAGTACAAAACTGAGCATCTGTTTCTTTGATGATCACAGAACTGCTCCCCTTGTGTTACAACTACCATCTGTTCATGAAGCACCAGTGTTTCTCTGACTCCAGTCACACCCACTCAACCATGTATTGAGTGACACCACTTGATAATAGCGTTCAGTATCAGCAAGGCCCACAACATCCTCCCTGGGTCCCCTATATTTCTGGGAAGTCAATATTGTTTCCCTGACCCTACAAAATTATCTATCTTATGCTTTACCTTATGTAGCATCTCCTGAGGTACTTGCAACAGGGTATGTAACAAAAATAATATCTTGACCACTACAATACGTCTGCTACAGGAGAGAACACCCTCATGTGCCATGACTGCAGCTCTAGTCTAATAGACTGCAAGAGTAGATTGCAGTTCACATGCATCATCCACTGCAGTATGGGTGCCAGCAGAGATCCTAAATAAGGTATGTGCTTTCTGTCCATCAAAATTAATACCTGACTTGCAGATCCTCTTCTGAGCTGCTGGGTTAGAAATATTCTGAATTTAGGACTTTGCAAGGTTGATCTTTAACCCAGTAGCCAATCTTTATCTGGTGAGTTCTTCTATAAGTGCTGGCCATGATTTGCCTGATTCTATCCATGCGACATTTAGGTCATTCACTTACCAAGCTAATTTGTGAAATTCTTCACACATTTTTATGCTGTTTACACTTAGGGTTCTGCAAATTCTCTCCATCAGGGATTCCATAGACTAAGCAAACAGGGGGTTTGAGGAGGAGCGTGGAAACACCCGTTCCTGGTACCCTGGAAACTGACGGATTTCTGTAGTGTTAGTGTCCCCATTCCCTAAATTTGAGTCCTAATCTAAAAGCTGTTAATTTTGTGTTGAGATAGTCCTGTGTACATACGCAAATACTTTCTCGACGTTAATTTGGATCAGCAATGTGCCTTAGCTATAAGTTGCTGGATTAATTTTATGTTGGTACTACATCCTCTATCAGGTACAAACCCCAACTATGTTATACCTGGGAGACCCTTGTTTGACTCGTTTTTTGAGGATGCTGGTGTATATTATATATATGGGTTAAATTACCCCATGCTGTACATTATAAGAATATTGCAAGTTAACAAGGAGTTCCATAACCATATAGAGAAATGAGGCTGAAGACTATTGAACTCAGAGGTGACTTGCAATATCCTTATCATGTACACCAGGGTGTACTTTAACCCATATAATACATGGCCACACCATCACCTTTCCCACCAATCACTTAAACCCTTTGTGTGTAACTCTTTCATATGAAAGAGCCAGCATGTTTGCAAATATGAAGAATAAAAATTAAATCACTAGTGCAAAATTAAACACATCAAAACCTTGTAGATGTGTGTTGCAGACAGATATTAGAAAGAGTTCCATACAAGTCCGTTTAAAAAAAAGAAATTGAAGCTTCAGTTGCTCGGGATGTGTAGGATCATGCAGAAAGATTCTAGCTTTTCTTTAACTATGTAATGAGTGCAAAACAGTAAACATGTCCTCTCTGCTTCTCCTTGTAAGCCAGAAAGTTAAGAAGAAGATAAAACTAAAGTTCAGTTTTCGTTGCTATAAACCGCTGATTCGATTTTGCTCTGTGACATGACCTACCTTTTACTTCGGCTGCTGGCTTTGGCAGCCGGCATTGTGACGTCAGAACTCGACTACAATAACTTGTAAGAGTTGAGTTCTGATGTCTTTTCTTATGATCGGCAACCAGGCGTTTTCACAATTGTCCGATTATAAAGAAATTAGTGATAAGCATTTATACTGCAATTACAGAATCCCATGTATCATAGCATCTTCTTTGAGCAGCAATATTGGACTTTATAAGTAGCAAAGTCATTTTTCCTTCCCTGATTTTGAAATGGCTGTTCTAGCCTCTGGGGCATTGTTGTTGCTATACCTTCAGAGTCAGAAAAGGAGTCAAAAAGCCTCATTAATAGGGAGGAAGCAAACTATAGAAACTTTTGTAAAAGAGAAATGTTTAGAAATTGTGTACTTTGGATTTTGCTTTGAGCCTGCATATGGTGGACATGACTTGGGCTACCTGACTGGATCTCTAAGGTTTCTGCTTATGCTTCAGTAAATGTCTACATAGGTGTCCCATTCAGATATTCCTCTTTCCGTTGCGGAGACGGATGTGTACAGGTTTTCATAGATCCGCTGAAATTCCTGAGATATATTGCAATTATAAGTGCTTTCAATGCCCGATTGGTCCCTTAATGCTGGGATAGTTTTGCCTGTAATTTTGATCCAGAGTTAAACCACCATCAATTTGTCTTTTTTATTACCTCCATTCAGCCCCATCTGGGTCCAGTATTCTCACTTGCACCTGTGACAGTTTGAAGCATATCTTTACAGGTTATTTATGTTTGTGTACATCTTCCTGCTACTGCTCCATTTGCTGTGCTCTCCCATTACAGCTTGTCTGAGATGAAGCTCCCCTTTTTCCACCTATCATATGAAGTGCCATCATTTACCTTCCCATTATTGTGGTCCTCTAGGAGGTGTGCTATGCTTAGTTCCACCTCCCCAGCTGCCTTTTCATTATGGAGGAGGCTGTTTTTCAGCTACCATTGATGGTCCCTGCTTCTCACTTGGGGTACGCAGAGAGAGAAAGTAATCAAGGTGTGATCTGAGAGTGCCATGTGTCCTGTCTTTGCGGTTATGATGCTTTTTATAAGATTTAGGGAAATCAAAAAGTAATCAAAGCTAGCGTAGGTATGATGAACTATTCCCCCCCCAACAAAGAATAGTGATATCTGGCTCTGTGTTAGTTTTGTATTTGCTGTATGTTGTCCAACCCAGTCTTTTGTACCCCCTTTCTGATAGACTTCTAATCGCAGGTTCCTCACCTTTTGAATTCTCTATTAAATCTAAAAACAAGCGTAAGAAGTCCCAGCAGGACTCAGCCTCTTCCTGCCACTCTCAATCTCCTGAGATGGCGCAAGGGCAAGGTTGCGCCTGTGAATTCGCTCTACTTTAGAGTTGACTCAATCAATCAATCATATCATTTGTAAAGCACACTACTCACCCTTGAGGGTCTCAAGGCGCTCGGGTGGGGAATGCTGCTACTGCTCGAAAAGCAGTGTCTTGAGGAGTTTTCTGAAGGTCAGCAGGTCTCGGGTCTGCCGTAGGTGGATGGGGAGGGTGTTCCAGGTCTTGGCGGCGAGGTGGGAGAACGATCTGCCACTGGAGGTCGCTCTTCGGAAGCGGGGGACTGTGGCGAGGTCGGCGGAGCGGAGCTGGTGGGTGGGGGTGTAGAAGCTGAGTCGTCTGTTGAGGTACGTTGGTCCGGTGTTGTGGAGTGCCTTGTGTGCGTGGGTGAGGAGCTTGAAGGTTATCCTCTTGTTGACCGGGAGCCAGTGCAGGTCTCTCAGGTGGGGTGTGATGTGGCTGCAGCGAGGGATGTCGAGGATCAGGCGTGCAGAGGCGTTCTGTATGCACTTGAGCAATCTCAGGAGTTTGGCCGAGCCTCCTGCTTAGATGGCGTTTCTGTAGTCCAACCTGCTGCTGACGAGGGCCTGGGTGACCGTTCTTTTTGTTTCAGTGGGGATCCACTTGTAGATCCTGCGGAGCATGCGGAGGGAGTTGTAGCAGGAGGAGGAGTCGGCATTGACCTGTTTAGTCATGGAGAGGATGACCCCTAGGTTGCGTGCGTGGTTGGTGGGTGTTGGAGTGGTTCCCAGTGCTGTCGGCCACCAGGAGTCGTCCCGGGCTGAAGGGGTGGATCCGAGGATGAGGACCTCCGTCTTGTCAGAGTTCAGCTTCAGTCGGCCGTTACTCATCCATTCAGCGACGGCCTTCATTGCTTCGTGAAGGTTGGTTTTGGCGGTCCTTGGTGAGGGAAAGGGTCAGCTGGGTGTCATCGGCGTAGGAGATGATGTTGAGGTCGTGCCGACGGGCGATGTGGGCGAGCGGTGCCATGTAGATGTTAAACAGAGTTGGGCTGAGGGATGAGCCCTGGGGTACGCCGCAGATGATCTCGGTGGCTTCGGAGCGGAAGGAAAGAAGACGGACGCTCTGTGTTCTGCCGGAGAGGAAGGAGGTGGTCCAGTCCAGGGCCTTCTCTTGGACAGAAAGTAATCTTAAGATAGTGGTCATGGCCCTGATAACATCGCGTTTGGACTACTGTAATAGTCCATATATATTTTTTTCAAATATTTTTATTGAAGCGTAATAAGCAATCCACAGTGGAAAAAACAAATAACATATCAAGTACGGAAATTATCAGATGCCATATATAACATCACACGTTGAATACTGGTGTACACAGTAGGATTGCGTAGTGATCATTTAGAATGATACAAGGCTCAACATTTTTAAATACAGCAACAGAAAAACCAAAAAACAGAAGTAACATCACAGGAATTTAAATCAAAGTAAAAAACAAAAAACAAAATCATATCTACGAGATTGCAAGACCAATACAGTCAGTCGGTTCGCGGTGTTTCAAATACCACCATGGGCAATGTTATCAGCACAGACCCAAAAAATGCCACCAAGCACCCCGCATCCCTGGAATGGGAATCAAGAAAGAACAAACACAGATGAGCATTAATACAAAAGGGCAGTGGACTGCCCGGAGGTAATAGTCCATATTTGAATATGCAAAAACAACATATGAATAAGCTTCAATTTGTCCAAAACGCAGCGGCCAGGCTGCTGTCTGGAACTTCTAAATTTGTCTCTGTTAAAGGCGAACTTAAGAAGCTACACTGGTTACCAATAAAACAAAGAACTCGCTTTAAGGCTCTTTGTATAGCCTTTAAAGCCATTAACGGTATCGGTCCGGAATTTCTTAGGCAAAAGTTCCAATGGTGTGTTCCAAGGAGGACGCTAACATCTACCAGTGCTAAACAAGTGCAAGTTCCCAGGCCGAAAAAAGTAAACTGGGGAGGCAGGAGTTTTACCTACTGTGCCTCGAGAGCCTGGAACGAGCTCCCTTTGTTCCTTAAAAATGCTCCAAATCTTCTTACGTTTCGGAAGAGCCTGAAGACATGGCTTTTCTCACAGTAGTACTCTTTTAGCTTCCCAGCAGGACTAGTACTTAGCACCAGGACACCCAAGGGTAATCGCGCGCTCTATAAGTGCAAATAACATAACATAACATCCCGGCGTTGTGGAGGCGTGTTCTTAGTGTGTGGTGGCAGACCGTGTCGAAGGAGGCTGACAGGTCCAGGAGGATGAGAGCCGCCGTTTCTCCGTTGTCCAGCGGGGACTTGATGTCATCGGTGGCGGCGATGAGGGCAGTCTCGGTGCTCTGGTTGCTGCGGAACCCGGACTGGGAAGGGTCCAGGATGTTGTTCTCCCCGAGGTAGTGGGTCAGTTGTTCGTTGACGGCCTTCTCGATGACCTTTGCCGGGAACGAGAGCAGGGAGATGGGCCGGAAGTTCTTGAGGTCCTTTGGGTCTGTCTTGGGTTTCTTGAGTAAGGCATTGATCTCAGCGTGCCTCCAGCTATCCGGGAAGGTTGCTGTCTCGAAGGAGGTGTTGATGACTTTCTGGAGATGGGGTGAGATGCATGTGCTGGCTTTGTTGAAGATGTGGTGTGGGCATGGGTCTGACGGAGATCCGGAGCGGATGGTGTTCATGATCTTGATGGTGTCGTCGTTGTTGATGTTGGTCCAGGAGAGCAGGCGGTTGGTGCGAATGGTGGTCGTGGGGGCGGAGGTCTCAGTGGTTGTCGGGGCGGTCATGGCGTTGAAGCTGCTGTGGATGTCTGCGATCTTGCGGTGGAAAAAGGTGGCCAGCGAATCGCACAGGTCTTGCGAGGGTGAGACTTTGTTGGTGTTGGAGCTGGGGTTGGAGAGTTCCTTCACAATTTGGAAGAGCTCTTTCCCGTTGTGGGCGTTGTTGTCTAAGCGGTTTTTGAAGGAGGCCCTTTTGGCGGATCTGTTGAGGTGATGGTGTCTGCGGGTGGCGTTCTTGTGGGCTGCGTGGCGGTCCGGTGTTCGTTCACGGAGCCAGATCTTGGCCAGCTTTCGGCAGGTTTGCTTAGAGGCCCCGAGGTCTTCAGTGAACCAGATGGCTTTCTTGTTGGTGTGACTGTTGGAGGGTTTCTTGATCGGGGCAAGGGTGTTGGCGCAGTCGTTGATCAACTGTCTGAGGTTGCGGGCCGCGGTGTCGGGTCGGTGGGTGGGCTCTGGGCGAGGGTGGTGGTTAGCTGGTCTTCGGTGACTTTGCTCCAGCAGCAGCGAGGCATCTGTGGTGTGCGGTGGTGCATGGTGGGTTTCTTGAAGGTGAAGTGGATGCAGCGATGGTCGGTCCAGTGGAGTTCGGTGGTGTGGTTGAAGGAGACGTGGGGTTTGCGGAGAAGATGGGGTCAAGTGTGTGACCAGCAGAGTGAGTGGGTGTTGTGACGAGTTGTCTGAGTCTGAGGTTGGCTAGGTTGTCGATCAGGGTGGTGGAGTTGGTTGCGGTGTTGCTCTCGAGGTGGAAGTTCAGGTCCCCGAGGAGAATGTAGTCCGTTGAGGCGAAGGCGTGTGTGCTGATGAAGTCGGCGAAGGAGTCTCTGAACTGTGGTCGGGGTCCGGGGGCTGTCTGTAGATGAGGGTGGTGTTGGGGTCAGTGTGGATCTGGAAGTGCAGGTGTTCGGCGGTGCTGAGGATGTCGTCTGTGTTGGTCGAGACTCTGAGAGTGTTCCTGTGGACGATGGCGATTCCTCCTCCTGCTCCGTTGGTGCGGTCCCTGCGGGTGATCTTGTAGCCTCCCGGGACGGCTATGGCTATGTCGGGTGCCAAGACTTCAGCAACTTCTCCGTCAGGAAGGCGACATCTGGGGAGGTTGAGTCGAGTAGGTCCCGGAGTTCAGCGGCGTGTTTGCAGGCGGAACGGGTGTTGAGAAGGAGGCATCTGAGGTGGTTGGGTTCTTTCCTGGCCGGCAGCATGGAGGGGCGGATGCTTGTGAAGCTGCTGTTCTGGTATGTGAAAGCTCTGTGGGTGCGCTTCGGGGCGGCCAGGAATCAGGGGTGTGATCGTCCGGTGTTGAGTGCGTGGAGGGCTCTGGCATCGTGGCGGCGTCATGGCGTTCGCGCGGTCCAGGGGTCCTAGCGATGGGCGCTGTCCAGGCGCGGACAGCGCAGACCGGCTTGCCTTAGGCGTGCCAGCGGTGCGACCGCTGCGTGGCCTCCATATGAGGGGATGTTGGAGGGAGGAGCAGCTGGGAGGCGGGAGCAGGACGGCGAATGGGATTGCAGGTGTGCGGGGACGCAGCGGTGCGAAAAACGAGCAGGCCGCGGGAGAACTGGGCACAGGAAGGATAAACAAGTTTAGGCAAAAAAATTAGTACAGACAAAGAGGAATAAAAACAAGTCTGGGCAAGAGAGCAAGTACAGGCACAGGGGAATAAAAACAAGTCTGGGCAAGAAAGCAAGTAGAGGCACAGGGGAATAAAAACAAGTCTGCGCAAGAAAGCAAGTAGAGGCACAGGGGAATAAAAACAAGTCTGGGCTAGAAAGCAAGTTAGGCACAGGGGAAAAATACAAGATTAGGCAAACATAATGCAGGCAGAGCCGTGCAGCAGCGTGGGGAGCGACCTGCCTGTGAGTTTTTGTTTTCTGCAGCGTAATTTCCATGGCCATCAACAACACTAGAGCAAATTCAGTTCTGCAAAGACATACTGCTTCTTTTTAGCATGTTACTGCCTCCCTCCGACAGGCATGCACCCCAAGGAGCCGAGAAGCTCCCAAATGACCTTCTGCCCGTGGATCCACCCTCGGTGTCAGCTGTGTCCTCTGGATTTGTTCAGGGCTCTGGATCAATTTCACTACCATTTTTTTCACTGGCACCAGAACCCATGCCAAAACGCAGTTTGCTGCTTGCCCTAAACTCAGAGAGTCAAACTGCTTGATTTCCCACAAGTGTGAACTGAGGCAGGAAATTCAGCCAGCTATAGGTGGGCTGCAGTGGTTTTGTCCAAGAGCATGAGTGCACCCAGCTACTTCTGCTGCACTCACGCTTCCAATTTGTTTTTTCAGAGAGCCTGGAGCCGGCTTCTTTGCTTCTTAAGGTTCTCAGGCTGTGGGCTCACACCAGCTGAATTTCTCAACTTCTTGATCTGGTGCTCCATGATGCGAACTTCGATATTTCGGCAGTCTGCATATGGGATCTGGGGCTGTCGGCTGCTTGGGCAATTCCGCAATCAGGATCAGTGCAAAGAGCACTGCGAGTACTGGCATGCTGTGCATGCTGCCACACTCATAGGTGCTTGTACGCCTTGTCTGTCACACACCAGCTCCCGAACAACCTGGCTCCAATCCCCCCGGAGTGAATGACAGTGAGGCGCGGGGCATCAAAGAACACTATGAGAGTGCTGCCTCTGTCTCCCTTTCCTCCTTGTTACCTTGAGGTTTCGAAAGTGGTTATGTGTGTTGCTGTGATTTCTTTTCAAGCTCCATGGTAGTAAGTCCGTGAAATCTCAAACATCTGACAATGCCACTCTTGGCCCTCAGAGGTGGAACAGGAACCACAACATACTTCCTTCTCATTTGACCATGGCCCATTTGTTTGTATTTTTTTAAATCTTGTACCGGATGAAACACTTTTATGTAAATAGTTGTGTTGTCTCCTCTGTGTAAATGTGGGTGCTTAACAAAGAAAGGAAATGTTTTAATTTCAGATGTTTTGTCTTTTTAAAACAGGTAGAGCTGCATTGTGAATGTGATCGTCGCAAGGAGAATATGATTTGCTCAGAGGCATCTTGTGCTTATCAAAGGTTTGTGTTGTGTTGTTTTTCCCCTATAACAGTTGCCCTCTTTGTAATTTGCCAGGGTTTTGTGAACATGTTGCCCTCATAGGTAGCCATGATATGCTTATCCATGTAGTGCTTTGATATTTTTACCTTAGACTAACTTGGTGTTAATTAGGAGGGTTTTTTGTTACTCCTAATGTTACTGAGATTGTTCTGGGTACATCCCAATAGTCAGTCTCAAATCAGATGGATTTGTCAATATGTATAGGTAGGTCAAAGATTAGTGACAGGCCACAAAACTCAGCGAGGAAAAGTGTTCCCTGATTTAAGCATATTCTAAAGTGTTGAATAGTGTTGCCTTTACAAAGCCTCTTGGTTTAAAATTCAACCCGGAGCTCTTCAGAGAGAATATTTCTGAATTTTTCACAGAGTGCTGAAAGGAAAGGATCACCTAACAGTTGTTTTTAAAATATGTAAATGGTTGGAGCAAACCTGGAGTGAAGTGCATAAGGTTCTGGAACCTTTTAAAAACCTCTCGTAAATTCACATGGCTTAACCTTCTAGAGCTGGATGCCCCAGTATCATTTTGTTTGTATTTTACACAGGCCTCCTCTGTCTCAGTCAGTGAAGCTGCGCCATACAGATACATGTTGTATCTCCCCTTCCAGCTGCACATTATACAAATGTCCTGTTTATGTACTACATGTACCTCAGTTCCAACGAAGGACCTTAGAATAGAGTGCATTCCTGTAATGAAACTATGAAAAAGTGGTAAACTGATGTTTTAACTACACCCACCTCATACACGTTACCACCTCATTCCTCTTCTGTGTCACCATTGTGAGAAGTTAGCCTGCCATAAGATGTCCACTATTCTAGTGGGCACCTTGCACCATTTTAAATGACCCTTATTGATGGTGGTTGTAAAGTCAACCTTATAGACAAGCTATCCTAGTGGTAGCATGGACCAGCAGTCATAGGCTAAGACTTCAGAGAGCATGTGAAGCAAGCTGTTTTACCAATTATAATCCATTGAATACCAAATGAAAGGACACCACACAAGGTATATATCAAATATATATGTATTTATTTCTAACTCAACCCCTCTGCACTCTTTATGAGGTCAGAGATCGAAGTACATCACAGGTTACTCAATTAGTATACTATAAGTTGCACAAATACAGTTATGCCCTAGGGGCCTCACAAACCATATACTAAGTAAGTGGTATAAGAACCACTTCAGGAATAGTGAATAGGCCTAGGGCCTAGGGAATCGCTGGGGCTACACTAAACAACCAAAGGTTAGGAAGTAGGAGACTCACGGGAGACGTGTGCAGTGTCTAAACGCAGTCGTAAGTTACCATTGACTTATAATGGAGAACGAAGAAGTTACAAAGTTACTGTTTAAGGGCACTTCCGGATGGACTATGACAAAGCCCCTTTAGACTAGGACACTTCGAGAGTCAAGACCCTCGGAAGCACCGGAGTACTCGTGTTACCTCACCCAGGGAAGACGGGTGCATCGGTGCCTTTTGGTGTCGGGTTTCGTCGATGCTTTCAATGGAGATCTCCAAAAGAAGTGCTGCAGGCGGCCAGAGGAAGAGTGTCTGGGTGGATCCAAGGGTGGATTGAAGAACAGAAGAACCTGAAAGCAGAGGGGACAGAGTCTGAGTGACCCAGTGACCAGGAAGGAACCAGGCGATGTCGCAATGATCTCAGGTGAAGAGGTGAAGCTTGTCTCTGCAGCCACGAGGTCGATGTCGACCAGGAGCTGGATTCGAGCTGTCCCACGAAGGATCTAGTTGACTGCCGTGTCGGTATCCGGATCGGACCCAACAAGACTTGGCAAACGCAATCCATGCAGGAAGTGAAGATTGGCTTTGGGTCAGACCAGCAAGGTCTGAGGAGTTTCTCCTTTGCAGGGAAGCTGGAGCAAGCCTGGAGCAACCAGGAAAGCAGTTTGGTTTCAAAGGTTTGTCTTCAGGGGGCTCACTAGCCAGCGGGCTAGCAACCGGGAAGACGCGTTGAGCTGAAATGAAAGAGCAGGCCCCACGCGGCACTCGTGGAGTGTGGAGGGCTGAGCTTCGGTGCAAATGGCGCTCGGGTCTGGGGCTTCTCGTACCCCAATGCACAACGGCGAGTTAACTCAGAAGTCGATGCAGTTAGCAAAATGCAGGATGTCCTGGGTGTCTGGCCCCACGTCTCTCGTTCCCGCCACGGGTGTCAGCTTTGCTGTGGATGGGGGACGGAGTCAGAGAAGTCTGAGAGTCCAGTTCCTGTGTCGCTGAGTCTTCGGGTTCCGTCGGGAGCGTCGACAAAGCAGACAGGCAAGTTTCTGGTGGTGCCTGTTGGCACAGGGTGGTCACTCCTTGACCACAAGGGAGATGTCTTCAGTCTTCTAGTCGGAATAGAACGTCGAAGGTCCAAGAGTTTTGTATCACAGTTTCGTTCCAGGATAATCTAAAGTCCTGGGGACATAGCACCTATCTTTATACTAAGATAATGGGCTGGATTACCTGCTAGGTCCCTCCTATGGGTGGACCTGGGAAGGGGGTGGTTACACCCCTTTCCCTTTGTCCAGTTTTGCGCCAGAGCGGGGCTGGAGTGCCCCAGCAACTGGTTTGAACCGGGCTATGCATGGAGCACCTTGTGTGCCCCAGGCAGTGTCTGGAAAAGCATCTTTCCATTCAACCCACTCTGTCCCAATACACTACAGGCTGTCTGGGGAGGTGCTAGCCCGTCCCTTGACAGGAAACCTATTGTCCAGGCCTCCCTTGCTGGAGTTTCCCCAGCAGCAGGAGGTCAGACTCGTGTCTGTGGCAGCAGCATCCATTTTGTGATGCTGGGGCTCTGTTTAACTTTAACCGAGTAAAGCAGTAACATACATGTCTTTTCCCTCTAGAAGGGTGGAATGCTACTCCCGCCGACAGAATTGGCGGGGGGTAGCATAGGTGTATATAATAGAACAGCTATAAGGTGATGGTTCCCAAAGCTGCAGAGGGGCTCAGCTCATGCTAGGGCACCCTCTCCCATAAAACCAAGCACTCTGCCTCCAGGTTTGTTAAGGCCTGCCATAGGAGTGACTTATAGGTTACTATGTGTCTATATATAAGGTAGATATAGATATACTATATCTAAGTAAGGGGTGATTACACCACCTTACCCAAGCTGAGTGATCAGCCTGTGGTGTCAGTTTGGATGGCCAGCCAGGGGTGGCATAATACATGCTGCAGCCCCTGGTAGGCCTTGGATGCACCTATGCCCTGGGTACCTATGGTACACTATAAAGGGGCTCACAAGGGTGACCCAATACCCAATCAGGTATGTACCCAAAGTACATGGTATCAATTTAGAGAGAGAACAGCTGGGCTGTGGGTCTGAGTAGCAGGCCCACAGCCACACTAAAGTCGAAAAACCAGAAAATCACAGGAAAAAGTGGGGGTGACCATATGAAGCAGACCCTACTCTCCTACAACCATCCCTACATCAGTGTGGTTACTTCTCAATCCGGGGAAGGCACTTTGGGTGGGTATAGCCTCTTTCTTAAAGTTTGTTCTCCCCATCACATTTGGCTTTCTCTGTTTTTGAATGGGTAACCATTGTTTCACTGAGGGGAGTTTTTGCATCAGTTAGTTCATGTCTGTTCAAAGCATGACTAAGGGAGGCCAGACAATCAGGTGTACAAACAGTTTTTACTTTGGCACTTTCCTCCTTCGCCCTTATGTCCGATTTCTTGTGTTGGTTTGATCTGTCACAAATTAACTTGAGAGAACTATTCTGTGTAAGCCCATCTGAAAGAAACAGGTTAGTGTTAGATTCCTTACCTTTGACAGTCAGTCAAGTAAGCTTTATTCGACAAATGTCATAAAAGCATAAAACAGATAAGAAAATTCATCTTTCTTTACCTTAAAATATCCCCAGGCGTCAGACTGGATTCGGAAAGTTTTGCGTAGCAGTACCCCTGCGCGTCGGTAGGCGTCGTCTGCAGCTCCGCGTCGTAATCGCCGGGATAACGTCGTCAGAATACATAGACGCCGCCCTCGCGTGCTGACGTCAGTTCTTCTTTTTTCCGCACCTGCAAGCGCAGATCGGGAAGAGCAGTACTCCTAGTCAATTTTCGACTAAACTTTGTCGATCTCTTTTGGATCTTCTCGAGTCGATACTCGACTCTCGGTGCTGATAGGGATGCCCAGGTTCAAACACTGCGACGACTGTAACCGCATGATGTCGGTTACCGACCTCCACCGTCGGTGCCTTTACTGCCTCTGGGCCGACCACGATGACAAGTCGTGCCCCGACTTCCGGGCCTTGACGTCAAAGGCTAGGCGGGAGTGGTCCCGTAAGCGACTCGAGCTGCGGCAGTCGGCCCGCGCCACTCACGGTCCAAGAAGGAGGTCGAGGGACCAGTCGCGGGGCCCCAGTCATCGCAGCTCGGCTAGTCGACACCACTTGTCGGGCTCCAAGTCCTCAGGTAAGTCGAGGCACAAGAAGTCGAAGAAGCGTCATCGCTCTTCTGACTCCCCTCGACGCTCGCGCGACGCAGCTGGGGGTTCGGGGCGACACTGCCCACGCGGCTCCGCCGGAGCTGCAAGCGCCGCGTCCAGCTCCACACCCACCGGTCCCTGGGCTGCACGCGACGCCGGAGGAGATCAGCGCCTTCCTCACGGCCATGAGGTCCGCTTCCCTCTGTCGGAACCTGCCGAGGCGCCTTCGGGCCCGCGGGTCCGTCTGGGAGCCGAAGCGGGCAGGCGGCTCCGGCCCCGGCACCGTCGGGTGCTTCGGCCCCGGCGAAGTCGACGACTCCGGTCCCGACGCCGCAGGGTTCCTCAGGATCGAGACCTGGATTCGTGACGACGCCGGTCGACCTTACAACTCCCCCACCGACGCCGTCACCAAGGGTGTCGCCCCGGCGCCGTCCCCGGACGGCGTCGTCCCCGATCCCCATCCCGGTCTGGATCCGGCATCGGACCGGTGCCGTCCAGCGCCGTCTTCGATGCCGATCGATGAGCCCTTCACCGACAACCCAGCTCCATCATTTATTTATTGATTGGGAGGGGTCTGAGGACCCTCTGGTACTGCAGTGCCAGTTGAGCCAGGACTGGGCAGACAAACTGGGGGAGGCCAGTGGTCTGGACACTTCGCCCGACACTGGATTTGTCTCCCCTCCTACCATGGCTACGGAGGAGGTGGCTGCTTACAGCGTGGTGTTGACTAGGGCAACCAAGGCCTTGGCTCTTGAGCTTCCAGTCGCGGCCGTGAGGACTAACCTCCACACTGAGGTGCTCAAACCGCAGGCAAGCTCCTCGGAGCCTCTCCTGCCGTTTAAAGAAGCCCTCACTGATGTTCTGCTGGGCACCTGGTCCAAGCCCTTTTTCAGGCCTCCCTGTTCCCTGTTGATCGGAACGTGGCCCGACGCCACCGCCCGGCTCCGGGGCGACCCCAGCTTCCTGTCCATTCATCCTACCACTGAGAGCCTGGTGATCTAGGCCACAACCTCCCAGACCGCATTCCCGACCCCCCCCCCCCCCCCCCCCCCCCCCCTCCGGTTCGGGAATCCAAAAGGTACGATCAGTTTGCAAAGAAACGGTTCTCCTCACTGAGTTTGGGGTTGCGGTCTGTCAACACCGCCTGCCTTTTGGTCCGTTACTCCCACTCTCTGTGGAATACGGTTGTGGAAGTGCTGCCACAGTACCCGACGGAGGTCCAGGCAAAGCTTACCCAAGCCCTAGCAGAGGGACGGGATGCAGCTTGCTATTCCATTCGGTGTGGACTGGATACCACGGACGTGCTAGGCATGGCGATTGCAACGACGGTGGCGGTTCGCCGCCACGCCTGGCTGAGGTCCGCCAACTTTTCGGGGGATGTCCAAGCCTCCCTTATGGACCTTCCCTTTGATGGCCGTCGCCTCTTTGGCGACAAGGCGGACAGTGCGCTGGAGCGTTTCAAGAACTCCAGGGCTACGGCCAAGTCCTTGGGCCTCGGCCAACGGCCAACGGCAGCAAACTTCCGCCTTTCGTGGCCAAGGAAGGGGCGCCCCCACACGTCCAGCTTGCCACAGGCTGCAGAACCAACCTCAACGCGGACGTGGTAACTGCCGTGGCTGTGCCGGGGGACACCGGCAAGGTCAGTCCACACCCGCCCCTGCAGCATCTGCCTCAAAATCCTCCTAGTCCGAATTTTCAGGCCCATTCAACGCCAGTGGGGGGCAGGGTTTGCCATCACCTCTCCACTGGCGCGCCATCACGTCTGACAGGTGGGTGCTGCAAATTGTCTGAAGGGGCTACTCCCTCCCCTTCAAGGCGACTCCTCCAGCCATGCCACCGCAGTACCACCGCATGTCGGGGGATCACTTGCAACTTCTTCAGGAGCAAGTTACGGCCTTCTTGGCCAAGGGGGCCGTCGAGCTCGTTCTTGGGCCAGAAGTAGGACGTGGTTGCTATTCCCACTACTTTCTGGTACCCAAGAAGGGCAAAGGAGGCCTACGCCCTATCTTGGACTTACGGAGCGTCAACGGTTCAAGTTCAAGATGCTGACTTTGGCTCAGGTCCTAGCTGCCCTGGACCCAGAAGACTGGATGGTGGTGTTGGACTTGCAGGATGCGTATTTCCACATCCCCGGCCCACCGGCGTTACCTGCGGTTCACGGTAGGCCACAAGCACTTTCAGTTTACCGTGCTCCCCTTCGGCCTTACCAGCGCCCCACGGGTGTTTACGAAAGTGATGGCGGTGGTCGCAGCTAATCTGCGCAGATTAGGGGTTTCAGTCTTCCCCTATCTTGACGATTGGTTGTGAAGGCGGGCTCGCCCCAGACAGTCGTCTCCCACCTCCAGGCTATGGCCGACCTCCTGCACTCGCTAGGGTTCTCCATCAACGTGCCGAAGTCACACCTGTGCCCCTCTCAGAAGCAACAGGGGGGTTCGGGATATTCAGGGAACAGGGGGTTCGGGATATTCAGGCTCTGATTCCGGTCTTTCAGCCTTTATCCTGAGTCTCGGTCAGGTTGACGCTGCAGCTCCTGGGGCTGATGGCCTGCGGCATCCTTCTGGTGCTCACGCCTGGTGGCGGATGCGGGCTCTGCAGTGGGACCTGAAGTTTCCGTAGGCACAGCATCAGGGAAACCTGTCCGACTAAGTCCGGATCTCGGAGGGCACTGCGAAATAGTTGCAGTGGTGGCTCACGGACCGCGATTGGGTCAGCGGCAGATCTCTCTCACTACCCCATCCGGAGTGCGTAGTGGTGACGGATGCGTCCCTTCTGGGATGGGGGGGCCACATGGGAGAGAGGGAGATCAGAGGCCTCTGGTCTCCGGCGGAGTCCCGGCTCCACATCAACCTTTTGGAGCTGCGGGCGATCCGGCTTGCACTGAAGGCATTCCTTCCCTCTCTCCGGGGAAGTGTAGTGCAGGTGTTCACGGACAACACCACCGCCATGTGGTACTGCAACAAACAGGGCGAGGTGGGGTCGTGGACCCTTTGTCAGGAGGCTCTGCGCCTCTGACAATGGCTGGAACACCAGGGCGTCTCCCTGGTGGTTAAACACCTAGCAGGTTCCCTGAACGCCCGGGCGGACGAACGCAGCCGCCGGTGCATGATGGATCACGAAAGTCGTCTGAGCTCGGATGTGGCGCAAGGTGTCTTTCAGCAGTGGGGAGAGCCTTGGTTAGATCTATTCGCCACCGAAGAGAACGCGCAATGTCATCAGTTCTGCGTGTTGGAATTTCCAAGGCAGCACTCGCTCAGAGACGCTTTTCGTCGCGAGTGGAGCTGCGGTCTGTTGTACGCCTTTCTGCCTATACCACTTCTGCCCAGAGTGCTGAAGAAGAACAGGCACGACCGGGCCCAAGTCATGTAAATGTAAATGTATGTATACTTGTAAAGCGCACTATCACCTTTCAGGCATCCTGGCGCTGTATACCGCTTTAGAACCCTTCCTGGCTTTCCCTGTGAGATGCCCCCTACTGGGCACCCCCAAGGTGAAGCCAGGCATCCTAGCGCTTTCGAGGCCGTTGTGGAGATTAAGCAAGCTATTGCCCAGAGTTGCAGAGTGGGACACATGATTAGAGTAGGCACCAAGGCGAGAATTATCGAGTCCGTGGACATTGAGCCCAAGACCCTGCCGCCTCGGGAATTGAACCCTGGTCCCGGGCCAGACCTCTGCCACGGGGTCTACCGCTCTAATCGGTGAGCCACACTTCTCCACTTCTTCATCCTTGTGGCTTTGGACTGGGCACGAAGATACTGGTATCCCGAGCTACTCAGTCGATCCCCCGATTCGTATGCCTCTTCAGGAGGACCTTCTGTCACAGCAGCAGGGGACGGTCCTCCACGCGAACCTGTCCAGCCTCCATCTCCATGAGTGGAGATTGAGCGGCAGCAGTTGGGGCCATTTGACTTGCCTCCTGAAGTCTGTGATGTGATTCTGGCAGCCAGGCATCCCTCCACGAAATCGGTATACGCCAGCAGGTGGAACAAATTTGTGGCATGGTGCACAGCAAAGGCTGTGGATCCACTCTCTGCTCCCCTTTCTGAGGTTCTCCTCTTCCTCCTTTCTCTTGCCCAGCAGGGCTCTGCTCTGGGCACTCTTAAGGGCTACCTCTCTGCCATTTCAGCCTTCTTGAGGCTCCCTGATCAGCCTTCTCTTTTCAAGTCCCCTGTCGTAAATAGATTCTTGAAAGGCATCACGCACATGTTTCCTCCTGTTCCTTTCGTTATGCCTCAGTGGGACTTGAACCTTGTTCTAACCTATCTGATGTGCGCTCCTTTCGAGCCACTTCACAATTGCCCTCTTCGTCTTCTGACTCTTAAGACTGCATTCCTGGTTGCCATCATCTCTGCCAGGAGAGTGAGTGAGCTCCAGGCTCTATCTTCAAAGCCTCCTTTCCTTTCGGTCAATGCGGACAAAGTTGTTTTAAAAACTCGTCCTTCTTTCCTGCCCAAGCTGGTTACGGCCTTTCACATCGGGCAGTCCATCACCTTGCCCACCTTCTTTCTGCCTCTGCATCCTTCGAAGGAAGAAGAGAGGCTCCACCATCTGGACCCAAAACGTGCGCTCTCTTTCTACCTTGATCGCACACACCAGTTCCGTGTGGACGACCAGCTCTTTGTTGGTTACGTGGGCGTGAAAAAGGGTCGGGCGGTGCACAAACAAACCATCTCTCGGTGGGTCGTGTTGTGCATCAATGTCTGTTACTCTTTGGCTAGAAAGGAGCCCCCTGTTGGGCTGAGGGCCCATTCCACTTGGGCCACGGCGGCTACTACTGCTCTGGGTCGGGTAGTCCCCTTGCAGGACATCTGTCAGGCAGCTACGAGGGCCTTGCTGCCCACGTTTGCTAGACACTACTGCCTGGACAGCCATGTCCGGAGAGATGGCTTTTTCGGCCGTTCCGTTCTCCAGGACTTTCTGGTGTGATCTTTGTTCGCAGACCCACCACCGGATTTGGTATTGCTGGGCTATCTATTCTAAGATAAGGAATCTAACACTAACCTGTTTCTTTCAGATGCACAAGTTACTTACCTTCGGTAACGATATATCTGTTAGAAACAGTAGTTAGAGTTAGATTCCTTACCGCCCCACCCATCCTCCCCGTTCTGCGAACCGATATCTAGGGTTAAGGACATCCCTTTCAGGGCCCTAGTTTCATGGCACCAGTGTCGGTCTCTGGCATGGCTCTGCGTTCCTGGCGCGGAAAGCTATGTACAAGAACTGCCGCCAGCGCGCGAGGGCGGCGTGTAAGTACGACGGCGTCATCCCGGCGATCCCGGCGATCCCGGCGATCACGACGACGGACGCGGAGCCGCAGACCACGCCTACCGACTCGCAGGGGTACTGCTACGCAAAACTTTCCGGATCCAGTCTGACGCCTGGGGATATTCTAAGGTATGGAATGTAACACTAACTGCTGTTTCTTACAGATATATCAGTACCGAAGGTATGTAACTTGTGCGTTACAGGCTCTCTTGTGGTCCATTTGTGCTAGTAGACAGAGTGCATCCCACAGTCGATGTGATGTAGTGTGTGCCATTAACATGCATTCTATGGAGGAAGCAATGCTGGTATAGTTGAGAGGTGGGATATACAGTTGGAGGCTGTGGGAGAATGCTGTCCTCCAGCTATTTGTATAATGCTACTAGATAGTGCATTGTGAAAGATACTAAACTGGAAAGGGCTTACTTTCAGTATGCAGCGCAGGAGACGTTCTGCTGATTCACCCAGTGTGTACCTTGCATCTTGATAAAGTATAAACCTAAAAGTTTCTTATGACACAGATGAGAGGGTTGCCCTGTGGCATTCTCCAGATGAGGCCACTTAGCCTTGACTACCCAGGTCTAAAAGGACATGACATTAGTTTTCAATGTGTATTTGTTAACTCAATTGGTGAATATGCTTCATCCTTTTTACTTTGTAGGCAGTTGATATATAGCCATGGCGGTGTAGCATGCACTGACTCAGTCCAATTAGTAGTTAAATCCAATCTAGTGGCTGGCTCCCTTCTATAGGAATAGCCTTCACATTGCTGCTATCGAGGTGGCCTGTTCCTGCTTCCATGAAGACTTACCTGACTCATTTCCAGTGGTGAAACCAAGTGTTTAATGTTTAGTTTAAAGAAACAGTAATGTAATGCCAAAATTACTGTTTGACTATATTGTTATGAAAAAGCCCGCTCTTGCTCTTCAAGGAGACAATTCTGTAACTGTAACACAATGAATTTGAGCTTTCTCCATCGACCTATACTTTAGGAACCAATTAATTTGATAAGTTTATCATGGAAGTAGTGACTGTGTGCAACATATTCATTTGAATTTGATCAATCATCTTCCTGAAAGGTCCAGAAATTCTGAATTTTTCCTTGTGGTACAGTAGTAAATTTAGGGTAAACCCTGTCCTCTACTGTGCTGTCTTTTCGATCTGAGTTTTGCTAGAGTACCCCAAAGATTATCAAGTGGTTTTAATGGCATGAAAGCTCTGAGAAAATAATGGGAAAGTTACCATTATTGTCGCACTGTTCCTCACTCAGCTCCAGGTCTGGGCATATTCATTTGTTACAGAGATCTCTGTGCACATGTAGGAATGCTTGAAGGGAAGCTACATAGGTAATGCTGCAGTTTGTTCTGCAGATTTATGATACTGTCAGGTTAACAAACCACTTATGATGAGGACCTTCCAGCCTCTTGGATGTGTATCTTAATACAGATGTGATAGATGCGGGATCCACTTTTTTAACACTTATTCTGCTGTGATATATTCGTTTGTCTATTGTTGATTAGTATTTCATTACTTTGCTTTGGTTACTTTATTTTTTTTCCATGAATTGGTCCTTTTTACCACAGTACAATATTTGGATAAGTAATAATTCCTTAGATTGTGTCTTAAGTTTAGATGCAGAGCATGTATAATCATCAACTTTCATTTTTAGCTCTGTTTAACATTTAGTTTTTTTTTCGTTACAGAATAGCTGCTATATCCATGGCCACTAAGTTAACAGACATGCAACTTGGTGATTCAGTTGAAATTGGTAGACTGATCACCAAAAAGGAAATGAAGCAAACCAGGTAAACTCATCCCAAAATAGGAACAAGATCAGTGATTGTGCTGTGCATTGCAAGCAGTGAACAAGAATTTGTATCCCTCATACTACCATGGTGAACATTGTATGCTCTTAAGTGCCTTGAGATAGTTATCTGTTCTCACTAGAGGGAAGTGCTACATTTCACAGAGGTTGCTTTTTAGAGGTGTATAGAAAATATGCACAACAAAATATCCCAGACTTTTTCAAGAGGTTTCACCCAGAAGGTAAAACGTGAGAAACGTATGACATTTTTTACTAAGTCCCTTGGTTTACTTCCATTGTAATGAAAGTTTGTGTTTTCCTATTTTAGCTGCATAAATAACTTGTGCTGACGTATGACTATTGAAGTTAGCCACTGAGGCGCCAAATGGAATCTTTATGGTGGACTCTGGGTTTGTCTATTCCAGAACATGAACCTGGGAAACGCTCTGTGAACTGACCACTAAGGGTTATGTGTCTACTCCTCAGCCCTTAACTATCAACACATGAAATCCCTGTCTGTTGGATAGATGACCAAAATCTAAGTGAGTTGGGGGAGGGAGGCAGGAAGGCAAGTATTCACAGTATGGATGTAGGTGAAACATGTTTTGTTCAAAGGGGCTAACATCAAATTGACCACCTGCTGTCGAGTCATTTAAAGTTGAATATATTGGAGCTTGATTTCTGTGCAGAAACATTCTTAAGTGCTTAAGAGATGAAAGTACTACAACTAATCTAAGTACTACCACCACCCTAATGGCTGATGACAGTCTAAAGCAAATGGGGAGCAGATATCACCAGACAAGGGCATGAGGATGGCATCTTAAATTATCATTGGAAGATCCAATAGAATGATTAGACCCAGTAGAAAGTGACAAAATCTCCACCTCACTTTTCAGTTTGCATGGATAGAGAGAAATCTTAATAGAGTCTCTGAAATGGAGATACCTGACTGGGGAATTGTAGTAAGGACTGCCTTATTTTGCATTGTTTTATTACAAAAATGAGCAGAGGGTTATAATGCAAATAGTCAACAAAGGGCCTCTGTAAGAGAAAGAATACTTCCCAGCTCACAAAGGCTCCATCTATAGGGAAAAGCAGCCAGTAAGCTTAAGACCCAGCTTAGTCCCACTCTGAAACAAATTAGGTGTTCGATCCTCTAAGCATCAGCCATATATGATAATTCTGGTTATTCAGTTAGCATAGGTGGTGTTCCCGTCTGCGGGTATGGCCCTTAAATCCACAAATGCCACATGCCTTTCTGCCTCATGGACTCAGCCAGGGAGGTTGTACCAAAATTGCCCAAGGACGTACAGGGCATTTCTCAGAGGAGATGTCTGATGCCTAAGCTGCTGCCCGCCAAGTAATACAATCTGGTCAGGACACTGCCGATTCTGTAGCCAGGGCAATGGGATCATCTGTGGCTACTAGGAGGCATGCGTGGTTCAGGATTCTCTTCTGATGTCCAGGTTACATTACTGGATTTACCCTTAGATGGATGTAGGAAGCTGGCTCTGGAAATACTTTTTTAAATTTAGGCATGAACACAAAAAATAAAAAAACGAGCAGTTCATCACATTATAGTAGGAACGACAATTCCCGAACAGTTACATGATTAATCTTGCGTCACACAACCCCATGAAATCTTACAAGATACAGACAGTCGGCGGGCGACCCAAATTTAAGCCATAAAACCCATCTACTTGCCCCACACCCTACGATATTTTTTTGGGCACCCCCTTGCTTCAAAACCAACAGGGCGGGACAAACCCTTTTCCCATATTTGGACGTGTTGCTACATCTTTTGCATCGGCATAACAATTACAGTGCATGCTTTATTGTCCATAGGTGAATAGTTCCTTAAGCAGACTAGTGAGAATCACAGGGGACAAGGTATTCAAAGCATGCCAATTAATACTCATTGCATTATGAACAGTTTCAGTCATAGCAGTAATATACCTCCCCCGAAGCAGCCAGTTCATATGTCTCCACCTTCTGGCTCGCCTGTTTCTTCCTTATCAAATATTGGTGGTATAATCCCCAAAAGCTCTCTGGGTGTCATTGTGGAGGGAGCAGCTTATTGTATGCATCAGATTGTGTGTTGCACTATAACATATCTGCATTCCATTCTGTGATGAGTGGTATGGGCCCTTTTGCCCAGCGCATGGTTACCCTACGCTTGACTGGTAACAATCCCATTGCCACCAGTTTGCTGCAGCTGGGAGTTATCTCCTTGTGGTACCCTAACATCATGACAAAGGGGTTGGGCACCAATTGCTGTCTGGTGACCTCGCTCAATACCAAGAATACTTTCTCCCAAAATGACAAAATATAGGGGCAGAGCCACGCCACATGGAGGGACCCATCTTCTCACTCCACACATCTGTCGCACTTCGCCGTTTCCCGCAACACATAGCGAAACAATTTACGGGGGTGTAGTAAACCCTATTGATATATTTAAAGTATATCAGTTGGTGCCTGCCATTTAGGGATGGGCGCTTTGTTGCCTCACAGCAGTATGTTCAGCACTTATCAATTATCATGTGAAGGTCTCTTTGCCATTCTTGTCCCGCCTTGTACAGCTGTGTTTTCCTAGGCTCCTGAGCTAGAGAGTATAGCACTGTAATGAGTTTTGCTGGGGAGCTCACTTTTATAATACAGGAAAGTGCAGGAAATGTACCAGGCTCCTGTATGTCGGATCGGATCTGAAGTCCATTACATAGGGAAGTATATCCGAACAGGGGTTGTCACTAGGGTAAATGGCAAAATTATGGACTTTGTCCAGTTAATCTTAAGTCCGGACACTCTACAAAATTTTACCACCTCGGATAAGACTGGTTTACAATTGGTCTCTCGATCTCAGACGTAAAGCAAGGTGTCAGTGTATGCTGAAATTATTAATTGATAACCCGGGAACCATAACCCTCTTTTGTGGTATTCCTGCAGAGCGCAAGCTAATGTCTCAGCTACTAAAGCATAAAGTAGTGGGGACAAAGGGCATCCTGGGCGAGTCCCTCTAGATATGGCTATAGGAGCTGTGACCTCCCTTCCCAGTCTCACTCTAGCCATAGGCTGGGTGTAAAGTGTCATAACCAATTTCTCCCACCCCAATTCTCCTCAACACTCCCTTCATGGTGGCCAACTCTACAGAGTCAAAGGCCTTCTCAGCGTCCAAAAAGACGGCTGCGGCTTTAACACCAGGATCCAATCTTTGAATTGTGCCGTAAATGGTTCGTAAATTTATATTGAGATTGCTCCCAGGCACACTACAAGTGGGACCAATGGGGCCAAGCGATTGGCTAATATTTTTGCGTATATCTTGGTGCCCACGTTTAAACACACCCAGCATTGGAAGCACCAGCGGTACGTCAATACTCACACACCGCTTTATTCTTACACTCCTTCTTACACCCATTACCTTCTGCAGCACTGTGGCGTGAGCATCACCAGTTCCAGGCCCCGAAGAAGACGTGTAAAGACGAACATCAAAAGTGGGCCGCCATTTTTTAAGAACTTAATGCTAGTAAGATTGAGAATTACAATGGTTGCCCCCTCCCAGTGCTGTTCAAAAGAACTGCTCCCAGTAGGGCACTCGAAACGAGGTATGTGTGTGCCGCGAGGTCACTGTGGGCAAACACTTGACACAGCATGGGGGAGCTTCTCAAACACTGGCAATGTACCTCGGTGCTAAGCGCATGAAAACACAGAGCCCACCCAGCCCCTCGCAGTGTTTTAAAAAGCAACGGCGTATGTTAGTGTTTTTCCTGCTCGTAGATCCAATAAATCTCTTCGAGCGGGGCATAAAATGGGCAAACTTCTTGTGCTTTCCACACAAGAACTTCACCCACTCCACCTCAGCTTCCGAGCTATCACCCATTCGGATTGCAAATGTAACCTCCACGGGTCACAGTTCTCAGCAATACGTGTTCAGCTCGTGGAGCTTTTACAAGCTTCCTTACTGTACAACCTCCTTTCCAGGGCTTCCGTGCAGGTGAAAGTCAGCAGTAGCCAGTTCATGTTCCCGTATATCAGTGCAGGGGGACGTTGGAGCCATTCCAGTGCCTCAGGCTCCGGTACCCATGCATGGATGGGGCGGGGCAGAATAGAGGCGCGAGGCGACAGGGCTCAAGATTACTCAGTACGGAGATACTGACGGCAGGTGAGGGCCAATACCTGTCCGTGTCTGGAGTACCGGGGCTAGGGCGTGTTAGAATGGAGGTGCATTTCTGGACTGTGATGTCCCAGTGCTGGGGCAGATGTAGAGAATGAGCGCTTTTAAAAGGGCCAAATATTGGAACATCAGTTCATGGGGGAGGTCAACGAGATGGCATCGTGAGGGGTTTGTGAAAGCCTCAATGGGTTAGTGGTACGTAGTGCAGGACAGTCGAGCTGTGAAAACCCTCCAAATATCCGAGTACTGGTATAGCACTATAGTGGTACACGGCAACAGCTGAGTATATTGCACTGTACTGGGAGGTCAGTGCATGGTGCAGGTAAATATGTCAGTCCTGGACTATAGTTGCAATGTACTGGTCACTATAGGGGCACATCACAAGCGCCCCTTGAATGCCTCAGTAATGGCTACAAGTGTAAAATACAAGAACAAACTAAACGTGTAGTATAAAGGCTGTGTGGATATCACACTGCTTGTACACCACTGCAATATACAGAACAGTGCATGGGTTCATGGCAAGAGCCTAACAGTGTCTCCATTTTGGCATATGACGGCATCTCAAAGGGGTTATTAATGGAGATCCGGCCAGTGAAGACAACGTTAACCAATAGGACAGAGGCAGGTTGCATGGGAGAGAACAATGGCCGAGGACCATGCGAGAAAGAGGCAAAATGCGGCAGGCTGGAGCAGGGGAGGTGGTGTTCAATGGGACACAAGTGACGGAGCACTGATCATGATGAGTATTAGGAAACGGCCACGGGGGTGTTGCAGATCGGACAGAACACCAGCCAGTTCTGCGTCCATGCTGCCCAGAATTCGGGCTCCAGTCACCAAAACAGTGGTAGACACACAGAGTGAGGCTTTATTAGACCACGGGCACAATAGCAAAGCAGCACTAAATGAAGGACATGTATATGCAACCATCACCCCGAAACTGCTCTGTATAAACGGTGAAGCCCAATGCCATCATTTCTTTGGTAAAGCAAGGATCAGGAATACACTACTTACTGACATGTACTCCATTTTTAAAATATATCACGCCAATATCTTTCACCTCGTGGCGATAAACTCCACTAACCTACAAAGTTACCAAGGCCTTCCATGCAACCCAGGCGCATTTTTAGAACACCAGACATCCGTCAAAATGTGAAAGCACTAAGGCCTGCACCCCACTTGAAATTAAAAGCTTGTAACTACATCTTTATTTCAGAAATAACACCAGGTGATCACGGTCAATGTGAATCCTTTTCACAATAAGTGCCATGCTATGTATTTGGGAATCAATTGGAACTAGGGACTAACATACATACAACCCACATACTTACTGAAGTTGTTAGAGTGTGAAGAGCAGAACCAAGCATGAGGATGCTGAGACCTCTGCTTTAATTGGGGTCAACCCTAGTACATATCCGTTACACGTTCCAACACTATGCAGGAAAGAGATTTTCTCAAGTGGTGATTTCCTGAGCAGGAGACAGTTTTAGTTTCACATGCTGGTCACAAGCATATTTATATTTCAAGATGTCCCATTTCACTCCTAACATTACGCCTCAACTGCTTCAAGTAGAACTGATATCACAGGACACACCAGGGACCATTCAGGCACTTCACACGCCTCGGAGAATGTGAGGGGGTGCACAATGGGCAGCCGGAGAAGTCCTTCTGGACAAATTATCTTCAGTCTTAGTACTTAACCATATATCCTTATCTCCATGCAGCAGTTTTAAAAGGACAGCAGTGCCACCTGGCCAACCAATTCAAATGCAGCTGAGTACTCTGGCAAAGCCGCTGCGGAGATGCGCTCCTCGTCCAGCATTGAAAGAGCATTAGTCACTATCTGAAGTATGCTGCAGGCTGAGATCTGGTCAATATCACTTAGAAGAGGTTTCTGATTTTTACCCAAGGGACTATGTGCCAAAAGGCTCTGAAGTCAATGATTGTATATCCTTAAGGATTCTGCTTGGGCCCATGCGTCCTGCGGAGAACTCCAGCAAGTCTTCTCACCTTGTTCCAGAACTTCTAATTGCTCAGGCTGTTGCTGAATTCATTAGCAGAGCAGAGCTCAGCTCTTAACATGCAGTGATACTATCACAGACTCGTAAGAGTAGAATTACTCTTCCATATAAAGCCAAAGACTTTCAAAATGTTTCAAGCCTTTCATGGGTTTAGAACTCTGGTGCACATGATCACTTTGGTAGTATTCTGCAGCAGTGTCTTCACCTGACCAGCGACGTGAAACAGGATGCTTGAAAAACAAATCTGCTATGGGAGTGATTTGATTCTGGGTATCCGCCAACATGCCCATCAGAATCCAGGCTTACAGTGCATTATAAGCATAAGACCCATCACTGAACAGCTGTTGCCGATGAATTCTAGATTTAGAACCACAGACTTTAACACTGAAAAAAGAAGAAGCTACAGCAAACCCACACCATCAATGCAGAAGAAGCTCCATCATAAGAAAAAACTAGAGAGACAGACTCTGATTGTTCTCTGGCATTGATCTCCCATTGTGAGTACATTTTAGTTTCAAAGAAGTGTATTTTACTGTAGAAAAACAAACTCTCCTTTTCTTGGAGGAGTGTTCACATGCATCACTGCCGGGACGTTTTTCGAGCCATTAGGTGGACTCGATCTCTAATTTAGGAGTTTAGGGTACCTCGCTTTCTCTGCAAGATAATCCTGTATTTGTTTTGGATGTGAAGGGCTGATACTTCCTTCACCTCGTGGTCAGTTTTCTGACACTGGATATATTCGTCATGTCCAATGAAAATCCCCATCTTCATTGGGCTTATTGTTGACCATGCGTTACTGTCCGTAACCTTGAAGTATGGAGTGGATATTAAATACAACTAAACCGTCAGCCATTATGGAAAATAACATCTGCACTAAATAAGACATGAACATGCAAAAAAACGAGGTAAGAAAACACCTTGAAACAAATAAAAGAAACAACTAGGAATTCCCATTTCTTCAAAATGTAGGTGGAAGGAAGAGTCAAAGATCTGAGAAGGCCCTCAATGACGTTGAAATGTTTAGAGATCACCTTACACCGGCAGAAAAAAAGAACTAAACTGACCGCTAAGGCCTGCGGCTTAAATAGCTTTCATGAGGTCAACATCAAGTCATCTGTTGTCTTAATATAGAGATGCTAAAGGAAACTGAATATATTCAGCAATTTCTGCCCTTACATCAGAGAACAATAAGCCTATGTAAAGGAGTCGGTGGGACTTCGGCTAATTGCTCATGAACCTAAACAATGTCAGGAGGTTTACTATCATCTGGCGATGGTCTACGACTATGTGGCGAGCTTGCCTTTAGCAGCCAGTCGTCAAGGTAGAGGAAAAGTGATATACTTGCCCTCCGAAAAGTAGGCAGCAACCACTACCATTGCCTTTGTGAGCACTTGGAAGGGCGCTGGTGAGGCCAAAGGGAAGCGCAGCAGACTGAAAGTGCTCTTGGTCTACCTTTAATTGCAGGTAACGTCTGAGAGACTGCAGGATGGGTATATGAAAATATGTGCCCTGGAGGTCCAAGGACACCATTCAGTCCCCGAGACCTGAGCAGACAGAATCTAGGCCAGCATGACCATTTTGAATTCGCAAAAAGGTAAAAATACATCAGAGATCACCATCCTCCTTTGGCACAAGAAAATATTTAGGGTAACAGCCTCCTCTTTCTTTAGCAACTTTGAAGAGTAACACTCGCACCTCATATAACGGAATGGACAGCGCTCTTCTAAAATTCGCTCTGATGTAGGGAGAAGATCTGGCCATGCAAAAAGAAAGGGCCGAGCATAGCAGTGCAATAGGTCTTGCATTATTAACGTTTGAGCTATTGGTGTTGCATTATTTATCAATGCAAATAGCTCAAACTTTAATAATGCGAGACCTATTGCATTGCAAATGCTTGTTCAGAATGAAGCGACTGTTCCAGTCATGAAGGTCTTGCGCCTGCTCAGTCTATTTGCTTCCTGAAAACTGTTGGCCGACCATGCACGCTGGCATATGAGGGTCCTTCAGTGGTGCCTACGCCAGCAGTGGTTTCAAAACAACAGATCTCAAAGAGGTGGTCAGATTCTCCAGAGACTCTTCAGCAGAGCTGCTATGGTGTAGTGTTCCAGGCAGCCTTTCTCAAGGGAAGCAGTTCCAACTCCTTCCCCGGTGACCTCCTAACAAGTCTGTTTACAATGGACACTTGGAGAAGTTTGTTGTCTGATGTTTTTCTCGGACCATCCAACCCCTGAATGCACATTTATTAGTCATTCTCTAGTTTTGCTTTTCCTAGCACAGCAAGGCCTTGCTACGCCCACAGTTAAAGTTTACCTTTTGACCTTTTTACGTTTGCCTGATCAGTCATCCCTCTTCATATCACTAGTTGTGATGCATTTTTTTTCAGGTACTGATCTAAATGTTTACACCAACACAGTTTGTGATACTGCAGTAGCACTTTATTTTGGTACTCTTCGAATGTGCATTCCCTTCTAACCGATGCGCACTTGTTCTCTTAGCCTACTTAACATCATGAATGCATTCCTCATCGCCATAATTATTGTCAAGGCGAGTGAGTGAACTCTAGACATTGTCCTTGACTTCACCATACACATCTTTCTTCCCAGATAAATTAGTCCTCTAAACAATAGCAGCATTCCTGCCCAAGGTAGTCACGCCCTTCCACATAGGGCAATCTTATCACTTTCCTGGCTTTCTATGCACCACCTCATCCGTCCAAGAAAGAATTACTCCTCCACCTTGACCCTTATATGTAGACCTCACCAAGAACTACTGACATGATGAGCACCTTTATTACGCCTTCTCTGGGGTTAAGAAAGGTAAAGCAGTACAAAACCAGACCATCTTGCTATGGATTTTATTGTGCATGAAAATCTGCAGTGGCCTGGCCAAGAAACATGCCCTGGAAGCCTTCCAGGCTCACTCCACCACAGCAAAGGCTGCTACCACTGAAGTGACATACAGTGTGACTGTTGTGGAAATTCGACCGGCTGCAGCATGGGCATTCCTTCACACAATTACAAGGAACTACTGCCTTGACAGCCAGGTCCGGCGGGATGTGTTCTGTCCCTGAATTGTCTTGCAGGATTTCCCGCTCTGAGGCATTCCATAGACCAACCACAAGGGAAGGTGTACTGCTTTGATATCTAATCACAAGGCGAGGAATCTGCATTTAGAAGTCTATATAAGGAGAACAAGTTACTTACCTTCGGTAGCACTCTTTCTGATAGAGACTCTATCTAACCTATGATTCCTCACTCACCCTCCTCCATCTGTAGAATAACTTTCTATAGTCCATTAATAAGATGCCTATCTGATAATCTTTACACTGTCATATTCTGATTATAGTGACTCGTCATCTGTTGATGCTGGTGGGGATCAGGAAGAAACTGACATCAGCATGTGAAGGTGGCACAGGTATAGTGGCCCCAGACGTCATATTCGAGTTGTTAATGACCCAACGCATATCTGCACAATTCCTCCTCGCTGCACAAGGTAATTGCTATGAAACTGTCCAGATCCAGTTTGGCGCCTGGGAATATTCACCAGGTGAGAAATTTGCAATTAAAGGAGTTACTGAAGCTAAGTAATTTTTTCACCCAGACGTCCTCATTAAGTGACACCTGATGATTGCCCCATGACCTCTGACCTAGTGTTGTAGCCAGGAAGTGACAAAATACCAGGGAATGTAATCACAAAGGGAACAGAAAGCGACCCTGCTCAAAGAGACAGGCTGAGCTGCAAAACAGCCTGACATTTAAGCCTGAACAATGAGTATAAAAAGCTATTTTGGGCACTGTCTTCCTTCACTACTATGGGACTATTGTTGGCAGTATGTACCTTTCAATCTATCCCTGCCTGACTCTCCCCACCACAGGCTGAGTTGGGAAGTAAGATGGCTAAATGTATACGTTTATTTGTAATATGGGTTTGATGGTTCAGAGTTGGAAGGGGCTGTTAATGATGAGCCTGTTGGACTGCTAGAGAACACTGTTGATTATTTTACATTACCCAGGGAGGGATAAACATGGCAAGGAGGCACTAGGAGGGTGTCTGAACAAAGGCACCTTTTGTTCCCCTTGAATGATGACTATCTCAGAAGTCATTTGGGAACATAGGGTAGTCATGCACCAATGTAAGCCAATGCCATGGAATGTATGGACAATACAACAAAGCAACAGAGATCAGGCATTTTTTAGGTGCAGAGAGGCACATTTTGCTGCAGCGCATTCACCTGTCAGAAGATAAATGTCACGAGCTGCAAATGAGGTGGTGAGGCAAGGTGTACAGTGTGTGGGAGAGGAGCATTGATCTGAGTTAAAGGTTCAGTTTGAGAGCGAAAATCTCCAGATTGATAGAGAGATACATAGCAGTCATGAGGAGACTGGATGGTAAACCAATGCAATAGGTATGCAGACACTCTAGATGCATCCCCAGTCCTTGATAAAAACTGAATGTTCGAGGCATATGAGCTGCAGATTGTACACTTAGCAATAGATCGCCACCTGGTGTTGGGCTCGGATGATTGCAGGTTGTTGTCTTGGAAGACGTCTTTGTAGTCACGAGATAGGTGACTCCTCCCTTGGACTATACTGCGCATGGTCATTGACTCCATCGTCAGATTGTTTTATTCCGCCACTGGGTTCGGATGAAAGTTTTCCGCTCCGGCTAGAAAATACTTTTTCTGCAATTTCGAAGCGTGAAACTTTATATAAACTTTTTCGACATCGAATAGATTTTCGACATCACCAGCTGCATTCCGGTGCGTCAACGCGGTCCGTTGGGCCTATCGGCGCTGTACGCCTACGCCTCATGGACAGAACTCCATTCAAGAGATGCCCGGTATGTCGAGCAAAATTCCCTCATAGTGACCATCACGAGGTCTGCAACCGCTGTCTCTCGCCAGAACACGACGAGTCGACCTGCACAGCCTGTGCCTCCTTCCGATCGAAGAAGACCATTCGGGTTTGGAGGGCCCGTCGTCACGAGATGAGGAGATCAGCGCCAGCACCGGAGGCCATCTTTGAGGAGGAGATCGTCGGAGAGAACGTTTCTGGAGACGAAGATCCACTCGAAGATATCTCCGAGGACGAGGCTCCACTCGCCGCCGAGGAAGACTAGCCTGATCTCCAGATCATATCATTGGGAGAGGACTCGGACGACTCGATTCCGTCTCGGCAGCCGGTGAGTACCACTGCCCCTGCACAACATACACTACCCAAGCCAAAGGCAGCGGTCGGCACTCCGCCCATGGGACCCAGTCGAGACCGAAATTTACCCTCAGACGCCCCGCCTTCGGGCTCGGCTCCGAGGAAAAAGACTACGCCTTCCGGTGCCTCGGCGCCAAAAAAACACATGTGCCAATTCCACCTCCTCCATTGGCACCGAAACATCCTTCGGCACCGAAGCCAAAACGCCCTTCGGTGTCCAAAGACAAAGACCCTTCGGCACCCGAACCAAAAGACACATCGGTGCCGAAGCCAAGAACCGCACCGGACCCGAAAGCTTCAACTCTGAAAACTTCCGGTTCCAAGAATAAAGATGGGCAGCTAGATTCTGGCGCTGCAGGCCCAACGAAACCTGTTCCACGCCAAAATCTCCAATATCGGTACCAAAGACTCCAAAACCACCTTCGGCACCTAAAAAATTGCCACAGGACTTAATCACTCCTCCTAAGGCAAAGAGCACTAAGCAACCTCTATCGGCACTGAAAAAATCGACACCGAAGAAGATTATACAAGAGGAAGAACTATTTAGACCAGATCCAAAACAGAAAAAAGTCCATATTAATCAAAAAACTGGACATGTGGAAGCAATTCCTTATAAGAAAAGACCAGCAGACGCACCACTTCCACCTGTGGTTTCTGCCAAAAAGAAGGATTGTGCAACTTCTCCAATGCACCCTTCCTCTCCTTCACCTTCTTCCTCTCCTTTCCCTCCTTACATTGAACCTATAACTTCTCCTGTTCAATCTCCTGCATCATCACACCGCACTGACGAGGAGTATGACTTAGGTGGGGGGAATGACGTACCAGAGCCACATACATACCCTTTAAATGAGGATGTCAATCCAGAATATCCCAAGGATGACGATGCATATGGTTTTCCACCAAACAATGTGCCAGACATCCCGGATCCTCAGTACTACCCAACAAAACCTTCCCCTCCAGAGGATAGTATTGGGTTTAATCATCTACTAAACAGAGCTGCCCTTTACCATGGAGTTTCAATGCACTTTGATGCCATTGAGGAGGATTTCTTACTAGACACATTTGAGCAGTCACAAAGGTCTACTCAAATATTACCCATGATCAAAGGAGTCATTAAACATGCTCCAGACATTTTTAAAGATCCAGTACGATGTAGGGTGTTAAATCCCAGAATAGAAAAAAAGTATAGACCAGCACCAGTTGACCCAGTCTACATTAAGGGACATCTACCACTAGACTCTTTAGTAGTGTCTAATGCACGTAAAAGAGCCAACTCCCAGACTTCTGGTGACACCCCCCCGCCTGACAAAGAATCTAAAATTATTGATGCGTCAGGGAAACTGATTGCTGCGCAAGCAACAAACATATGGCGCATAGCAAACACACAAGCCCTACTTCCACGCTACGACAGGGCTCACTACGACCAACCAGAAAAACTAATGGAACACCTCCCAGATCAATACAAGGATCAGGCAGCAGAGCTCTTACAAGAAGGCAAATTAATATCTAATGCCTCAATTAAATGCGCACTAGATGTAGCTGACACAGCATCCAGAGCAGTTAATACTAGTGTTATTCTCAGACGTCATGCATGGTTACGCATTTCAGGCTTCAAACCAGAGGTACAGACTACCATCCTGAACCAGCCCTTCAATCAGAATCAGTTGTTCGGGCCGGAAGTAGACAACACACTAGAGAAGATGAAAAAAGACACTGACACAGTTAAGTCTATGGGTGCATTACAATCCACCCAGACTAGAGGTTCTTTTCACCGCTCCTTTTATAGAGGAGGCTCCAAGCAGACCAGCACAGATACCACATCATCTTTTAAGACACACACACAAACCTCCTCTAACAAAGGCTACTTTAGAGGAGGATACAGAGGCAACAACAATAAGGGAAGAGGTAGAGGTAATAACAACAACCGCTCCTCTTCCACTCCCAAACAGTGACTTCCGTCTGCCTCCCCTACAGCATTCCACTCCTGTGGGGGGCAGACTATCACAGTTCCTACCTGTCTGGAATTCCATCACAACAGACAGGTGGGTAAGACCGATTATCCAACATGGCTACTGCCTAGAACTCACAGCACCCCCCCCCCCCCAAACATACCACCCAGGAAGCGTCCAATGTCTGCAGAACACATAACTCTGCTTCACCAGGAAGTTCTAGCATTCCTACAAAAAGATGCTATTCAAGTAGTTCCTTTAGAGGAACAGGGAACAGGAGTTTACTCCCTGTACTAACTAATTCCCAAGAAGGACGGGACATTAAGACCAATTCTCGACCTCAGGCCCCTCAACCACTACATACAATCGGATCATGATCACTTTACAACAAGTACTCCCATTACTACAACAGGGAGACTTTCTTTCAACACTAGACCTAAAGGACGCCTATTTTCATGTTCCTATACATCCTGCGCACTGGAAGTATCTAAGGTTTGTCATACAAGGACAACACTATCAGTTCAAAGTCCTTCCATTTGGGGTCACAACAGCACCACAAGTGTTTACAAAGTGCTTAGCAGTAGTAGCAGCACATCTTAGAAGACAACAGATACATGTCTTCCCTTACCTCGACGACTGGCTCATAAAAGCAAGATCGTTCAACCAGTGTGTACAACACACAAAACAAACAATTCAAACATTGCACGACTTAGGGTTTACTATAAACTACACCAAGTCGCACCTAGAGCCTTCGCACGCTCATCAATATCTAGGAGCTACCATAGACACATCTGCAGCTCTAGGGTATCCCAGTCAAGCCAGGATTCAGAGCATTCAGAACTTAGTCTCCCTTTTTCAATGCCAGCACTCTCTCCAAGCCAGAGTGTTCATGAGACTAATAGGCATGATGGCATCTTGCATCTTCATAGTTCCTCGCGCAAGACTGCAAATGCGCCCACTACAAGAATGTCTAGCACAACAGTGGAATCAGGCTCCAGGTCCGCTCACAGACCTGGTGTTGGTAGACAGCCGTACTTATCCCTCTCTGCAATGGTGGAACACCAAAAACTTGACAAAGGGACGGCCGTTCCTAGACCCTGTTCCACAGGTAGTGCTCACCACAGATGCATCCCTCACAGGATGGGGAGCCCATCTCTTACACTATACCACACAAGGCCAATGGAACAACCAACAAAAACAGTTCCACATCAACCATTTGGAGTTGCTAGCAATCTTCCTAGCACTCAAAACTTTTCAAGTACAAGTACAAAACAAAGCTGTCCTAATCCGGACGGACAATATGACAGCAATGTATTATATACAAAACAGGGGGGACACACTCTCTGCAACTGTCCCAGCTTGCACAGAACATTTGGAGATGGGCCATCCCTCAAAACATACACCTGACCGTAGAACATCTTCCAGGAATTCACAATCAGATAGCAGATCTGTTGAGTCGTCAGTAACAACAGATTCACGAATGGGAGTTGCACCCACAAGTTCTCCAACCATTCTTCCAAATGTGGGGGCATCCACAGATAGACCTGTTTGCCACCCACGAAGATGCAAAATGCCCAACCTTCGCCGCCAGGTTTCCACACCCACGGTCGGAGGGAATGCGATATGGATGAACTGGTCAGGCAGATTTGTGTACGCTTTTCCGCCTCTCCCACTCATTCTACTAGTAGTACGCAAGCTCAGATAACAGTCTCTCAAACTAATACTAGTGGCCCCCACATGGGCACGTCAGCCGTGGTGCCGCAATCTGTAGCCAGATTATGGGGTATTTAAGCCAGTTCTGTTCCCCAGAGACGCACAATATATGCCATCTTGTCTCCAGGGGGACTTCCTGTTCTAGCACTTCTGACATTATCCGAACCACCTTCTTCCAGTAGTTCTGTATGATCGGGCAGACCCACAAAATATGAAAAAATATTCCCCTCTGAGTACACCCTCTCTGACATTCTGCAGTTAAAATGTGCCCTAGCTTAAACATAAGTGTGCTGGTATAATATGACTGGTGCAGTATCCTCAGCTGGACCAGTCTAAATCGTGCCCGGATTGCCACCTCTCTAGGAATCTGCATTGCCTCTGCCCAGTCATCATCCTCAAGCAATCCCACCTCGGTTTCCCATACCTCTCGCAGCTTTATTAGTAGGTCTGGTGAGTTGCTTAATATTTTGTTGTATTTACAGGACAGTGCCTTCTCCAGAATTGGGTCCAGCAATAACCTGTCTTCTATTGGACTATATTTGGGAATCTGATCCTCGTCTTTGAGGTGTCTGCCCAGTGCATGCTTCAATTGCAAATATCTGTAGTGCTCCGTGGATGCCAATCGGAAGTCTATCTGTAGTTCTGAAAATGACATCACTGCCTGCCGCCGCCTTACATCTCCTAGTTGCATAATATCTATTAGTTTCCATTTCGAGAAGCCCTGTAGTCGACCCACCTCCCAGAGCATTTCCCTAGTTCACAAAGGAGTCTGGTCCGTCAGTCGGCCAGCTCAGCCCAGGAACCGGTTAGCCTTGGCCCATACTGTCCGCACTGTCTGGGTATGCAGGGGCATTCCGGCCTGTTTCTCACAGCCATATAGTGCCCCTAGGTATCCGTCAGCCCCCATTGCCCAGTGATCAACCCTGTATGCCGGGTCATTCCCAGTCATTGATAACCATTAGGTGCGATGCCCAATAATACTTTTGAAGGTCAGGGATGGCTAGGCCCCCTTCATATACCCTCTTCTGCAGCTTGGCCAATGCTATCTGTGAGCCGTCCCCCATCACACAGTAACGTTTTCAACTCACTATCTATGTCTCTGAAGAATTTGTCTGGTATCTGACAGGGAGTGTTTTGTATGACATATAGTCTTCGGGGTAAAGACATCATCTTGAAGAGGACCGCTCGTCCCATCAAGGATATTGGTAATTTCCTCCAGTGGGCGACATCACTTCTCAAGCTGTCTAACTGTGGTTTTAGATTCCCCGCCAAAAATGCTACGTCTGTTCTTTCTATTTGTATGCCCACTTATCTAAAACTATCTTTAATCTGCAGCTTGGAATCGGCACCCAGTCGTGGTGGTGGCCCACTCGTTAGCATGTACCAGAAGGGACTTAACCCAATTGATTTGATATCCAGAGTATCCCTCAAAAAGTTTGAAGATCTGGATTAGCCGATTGAGGTAAACCGCGGTCTTGTTGCGTACAAGATGACATTGCCGGCATATAGCGATATTCTCTCTTCCCACTGAACTCCCCCACTGATACCTATTAATATTGGATCCCCTCTGACCCACGCTGCCAGTGGCTCGAGCGCTAGTGCAAATAAGATCTGCGATATAGGGCACCCCTGCCTTGTGTCCTTCTGTAAGGTGAAAGAGCGAGACACCGAGCCATTAACACGGACTCTGTCCAGAGGCGGCGTGTATAGTAATTTGATCCACAATAGGAACTGAGGAACGAAACCAAACCTCTTCAGGACTTCAAACAAGTGGTCCCATTCAACATTATCGAACGCCATGCAGGTGTCTAATGACAAGAGTGTTGCTTCCATCCCGGGGTTGGTCTTTACTAGGTGCATTACCCCATACAGGCGGCGTAGGTTAAGCTTGGTGCTTCTGCGGGGCATAAAGCCCGATTGGTCCGGATGGATCAGAGTCGTGATGGCACCAGAAGTCTATTAACCTAGACCTTGGCCAATATTTTAACTGTGATATCAGCCGATACGAACTGCACTGTTCTGATGGTTTACCAGACTTGGGGATAACTACAATTGTTGCAGTTCGCCAGTGTATCGGTAGACGTTTCCTGTCAGTTGCCTCATTAAACATAACTAAAATATACGGGCCACTATGGTAGCTGTACACTTAAATAGTTCCACTGGCAGCCCATTGGGCCCCGGTGCCTTCCCTGCTTGCAGATCTTTTATGGCAGCCACAAATTCTTCCTCCGTTATCTCCCTTTCAATAGAGTCCCTATCCTCCTCAGTCAGTGTTGGCAGGCGCATTTCCGCCAATAGTCCATAAAAATCTTGGGCCGTCCTAACTGGAGTTGACTCATAGAGCTCCTCATAGTAGTCAGCAAATACTTGTGCTATGTTTTCTCCGGCCGAGTGTGTGTTTCTGGAGCTGTCTTTTATTTCCACCACCCAATTTCTCTCTCTATCTAGTTTTTCTAACCATGCAATCATCCTATTGGCTTTATCCCCCAGGTAATATACTATTTTCTGTGTTGCCAGGGCCGCTGACCTTGCCGCAATATTCGCCATATCTTGCAGCGGTCGTATTCGGAGATCTAGTTTCTCCAGTATTAGGGGTGTCTTTCATAGATTCACATGCTTGAATATTCCCCGTCGTCGAAGTGGGAGCCCCACGGTACATAAAATAGCAGTAATATATGCATACATAAGTAAAATTATTATAATTATAAAATACATATATATATATATATATATATATATATATATATATATATATATATATATATATATATATATATATATATATATATATATATATATATATATATATATATATATATATATATATATATATATATATATATATATATATATATATATATATATATATATATATATATATATATATATATATATATATATATATATATATATATATATATATATATATATATATATATATATATATATATATATATATATATATATATATATATATATATATATATATATATATATATATATATATATATATATATATATATATATATATATATATATATATATATATATATATATATATATATATATATAAAAAATACAATAAACTCAAAAGTACCATAGAACTGAATAGGCCCATAGACAGCCTAAGGGAGAAACTCAACTTAGTAACATATCAGTGTCATTATGTTTTGCTCCATATTCCAGCCAATCAGGCTGCAGTTCCCTCTAGAACCTTCTCCTCAGAAGCCCAAGACCTCAGATTTTCTACCGCACGTCGTGTGAAGGGAGTCTCTGAGCTCTGCTCAGTTTTCCTCTTCAACTAGCTGTTATTTCTTCAAAAATGTCTTCAAATAAGAAATCTTTGTTTAAAGCCTGCCCTTCTTGTGGCAAACTGCGTCTTTTCCATGAGGATCCTCACAGTAAATGCCTCACAGTAAATGCATTTACTGTCTCTACCCAGACCACGAGGTTAAGAACTGTAAGTACTGTCGCACTTTTCCTCCCAAGACTATGAGGGATAGAGAGGCCCGTCTCCTTCTGTGGCTACAGAAGTTGAAGACTTCAGAGTCTGTGGTTTCTGATGTGGAAAGTTTTTCTTCAGGTGTTTCCAGATCCTCTCAGAAGCGTGGGTCTGAAATTGAGGTTCCATCTCCTTTTCTTAAGAAGAGTAGACTGTTGGAATCCTCCAGGATTGTTTCCCCACAGGATTTGCTTCAGGGCACGTCTACAGGACCTGGTTCTCTGACGTCTGCGCCCAAAGCCATGCCTTCCTCTAAAAAATCTGGCATAGGCTCGTCGACGGGCTCGTCGACGCGCCCGTCGACATCTTCAACGACGACGAAGTCTGTAACCTCTACGTCGACGATGACATGTTCTATGTCGTCCACGGCCGCGTCGACGACGATCACCTCGTCGACGGCAGCCCAGGAGACGAGACCCATTCCGTCGATTGTTAAGATCTCGTCGACGAGTGTCAAGTCAGTACCGTTGACGAAGAAATCATCGTCAACGCTTCTCTCGTCGACGCGAACACCGTCGTTAATGGTCTGTGATTAATGAGTTTATTAATGATTATTAATTAATAATTATTAATTAATGAGTCTGTGGATTAGGAAAGAAAGTTATTAAAAAAAACCAAATATTCGCCATATCTTTCAGCTCTCGTCTTCGGAGATCTAGTTTATGTGCCAGCTCCTTATCCTCTCTCCCGCCCACCAAATAAGTTGCCTCTATCTCTAG
Source organism: Lissotriton helveticus (assembly GCF_964261635.1). NCBI lineage: Eukaryota > Metazoa > Chordata > Amphibia > Caudata > Salamandridae > Lissotriton > Lissotriton helveticus. The sequence continues at coordinate 1,135,853,445 of NC_136063.1, forward strand.
TATTTTCGTCTTTAACCTGTCCCATCGCAATTTCCTCTCCTTGTTTTCTACACCTGCACAAGCTTGGATGTGTCCCCTCATCACTGGTTTAAACGCTTCCCAAAGAATACCATCCTCCTCCACTGACCCATCATTCTCCTGGAAGTACAGTTGCGCTCGTTCTTTTACCTTTTGGGCATTCTCTTTATTCTTAAAAAAGCAGGAATTTAGTCTGGGTGGCAAAGTATATTGACGGGTCGGTCCTCTCACCAATTCTTTCACCAGGGAATGATCTGATATACCCCGCAGCCCTATTCTTGCATTAGAGAACCATCCCTCCCCTCCTCAATGTGCCATTATATGATCCAATTGTGAGTAACTTCCATGTGAGGCTGAGTAGAAGGTATACTTCCGGGTGCCCGGATAATGCAACCTCCAGAGATCAATCAAGCCAAACACCTCAGTAAAAGCATGTAGTGGCTCCACCTCTCTGTCTCTTATTGCCGCAGTGTCTCGGTCCTGTCCAGAGTCCATAGCAGAGTTCATGTCGCCCTCCCCCCCAACACTAACAAGCCCGGAGGGAGGCCCACCAGCAGGTTTCTCAATGCCTCGAATGCCTCGGAGCGCGCCACTGGCGGGATGTAGCCGGAAATCAAGTTTATTGCCTGTCCCTCCCAGCTCCCTGCAAGAGTGTCAAATCTACCCAAGGGGGTCATACCACATGTTATCCACCACTAGCGGGATACCGGTCTTCACCAATATCCCAACTCCACGGGAGCCTGATGTGTAATCCGCATGCGCTATCAGTTTATAGCCATATCTGTCTGTGCTAGATACCTCTGTCCCTAAAGATGTGTCTCTTGAATCAGTACAAAACCCGGGGAGTGTTGATGCAAATATTGAAGCACAATACTACGCTTGATATGGTTTCCCAGTCCATTTACGTTCCCTAATAAAATACGTAGACTAGTGTTTCCGTGTGTGCCCGCCCGCCGCTGGGTATCTGAGCTGGACCCTGTATAACTACCCACTCCTGTGTAGCCATCCCTGCCGTGGTTGTCTCATCATGTAACACTCCAATTGTGTCAACCCGTGTTCATGCCCTCAAAGTATAAAATAGCTGACCTTACAACTAACAACCCCTACAAAACATAACTGTCCCCACCCTGTTCCAACCCCCCTCCCTGCTTCCCTGCTGGCGGGTACAACAACTCCCACCACCCCAACTCGCAGAGTGCCTGTCACCCTAAACAAAACCATCAATAGTGGGGTTGGTTGATGACGAACTCTTACGGCTCCCATCCCGGGTCCCCACACACTCCCCATCCCATAGCAACATAAGCGTTACCACTTTGACAGTTCCTTTATAGGAGGCCTCTCAGGCTGTGTGTCCATATTAACGTATATACTTTCCACCCCAATGCATTGTTCCCACCCCCATGTCCTTAACTTTACACTTGGCAGTTCGTCCTGTTGTAGCCGTCTTGAGCTCCGGACCCTTCATCCGTCCCTGTTCAAGTGTACCAATCAGTCCGATTCTTCTCCTGTCGGTCTGCGTCTTTCTCACCATTTTCCTTTTTGCGAGTTGGGGCCAACATTACGCTATCCTTCCAACCAGTCCATAGTTTCCTCTGCAGTTCCAAAGAACCACACGTTTCCATCCTCTTCAACTCTTAGTTTGGCCGAATACATCATGGAGTACTTGAGTCCTTTAGCAGGCAGTTCCTTTTTCACCGCATCAAAGGCGCGCCTTTGATTCTGAACGTTGAATGTAAAGTCCGGAAAGAATCTAATCACTGCGTTCTCATGCATCAGGTCGCCATGTTGACGTGCTGTTTGCAAGATGGCGTCCCTATCGCTGTAGTTAAGAATCCTAGCAATGATTGTCTGCAGTAAAGCTCCTGGCTTGGGTTTAGGGATGGTAGCTCTATATGCTCGTTCAATAGTAAAGTGAACGGATAGACGTTTCGGTTTGAGGTGTTTCAATATCAGATCCTCCAGGAGGAGGTCTTCTCTAGGCCCCTCCAGCACCCCCACCACGCGGATATTATTTCTTTGTGGCCGCCCTTCCTGGTCCTCCAGCCTGGCCGCCATCAGTTCTTGCTGCTTTATGAGAGCCTGGGCCCTCTCTTCCAGACTTTTCGTGCTGGTCTGCAGGTGCATCACCTGGTTTTCAGTGGCAGTGACTTTTTCAGATATTTTCCTAAAGTCTGTTTGCAGGAGATTAACGTTGAGCGTTACAGCATCTATTTTAGGGTCTATCGTCCCCTTAAGGTCCGCAATGGCCGCCATGATGGCACTCAGTGAGGGTTCTGCTTGCTTTCCAGGGGGATCCGCTTGAGATGCTGCCGCTTAGAGCGGCACAGTGTATTTGTCCATCTTGTTAGCTTGCGACTCCTCTTGACCCTTGGTCTTCACCTGGGTGGGCACATGGGCACAGTGGCGTTCTCACAGAAGTAGGGCTGTAGTGCTCCCGCCACTTATATCTTGTCTATTGGGCCTTTTCCTGCCCAAGCTTAATAGGTCCGGTTGTGGTCACCGAGAGCTCCCACTGCCGGCATACGTTGAATGGTTCACTGTTGCCACCACTGACTGCTAGTTTGAAGCAAACCCCCCCGGTTCGCACTTCCTGCTTATGAGGGTGTGCCCACTCACACCACAGTCAGGTGTTAGGTCCCGGTGCACTCTGTGCTGCCCCACCCTTCATTAGGTACACCGTGATGAGGGGCTTCACGCCAGCTGTTTGCAGTCTAAATGTCATACTCTCCCCGCTCCTCTCACCACAGCAATCACTACTTCCCCAGGGCTCGCAAACTATCCTTCACTGTGTGGCAGCGCCATTTCTTGTCACCATCTCCCACGAGGAGCACTCTCTTCGCCCCGGTCTCGTCTCTACTTCGGGCTAAGGGCCTTTTATCCATCCCCTCACTTGCCTGCTTAAAGGTCGAGGTCCCCAATCAATCAGGCCTCACCTAGAGTCTCCAGGCCTTATTACTCACTTGTTGTATCAAAGCACCTCACCTCCGCGGTTGGGCTGCCACGGGGCCTGGTCCACACTCAGTCGGGCCCCTCCCGGCTTCTCAGATTCTTATCAGGCTTTTTGTGCACCGCAGCACCTCACTTCCTCAATTTAGCTGTCTCGGGCCCCAGGACCACCAGTCCAGTCTGTACCTCCCGCTGCCAGCAATATCAAATGACCCGGAGGTGGATTGCGGCCTCCGCACTCGCAGTCAGCCGCATTCGCACCCCAGGGGCCATCTCAACCCACTGCACCTCTTCGCAAAGCACTCGCCTGCTGTTCCGCATGGAGACTTGGTCCCACCGCTGTGCGCGCAAGCGTTCTTCTTGCTGTGCCGATCAGGGGTGTTGCTCGGGCCCACAATCGTACGGCCGGCGCTGCTGTGTCACTCTGGCCAGCGACTCCCCAGGCAGCTGTAGTCCGATCTATCCTCGGACCGCTTGTGGTTATTGTATTTCACCTGCCAATTCCACTGATTTAGTTGCTTTTTGCCAGCTGGAATGGGCGGATTTATTGGGTTTTAGGGACCTCCTTCAACACGCCACCATTTCCCTCAGCTTCCGATTCCTTAACTTTTGAATTCTCCTGAGGCATCAGATTGGACCTGGAAATTTTTCAGAAGTACGTCTGCACACTGAGGGATGGCATAATATGACTCCATGTTGACGTCAACTCCGGTTGTGATGTCAGTGGAGTTATTATATCACCTCTGGCTCGCAGGCGTCAGTTTCTTCTTTTCTGCAGTGTAACGCGGTTCTTAGGAAGTTGTTCTTCTGGCTGTTTTCTGGCCTACTTCAACAGTTTTTGTTGGTTGTAAAAAGTGTGCTTTTCTCATGTCTTCAGCCCTTAAGCCTTGTGGATCTTGTACACAACCAATGTCGGCTACAGACTTGCATTCTGTTTGTATGTGATGTTTGGGAGAACACCACAACTCCGTAGATTGCAGTTTCTGCCAGAAGCTGAAGACGCTCAAAGAACGCCGTATGAAACTCCTGGCGACGCTGCTATCTGAAAGAAACAGGTTAGACTATTAGATTCCTTACCTTGGAATATCCCCAGGTGTCAGACTGGATCCGGAAATGTTTTGCGTAGCAGTACCCATGCGCTTCAGTAGGCGTCGTCTGCGGCTCCGCGTCCGTCGTTGGCGCCGGAATGACGTCGCCGGAGTACTTAGACGCCGTCCTCGCGTGCCGACGTCAGTTCTTCTTTTTTCCACGCCAACAAGCGCCGATCCGGAACAAGTTGTACCCTAGTCAATTTTTTACTAACTTTTTCGATCCTTTTTGATCATCCTTCGAAGTCTCTCGACTCCAACGGTGCCGGTAGGGATGCCCAGTTTCAAGCGCTGCGTCGATTGCAGTCGACTGATGTCTGTTACAGACCCCCATTGCCGCTGCCTTCACTGTCTGGGCCCCGACCACGACGACAAGTCCTGCTCCGACTGCCGGGCCCTGACGGCTCCACGTCCGTCGTTGGAGTCGTGGGCACCGTGATGACCTAGTCGGAGTACTTAGGCGCCGCCTCCGCGTGCTGACGTCAGTTCTTATTTTTTCAGCGCCCGCAAAGCGCAGATCTGGAAAAAGGTGTACCATAGTCAATATTTGACTAACCTTTTACGATCCTTTTTGATCTATTTTCGAAGTCTCTCGACTCCGACGGTGCCGGTAGGGATGCCCGGGTTCAAGCCCTGCGCCGACTGCAACCGACTGATGCCGGTTACCAACCCCCTTCGCCAGTGCCTGCACCGTCTAGGCCCGGACCACGACGACAATCCTGCTCCGACTGCCGGGCCCTGACGTCTAAAGCTAGACGGGAGCGTTCCCGTAAGTGACTCTAGCTTCGGCAGTCCGCCCCGCACCGCTCGAGGTCCCGGTCCGAAAGGAGGTCGAGGGACCGGTCGCGGGGCCAGAGTCAACGCAGTTCCGGGAGTCGTCTTCGGTCTTCGGGCTCGAAGTCCTCAGGTAAGAGGCACAAAAAGTCGAAGAGGCACCATCGCTCTTCTGACTCCCCCCCGACGCTCGCGCGATGCGGCCGGGGGTTCAAGCGACACCGCCCACGCGGCTCCACCGGAGCCGCAGGTGTCGCGGCCTGCTCCATACCCGCCAGTCCCTGGGCAGAACGCGACGCCGGGGGAGATTGACGACTTCCTCATGGCCATGAGGTCACTTGCTCCTCCGGCAGGTTCCGCGGCGCCTTTGGGCCAAGTGGTCCCTACTGGGTCCCCACGTTGGCCGGGTGCTTCGGCCCCGGCGCCGTCGGTGACTTCGGTCCAGACGCCGCAGGACCCCACTGGATCCGGTTCCGGATCCGGGTTGCCGCCCGGTCGACCTCACGACCTTGCAGGCGCCGGCCCCAAGGGTGTCTCCCCCGGCGCCGTCCCAGGACGACGCCGTCCCTGGTCCTGCCCTCGATTCTGGTCAGAGTGGCGCCGCTCTCGATGCCGATGGGAGATTTTTACTTCTACGACCCGGCCCCATCCTTTGAGCCTGAGTACCAGGTGATGGATGACGAGGGTGATTGGGAGGGGTCTGAGGACCCTCTGGCACGTGAGTGTCAGTCTTCTGCGGACTGGACAGGAGAGCTTGGGGATGCCAGATGTCTGGACTCTTCGCCCGACACTGGTTTTGTCTCCCCTCCTAGCGTGGCTACGGAGGAGGGGGCTGCCTATAGCGTGGTGCTGAAGAGGGCAGCCAAGGCCCTTGGGCCTTGAGCTCCCCGTCGCGGCCGTGAGGACTAACCTCCTCACTGAGGTCCTTAAAACGCAGTGAAGCTCGGCCGAGCCTCTGCTGCCGTTTAATGAGGCCTTATCAGACGTTCTTCTGGGCCCTTGGTCCAAGCCCACTACAGGTCAGCCTGTGGATAGGAACGTGGCCAGGCGCCACCGCCCGGCTCCGGGCGACCCTTGCTTTCTGTCTACCCACCCCACCACCGAGAGCCTGGTCATCCAGGCCTCTAATTCCCAGATCGCATTCCCGTCGGCTCCCCCCGACCGGGAATCCAAGAGGTACGAGCAATACGGAAAGAAAGTATTCTCCTCCCTGAGTTTACGATTGCGATCAGTCAACACCGCATGCCTCTTGGGCCGCTACACCCACTCTCTGTGGGATACGGTCGCGGACGTGCTGCCAGAATGCCCGGTGGAGGTCCGGGCTAAACTCGGCCAAGCCCTTGTGGAGGGTCGAGATGTGGCGCGTTATTCCATCCGGTGTGGTCTGGACACTACTGACTCACTGGGCAGAGCGATGGCAACGACGGTTGCGATTTGTCGCCACGCTTGGTTGAGGTCTGCCTATTTCTCTGTTGATGTCCAAAACACACTTATGGACATGCCGTTCGATAGCCGTCGCCTCTTCGGCGACAAAGCAGACCATGCGCTCGAGCGCTTTAAGGACTCCAGGGCTACAGCCAAGTCCTTGGGCCTCTTGGCCCCACGCCAGCAATCGGCTGCTTTTCGCCCCTTTCGTGGCCAAGGAAGGGGCGCCCCCACACGTTCTGCCAGCCACGGGTCGCAAACTACCATTCAGCGCGGCGGCAGACATGAAAACCGCCGTGGTGGCGGTCGGGGACTACGGCAAGGCCAGTCCACACCAGCCCCTGCAGCATCCGCCTCAAAACCTTCCTAGTCCGAGTTTTCAGGCCCATGTGACGCCGGTGGGGGGCAGGGTTCGCCATCACCACCTCCACTGGCGCACTGTCACATCGGACAAGTGGGTGCTGCAAATCGTCCGAAGGGGCTACTCCTTCCCCTTCGAGGCAACCCCTCCATCCATGCCACCACAGTGCCACCGCGTGTCGGGAGATCACTTGCAACTTCTGCAAGAGGAAGTTACAGCCCTCTTGGCCAAGGGGGCCATCGAACGCGTTCCTGGGCCAGAAGTAGGGTGTGGTTGTTACTCCCACTACTTTCTGGTCCCCAAGAAGGGCAAAGGGGTCTATGCCCTATCTTGGATCTAAGGAACGTCAACGGCTTCCTACGGAAGGAGAAGTTCAAGATGCTGACACTGGCTCAGGTCTTAGCTGCCCTGGACCCAGGAGACTGGATGGTAGCGTTGGACTTGCAGGACGCTTATTTTCATATCCCCGTCCTGCCGGCCCACCGGCGCTACCTGCGGTTCACGGTAGGCCACGAGCACTTTGTTTACCGTGCTCCCCTTCGGCCTTACCAGCGCCCCACGGGTGTTCACGAAAGTGATGGCGGTGGTCTTAGCTCATCTGCGCAGGTTAGGGGATTCAGTCTTTCCCTACCTAGACGACTGGATGTTGAAGGCGGGCTTGCCCCAGACAGATGTCAGCCATCTCCAGACTACGGCCGACCTCCTGCACCTGCTGGGGTTCTCCATCAATGTGCCAAAGTCACACCTGTGCCCCTCTCAGAAGCTCCACTTCATCGGTGCGGTTCTGGACTCTGCGCAGTTTCGGGTTTATCCTCCCGAGCAGTGGGTTCGGGATATTCAGGCTTTGATTCCGATCTTTCAGTCTTTATCCCAAGTCTCGGTCAGGTTGACGCTGCGGCTTCTGGGGCTGATGGCCTCCTGCATCCTTCTGCTGCATCTCGCCAGGTGGCGGATGCGGGCACTGCAGTGGGACCTAAAGTTTCAGTGGGCCCAACATCAGGGCAACTTGTCCCACCATGTCTTGAACTCGGAGGGCACTGCAAGACAGTTGCAGTGATGGCTCACGGACCGCGATTGGGTCAGCGGCAGATCCCTCTCCCTACCCCAACCGGAGCACGTAGTTGTGATGGACGCGTCCCTCCAGGGCTGGGGGCGCCACATGGGAGAAGCAGAGATCATAGGCCTCTGGTCTCCGGTGGAGTCCCGGCTCCACATCAACCTTCTGGAGCTGCGGGCGATCCGGCTTGCACTGAAGGCATTCCTCCCCTCTGTCCGTGGGAGGGTAGTGCAGGTGTTCACGGACAACACCACCGCCATGTGGTACTGCAACAAACAGGGCGGAGTGGGGTCGTGGACCCTTTGCCAGGAGGCTCTGTGCCTCTGTCAGTGGCTGGAACATCAGGGTGTGACCCTGGTGGTTCAACACCTGGCAGGTTCCCTGAACACCAGGGCGGACGAACTCAGCCATCGGCGCATGATGGATCACGATTGGCGTCTGAACTCGGAAGTGGCGCAAGGTCTCTTACAGCAGTGAGGAGAGCCTTGGTTAGATCTATTCGCAACAGAAGAGAACGCGCAATGTCATCAGTTCTGCGCGTTGGAATTTCCAAGGCGGCACTCGCTCGGAGATGCTTTTCGTCGCGAGTGGAGTTGCGGTCTGTTGTACGCCTTTCCGCCTATTCCACTTCTGCCCAGAGTGCTGAAAAAGATCAAGCGCGACCAGGCCCAAGTCATCCTTGTTGCACCGAACTGGGCACGAAGATACTGGTATCCCGAGCTACTCAGCATGTCAGTCGATCCCTCGATTCGTCTGCCTCTTTGGGAGGACCTTCTGTCGCAGCAGCAGGGGACGGTCCTCCACCCGAACCTGTCCAGTCTCGACCTCCATGCTTGGAGATTGAGCAGCGACAGTTTAGGCCATTTGTCTTGCCTCATGAAGTCTGTGACGTAATTCTGGCAGCCAGGCGTCCCTCCACAAAATCGGTATACGTCTGCAGGTGGAACAAATTTGTGGCATGGTGCACAGCAAAGCCTGTGGATCCCCTTTCTGCCCCTCTTTCAGAGGTTCTCCTCTTCCTTCTTTTTCTTGCCCAGCAGGGCTCTGCTCTGGGCACTATCAAGGGCTACCTTTCTGCCCTTTCCGCCTTCTTGAGGCTACCTGATCAGCCTTCTTTGTTCAAGTCCCCAATTGTTAACAGATTTTTGAAGGGCATCACTCATATGTTCCCCCCTGTTCCTTTCGTGATGCCCCAGTGGGACTTGAATCTGGTTTTGACTTACCTGATGTGCGCTCCCTTTGAGCCACTTCATAACTGTCCTCATCGCCTTCTTACTCTGAAGACTGCTTTCCTGGTTGCCATCACCTCTGCCAGGAGAGTGAGTGAGCTCCTGGGCCTTTCCTCTAAACCTCCTTTCCTTTCTGTCCATCCGGACAAGGTTGTGTTGCGGACAAGACCCTCTTTCCTGCGCAAGGTAGTCACAGCCTTCCACATCGGGCAGTCCATCTCCTTGCCCACCTTCTTTCCGCCTCCGCATCCCTCGGAAGAGGAAGAGAGGCTCCACCGTCTGGACCCAAAACGTGCGCTCTCTTTCTATCTGGATCGCACACGCCAGTTCCGGGTGGCTGACCAACTCTTTGTTGGTTACGTGGGCGCTAAGAAAGGACGGGCGGTGCACAAACGGATCATCTCTCGTGGGTCGTGTTGTGCATCAAGGTATGCTACTCTTTGGCTAAAAAGGAGCCTCCTGTTGGGCTGAGGGCCCATTCCACTCGGGCCACGGCGACTACTACTGCCCTGAGCCGGGGAGTCCCCTTGCAGGACATTTGTCAGGCAGCTACGTGGGCCTCGCTGCACACGTTCGCAAGACACTACTGCCTGGACAGCCAAGTCCGGAGGGATGGCTTCTTTGGCCGTTCCGTCCTCCAGGACTTTCTGGTGTCATTATTGGTTCGCAGACCCACCACCGGGGTTGGTATTGCTGGGGTATCTATTCTAAGGTAAGGAATCTAATACTAACCTGTTTCTTTCAGATGCACAAGTTACTTACCTTCGGTAACGATATATCTGTAAGAAACAGTAGTTAGTATTAGATTCCTTACGGCCCCACCCATCCTCCCCGTTCTGTGAATCGATATCTAGGGTTAAGGTCATCCCCTTTCAGGGCCCTAGTTTCATGGCACCAGTGTTGGTTTTTATCATGGCTCTGCGTTTCTGGCGCGGAAAAGCTGTGTATAAGAACTGACGTCAGCACGCGGAGGCGGCGTCTAAGTACTCCGACGATGTCATCACAGCGCCGACGATGGACGTGGTGTAGTGTAGTTCCTATCTTCCCAATAGGCTCTGCGCATTGGAATAATACCTACAGCAGTAAAGGCCTAGGCCAGACGTTAACTAGGTCTACTACTGTCGATACTAGACTTAAGTTTTGGGTTTGCCAGCGTAGCTCAGAGTTCGCTAGAAACTTTCTCAAATGTTCAAGGAGGAATTAACTTCCCTGATTAGACAAGAAGGGATTTAGTTTCTGACAACCATAGAACATGACAACTTTGCTCTCCCCTAATCAAGAGTCAATCTCGAGAGTCGTGTGAACAAAAGGCAAATTATTTTACTCAGTCAGTACGTGCATTCTTAGTCTCATCAGAATGTAGAGAAAAGGAAGAGACGGGCGTGTTCAATAAAAAGGTGTTATTTATTGATCAGTCTCTTTTCTCATACAAGAGAAATGGATCGATATTATTGCAATACTTATAGATAAGTAAAGTGCATACATTAAAAGCAATAGTATAAAGTAATACTGTAAAAACATTGATATGGTTTCTAAGCCATATGATGTTTAAAATGAATAAAATATATTTACATACACATATACATTTGACTAAACGTACTCAACTGGTGTTTCTAAATACGCCTACCCCGTGTACCTGACCTAAGCCTAATACGTGGGCGGGAATAGAAAGTTACAGTTTAAGTTAAGTTTGTTTTTGCCAAGTGAATAACTAAAGAATTCTCTGTGAGGGGTGATTCAGTTCTGTACCTGGAAGTTAGGATGAATGAGGAATGGTATCTCTCTCTCTGGTCTCGATATTCCAGGCTGCCTGCGAGGGCTGCCCAGAAACGCCGGTGCTGGATTCTCGGCAGGAGAAAGCAGCGCGTCTCTCAGCGCGTCAGGAAGGCGGGGCTGCTGCCAGCGGGGTCTGCTCTGCTCTCGGCTTCGGCAAGTATGGCTGCTCCGTCTCGTCACCACGCGTGTGTTTGCATATGGCAAGATCGGTAATATTTATACCTTTAAGGTGCCGAGATTGACGTAAGGATGGACATAGATACGTCAATAAAGATGTCATACGATTTGCTCGTTAGCACATTCTTTTACTAAAGTTCTCGGTGAAATCAAAACAATGGTATCTGCATCATGGGGAATTTCTGCCTCATGGGCTGACTGCTAGTTAACTTGTTGGTTTGTTTAACTAGAATAGGGTCAGGAATAGGGGGATCGATTCAGAACCAATAGGAATACATGACAGTGGAGCCGCGGACGACGCCTACCGACGCGCATGGGTACTGCTACGCAAAAAATTTCTGGATCCAGTCTGACGCCTGGGGATATTCTAAGGTAAGGAATCTAATACTAACTACTGTTTCTTACAGATATATCGTTACCAAAGGTAAGTAACTTGTGCTTCACGGTCTTCAGAGACTTCACGTCGACCTCGATCTTCTTCTTCTTCTCAGACCGTTCCAGGAGCCAGAGCTGCTCACCTGGGCGCCGTTCTCCATCAGCATCCCAAGGTAAAAGCAGGCGTTTGAAGTCATGGCACTCCTGACTTTGCTGTGTCTCCCACGACTCCTCCCACTCACCAGTTGAGGAGGCTGTACACGGCTCTTCCCCACGTCTCCCCGTCTTTCTGGAAGCCGGGGCATTGATGGCCCAAATAAGAGAATACTACAATTATCTACATCTCATCTTTGGGCCTCACTCTCCCCTGGAGTACTGTTGGGTCCCATGGAGGTGAGAGGGGCATTGGATTCGCCCTCGGTGTTGGTTGGGCCATCTAAGTCGTTAGGTCCGCGCCAGTCAGCATCAGTCGACATTGGTGGCGTCGATCGAAGCCATTTGCCGTCCTCCTCTCGGCTTCGAGTCTTTGACTTCTCGTCGTCATTCTAAGTCGATGTCGATGGAGCCAACTAAAGGGAATGTTGTTTTTACGCTGCCCCCTCATGGTAGGACTTCTGGAAGTAATCCTGTAGTAGGTGATACGGAGGAGTCTAGGCTATTACATCCTATTACTGACACTTTTCAACCTCTTGTAGAGTAGAGGAGAGTTGGCCTTCTGCACTTTGTGAGGCTACTGGGCTGTAGTCTCTCCGAGCCGCAAGACTACTTTCTCCTCTTAGTCTTGCTGCTGAGGTGAGTTCCTCTTTTGCAGATATGTTAAAGAGAGTGGCTATGGTTTTTGTATTATCTCTTCCTACGGTGGAGAAGTCCACTGATCCCCTGATTGATGACCTTTATCAGGGTCAGGCAGGGGAGGAGCCTGTTCTCCCATATAGTAAGGCATTGTATGATATATTGTTGGGTACTTGGGATAAGCCTGATGCGGGGGTCTCTGGATTGTGCTGTATCTCGCAGGCACTTGCCTGTTCCTGGAGATCCAGCTTGTCTCCTCCAGCATTCTACCTCTTGTGGTTTGGTAGTTAAGGTGCCTTCAGCCTCACAAGATTTGGATTCTCCATTGAATGTAGAATCTAGGAGGCAAGATTCCTGTGGCAGACATATTTTGTCATCAACTTGTTTTGCCTTAAGGTCCACTAACACGTCTTGTGTTATTGGGTGTTTTTCTCACGCTTTGTGGGGTATCTTGCATGCCCTGTTACCCTTGTTTCCAGTTGGACTCTGTTGTAATATAGAACAGTTGATTCGGGATGGCCAACAGGCAGCTAAGCTGATTATTAGATGTGACATGGATACCACTGATTCAGTGGGTCGAGGCATGGCATCTTCTGTGGGGCTACATCAGGCTTTTCAGAAGCAGTCCAAGTGATATGCCCTTTGATAGCATCCATCTTTTTGGTGCCCAGGCAAACTTGGCTTTGGGGCTTTTCCGTGATAGAAGAAGTGAGAGAGAGTCCTAATTTCTCTATTTCTGATTATATACTTATTGATTTTTCCCCTATACTAGGGTTGTATGGGAGGTATGTACCTTTTGTTTCTTACACAACTGGCCATGTTATGGCAGTGCCATGGTGGTGTAAGTTCCGCCTGTTGGTGACACCTGATGTGGTATTATTGTTTAAATTGTGTCTTTGACAGGCTATATGGTACACGGATAGCTATTGCCTGGGCTTATTCCTTCCCTTATTTTCTCTGATGAGGGGCTTAATGCTAAATAGGTCCTTTACATGTGATGTTTCTTCCAGCTAGGAAGTTCATCTTTGTCTCATGTCTCTTTGGAGCAGTTCGGTAGTCTGGTATGCATTACTTTGGACTTTTAGTATCTCTTATAGGACATAGTGCTTATGCCTTATGGAAGGCTCTTTATACAGAGAGTATGCTTGTTTGCAACTACTCTGAAATTTCATCTTCAGTGCAATTTTGGGCCTTGTTTGACCAAGATTTCCACTAGAAAATTCTTTTTTGATCGGTCCTTCATTTGATTACAGGTCCTATTTGCTAGTTTGGCATGTTGCATTTTTCTTTGAATTCGGGTGGTGCACAAATTGCTTTAATGTTAGGTGATATTTGCAAAGGTTATAATACCCTTTGAGGGGGTTATGCCAACGTTACCATGTTGTATTTTCCTTGCCAGAATCCCACATTTACATTTGCCAGCGCATGGGGTTTTGCCCCTTGAGATGTATTTCTCTTTCTTGGAGACGTTACGTATGGCAGGCTCAAGGGCTCTATTTTGTATTTTTTTAAATAATTGTTACTAATGCTTACCTCTATTAAGGAGGTTCTATGGCCTCCTTTCATTCTTGGAATGGTTGTTCCGCGATTACTGCTTGTTATGTTATTTTTAATGCAGTGTCAGAATATGTTTTGACCCTAGTGGTTAGCTTTTACGTTCATGTCCAGCATTTTCTGGGAGGATTTCTTCCGTTCTTAAAGAGAATGTCTCCTTTATGTTTCTTCTCTTCCTTAAGAACATCCAGAGTCCCTTCCGTATCCTTTTCCTGTCAGGAGTTTGGATGTCCTCTCCCTTCTTGGTGACATTTCCTCTCTTTAATCAGCTATTGCTCTTTTTGTGACTTGCAGTCCTTTTAGGGTTCAGATCTATATTTATGTATGTCAGCCTTAGACTGATTTATGGTAGATTTCAGTTATGTCTAGTATACCTTGCGGTCAAATATTCCAGCTGGTTCTCTCTTTTTTGGGATTTCCATGGGCTGGGTTGTACTTAATTTTGACCTGTTGGATCAAATGTGATGTAACTGTTTGCTCTGGCAAGGTTTAATTTTCCTTTGTTTTCTTTTCATCTGATGATGGTAACAGCTTCTCAGGATACTTTTGGGCAGTTGGCATCATCTTAATGCTAATTACCCGAGGTGTGATCTTCCTTTCATTTGTTCTATTTCATTTTTCTATACTGTTGGTATCGTGGACTGGTTTTTCAGTTCCATTTTATCTATAAGGTATAGGTTGTACGCACAGTTGTAATGTATCTGTGTTGTGAATATTTAGATGTAGCTTTGCTATGTACAATAAGACAGGATATGTATTATATTTGTTTGCAAAATCTTGCTTTGGGTTGCAGTTTGCTTCTCTCTTCTCTGTAGTTTTATCTGTGACTGTAGGCCCTATCCGGTAGATTGGGGGGGGGGGGGGGGGGGAGGGGAGGGGGGGGGGGGGGGGGGGGGTGTGTGTGTGTGTGTGTGTGTGTGTGTGTGTGTGTGTGTGTGTGTGTGTGTGTGTGTGTGTGTGTGTGTGTGTGTGTGTGTGTGTGTGTGTGTGTGTGTGTGTGTGTGTGTGTGTGTGTGTGTGTGTGTGTGTGTGTGTGTGTGTGTGTGTGTGTGTGTGTGTGTGTGTGTGTGTGTGTGTGTGTGTGTGTGTGTGTATTCACTGAATAAACCATCGGTTACAGGGACGTTATAGTTAGTTGGACATTTCACTCATACAGAACGATAGAAATTCCCATTTTATAGTTAGTTCAGCCAACTATAACTTGCGCCCCCGCAATGCACTGCTGATGACGTCCCATATTACTTCATTCATGACATGGTCAGTGACATCACTGATGACATCTCAATTGACATCACTGATAGCATCCATGTGACAATCTGATGCACCTCATCAGACTCCTATATAAGACTTGATATACCCACTGTAAAATACAGACTATAATTTTCGAAACCATGAACATACGCTATGCTATGCTAAGGACATTTATAATGCGCACAGCTGCTCCAGCAAAGGAGCGTCCCGGCGCAAAACAAGATAGAGCACAGCAGCACTAAAAGCAAAACCGCAGGGGGGATAACTGGAGGGAGAAAAATTTAAAACAGAAGAGTTTTTATGGCTTTACGAAACAACATAAGGTCCTCCAGCAGGCGGACCTCAACCGGTAAAGAGTTCCAGATGGCCGCAGCCCTCACTCGAAAAGAACGACCCCCGGCCCGGCAAAGTTTGAACCGGGGAACCACGGCGAGAGCCTGGCCGGCGGATCTGAGAGAACGTAACGGGACATAGGAAAACAAAAGGTTGGTGAGAATCTGGGGGGCGGAGCCTTTCAAGATTTTAAAGGCCAGGCATAACACCTTAAAGTGAATTCTCATCTTGACCGGCAGCCAATGCAAGGAGCGTAGAGTGTTAGAGACGGGGCAAAACCTGGGCAAGCCAACTATCGCTCTGGCTGCAGCATTTTGGACGCGCTGCAGGCGGGTGATATCAGCCTGATTGGCCCAGACCAGGAGGGAACTGGCATAGTCAAGCCGGGACAACACCGTCGCCTGAATCACCAGCTGCCTGGTCGGGGCATATACCAGTTAGTACATATCCGCTGACTAATTCATATGTCTATACACACATCAATTCATTCACACATACAGTCACTCATACATACAGTCAGCTATCAATACAACATTATCATATCCACTCACACATCTGTACAGACACTCAGACACCGACTCTCATTCATAGTTATTCACACACCTAGTCAGTAATGGAAATAATGAATCACACTTTTATTTACTCACCTGTATATTTATACACATACCATTTCACTTATTTAAACATATGCTAACACATACTTTCACTCTAATACAATAACTAATACAAGCACACACTGGTCCATACAGGCACTCTCACAATCACTCACTCTCACATATAGTCATTTATACAGTCCAACACTCAAATATACTGCCTTTGACATATGCAGTTACTCACACATGTACCACTGAGGCATCCATTCACTCACCAAGACATCCATACACAAACTCTCCCAGCCATACAGCCATGCACAGATACATACTTGAACACATATACGCAGTGAATTATCCATTCACACATTTATGCACTGAGTCACAGCCCCCACCCACGCACACAGACACTCAGGCACCCATACAGAAACTCAGACAAGCAATCAATAGCCCATATAGATCCTCATTTAGCTGCTAACCAAACCATGGAACCACTTACACACCATCTGACAACCTAAACTGTGTGAATGTCTGTATCAATCGCTAACACATGAATTAAGTAAGACACAATTAATCACTCACTTATACAGTCAGTCACACATACTGAATCATGCATCCTGACTCTTATACCCTCATTCATTTTTCAATACACCTTGGTATATATATATATATATATATATAACATATTTACATTTTAAAGAAACACAGTCACTGGATGATGTCATCAGTGATGTCACTGACCATGTCATGATGTAATATGTGACGACAGCGGTGCATTGCAGGGACGCGAGTTATAGTTAGCTGAACTAACTATAACATGGGAATTTCTATCGTTTTGTATGAGTGAAATGTCCAACTAACTATAACGTCTATAAAACCTATGTTTTTTTCAGTGAATTTCAAAGGTTTTTTAAATGTTAATTTCATGTTTTAATATTTATCAAACCTATAATTTTTCGAATTTTCTTTACAATATTTTGCAAATCTATTATCCTTTCCTTAACTTTAAAATTGTCATATTTTATATCTTCCCCAAAAAATATGTATATCATTTTTTCTTTTTATTTGAGAAAACTAAAGTCTTGTACCGGTAGTCTAGCAAGCTGTATCAGCACGCAAATCCTATCCACCATATTGAAATGATGCACATTTCGTATCCGACGGGTTCATGGCACCGCGTCCCGCGTAACAACATATACGTATACGGTCGCGCCAGCTGCTAGTTTGGTATGCGATGGGTACGCAGTACTAAGCCGCGCATTTCGTCATGTACGTATGGGGTCGTGCCCGCTGCTCATTGCATATTCGACTAGTGCACGCTGCCAGACTCTCTCTTACGTCATAGACGTATGGTGTCGCGCCGGGTACGCCATTCCCTAATTTTTTTTATGTCTCAAAAGTGTATGTAAATAACTTTAAAGTGTACATGAGACCAAGCGATAATCTAAAATATTTTAAACATTTATATATTTCTGACTGCAATAAAGTCATAGTAAATATATTGTCTCCAAATCGTGTCGGTGCGGTCTCCTTGCATGCTGAGTGCACGATTGTCATGTGACCTTAAAAAAAAGCATTTCATTAGTTTATAACATTTCCCATTGTAGCAGTTGAAACACGCCACCCATTTTAGTCATTCTCTCTACAGCATTTGATGACACACCTCTTCTGCTTAGAGAGCTTTTTTGAAACTTTTTGCTATGTACACATATCTTACACTACACACAACATGCAACCACCATCTTCATCAATATTCATCGTCTGTAAAGTAGCCTTCCAACTGTGATAGCAATGCACCTAAAAGTTACATAACCAAACTTTTCCCCACTGCCAGAGGTAACATGGTTGCATACGCTGTCCACAGCACAATGTAATGTGGTATGGCCCGGGGGCAGTATCATGCAAAGATAATGAACACACAGACACAGATAGATAGTGGAAGTGGGTACGGGCACGTGCGCTTGACACATTTTTATTAGCAGGGTCACATATCTAGTGACACCTGTGGTGGATGCATGTGGAGTGAGTGTAAAGCAGTCCTCAGGGAATGGTTGCTGCTACCATCAACTACAACAGTAATCATTGGATCACACACAGACATTCAATAATAAAAGAAGAAATAGTTTGTGCTGCAGTAAGGCAGGGACAGTAGATTCTATTGTAAAAGAACCACAACTTGTGGTATACTGAGACACCATCAATAGATCTGAAATAATACACAAAAAGATTGTATCATAAAGGGTCCATTGGGTCTAGTGCACTCAGACAGCCACATCAAAAGCATTCAGCATGTGCACAGCCAGCGATGATGTGTGCTGCGGGCGGGCCGGACTAGGAGTAATATCTTTTGCCATCAACACAGCATCATCTGCAATAGCGACTCAATCTGCATTGTGAACACTGCTGTCTGCTGTGTAGGCCAGAGAGATCGGTCAGCAAGGGTCCACAGCCACGTAATGTGGACATGAGCAGCCCAGTTTGTCACACAAGAAGCAAGAAACAGCGTGTGCGGAGCCTGCAATGATGCGTGTGCATGGTGCGGACAGAGCGCACTGGAGCAATGTCTTTTGCCTACAGGACTATGTCATCTACAATAGCGACTCAATCTGAATTGTGAACACTGCTGTCTACAGTGTTAATTGAAGGCAGTACTCACACAGACAACCATGAATACTTTTTCTCACTTCCTCTTCACAAAATACAACAACATAAATTACAGAAAACTCTGCAATAAATAAATGAAAGCAATTCAAATTACGATTTCTGCTGTTCACACTGTAGACTATTCAGTGTACCTTTGGACTTGCAAGATGAATTTGGTCATTGTAGTAAACCTATAAGTCATCTAAAAAAATGTATTCAAGCAAGTATACTAAAAGGATATTGTGTATATTTCAATAGACGTTCTGGTTACTTGACTACTGGATTCTGTAATGAAACAATCACCACTTGATCTAAATTGTGAGACCTGCTGACCGCAGTGTAGGCCAGAGGCACTATTCATTAACGCCTCATAGCCACGTACCGTTTAATTTGAAAGCATGGAGTTGGTTGCACCAGATCGGAGGGGGTACACAGAAATAATCACAGACTTGAACTTCTGACATCCTCAATCATAGAATCAAGACCCTGTTTCACTGTTCGGACCTTGCCTACCGCGGTGTAGTCCAGCAACTACAATCAATTAAGCCCAATAATCATGTGCAGCAGTTAGCTACGGAAGCACAGAGTCTGATGCACCTCAACGGAGGGAGTTCTATGAAAACCAAGCAACCGGTAATATCGGACACCGTCCATTGTGGGATCAAGACACCATTCCACTGTTGGGACCTAGAGTTGATTGCAACTGGTCGAATGGAGTACATTCATCTCCACTCTCAGGTGCAGTTCTAACATCGTTCATGTGCGATCAAGACACCGTTCCACTGTTGGCACCTGTTGGACTACTGTGTTAGTAGAATACAGAGCACTCCACTGTGCTGGGCCTCAGGCTGGGCGCTGTGTGCCTGTGTCACGGTAGCCAGCGTTGATCTCAGGAACCTTCCGACCTCTCAGACCACGGCCCAGGAGCTTCCGCCGGCACGTGATGGGCCCTCTTTCACATAACGCGGTAGCGAAAGGTGGACTGTGGGGCACATGTGTGTCGCAGCGGCCATGATAGTTTCTGAGTACCAGCAGGCTGAGAGCATCATTCACGCAGCCACCTTCGCTCATGGGGTCAACCTCATGGCGGTATAAGCTGCGCAGACCTGGAAGACACGTTCGCCATTTCTGAGCAAAACCACACCCACAGAAACGTGCCTTTTATTCATACCCCTACGCTAGCCTTGTGTACGCCGATCCAGCACACTATGCTAAAGATTTGGGGGGGGGAGGGGGGGGCACGTATGCGCTATGTTTTCATAATCTTCCCTACTGACTGTACTATCATGGTTGCGTCCACTGTCTACTTTACTCAATAGACCATCAGTGTATGTTCACATGTACATGTCTGTGCTCTGCATACTCAAGTCTGTCCGGCACATCCCCTCAACACTGCATTGTATACTTTTATAATCGAGAATCACTTCCTCCTGTGCACATACTTTAATCCCATCTCACCCCGCATTCTGCATGGTGTGGCAGAGGTGCCATGCCATGTTTGGTTTGTATACATGGCTAGCCACGGTTCCCACAGTACGTAGTGTAGTTGTGTCTGCTAGGTGTACATGTTGTTTGTCATGTTGCATGTGAATATATAAGGTAGCACGTTCATTCACGAGCAGTGGTTTCTCCCATGTACATAACGCTGTCTTAAAGAGGATACAGAAATTTTTCTCACAGGGGAAAAGTGCAACCACAATGGCACTCATTCATTACTATCCAACAATGTCCAACTGCGCAAAGCATCTAAGCTTTCAGCCCCCAATCTTTCGTGCTTTCTTAAGACCACGCCAACACCCACAATCAGCCCAACATTCACACAAGCTTTCTAACAGCACTTATCTGCTTCTCAATAACATGTACTCCTGCAGAATATGAGCTGGCATACCGTCTGTCCTTACTGTTCCAAACTTCCCGTGGCAATGTCTATTCCCACCGACACAAAACAACTCCCGAACTTCAACTTGACCTTCAAAACCTACTTTGAAAACAGATTTCATTAAACTAACCAAACTGAAACAGCTTTTGTTCAGAACAGAAGTGTCCCTCACTTCTGCAAAAGAAATTTAGCGACTACAGATAACACAAACTTCAAGTAAAATACAGTCCCTTTTAAATACGAAGCTCCCCTTACACTTTGTGAATTGTTGCACAATTTTCAACACATCTCACACTCAAGATCTGGCACACGTTTTCGACGCGGTCTCCTCCGGCCTTCTCACACTCTTTCGAACTGTTTTTGGTATAACACCAGACTTCATTTATTCGATCATCTATGGAATAACAGGAAGAGTGCCCATAATTCTCGCTCTCTTTGCGGCCATCCTACTACTATTTTTGCTTGTAAAATAATGGCTGCGCTCCCTGTGCTAACAACCATGTCCGACAGAATACGCGAAGCTACATCAATACTGTCAAAAAATGGAACAACTTTTTGGCTGCCTGTCTCCATCTATTATCAGATCAAAAGGGGGTGGTGATGGACAGAGTATCTGAATTAAGCAGAACACTCCTACCCAGTCAAAAGATCAGGGCTTGATCCATCACCGTTTTTTAGCTCACCGCACCATCCCAGTTCAGAACCTGGCTACATGCAAATTAGTCTGACCCTGGCCCAGTGCATCATGGGAGCAGGGCAGACCAAACTACCAAGCCAATTCTTTACTGGAAAGGAAACAAGCTTCCGGGGACCGGTTTCTGGCATTACAGCCGTCTTCGGCCCGGCTTGCTTGAATCCTGATGGTGCAGTGAGCAAGGGACTCACATCTGAGCATACCCTTCCACACTTGTGGTGGCCAAAACGATTCAAAAGGGGGTGGTGATGTACAGAGTATCTGAATTAAGCAGAACACTCCTACCCAGTCAAAAGATCAGGGCTTGATCCATCACCGTTTTTTAGCTCACCGCACCATCCCAGTTCAGAACCTGGCTACATGCAAATTAGTCTGACCCTGGCCGAGTGCATCATGGGAACAGGGCAGACCAAACTACCAAGCCAATTCTTTACTGGAAAGGAAACAAGCTTCCGGGGACTGGTTTCTGGCATTACAGCCGTCTTCGGCCCGGCTTGCTTGAATCCTGATGGTGCAGTGAGCAAGGGACTCATGTCTGAGCATACCCTTCCACTCCTATAGTGGCCAAAACGATTCAGAAAAGGGGGTGGTGATGGACAGAGTATCTGAATTAAGCAGAACACTCCTACCCAGTCAAAAGATCAGGGCTTGATCCATCACCGTTTTTTAGCTCACCGCACCATCCCAGTTCAGAACCTGGCTACATGCAAATTAGTCTGACCCTGGCCCAGTGCATCATGGGAACAGGCAGACCAAACTACCAAGCCAATTCTTTACTGGAAAGGAAACAAGCTTCCGGGGACCGGTTTCTGGCATTACAGCCGTCTTCGGCCCGGCTTGCTTGAATCCTGATGGTGCAGTGAGCAAGGGACTCACATCTGAGCATACCCTTCCACACTTGTGGTGGCCAAAATGATTCAAAAGGGGGTGGTGATGGACAGAGTATCTGAATTAAGCAGAACACTCCTACCCAGTCAAAAGATCAGGGCTTGATCCATCACCGTTTTTAGCTCACCGCACCATCCCAGTTCAGAACCTGGCTACATGCAAATTAGTCTGACCCTGGCCCAGTGCATCATGGGAACAGGGCAGACCAAACTACCAAGCCAATTCTTTACTGGAAAGGAAACAAGCTTCCGGGGACCGGTTTCTGGCTTGGTAGTTTGGTCTGCCCTGTTCCCATGATGCACTGAGCCCTGGTGCTCTTAGATCTCTCGGCCGCGTTTGACACGGTGTGCCATAAACTGTTGTTGAAGCGGCTGAGAGATCTGGGCATTGGGGGGACTGTGTTAGGTTGGCTGACCTCTTTCCTGCAGGGAAGATCGCAGAGGGTCCAGTTGTCGGACTTGGTCTCCACTGCAGCAGCCTTAACCTGCGGAGTTCCGCAGGGGTCAGCTCTCTCACCGCTCCTCTTTAATATATATCTCCAGCCTCTGATTTATGCTCTTAACCATATGGATTGCCAAGTCTACAACTACGCCGACGACACCCAGATCATTATACAAATTGAAGATACATCTGGAGCCCAGGATAGATTACATAACATCTTAAAGTTCACAAGCAACTGGATGTCCTCCAACTCCTTAAAAATTAACCCAGAGAAGACTGAGGTGTTGCCCATAACCATCTCGGGAAACCCTTGGAACGATTGCCTCTGGCCTAAGGAGCTGGGGAGGACTCCGGTACCAGCTGCGGTGGTGAAAAGCCTGGGCATCCACATTGACGGCAAACTGTCAATGAAGAATCAGGTGTCGTCGGTGGTGGGTACATGCGTCGGCCTTCTTAGGCAACTGCGGAAAATCTCGCAGATGCTGTCTTTCTCTACCTTGAGAACGGTAGTGTCTGCAACAATCTTAGGGCGCCTCGATTATGGAAACTCCCTTTATGTTGGACTCCCTCAGCAGCAACTCTCAAGATTACAGATTGTAATGAATGATGCTGCGAGGTTGATCTTTGGAAAGGCTAGAAGAGAACATGCTTCCCCTCTCCTATGCCAACTACATTGGCTTCCAATTAGGCAAAGGATTTTATTTAAGGGCATGTGCATTGCGCATAAGGCAGTTTATGGCAATGCTCCTAGATACATCAAAGATAAGCTGAGACACTACCTCCCCAAAAGAACACTACGCTCATCTGAGGAGTCTTTTCTAGTTTGTCCTCGCTACCGCACGACCACCTATGGTGGGCGTGCTCTTTCTACTACTCTACCGGCAGCTTGGAATAAACTACCGCTCTGCTTGAGGAAAGAACCAAACTTACTGCCTTTTAGGCGCAAGTTAAAAACGATTTTGTTCCGAGAAGCTTGGGGTTTGGCATGATTTGGGTGATCTTCTCTTTTGTACTGATTCGGCTGTTTACACCATAAGCGCTTAGAGACCTATCGGTGATAATTGCGCTATACAAGTTGAATAAATAAAAAAAAAATAAACAATGACCTCTTCGAACATTACGCATCTCAAGCCGCTGAAGAACTTCTGGATTGCAATCTC
This sequence comes from Lissotriton helveticus, assembly GCF_964261635.1. Taxonomy (NCBI): domain Eukaryota; kingdom Metazoa; phylum Chordata; class Amphibia; order Caudata; family Salamandridae; genus Lissotriton; species Lissotriton helveticus. The sequence goes on from NC_136063.1 coordinate 1,135,876,896, forward strand.
CAAGACTTGTAAGAAAATCACGTTATTCTTGGATTGATTTTTTCCAACTTTTTTGACTTTTTCCTTAAAATTTTTTAATACACTTAAATTGAATTATTTTTATATAATAACTTTCTAAGTATGCTCACGCATTTGAACTCTGTTTTCATTATTGCCCCTTCTCCACTCTAACCAGGGATCGGTGATGTATGGCCTATGCAAATACGCTATTTACCTGCTAAATTAGCCTAAACACAACATCCATTTTGAAACCAGGTCTATTCTTTCTGCATACGTCTCTCTGCCTGTCTGTTATCCACAAAGCCCTTTCATACAAATGTACTCTTCCTCAGCCTGTGCTCACAAGCTGGCGATGAAGATCAAAAGACACAACATTGTTTTGGAAGTGGTTGGCACAGTGTGGTAATGGTATCCTACCTTTATTTTCATTATACAATGTAGTCATTCATGTCTAATAGCTATTGTTCATGTCACATGGAACTGTAACATGTAATGTGGAATTCACTGATGCAGGAGCTTCGGTTTGAAAACAGCAGAAGCAGTTGGAGTTTGCCTCAGCTCGATGCCTTATCTCTCTGCACAAGAATGTTTTTTTGAAACAGCTGAAGACAATAATGTATGGTTTGACCAGAAGGGTACCGAATGTGCTTCTCAGAAGGGCAATGTTTGTATGCCTCCTCAAAGTTCCAAAGTGGGTAGAACTATTACCAATTCTGACACGCTACAGATTGAATCTACTGTACAACAGATTCCTGACTGTTCTACTGTTGCTAATTTTGTGTTACAAAAAAGCAGTACCAGGGTACCTAAACGTGTGATGATTACATTTTGAAAAACCTTATTTTTTCTTTGTTTTCTTAAAGGATACATATGGTAATCGTATCCTACCTTTATTTTCCTTATAGAATTCAGACTCATTCAAGTCTAATAGGTATTGTTTATGTCACATGAAACTGTAACATGTAATGTGGAATTCACTGATACAGGAGCTTACGTTTCAATCCAGCAGAACAGCTTAGAGTTTACCTCACCTGGATGCCTTAGCTATTGCACCAGTAAAGTGTCTCGTAACATCCTATGGAGGAAGCTGGATAAGTGGGGGATCCCACAGAGCCTGCTAGGAGCACTTATCTCCTTGCACAAGAACACCTGGGTGCAAATTAAAACTGTCCCAAAGACAGTCTCTACAAAAACCGTTATCGAAGATGGCTTAAAGCAAGGCTGCGTTCTTGCCCCTCTCTTGTTCAATCTTTACACTGCCGACCTTGGAACAATCCTGGAGAACAGTAATCTTCAAAACTGGACCCTGCTAAAAGGAATCTGCACATACTACAATACGCTGACGACATCGTCATAATGGACCAGGCAAAATCGGGTCTTCAACGAGCGCTAAGTATGCTCCATACATACAACACCGCCAACGCCTTAAAGATCAACCAGGAAAAGACCAAGGTGCTGGTCTTTGGCGGATGTAAGAACAAGAAAACTTTAAAGTGGCATATTGGGCCTGCAAAAATCAATACAACTTCAAAATATAATTATTTGGGAGTCTGGTTCAGCAAGTCCTCTAGACCCTCAGCTCATTTAGCCGCCTTGAAAAAAAGAGCAGGAGCAATAACATACTCTTTGACCCGACTGAACCAGTCCCTGAGCAGCCCTTCCGCAGAACCCATCTTGAAGGTGATTAAAGCTACTCTTCTCCCTGCCTTAAACTATGGGCATCAGGCATTCCCTGGCGCATGCTCCGCTAGTCTTGACCTCGCCCAAGTTTCCACCTATAAAAAAATTCTTCATCTTCCGAATTTCATTCAGCGGGCAAGACTACGTTTGGAACTGGGCCTACAAAGAAAATCAATCTACTGCGAGGCAGACACTCTGAAGTACTTTATAAGGATACTAAAATCTGCAGATAATACCTTAAAATCTCGGCTAAAAGAAACTTTTGCTAGTCCTGGAAACCCATGGAATCTACAGATTATAAAGGCCATAAAAACGCTAGGGATTAATAACTCATTACTACTTTCAGACACTATTCCATACTCAGTCTGGAAAAAGGTTATTAATAAGCAGGTCAAACTAATCTCCCATCGGATGGACTTTCAGGCTTTAAAAACATCTACCGTTTTGCGCACCCTGAATACTTAATACCTTCCCGGGAAACCGCAATCTTATCTCCTGGAAAATCTAAATGCAGCACCTCGGAAGAACATAATGTTTATGCGCCTCCTAGGTCTGCGTTCAACGGCCTTAAATCGATGGGCTCCAACAAGCGAGGGGGGGACCTGCAGACTGTGCAACTACGATACCGAATCATGGCTGCATCTTCTGTGCTGTTGCCCTGCCCTGGATGCCCCTAGAAGATCTCTCTTAAAACCATTATATTTAAAATGGGGCATTAGGTTATGCTGGGAGGCATCGGCCCTGTGTTTTACGTCCACAGATACTCAAGTGCTCGCAAGGACTGGAAAATTTGTGAGACTCTTGGATAATCTTTTTTTACCCTCTTGGGTCCCTGTGCTCCCAGCTCCTCCCCCCAAAAAACTTATCACAGACTTTTTTTGTCCCTTGGTTTAGTACCTTCTGTCTTACTTAATTTTATTTCAGGCTTAGCACAGAAATGTGATCACCCTGGTAACTTCAAGACTGTTTTTTATATGTATAGGATCTCAAATCTGGATAGTTTGTTTTTCCAGTTTGCGCTTCTATTACGATAATTGTGCTAATGCTGATATTTTATAGCAATGGTTTTAAGTAACTGCGCTAATTTAATAAAAACTGAAACTATTGCACCAGTGGGTCCATTTATGGCACTTAAATAAGACACTTTTTATATAACTTTAAAACTCCATCGCTTTATTAAACTCAGCCACTTTCTTAGGCACACCTGATTTCACCATTTGTCTTCTGTGGCATTGCAACATTCTGCATTATATTCTTCACAATTATTTCTTTATTCCTGCTTGCTAAAACACTGCATTTGAGTCTTCAGACCGGTAGGGGTGAGTAGTTTGCTTCCCACTCCCGCTATAGTCTAAACGCATACTAACACCACCTGCACAGCTATGCTACAGCGGCCAGTATACTACAGCGCCCAAAGCACATCAGTTTACAGCACTCAGCTCACAGTTTAGACGCACGGTTTCATCCCCGAGTTTTCCCGTACATCACCTCAGCACCATCTCACTATAGGCAAAACAGCACTTTCACACTGGTATGGGTAAATACTTTGCGTGGCCAGTATGCTACAGCGCCCACAGCACATCAGTTTCCAGCACTCAGCTCATGATTTAGGTGCACGCTTTCATCCCTGAGTTTATCGGCACCTCACCTCACCACCATCTCACTCTGGGCAAAACAGCACTTTCACACCTGTAAGGGTAAATACTTCGCTTCACACTCCCTCTATAGAACACCCTAACCACCCTACAGAGCTCACAGCGCTCCTACCCTCCTCTTTCCTACGCTTTTCGCCTTTCTTTCCCCTTACACGCTTAAACGAAATCACAAAATGGCGACCAACACTTCCTAGTTGCAACCGCTCGCAGCCAATAAGCAGCAAGCTTGTGCTTGTAACGCCTCAGCCAATCAGATGGCAGAGTTCCCAAACATCGATATCTGTAAATTTCAATATTTCTCAAAAACTACGGAAAGGATTTACACCAAATAAACAAAAGGGTGCTTTCTAGACCCTTCTCCCTGCCAAATTTGGGGTAATTCCATTCACCCGTTCGACCTGTAGCCTTGTCTAAGGAAATTAACATGGAGAAAACACGTCTTGGGACCCCCCCTCTTTTCTCGCCCCCTCCCCTTGACGAATCAGCCCCTCACTTTCAACATAGGAGCTGATATGAGCAAATAATTAGTTTGGAAAATTTCATGAGGATTCATGAAACGACGCCAAAGTTATAAGCAAAACTTGGTCCTACGGTTTCTATGCGTTATTGGGCCCTTGCAGTGGTCATTTTATCTAAGGACGTTTACTTCATGGATATACTTTGATGTATGTCAGTTTTTGTTCTTGGGTTGGTCTTTCCAACTTTAGGATGAATGCTTTTATTCATTAAAGCTCTAATGTGGATGAGTTCTGGAACCTCTTTTTTCCTTGTTTCTTAGGACAGCTTCTTTTGAATTCTTCCTTATTGGTGTAGGGAACCATACTTCGCACGTTATTTGCTATTACGTATGCCCCTTCTAGTCCATAGGCTCATTTTACCCTTTAGGGGTCATGTGCTTTTGTACTGTTGTTGACTGTTGCCTTCTCACATGTTATTGATTTGCCATTGGGGCATGTTTTTTTCCGTGCCTGTAGGGTTGTTTTTATTTACATGGTCCTTGCCACAGTTGTTCTATTGAGCTCATGCTCTTTTTCATCTAATTTCTACTAACGTCAGGTCTATTGTTGGGTCTCTCTGAGAACTTTGGTAGGATTAGTCGCACACCCTCCTTCGCTATGGTATAGCTATGGTATTTAATTCAAATGTTAAGGAATTTGGTGCTTAATGTCTTATCAGATGAACAAGATACTATATATATGATCATCAGTTATTTATTTCCTATACGTACAGTGTTCGTCATTGATGTACTATCTCAGATCTAATACGGTCCACACATGATCTCATGACATAAATTAGGTGCCAGTGTGACTGGGGTGAGTGTCTGAAAAGTTTCAGCGCCCCATCCATTATCTCCTTGTGTTTGTTTAGGTGTCAACGGCACAATGCATAGTTGCTTATTCGTTCAGATTCAGTTATTCTTTCAGTGTCTTGCTGACGTGTGAAATTTGTGATCACGAGGAAATATGACACTGCTGCGCTCTATCTTTTAGAGGTCAGATTGTTCCACTGACGTTGAAATAATGAATAGGAAAACAGTATGCACTTGGGTATAATTGAAATGGGGGAAGGAACAGTAATTGGTCAGTAAGAAGGTAGTAAACTAATTATATGTCTGGGAACAGTTACTGTGGTACCACTGAACCGATTAATGTAGTAACATAAAGTTTGAAAGCAGTGGGTGGGTTTAACCAGTTGGGTTGATTTGCTCCTATGGAAATGTTGTGGTTGTCTTCTTGTCAATCGTTTAAGAGCTATAGTATCAGTAGATTTAAGTACAACAGCAGCAGGTGCTGGACCTGGTTACCAAGACTACTGTTTCATCTTTATTTTGTACATCTGTTTGCACATTGTTCGGACATTCCAGCTGTGATAATTAACCCACCCACTTTGAACACTTTATAAAAAATCTTTCTCTTAATTGAAATATCTGAAAGAAACAGGTTAGTATTAGATTCCTTACCTTAGAATATCCCCAGACGTCAGTCTGGATCCGGAAACTTTTGCGTAGCAGTACCCATGCGGCGTCGCTAGGCGTCGTCAGTGGCTCCGCATCCGTCATCGGCGTCGTTGGCGCCGGGATGACGTTACCGGAGTACTTAGATGCCGCCCTCGCGCCCTGACGTCAGTTCTTCTTTTTTCTGCGCCATCAAGCGCCAATCCGGAAAAAGTGGTACCCTTTAGTCATTTTTTGACTAAACTTTTTCGATCCTTTTTGATCTGTTTATCGAGTCGAACGACTCCATCGGTGCCGGTAAGGATGCCCGGGTTCAAATCCTGTGCCGACTGCAACCGACTGATGTCGGTTACCGACCCCCATCGCCGGTGCCTGTATTGCTTAGGGGCCGACCACGATGACAAGTCGTGCCCCGACTGCCAGGCCTTGATGTCGAAAGCCAGGCGGGAGCTGTCCAGTAAGCGCCTCGAGCTCCGGTAGTAGGCCCCGGGCCGCTCGAGGTCCCGGTCCAGGATGAGGTCGATGGACCGGTCGCGGGGCCGGAGTCATCACAGCTCGGCGAGTCGACACCACTCGTCGGGCTTCAAGTTCTCAGGTAAGAGGCACAAGAAGTCGAAGACACTGCTCTTCTGACTCCCCCCGACGCTCGCGTGACGCGGCCGGGGGTTCGTGTGACACCGCCCACAGGGTCCATACCCGCCGGTACCTGAACAAAACGCGATGCCGGAGGAGATCGATGCCTTCCTCATGGCCATGAGTCCGCTCATTCCTCCCGTGGTCCCGACTGGGAGCCCAAGCGGGCCGGGTGCTTCGGCCCCAGCGCCGTCTGGTGCTTCGGCCCCGGTGCCGTCGGCGACTTCAGTCCCGACGCCGCAAGGCCCCGCCGGATCCGGGTCGCTGCTGGTCAACCTAACGACCCCTCCGCCGGCGTCGACTCCTAGGGTGTCTCCCCTGACACCGTCCCCGATCCCCCCCCCTCGATCCGGTTCCGGCGTCAATCGACTCCGCATTCGGCGCTGAGAGAAGAACACTACTTCAATGATCCGGCCCCATCATTTGCACCTGAGTACCAAGAGATGGAGGACGAGGCGGATTGGGAGGGGTCTGAGGACCCTCTGGCACGGGAGTGCCAGTCTTTTCAGGACTGGGCAGGTGAACTAGGGGAGGCCAGTGGTTTGGACACTTCACCAGACACTAGATTTGTCTCCCCTCCTACCGTGGCTATGGAGGAGGGGGCTGCCTACAGTGTGGTGTTGACGAGGGCAGCCAAGGCCTTGTCTCTTGAGCTCCCCGTCGCGGCTGTGAGGACTAACCTCCTCACTGAGGTCCTCAAACCGCAGGCAAGCTCTTCGGAGTCTCTACTGCCGTTCAATGAGGCCTTAACTGACGTTCTGTTGGGCACTTGGTCCAGGCCCGCTACAGGTCCCCCTGTGGATAGGAACGTGGCCAGAAGTCACCGCCCGGCCCCGAGCGACCCTTGTTTCCTATCCACCCACCCCACCCCCGAGAGCCTGGTTATCCAGGCCTCCAATTCCCCGACCGCATTCCCGACAGCTCCCCCTGATCGGGAATCCAAAAGGTATGAACAGTATGGAAAAAAGATGTTCTCCTCACTAAGTTTGGGGTTGCGGTCGGTAAACACTGCTTGCCTTTTGGGCCGTTATACCCACTCTCTGTGGGACGCGGTCGCGGACGTGCTGCCACAATGCCCGGAGGAGGCCCGGGTTAAACTCGCCCAAGCCCTTGCGGCACAGTATTCTTTTCGATGTGGGCTGGATACCACGGACTCGCTAGGCAGGGCGATTGCAACGACGGTGGCGGTTCGCCGCCACGCCTGGCTGACGTTCGCCAATTTTTTGGCTGATGTCCAGAACACCCTTATGGACATGCCGTTGGATGGCCGTCGCCTCTTTGGCGACAAGGCAGACCGTGCGCTTGAGCGCTTTAAGGACTCCAGGGCCACAGCCAAGTCCTTGGGCCTGTCGGCCCCGCGCCATCAAACTTCTGCCTTTCGCTCCTTTCGTGGCCAAGGAAGGGGCACCCCCACACGTCCTGCCAGCCACGGGCCGCAGACTAACATCCAGCGCGGTGGCAGACGTGGTAACCGCCGTGGCGGTGCCAGGGGACAACGGCGAGGCCAGTACACATCCACCCCCGCAGCATCCGCCTCAAAGCCTTCCTAGTCCGAGCTTTCAGGCCCATTTAATGCCAGTGGGGGGCAGGGTTCGCCATCACCTCCTCCACTGGCGCGACATCACATTGGACAGGTGAGTGCTGCAAATCGTCCGAAGGGGCTACTCCCTCCCCTTCGAGGCGACCCCTCCAGCCATGCCATTGTAATACCATCGCATGTCGGGGGATCACTTTCAACTTCTGCAAGAGGAAGTTATGGCCCTCTTGGCCAAGGGGGCCATCCAGCGCGTTCCTGGGCCAGAAGTAGGGTGTAGTTTTTACTCCCACTACTTTCTGATTCCCAAGAAGGGCAAAGGGGGCCTACGCCCTATCTTGGACCTGCGTAACATCAACGGCTTCCTCCGGAAGGAGAAGTTCAAGATGCTGACTCTGGCAAAGGTCTTAGCTGCCCTGGACCCGGGAGACTGGATGGTAGCGTTGGACTTGCAGGCCGCTTATTTTCACATCTCTGTCCTGCCGCCCACCGGCGCTACCTGCGGTTCACGGTAGGCCACAATCACTTTCAGTTTACCGTGCTCCCCTTCGGCCTTACCAGCGCCCCTCGGGTGTTCACGAAAGTGATGGCGGTGGTCGCAGCTCATCTGCGCAGATTAGGGGTGTCAGTCTTCCCCTCTCTCGACGATTGGTTTTGAAGGCGGGCTCACCCCAGACAGTCGTCCCCCACCTCCAGACTACGGCCGACCTCCTGCACCTGCTGGGGTTCTCCATCAATGTGCCGAAGTCCCACATGTGCCCCTCTCAGAAGCTCCTCTTCATCGGAGCGGTTCTAGACTCGGCGCAGTTTCGGGTTTATCCTCCCGAACAGCGGGTTCTGGATATTCAGGCACTGATTCCGATCTTCCAGCCTTTATCCCGAGTCTCGGTCAAGTTGACGCTGCGGATTCTGGGGCTGATGGCCTCCTGCATCCTTCTGGTGCATCACGCCAAGTGGCGGATGACGGCTCTGCAGTGGGACCTGAAGTTTCAATGGGCCCAGCATCAGGGCAACTTGTCCGATCATGTCTTGATCTCGAAGGGCACTGCAAGACGGTTGCAGTGGTGGCTCACGGACAGCGATTGGGTCAGCGGCAGATCCCTCCCCCTTCCCCAACAGGAGCACATAGTTGTGACGGAGGCGTCCCTCCTGGGCTGGGGGCGCCACATGGGAGAGGCGGAGATCAGAGGCCTATGGTCTCCGCGGAGTCCCGGCTCCACATCAACCTTCTGGAGCTGCGGGCGATCACACTTGCACTGAAAGCATTCCTCCCCTCTGTCCGTGGGAGTGTAGTGCAGGTGTTCACGGACAACACCACCGCCATGTGGTACTCCAACAAACAGGGTGGGGTGGGGTCGTGGACCCTATGCCAGGAGGCTCTGCGTCTCTGGCAATGGCTGGAACATCAGGACGTGACCCTGGTGGTTCAACACCTGGCAGGTTCCCTGAACGCCAGGACGGACAAACTCAGCCGTCGGTGCATGATGGATCAACGAATGGCGTCTGAACTCGGACGTGGCGCAAGGTCTCTTTCAGCAGTGGGGAGAGCCTTGGTTAGATCTATTCGCCACAGAAGAGAAGTGCAATGTCATCAGTTCTGCGCATTGAAATTTCCAAGGCGGCACTCACTCGGAGACGCTTTTTGTCGCGAGTGGAGCTGCGGTCTGTTGTACGCCTTTCCGCCTATACCACTTCTGCCCAGAGGGCTGAAGAAGATCAGGCGCGACCGGGCCCAAGTCATCCTTGTGGCTCCGGACTGGGCACGAAGATACTGGTATCCCGAGCTACTCAGCATGTCAGTCGATCCCCCGATTCGTCTGCCTCTTCAGGAGGACCTTCTGTCGCAGCAGCAGGGGACAGTCCTCCACCCGAACCTGTCTAGCCTCCACCTCCATGAGTGGAGATTGAGCGGCGGCAGGTCAGGCCATTTGACTTGCCTCCTGAAGTCTGCGATGTGATTCTGGCAGCCAGGCGTCCCTCCCCAAAATCGGTATACGCCTGCAGGTGGAACAAATTTGTAGCATGGTGCACAGCAAAGGCTGTGGATCCACTCTCTGCCCCCCTTTCTGAGGTTCTCCTCTTTCTTCTTTCTCTTGCCCAGCAGGGCTCTGCTCTGGGCACTCTTAAGGGCTACCTCTCTGCAATTTCTGCCTTCTTAAGGCTCCCTGATCAACCCTCTCTTTTCAAGTCCCCAGTTGTAAATAGGTTCTTGAAGGGCATCACTCATATGTTTCCCCCTGTTCCTTTCGTGATGCCTCAGTGGGACTTGAATCTTGTTCTGACTTATTTGATGTGCGCTCCCTTTGAGCCACTTCATAACTGTCCTCTTTGTCTTCTCACTCTTAAGACTGCATTCCTGGTTGCCATCACCTCTGCCAGGAGAGTGAGTGACCTCCAGGCTGTGAGAAGTTGGCCTGGTATAAGATGATCACTTTTCTAGGGATCACCTTGCACCAGTCCAAACAACCCTTATGGTGATGGTTGTAAGTCAAGCTTATAGACCAGCTATCCTAGTGGTAGCATGGACAGAACAGTCTTAGGCTAAAAGACTCTTGAGGGCGTGTAAAGCCAGCTGTTTTACCATATGTAACCCCTTGAATATCAAATGAAAGGACACCGCACAGGATATATATAAAATATATATGTATTTATTTACTAACACACTCCCCTGAACTCTTTATGAGATCAGAGGCCAAAGCACATAACAAGATACTTGTTGCCCAATTTACGGTTAGGCCCTAGGGGCGAAGCAAACCATATATTAAGAAAGTGGTATAAGTACCATGTCACGGGAAAAGGAAAGGCCTAGGGCCTAGGGAATCTCTGGGGCTACACTATCTGAACAATAGTTTACATGCGTGAGTCAATGCAAAGTCAATGGGAACTTAGAAGTTAGATTTAGAAGGATTTAGGACACTTCCTGTTTAGCTAGGAGGAAACAACTAAAGACTTAGACACTTGGATAGTCAATACCCTTGGAAGCACCGAAGTACTCGTGTTACCTCACCCACGGACGGCGGGTGCATAGGTGTGAAGATGTGTCGGGTTTCGTCGTTGAGTCCTATGGAGCCTTGAAGAAAGATGCTGCAGGCGACCAGGAGGAAGATGTCCGGGTGGATCCAAGGGTGGATCGAGGATGAAGAGGACCTGAAAGCAGAGGGGACAGAGTCTGGGTCACTAGCCAGTGACCGGGTGGAACCAGGAAGGAACCAGACGACGTCGAGGAACAATCAGGTGCTGTCTTGAAGCTTGTCTTTGCAGCCACGCGAACCAGGAGGTGTCGACGACGACCAGGTGCTGGAGAGGAGCTGTCCCACGAAGGTTCTCGCAGATGGAGGAGTCGACTTCCGGATTGGAGTCAACAAGCCTTGGAAAAGGCAACCCACGCAGGATACAACAAAGGCTTCTGGTGCAGGCCAGCAAGGTCTGAGGGGCTTCACCTTTGCAGGGAAGCAAGGGCCAGTCTGGAGCAACCAGACCAGCGATGTGATTCAAAAGGATTGTCGTCACAGAGGCTACTAGCCAACGGGCCGGCAACCGGACAACGCGTCGAGCAGAACACAAGCAGAAGGGCCCCACGCAGAACTCGTGGAGTGTGGAGGGCTGATCTTCCGTGCAGGTGGAGCTTGGGTTCGGGGTTTCTCAATCCCCAGTGCTCAGCTTCGAGGATGCCTCAGGAGCTGCACCGTTAGCAAGTTGCAGGCTTTCCAAGATGTCCGGTCCCACGTGTCTCGTCGCCTCCACGGATCTCAGCTATGCTGCAGTCGTGAAGAGAGGTCTCAGAGAGGTCTGGAAGTCTAGGTCTTGTCCGGCTCTGTGCTCGGGTTCCGGCGGGAACGTCGACAAAGCAAGCCGTTGATTTGCTGGATGGTGCCTGGTTGCCCAGGGTGGTCACTCCTTGGCCACAAGGGACATTCTTCAGTCTTCAGCTTCAGCAGAATGTCGAAGGTCCAGAGTTTCGTGTCAAGTTTCGATTCAGGATTAATCTAAGTCTCAGGACTCAGCTCCTACCTTTATACAACTAAAAGGGGCTGGATTACTTTCTAGGTCCCTCCTATGGGTGGGACCAGGAAGGGGGGTGGTTACACCCCCTCTCCTTTGTCCAGTTTCGTGCCAGAGCTGGGGCTGGAGTGCCCCAGCAACCGGTTTGAACTGGGGTATGCATGGAGCACCTAGTGTGCTCCAGGCAGTGTCTCATTCTATTCAGCCCTCCCTGTCCCAATACACAAAGTCCTGCCTGGGGTGGTGCTCGCACCTCTCCAGGCAGGAAACCTATTGTCCAAACCTCCGTGACTGGAAGGACTCCCAGCAGCAGGAGGTCAGACTTGTGTCGGAGGCAGCAGCGTCCATTTTGTGACTCTGGGGCTCTGGTTAACTTTAACCGGGATAGTCCGCAACAGCATGTCTTCTCCCTCTAGAAGGGTGGATGCTACCCCCGTCGCCAGAAATGGCAAGGGGGTAGTATTCCAAAGCATATGACACCTTACACGACATGTTTGGATAAAGCCAAACCAAAGTCAGCATTTAACCGAGAGGTTCATAATGCACTTAAGAGTATATGGTATGGCAATATCATAGAACAGCTATAAGGACATGGTTCCGAAAGCTGCAGACAGGCTCAGCTCATGCTAGAGCACCATCTCACACATAACCAAGCACTCTGCCTCCAGGATTCTTAAGGCCTGCCATAGGAGTGACTTATAGGTTACTGTGTGTCTATATATATGGGTAGATATAGGAATACTATACCTAAGCAAGGAGTGATTACACGACCTTGCCCCAGCTGAGTGATCAGCCAGTTTTGTCTATTTGAGTGGCCAGCCAGGGGTGGCATAATACATGCTGCAGCCCCTGGTAGGCCTTGGTCACACCTATGCCCTGAGTACCATGGGTACACTTTTACAGGGGCTGACAAGGGGAACCAATTCCCAATTGTGTATGTACCTAGAGTACATGGTGTAAATTTAGAGAGAGTGCATCTGGGCTCTGGGTCTGATTAGCAGGCCCACAGCCACATCCAAGTCGAAAACCAGAGAAGCAAAAGCAAAACGTGGGGGTGACCATAGGAAGCAGACCCTACTCTCCTACACAGGCTCTTTCTTCTAAACCTCCTTTCCTTTCTGTCCATCCGGACTAAGTTGTTTTACGGACACATCCCTCTTTCCTGCCCAAGGTCATCACAGCCTTCCACATCGGGCAGTCCATCACTCTGCCCACCTTCTATCCGCCTCCGCATCCCTCGAAAGAGGAAGAGAGGCTCCACCGTCTGGACCCAAAACGTGCGTTCTCATACTATTTGGATCGCACACGCCAGTTCCGGGTGGATGACCAACTCTTTGTTGGTTACGTGGGTGCTAAGAAGGGACGGGTGGTACACAAACGGACCATTTCTCAATGGGTCATTTTGTGCATCAAGGCTTGTTATTCCCTGGCTAAAAGGGAGCCTCCTGTGGGGCTGCGTGCCCATTCCACTCGGGCCACGGCGGCACTACTGCCCTGGGTCGGGGAGTCCCCTTGCAGGACATCTGTCAGGCAGCTACGTGGGCCTCGCTGCACACGTTCACAAGACACTACTGCCTGCACAGCCAAGTCTGGAGAGATGGCTTTTTCGGGTTAAGGTCATCCCTTTTCAGGGCCCTAGTTTTAATGGCACCAGTGTTGGTTTTTATCATGGCTCTGCGTTTCTGGTGCGGAAAAGCTGTGTATAAGAACTGACGTCAGCGCGCGAGGGCGGTGTCTAAGTACTCCGGCGACGTCATCCCGTCGCCGACGACGGACGCGGAGCCGCAGACGACGCCTAGCGACGCGCAGGGGTACTGCTACGCAAAAGTTTCCGGATCCAGACTGATGCCTGGGGATATTCTAAGGTAAGGAATCTAATACTAACTACTGTTTCTTACAGATATATCGTTACCGAGGGTAAGTAACTTGTGCTACCTATAAGTGTTTCGATTTCTTTCACCTATTGGATTCTATTACTGAACTTATTACCCCATTGGTTCAGTGTAGGGGTTTTGTGTTTGACTTCCAAAGAAGCATTATGAGTTGAATGCTGCGGCTCTTATGAGGCAAAGCAAACACAAGGAGATGATGGACGAAGTGCTGAAACTTTTCAAACACTCACCCCCAGTCGCAGATCTGAGTTGAATCCATCATTGTTCTTTAGCTCACTTCACCACCCTGGTTCAGACACAGCTATATGCAAATCAAGCTTGACCCTGTGCCTCATGGCAACAGTCCAGCTCGAACTGCCAAGCCATGTCTTCCCTGGACCGGAGACAAGCATCCTGGGACCTGTTTCGGGTTAACGCCCCTCATCAGCCAGGCTAGCTTGAATCCAGCGGCAAAGTGAGCAAGGGACCCAGGTTTGGGCATACTCTGCCATCTTAGGTCGAACAAAGCAAACACAAGAAGATGATGGATGGAGTGCTGAAACTTTTCAAACACTCACACCCAGATATTGGCTCTTAGGAGGCAAAGCAGATATTTCTCTTTTTGGATAAGGTTGTCAGCCTGTAAAGCTACAAATAATAGTGAGAAAGGTTAATCCAGAATAAATGCACCTAGAATGATATGGATCTTTCATTGTACCTTGGTTCTGTAAGGCCTAATATTCGGATGTGTCCTGAAAATGTGGCTCTGTGTGCCAGCCTGAGCACTACCTTTTCTAACAGCGCTCACCTTCCTCATCTCCGTGACTCGGGAATGGTCCCATTTGTGGATATCATATATTTCTTTAAATTCACTGTTCCTTTGTCTCTCTAATATGTCCTGTGAATCATTATGCTGAATTTTCTCTTAGTGTCTATAGACAAAATGCCTGATGATGTGGCCTTTTTGCATGTAGTCTGGTAGAGGTATTAAATGGAGTCTCTGCTTCAAGTTGCGGTCTCACTCTTTACCAGATTGGTTCAGTAAATAACGTTTTATTTGTAAGGATTTGTACATTTTTGTAAAAAAAAGTTGTAATGTCCTCTGAGGTTATCAAACAACCTCACTCTACCTTATTTCAGTCAGAATATGAGAGAAGTGCATTACGCCACCGACTTCCCAAGCTGCCTTTGCGCTTCTGTTGACACCTCCGGTGAGATCCATTTTGACTCCGAGTGGTATTATCATTTTCATTTCTTCCTCAAAGTTGTGTTGGGTTATTAATATTTGTCTGGATTTTAAGATAGTCTCCATTAGTGAATGAGGTGTGTTTCTTATCAGTACTTCTAACCGCAGATTCCTCACCTTAGAATATGCTTAGGTGCAAAACTGGATCTGGAAGATTTTAAAATAATTGCTTTTGAAAGCCAGTAGGTGGAATCTTATGGCTCGGCACAGACTTTGTTCTGCCCTAAAGTTACAAATGAGGCCGCATGTAAACTCCACCTCTGCACGCTGACATTAGTTGCTTTCTTTCTTTGTCTTCGTAGATCTCGCTCCCACTTTTTTCTTGTCAGTTGCAAGCTTTTTCTACACTTGTTCTGAAGTTTTTTTTTTCAAATAGTGTGCTAGTGACCTTGTCCTCTCCTTAAGCCTTGTTGAAATCTGGGAGACCAAATGCTATCCTACCCTCCCGCCTATTCCTCCTGTGGGTAATTGTCCCCCACCCCCAAACTAAAGTCTCACGATCTTGCTCCAAATGACGCAGTTCAGGTTTAGGGATAAAAACTGGCAGCGCATGAAAGAAATAGAGATGTAGCAAGTACGTTCATTTTTAGCACCCTTTCCTACCCCTCCAGGGTATAGACGCGGGGAACCACTTTATTAGGTCCCTTTTTATGTCTCCTAGCAGTGACTGATAATCTGCTTCTAACAGACCCTGAATCTTGAGTGTGATATTGAACCTCAAATATCGGATATGGTGTTTTGCTGTACTCAAAGGTGATAGCACCTCTATTTTTTCCCCTATATATTTTTTTTAATAAATTATGTATTCAAAAGTGATTGACTTGGAGGCAGAGATGCTCAAAATGTTTGAGATATTTGGGAAAAAGTTTTATTTTTTGCATCTTACAGATCGTGATACTGTCCCTTTGAGGTTATTCTAAAATGTTATTTTTCTGCAATCATAATGTTTTTTATCTGCTGTGTGATAATAAAAGCCTGTTCTCAAATCTTATAGAACTCACTTTCTAACTTTAAAGCCACTGGCACAATGCATTATCCACAGAACAGTTCACTGAAGGTAATGATATTATGTAGTGTTATGCTGTTTGTGACCTTGTGCTTTGTAGCATATTGCTAAGTGTTTTTTCTTTTCTTATTTAGGCTGCAGTGTGATGAAGAATGCCTTGCTCTTGAAAGAAACAGGTAAGACTTGGCTGTAGTAGAGTATGCATGTAACATCGTAACAAGATTGTGTCTCATTAGCAGGGTGTGGGTAGAAAAGTCCTTGGGAATTTTCTGAAGAGGATAAGTATATTATCGGAAACCATTTATTTAAAAAAATGAAGAAATTACTGGCTATTTTGTAAATGAACACAGCAAAAATAAAACTAGAACCCCCAAGCAGAGACTTACATAAAATTTCATAGCCATAAAGCATGAACTTCATAGGTAACTGTAATGACAAATTTCTCCGTATGTTTTGGTGCTTCTGTCAGTCACCAGGTCATTACTTACCACACCCTTTCTCAGGTTACAGAAAGACACCACATTTCACAATACTTACCCAAGAAAGGAATAAACACTGACAACATATAAGACCATTGCTGAGGAGCTCGCAAATAACAACAAGTCACAACACCTCCCAATCCAAGAGGGTACGCAGAAATTCACAACACCTCCTAATCTAAGAGGGTACACAGCGCATGCTCCTCCTAGCAATGTAATTTAGACATCCCTGATGGGAGGCACTTTCCCTTCGGTATCAACAATTACCCATTAGAGGGGAATCACCCATCCCTCTGTAAGTACTTGGTAAAAGGGTCTCAACCTTCCCTCACAAGGAATACCAACAAATGATATGCTCTAGGGTTTCTTTATTACATGATAATAGGATGACAAAAGAAAGAAATAACTAAACATCACAGTAAACATTAGCATCAGCACATAGATATACATAGAGCCTGAAAATAAAAGCATAGTTAGATAAAGTTAGATATACATCGAACACCTCACCATAATCTTAGGCGTCTTGTCATCTGAAGAAGGGTCCGTCTCTCTTTCCCTCACTGGTTGGTTCCGGACTCTCTGTGGCACACACACGTCTGCACCGTGATGTATCATCAGACCGCCAAAACACCAGACCAGCATCTCAGCATCTCTCCAGCTCTCAGCATCTCAGCTCTCTGCCTCTGAGAAACTCTCTCTCTCTCTTCTCTCGGACCCCCTTTCTCTAATATAGAACTCTATCCTCTATCGAAGCTTCTGGAAGAACCCGCCTACCTTTCTCACAAGATTCCTGTACTTTTCCACACCAAGCACCCAA